>NC_045615.1:51902500-52527500 GCF_009829155.1 Mustela erminea | reverse complement strand
TCTGCTTATTTCTTTAAAAATGAACTTCAAATGATTGTTTGAGACATTTAATTTCATTTGGAGTTTAATGTCACAATTTTATCTTTTCTTGTAGTTGTCTATGTGAGAAGAGCTTTGATAAACCGAAATATATGAGTCATACTTTCTCTTCTTTTGAGAGTAGTTTTGAATGGAATTTCTCCAATTATTTCTCCAATTATTACTCAATTTCTGGATAATTTGTAGACAAGGTTCCTTGTTCAATAGAACTGCCTTCTGTCAGTGTACTACCATGTGGTTCCTTTAATTGGAGTATGTTTTTTGGGGGGGTTTGGTAAGTGTTGTTTCTGTTCAGTTTTGACAGGATTCTTAATTTTTCCTCACTTACTGCCCTTACTTTACCTTCATTAAAAACATCTCCAAGGAGCATCTTTTCTATTTTTCCCTTCTTTTCCAGAGTAATGTTTCCCTGAGGGTATTACTTACCTTTTAGTCACTTCCTCAGAGGCAGTGTTGTGGGTTTACTAAGTTCTAGGTTTGTGTTCCATGCACTAACACTTGGTATTAAACTTTTTCTTTCTGAGGGTAATTTCAGTTCTGTTTCATGCATGTTTTCTGCTTTCTTCTTTCATATGAGCTCATTTACATGTTTCGTCTTTTTTCATCTCACCCAAAGACTTGCAACCTCAGCTGGGACTCCAGTGTTATCTCTGTCAGGATTTTATCTATGTATCTATACCTATATTATATATAGACATATATATATATGTCAAATATATATATATACATCTACTTATAGATAATTTGAAGAATGTAATTATCTCTGTGTGAGATTTTCTGTGGTCAGATGTGATTTTATTTGTATCTCTAGGTGATTTTATAATTTGGGAGGTAAGGCATGGGAAGATTCAAATGCATGTGGCTACTGTACTCTTTCCCAACTTGATATCAAATGACACTTACTTTTAGTAATTTTTTATAATAATTATATGCATTTTACCCTTTTCTTCATAATCTAAAACTTAAGAGTAATACAGTTTCCTCATGTTAAATAGTTATTCTATTTCTGAAATAAATCTTATTTTATAATATTTGATTATATTTTAATATGCTGATGGGTCAAATTTGAAAGGATATATTTTAGGATTTGGGGATATATCCATATTCATAAGTGATATTGGATTTTTAAAAAAGATTTATTTATTTATTTGAGGGTGTGAGTGTGAGAGAGTTAGCATGCACTCAGGGGTGAAGGGTAGAGGGAGAGAATCCTCAAACAGACTCCCCACTGAGTGTGGAGCTCAGTGCAGAGCTTGACCTCAGGACGCATGAGATCATGATCTGAGCTGAAACCAAGAGTTGACACTTAATCAACTGAGCCACCCAGGTACCCTAGATACTGTTTTCTTTTTGTATGCGGTATCATTGTTAGATTTTGTTGGGGGGATATTCTAGCTTTATAAAAGTAATTGAATAACTTTTATAAGATGTTTTAATCATTTGTCCTATTCTTTCGTGAAAGGAATGAAGAAAATAGTTAATAGCCTTTAGTAATTTATTTAAAACAATATACATTTTGGCATATTTGAAATACAATTAGAATTATTTTTTTGAGTCATTTTAATGATGGGATGTTTTCTTTGACAATGATTCATTTCTTAAGAGATTTCAAATTAATTATTATAGAGATATATTTATTATCTATTTAAACTTATAAATATTTTTCATAGTTGTGGTGTAAACACTTTCTCTTTCTTAATATTATCTATTCATGCATCCCACTTTATTAAGCCAGACTTCCAGAAGTTCATTTTTGTTTAGGTCTTTTCAAAGAACTGAGATTTTTCCCTTTAATCAGTTCTATGAATTTATGAGTTTTAAGGTATGAATTTTTATTTTATTTTAATTTAAACTTGAATAGCTTTCGTCAGATTTTATTATTTTATTTATTGAGTTGGATGCATGGTTCCTTATTTTAATATAATAATTATATAGAGTTTAAAAGCTAGCATTTATTTAAGTAAAGTTTTGAGAACAATTTACTTGTAGTTCTTTATTTTTATTTCTAAATAGATTATATTTTTAGTTTTTATTTCTTCTTTGCTCTAAAAATAGTTCAGAGACTTTGTTCTTTTTTATTTTTGTTCACTGTTTTTAATTTCCAAGTGATTTCAAATTTTATCTTTGTAGTTGTTTAAAACCCTGTTATTCATTTAATTTCATTGTATTTTGAACAGGTAATTTTTCAGATATTATTTATTTTCTATAGAAATTTAAAGTTTTAGGGAGTACCTAATATACTGTCATATTTTATAATTTGCCTATAAGCCTTCACTATTTACAGGAAATAAATTTATCTAAGTAAACTTTATTAATTGTGCCATGTGTATAAAATAAATTTTATGGAATAGAAAGAACTTTAAATAATTCGGCTACAATTCAAAATTAGCAGATTTGGGTGTCTGGGTGGCTCAGTCGATAAGCATCTGCCTTTGGCTTAGGTCACGATCTGAAGGTCCTGGGATTGAGCCCCACATTGGACTACCTACTTAGTGGGGAGTCTGTTTCTGCCTCTGCCCCTCCTCTCCACTCATGGGCTCTCTCTGGCTCTCTCAAATAAATAAAAATCTATTTTAAAAAATTAGCAGATTCTATAGCAGAATCCAAACTTATGTTTCTTGTGAAAATTAGAATATGTAGCAATACATTTTCATGGATCTGAGAGGCAGCTGCCCCTTTACAAAGCTCAGGAAATCTCTAATTTACTTTAGCTCTCAGCATGCAAGCACAGTTTATGCATATGTACTTATATCCAGTTTTACTCATTTATCTTTACCTGTTCTGTTAGGTATTTCTATTTATAATCCTCTACTTTTTCTTGCTGTTTTTAGCCTAACTGATCAGCATAGTAGACTACAAAAAACAACTACAAAATTCTTCTCACTTCCATATACAAGCCCCCATGCAATGTGACTATATACAGCTCTTCCCCTGAGGTGGTCAAATTTACTTCCCTATCCTTTTAAACTGGGATTAGCCAGTAATGTTTCACTGAGTGGGAGAGAAGCATTGTGATACAAATAGAACCTTGGAAGGTGTGCACAATGGAGAGTCCTTTTTCTTGCTGTGCTTGGAACCCTGGACCACAATGTGAATGTGTACTAACTTACCTGCTGGAGACCAAGAAGCCATGCAGGGGATAACAGTAGTGCTAGTAAGTCTTAACAACACGTGGACAATCAGATGTCATGCATTCTGTTGAGCTCATGGTTTACTCTTATCTGCAGTGTATACTCTTCCAAATTAGGGCAATTAATAGAATTTTTTTAGGGTACCTTGGAAAGCCAAAATTTCTTAGGACTGTGTTTTCCTGAAATCTGTCAATTTCTGGTTCATGGGAGACACACTTTCTTAATTTAGAATGATGTATTAAATTTTCCTCTGTCGTTATATTTATTTGGTCATATCATCTGAAACTTTAAAAAGGGAGGGTAGATGCTTATGCTTGCTTGAAAAAGTGAATAGAAGTCTAGAAAATTCCCAAAAGTTTTATAATAGCATAGTTTGTAAAAATGTCTCCCAGACTCGATAGACACATAAGAAGACGAATGTCTTGGCAAGTCTCAAACATGAGAAGTTAGTAAGTATTGTTGTAAACTACTTATAAAGTTAAACGTTTTCCAAGTTTTAGTAGTTAAAAATGTGGGAAAAGGAATTTTATAGCTTAGATTCCAGTGAAGTATGTGAGTTTGTCAAATAAGTTAACCAAATGAGTCCATTTAGCTTAACATGGAAGACGGCCCAATGTAAAAACAAAACATAACAGAAAAATGTATACACTACAGCAATGGCTATTAAGTTTGCCATCAACAAAAAATAAGAAAGCAAAACTAAGAAGAAAAGTAAATTTGAACATGAAATTGTAAAAGCAATGTTACAAATACATTCTAGTTTTGAAAGGGTCAAAATATGTAAAACCTGCCTATTCTTTTTTTATAAGTAGAAGAAATGCCCACAATATCACTGGGAGAAACACCAACATAGAAGTTCTATAGTTACCAGACCCAGGCTGATAAAGCTTCCAGTATTAGGAATTAGATTTGTTTTCTCTTGTTGCTCTGCTCTCCTCAGTATATAGCTTTCAACTCATGATTTAAGACAGTTGTTTGAGCTCCAACCATTCTATTGACATTTTAGTCAGAGGAGGAATGAAGAGGATCGGAAATAATAAGAATTTTTCCTTTAACTTTTTCCAGAAGCTTCATATCATACTTCTATTAATTTTCGTTGATTAGAACTTAGTCACATGATCACACTAGCTCAGGAGACTAGCCAGGAAATGTATACTATGGCCAGTCTATGTCTGGCTATAATTCAGGAGCTGTAGTACTAAGAAAGAAGACAATAGCAATCTTTTCCACATTTCCCATAGATAACCATTGTTTCAAAATTGAGGCAAGTCCTTTAGTCTCTTTTCTATTTTTACATAAAATGTATATATTGTTTCCCAATACTAATATAATAAATACAATATAATGTTTGAGTAATACACACACACACACACACACACACACACGCACGCACACACGCACACATAGCTGCTATTAGTCTTTCTAAAGGATGCAGAGAATTTTAAGCAAAAACTATTTCTGTCATCTTTAAATTTTCAGCACATAGAAAATGGTAGGTACACAATAAATATTTATTCATTATGAGGGAATTCTGATGAAGTTAATCATTTCCCTTTGAAAGATTTTTAGACTGCTTCCTTTTTCCTGCCCATTTTAATCAATAGATATTTGATCTTACAACTTAGAATACATTTAATTGAAAAATGTTTCTTGGAGCTTCCCACACTGATATTTCTAGAAATGAGTAGGTTTTATTATTTTTAATAGGTGATGTTTTGTCATTGACACCCACCATAGTGACAAAAGCAGTATTATTAGTTTAATTTGTATGTCAGTTTTGTCTCTAAGTCTCTTCCAAGAAACCAAATGCTATCTCTTCCCCAATATTCTCTCTTCACCAGCCCTCATGCCCATTCACACAATGATCTAATTTTAAAGTCCTTCTAGGAGCAGTTTAATTCTCACTAGTCCCCAAACCCCAGCTTTTCTCTTTCAGTTTAAATATTTCAGCTTCACTATTTATATTTATATTTTATTTACATACTTTTTAAAAAAATTTTTTACCTGAGTTCATGACATTTTCTTTCATGGAGCTTACCATTATTCTTCCTTTCTCTGTTTTTCTGTATCTCTCGTATAGAGAATTATGAATATAAAATTCATAATTCATAATTTTATGTTCATAATTTTAAATTCTTGAGACAGGAGCTTTATTACCATAGTTTTCTGTCCCCCTATTTTTCTCACCACTTAGCCCATAGTAGGTTAAAAAAAAAAGTGTTGACTTACTTATTCTACGTTATGAGTTAAGGGAAATATATGTTTTTTTATAACCCTAAATTTTGGCAGAAAAAGAATAGGTTTCAGGCAATATATTGCCTGAGAAAGTTTCTGTCATTATGAAGAAGCCATTGCCTTTATGTTTCTTTCCCATATCAAGCCATTAGGTAGGACTTCCAACTTGAGTTTTAATGTTTGCAGTCCACATAATAGGGCACCCCTCTACATATACTAGCTGGGCAACCTTGTACAAGAGGTGTTGCTACCCTAATTACACTGAGGATAAATTTGAGGCTCTGAGAAGACAAATAGCTTGCCCAAGATTATAGGTGAAAAAATTGTGGAGTTAGCCATGCCTATAAGTGTGCTTGCTAAATTTGATAAAATTTTTTGCTTTTATTGTTTTTATGTAATGTCTTTCTCCTAACTGCTTATGCAATATTTATTCATTGATCCATTTAAACAAAATTGGAGGCACCTGGGTGGCTCATTCGTTAAGCATCTGCCTTTAGATCAGGTCATGATCCCAGAGTCCTGGGATCAAGGCCCACATTGGGCTCCCTGCTTGGCAGGAAGCCTGCTTCTCCCTCACGGACTCCCTCTGCTTGTGTTCCCTCTATCTCTGTGTCTCTCTCTGTCAAGTGAATAAATAAAAAATCTTACAAAAATTAAACAAAATTGGCATGTATGTGCTTTTAAATTGTCACTCTTATTTTTCAGACTTTTGATTTGCCCCTTAGCAATATTCATACTGGGGAAGTCATTAGGAGATAAAGATTAAGACCTGGCAGCGGATGTGTATGTTTATGAATGAGCATTCAAGGCATCAGAGGCAATTATAAGAATTTGATACATTCTCATACTGAATAAGTTGGAAACTATTGAAAGGTTTTGGGGAGACTGTGATATGATCTGACTACTGAGTTGCAAATAGATTATAGTAGGAAAAAGCTACAGCATGGTGAGTAGTTAAGGGGCCATGGAAGCAGTCACAAAGAGAGAAAATGGTGGCTTTCACCAGTGAGTAGTGGTGGAGTGGTGAGAAATGATCGTATTTAGGATATATTTCAGATTGATAATCAGAAAAATCTATTGATGCATAGTATATGAGCTATGACAGAGAAAAAAGGAGTCAAGATAATTTATAGGTTTTGGGCTGAGTAAACTGAAGACTGGAGTTGCCATACACTATGACAGGGAACACTGTATGTAGAACAGGTTGAGGAAAGTGAAATCAGGTATTCTGTTTTGAACACATTATGTTTGGGATACCCATTAAACATCTAAGAGAAAATGCTGAGTAGGTGGTAAGAAATAGGGTCTGCAGTTCCAATGAGAGATCTGGGCTAAAGAAACAAATTTGGAAATGATTTATATAGATTACTATATGGTAATTAAATTCTTGGGGCACCTGGGTGGCTCAGTTGGTTAAACATCTGTCTCTTGGTTTCAGCTCAGATCATGATCTCAGGGTCATGAGATCCAGCCTGCTTAAGATTCTCTCTCTCCTTCTCTCTCTGTCTCTTCTCCCTCTAAAAAAAATAAAATTAAGTAAAAAAAATAAAAATAAATTCTTGAAACTGGATGAGTTTACCAGAAACTGAAGAGTAGATAGTAAAGGAAAGTGTCAGATATATGTGAATCTCTCTATCTAGTCCCCCCCGCCTTGCCCCACCTCCCATCTAGCTATCCAGCTCTTGGAGAACAAGAACTCTATTTTTGATATTTTATGTATTCCCCACAATGCCAGCTATACGTTAAGCCCCCAAAAGTATTTATTGAATGCTGAGGGAAAAGCAAGCTACAAGTTATTTATAAATTGCAGTGGTTCAGGCCATTTATCCTGTAGCATTAAAAAGGATTTAAAAATAATACCATTTCTGCAATTCCCAAGAGGGAATACTGCCATCTTCAAAGAAAAGGATCATCTGAAAGAGTTTTTTAGTCATGTGGAGACTTTTTTCAACTTTCTGAAATGTCATCTTAAGGCTGCTCATGAACAGAGCATATAGAAGGAATCTCTGCCTGAAATGCCCAAGCTGCAAATCCACAAATCAATGAAATGCAAACCAAGGATAATGACTAGAATTGAGTGGATTTTTATTTTCATTACAGTAAAATTTTCAATCATTCTAGAATTCACTTAAGGCCACTATTATAGATGCTTTTAGAGATCCAGATCAGGAGAATATAAGCTCTTTATAAACGAGAAAGAACTAGCTCCCAGAAACAGATTGTCTATGAGAAGTGAATCTGCACTTGCTATTCTCTTAATGATTCTGTGCCATATTAAATGAAATAAGAAATGGGTAAGAGATATATTCAGATATCCTCATACAGGTATCAGGAGCCTCTGTGGTCACCTCCTCCCTTGACACAGTTGAGTCTTATTTTTTTTTTTTTCCTGTCTTAATGTTTTACTAATCCTGATACAGTTGAGTCTTGTTGGAAGCTCAGTTGTTTGTGTGTTTGTTTGTTTGTTGTTGTTTTGTAAGGTTTATTCAGAGAAAGAGAGAGAATGCAGAAGGGAGGGCAGAGGGAGAGGGAGGAGCATCTCAAGCAGACTCTGTCCTGAGCATTGATCCCAGGAGATCAGTCTTGAGCTGATCGTGACCTGAGCTGAAACTGAGTTAGGCGCTCAACTGACTGTGACACCAAGGTGCCCTCAGTCGTTTGTTTCCTAATGAGAGAAATCTTTATTTATTTTAAAGCCTATCACTATAATATCATTAAATTACAAAGCTAAAACTCAAAATGATTAATACTTAAAACAAGTGAAATCTATAGTATCTAAATGGCAGGCAGTTATCTCTCAAAGTATGGTTCTATTTCTAAATATTCTTTCTTAGTATATGAATTTGGAGTAAATTTGGAGTAAATTTACTTTAAATTCATATACTAAGTATATGAATTTATAAATTCATATAAACAAGTAAAAGTAAAAGTAAATTCCTCACATGAGGTTGGTGTATTCACTGCTAGATGTAAGCAAATTTTTAAAGATCTAAGTATGGTTTTGATGTTGTAATAAAAGATGTTTTTGTTTCTTCTCTTCAACATTAAAGTTGCTCTTTGTATTTAGTAGATAAACTGTTCAACATTGCAACACACAGAGAAAGAGGGGTTCATTCTTTATTGCATCAACTGCCTTCCTAGGCCACAATAAATTTTTATTGTACTCTTTTGCTTGTGCATATTTTTCTGTTTATAATTTTCAGATTAACACAGGATGAGCATCTTAATGTAATGAACATCCTAAATAAAATGGCCAAGCAAGCTAAACACAATGCCCCAAGATTGTGTTCATAGAACCATATAGAATTTCATGGTTGAAATGTTCTTTGAAAATTACTTTGAATATCCTCACTCCAATCTGCACTCTCTTTTATGCCTGGAAGTTATCTTGCTTATTAATTTTACCCCCAAACCATAACAAGAGACGATGAACATCAGGTAGTAGATGGCAGTGAAAGCCAATGGTGAATTTCAGGATTGATGTATCCTGTAGTTATGAGATTTTCTCATCATAACCCCAGTCTTATATCACCTTGGCTTGGACTGATAAAGTAGTCTGTTAATTTATATCCTATAACCTACCACATCTTT
Organism: Mustela erminea; assembly: GCF_009829155.1. NCBI lineage: Eukaryota > Metazoa > Chordata > Mammalia > Carnivora > Mustelidae > Mustela > Mustela erminea. Next base: position 52,518,504 of record NC_045615.1, on the reverse strand, counting down.
TTAATTCTATGCATATTTTACTGAACTGTGGTTTGTCCTTGCCCATAAGATCTCTTGAAACCTGAGAGATACTCCTGGACAATATCATTCCCTTTGGCAACTACTCTCCATTCTTTAGCTTTGAGTCAAGACTTATTATTCACTAGTTATCTGTGCTTGCCATCTATTAGTCCAAGTACTTAATGATTCAAGTACTTTATCTGATTGAATTGCTCCTTACTGTTTGTAATGTCTGCCAATTAAATATCACCTGCAAATTTAGAAAATTGCTCCTACAACCATTCACTAAGTCATTTGCATCTACATAATTTATTTTCTTTCACAGATTTCTTTTTATCCTTCTCCTTTATCAGTGTTAAAATCATTCCTTATCAACAACAAATACTGTTGGTCATTTTCTTCTTCTCTTCTTACACACATACAGCTTATACATCTCTTACATCTATGCCCTAGTTCCATCTTATATGTATACACATGGAATATTTTTGAGCACTCATCATTCAGACAAATAACCATGCATTCTTATAGCCACATGTATTTTTTGAACTTCCTGCCTGACTGTAGCTTATATACTCCAGGAAACTCAGTTAGTCCATTAATAACTATTTAGTCGAATTTAAGAATTAAAATCTTAGTCATTGTCCAATTTAAATTCTCTTTAAATTGGGGACTTATTTCCTCTGTATTTAACTCTGACTCCCTTTGCAAAACTAACTTTTTATTTCACAAGGCTTGTAAGCATTTATCCCTGTAACCATAAGTGTGGGGAAAAGTTCTTTGGTGAATGAAGTTTCATTGGGGGATACAGATATTTTCAAGGTCAGTTTGCAATAATGGAAAGATATAATGGAAATATCTAAGGATTTTTTGTGATTACATGGCCTGTCTTCAGGCACCCCACTAAGAATCCTCTTCATCTATAAGCATCGCTCTTTGTACACTGCCTTCTCCTGATCCCTGTAGGTGGTTTGTTCAAGAGGCAGCTCTAGCCTTCATTCCAGCTCACTACTCCTTGTCTAAGACCAAGGGAATCATTCTAAACTTAAATTCTTAGGGAATGAGATGACAATGGTGATAATTGCCACGCCTCCTGAAACTTGTTCTGGTGGCAGTGATAGGCCCAATTTTATGGGCCTCTCTTTATGCCTGATGTCTCCCCAACTACTCCTAGCACTCACCTCTCCAGTGTGGATAGGAAAGGGGCCACATACTCAGATCTTCTGAACTGTCCTCCCAAAGTGAGTTCTCTCTGCTTTCTAGCTTTTTGGATTCTCCTTGTAGCAAAATAACACCAGCCCTCTTTATGTAGTCCCAAGTGCAATAATTTAGGACCTTAAATAAGCATTTCATGCATGAACTTCATGTTAATCCAACACTCCTAATTTCATTTTTATGATGGAGATGAGAGGGGTATCTGTATTTCCTAAACTGTGGGGCCACAGACATCGTTCATATGGGTTCCAGATGAATATTTATTAATTTCTCCTAGATATTTGCATTGGGATGTTCTTCAGGTAGCACAGATCAGAATGTCTATAGCCAAGCTCTGTATTGCAGATGTCCTTTCCTAGCCTGCTGTCCTTCTAAACGCTGTTTCTGTGATCAAGTGTCCATCTGCTTGTTCTCCTCTGCCAAATTTCTCACCAAATCTCAATGTCTCCTTTTATCTTCTCCAAGAAATAAATTTCTTGTAATTATATCTTGGTTTATTGATTGTTTTCTCAAATTCATACTTTTTACTAATCTCCTATTGCTACTGTTTTAGTTTAGACACTCCTTTATTCTTCTCTAGACAGTTGGAAAGTCTTTTCAGTCTTTTTCCTTCTTCATTCCATGCTTCCTTGGCCTTACGTCAGACATCTTTCTTAAATGTAAATTAAATCTCATTTTTCTCTTATGTAAAAACCTTTCATATTTTTCACTGGCTAAATGATAAAGTCTAAACTCTTTAGCATGACAAACCTGCTTTTTTATTTATCCCTATTGTTCTCTCTCACATTCCTACTCATCATTGAAACTTCACTCAAATTTCTTCTCTTCCGTGAAATTTTTTTAGCTCCCCAGGCAGGGACTGCGACTTCCCCACTGTGTTACCATGTTACCCTATATGTACTACTTTATGGTATTTATCACACCATGTTTTAACTATTTATTTATACATGTGACTTCTGTGTAAATTATATCTATGAAGGCAGGAACAATGTCTTCCATTTCTTTGTATCTATGATGCTAGGCATGGTGCCCAGAATATAGCACGTATTCAAAAACATATGGGGATGAGCAGATGAATATAGGGCATTCTGCTTGGCATACAAAATAAATACAACCTCAGCCTTATGATTTCCAAAAATACAAAGAAAAGATCTCTCTGTGTGTCTCTGTTTCTGTCTCTGTCTCTTTCTCTCCATATGTGTGTCTATGTTCCAAAAGGGCAGTTGGAAAAGAAGTGGAATATAGTCAGAAGACAGGTTTACCAAGATAGGGGAATGATTTGAAAGCCTTATGAATTACTTTGGGTTGAAAATTTAGGGAAAGGAACTGAGTAAGGACTATCAAGGCAGATTGAGGCATAACGTGATCTATGTGGAGTGTGATAAAACCTAAGAAGGAGGTGAGACAGATTGCAGAAAATGGTAGTTGCTTCTCAGGAGTTTTAAGGGAAAGAAAGAAAGAGATTTAGAAAGGGAAAGAAGAGAGAGGTTTTTGAGAAAAAAGTGAGAGCTTTTGAGAAGTTTAGAAGTACAAAAGTTTTTAGCCACTCCCCAAATCCTTCTCCATATAATCTTATTTTATGTCTTCTTCTCATACCCAAACTCCATCTGAAACTTCTTTAAATATGCAGATCTTAAAAACTTGTGTTGAGCTGTTTCTGAGTATTATTTTCCTCACTGCTATGTGGCTTGGTTTATTAAAATGCTTTAATGGCCAAACTTACACTAGAACTCTTTTTCCCTCTGTATACTGGTAAGGGAATTAAGAAATTGGATTCTTTTAAGAAATTGGATTGCAAACTGCCTGGGTTCGAATTCTGAATTTTCCTCAATGTGGTTAAGTGACCACGTGCAAGTTACTTTACCTTTCTCCAACTCTGTTTCATCATCTGAAGTATTAGGATAATAGTAGCATCTACCTCATATAGTTGTTGTAAGTATAGATAGCTAATAAATTCAAAGTATATAGAATTGTATCAGCAATAGTAAACTTTATATAATTGCTAATAATTATTATTTGGTTAATTTCAAGCTTTTTTTTCTTCTTTTTTAAATTCTCCTTGGTCCCTGTGTTAATTGCTAATGTTGTCAAATATATTGTTGCCTGAAATATGTACCTCTCATTCTTTTTTTTTTTTCTTTAAAGATTTTATTTATTTATTTGACAGAGAGAGAGAGATCACAAGTAGTCAGAGAGGCAGGCAGAGAGAAAGAGAAGCAGGCTCCCCGCCAAGCAGAGAGCCCTATGCAGGGTTCAATCCCAGGACCTTGAGATCATGACCTGAGCTGAAGGCAGCAGCTTAACCCACTGAGACACCCAGGTGCCCCATATGTACCTCTCACTCTAATGATGTTCTATTTTTATTGAGAAACAGGCATATAAAAAGGTTCCAAGCTATACAACACAGAGATGTAGCTTTTTTCTTACAAAAGCACTATTCATATTTCATATACTTATCTTTTTAAACTTTTTAATTGCCTTATTCTACTATAATATATTTCCTTTTAGATTTATATTACCCAACAATTTCATTTCCTGAAACTCTAAATTCATAGCTTTTATAGCTTTACCTACTGGCATCTTAGTATTTTCTTTCCTGCTTGCTTTTTAAAGATTTTAGTTCTTTATTTCTCAGAGACAGAGAGAGAGAGTGAGCACAAGCAGGGGGAGCAGAAGGAAGAGGGAGAAGAAGGCAGAAGAAACATAAGCGAGGAGCCTGATGCAGGACTTGATCCCAAGACACTGGGATCATGACCAGAGTCGAAGGCAGACACTTAATGGACTGAGCCACCAGACATCCCAGTCTTAGCATTTTCCTACAGATTTTCTGACTTCCACGTAGCAGTGAAGCAGTGATGCTAACAATCCATCATACTTTTGAAAATATTTTCTGGCCTGTTACTTGTTTTTCAATTTGGTTATTATAGTTTTGATTTATTGATGATTTATATTTTTATGTACATGTAAATACTGATAGTTTCCATGTAATTTATTCCATTATTTTAAACCTCTGAAGGATATCTTTTGTTTTGTCTGGGTGATATCCATTCTTCCCTTATTGTGATTACAGCATTTCAGTTTTCCTGGGGACTTGGCCTTCCTTGATGCTTACTTCATGTACTACATTGAGCCTCAGTGCTCAAGGTCGCCCCATGGTTCAGGCCTGGCACCAAGGGCACTGCCTTTCCCAGCCTCCGGCTCAACACTGACATGTCTGTACAACTGAGGTTCTTTGTTAGAACCATTGGTAAAAGAGAATCTGTGTCCATACAGGGATAGATAAAAGAATGAAATCTAAGCCTGGACCTGCCAAAAAGTCACTTCGCTAACAACAAAAGAAAGTCTGCCTGAGAATTGAGACAACACAAAGGAAAGCAGTGTTGAGAGATGAAGAGAGAGAGAGAGAGCAAGGCCTGAGGAAATGAGCCTGGATCTCCTTCCTGGATAGTGGTAGGCCACTCAACTGCTTTTTCTCCCTCCCTCCTTTCCTTCTTTAAAAAAAAAAAAAAAAATTATTTATTTTGAGAGAGACAGAGAGAGAAAGCACATGCACATACCAGTGGAGGATGGGGGGGGTCAGCCGGTGGAGGGGTACACGGAGGGGCTAAAGCAGAGGGAGAGAATCTCAAGCCGGTCACCCTGAAAGGTGGGCAGGGCCGATTTCATGACCCTGAGATCATAAGGGCCTAGCTGAAACTAAGAGTTGGACACTTAATGGACTGAAAAATCTAGGTGCCTCCAGCTCTTTTCACTGCAGCTGGGCTGTCATTTGTAATCAAAGATACCTAATTAATTTAGCTTGGAAAATACAGGAAGATTATTTTTAAGGTAGAGAATTCTTGATCCTGCTTTCAAGCAGTGAGGAAGGAGGAAAGACGTGAAAGAGACTGAAAATGTAAGAGAGATAAGAATAAAGGAAAGTAGAGAAGCAATTTAAATTTCATTCCATGCTGATTAGACTCAGATGTATCTGTCCGCCCCACATTCCTTACCTGAATTCTGGACTTGTATGTCAAATTACCTGTTTTATTTTATGTTTGGACAACTCCAAACAGTTGTTAAGAGAATCGGCTCTGAAGTCAAACAATTAAGATGCTTAGACTCTCTGTCCATGTGTTTTCTTATCTATGCAATAGGATTAATAATTGTATCGATTTCACAGACTTGTTATGACGATTAAAGGAATCAGTACCTATAAAGTTTTGGAACAGCACAGGGCTATTGTAAAATGTTTATTACTATTTCTACTCATTTCCAAAATATTAGTTTTGATTCCACACTCCCCACTCTCTACCCAAATATTTCTTTCCTTAGTTTTCTCTATGCCAGTAAAGGGTTCTATTCTCAATTCAATGATAGTGAAGTGGGAATGACTGAATATAAGGAGCTCTATAATCCGTGGACTAAAAGCTTAAAATGATAGTTGCAAAAGCCCAAGTTAAGCCTCTCAATAAAGATGGAAACTTCTTTCAAATAAGGCTAAATTGAGCAGGATATGATGGGTTGATTGATTGAATTAAAGAGCGACTAGATGCCATTGAAAGATTTTAGTTAAGGATGTGTTATTATGTAATGAATGTCTGAAATGTCTTAGAGCAGGCGTGGACTGTTTTTCATTCTTTTAAGTACAGATATTTTCTAGATAGTGAGGTCTCCGTGTTAAACCAAATGTATAAAATCTTTGCCTCAATTAAGCTTACATTTTATCAGGGGAAGACAAATAGAACAGGTACATAGAGAGATGGTGATGGGTGTTACAAATCACAGTGAAACAGGATAAGGGACTAGGTAGTGCAGAGGGTAAGAGTTGTTTCAAATAGAGGGATGGTGGAAGTCCTCTCTCAACTTGTCAGCAGAGATTGGAAAAAATGAGGTGGAGAAAGAGAGATGTCTAGGGAAGAGCACTGTAGGAAGATGGGACCGAGGTACAAAAGGCCTACTTCAGCAAGTGTGAGGAGGAGCAAGAAAGTCTGTGGGCTTGCAACATAATAAGGGAGAGAGAGATAAATGAGCTGATATGGAGGGGTGAGGAAAGTAGAAGATACAGATAATTTTAAGGATGATTTTTATACTGAGTAGGATGGGAAGGTTATCAAATGGCTCTCAGCAGAAGAGTGACTGGATCACTCTGGCTGCTATGTTAAAAATATACTAAAAAAGAAAAAAAAAATCTTAGGAGAGACACTGATAAAAACAAACAAGCAAACCACTCCCCCCACCAATAAATGAAAATATATTGAAGACAGTCCAGAATGGGAAATGGCCAAATTATGGGAACTCTATGGCTACAATCCAAGGGAGAAAGGATGATGGCTGGAAGTGAGGTAGTGAATGGCGTGAGAAATGGGGAAACATGGGAACAAAAGAGTCTTTTTCTGCTGCAGGGGCCTGAAGAAAATAAGACATAAAGCTTGATTGAGTGAGAAGGTATCTTTGGCTTTGCTCTTTCTCTTTGCTCTTTTTCATTTAATCTACCAGCAAATCCTGGTCCTCTTTGCTCTCCTCATCTAATCTATTAGCAAATCTTGCCAGCCTACTTTCAAAATATATGTTGAACTCATTATTATTATTTTTTTTAACATAGTACCTTAGAAAGATCTTACAATCTAAATCAGCAGATAACATGAGGCCCATTTGCCTTTCCTGGGACACATTCTTAATTCATTTTCTCAGTTAATCTTCACAACAACTGAATTCCACAGATATGGACACTGAAACTCAAAGACATTAAAAACTCTCGGAGGCTCACATGGCTAACTATGTGATGCCAGAACCCACAACTAATGTCTGTTTCAATCCAAAGGTCATGTGTTTCCACTAAGGATCAGAGGGTAAGTGAAAGGATTTGGAGGCTGGAAAGTAAGGAATGTAGGGACTAACAGTAGATTCTCAGTCTTTGCAGCAAACCATGAGCTTTTAATACTGAAAATTTAAAGATGTGTCAAGAATGGAGAGTTGAACTAGGAATAAAAATTTGAAAAGTATGGACAATGTTTATAATTGCAACAATGGAGATCAAAATAAAGAATCAATATCTAATGAATTAAAGACGTTAGAGAATCTGTGAAGGCTCCACTGATGACATTAGCTCCTATGGTATTGAAGTGAACCAGCTGGCCAGATGCCATGAACTTCCATAACAATGACCTATTATCCATGTGATCCAAGATCACAGAAAATGGGAATGGAGATGAACAACGGAGGCATGGAAAAATAGCAAGAACCTGAGGATGGCGTGGGCAAAAATTTAGCCTTATTTTGAGTGAGAATTTCCAGAAAGTGAAATTACTTGTCACTTTCATGATTTACTAGAGGCCATGAAGTTTGTCTGTTTTATCAGATATTCAAGAAACCTGATTTCTGTTCTTACTGGTGAGACTCTATGCATGCCATACTTCCAGTTTGTTTTGTTTTGTCAATTGCATATGCATGCTTTCTAAAGGAGACTTTTCTTATCACCTCCACCAGAGAGACTTCACAATATTTTCTTCTCATGCATTGAAAACCTTGAGACCCTTCAGGTTGTTTTTCAGAGTCCATAGTCTTTCATGGTTCACTTCCCCTTCCAATTTCCCCCAACTCCCTTCTCCTCTCTAACTCCCCATGTCCTCCATGCTATTTGTTATGCTCCACAAATAAGTGAAACCATATAATTGACTCTCTCTGCTTGACTGATTTCACTCAGCATCATCTCTTAAACCTTGAGACCTGTCTCATTATTCCCCTTTACCTCTAAACCTACCAACTTCCTAACAGATTTCAGTATCTGTGTAGATGTCCTGTGCATCAATCATTTTGGGCCATTTCTTAAAAATAGACTTTACTCTTTAAAGAAGTTTTAGGTCTACTGGAAAATTGAGCATAAAGTTCTAATATACCACTCCCTTTCTCTGGCATGCTTCTCCCTGAGCACAGTTTTTTGGTTTTATTGTTTGATTGTTTTGTTTTGTTTTGTTCTGTTATCAGCATCTTGCTTTAGTGTGGTACATTTGTTACAACTGATTTATCCAATACCAATGCATTATTAGTTGAAGTCTATAGTTTACACTGAGGTGCACTCTTTCTATGGGTTTTGGCAAATGATGTCATGGATCTACGACTACAGTATTAAATAAAACAGTTTCACCGCTCTAAAAGTCCCAGTGCTCCATCCCTTTGTCCTTCCTCTTGCCCCATTTTGGCCATTTTAAACTGCAATTCCTTTTGTCTCCTCTAATATTCTGCCATTATCTACAAGGCCAGCTCTGCATTTTATCCCTAGAACTACTAGATTTCATTCTCTGGTTACCTATATCCATTCTACTAACTCTTTTATATTTTCAGTTATACTTTATCTGGTTTTCAACCTCATCTTGACATTCTGATTAATTTTTCCAAAATTTCATCCTGGTCTATCTCCCTAGTCATGACCATGCTTCCTTGAATATTTTGCTTTCCTTTCATCTCACTCCTTGCCAAGTTTATCCACCATCTCTCAACCTTGATATGGATGTTTTAATCTTCTCTGCATTAAAGAAAGTCATGCTTGTTTAGCCACATTGCTCTTACACTTGGGCATTTACACTTGTTTAGACACACATCACTGCTAGTCTTAGCAGCAATGAAAAGTGTTAGTCTTACATAAAAATGTGCTCAATCCTCAGCAACATTGATCCATCCTTTTATCTATTTTGATTTAGCAGTCACCATCATTTCCCTATTTCAAAGCTTCCCACTTTCTTATAGACAATTTCATAATACCTGTCCCCATTACTGTCAACAGACTTCATCTCCTATTGTTATCAAGACATTTGAAGTGATGAGATATGATCTTTCTCAAGCTCCCAACCTCTTGTCTGTAAATTTTAGTACTACCAGACACATTCTTAAAATGTGTTTTTCAGTATCAAAGAAACATCTTTATTCCATTAAAAGCAATTCTCAGTCTAAGCTTTTATTCTATTTTCTGTGGGATCTTTCACATATTAACTTCCTTTTCTTATATTAAATTCTCATTCTTTATTTTTCTATCACAGTTTATAATTATATTTAGGTTTCTTTTACTCCAAAAACAAACCAGCAAAACCCCCACCTAAACCAGTGACTTTCGAACTATGATCTCTTTCTTTTTATCCCCACCCAAACATTCTAGAAGAGTGTTATATACACATGTTGCTTCCACTTTTTCACTTCCAAATTTTTCCATCTTCTTTGGCAATCTGGCTTCTTCCTCCACTCCTGCTACTAAAAGAGATACAGCTTAGGCCATCAATGACTTCCAAAGAGCCAAGATAGTAGACATTTGACAGTCCTTAAGGCTTAGAAATTTTTGACATTGCTAGTCATAGCTTATTATTTCTTTTTAAGCTCGCTTAGCCTAACTGACATTCTCCTGTGCTTTGGTCATGCTTCTCTGAATTATTATTATTATTATTATTTTCTTCATTAACTCTTCTTTTTCCATCAGTTCTTAAGTGGTGGTCTTTTTCAGGGTTTCATCCTAAAATCAGTTTAGTAATCTTACTGTATGATTTCTTCTTTGCAATCTCATGCATTTTCACGCTGTCAGCTACCACTCATAGGTTTAGGGGCTCCTAAATATATGCCTCTTTTTGGGCCATTTTGGTGAGATTCAGAGTCCTCTCTATCTGTGAATATTCCACAAACATCCAACTCATCTAATCCTTGTTTTGAGTGCTATAAAGGCCTCCTTAATCTTGGCTTGCTCTCTGTGCTATTTCTCACCTTTCTGTCTTTGCTTATGCTCCTTTGTCTGTCAGTAGATATCCCATGCTTTTTCACCTGGATGATACAACTTATTATCTTGTCATGAGTATACACAACTCTTCCTTTAGAAAGTTTATCTCTACTTTATTGTCATGGCTTCCATAGCGTTGCGTGCATGCCTCTAACGTTGAGCTTAACTGCACTGCATTGTAGTTATGTTTAATGTCTGTTTCCCATTAGGCTAAGAGGGCCGTAAGGGCAAGAACCATGTTCTATGTATCTTTATGTCTCTAGTGCTTAACTTACTACATAGAATATAGAGACCACCAGTGAAACATGTTTATTATAGATGCTTTTTTCTTATTCACACTTGCATTCCTCCATTGTACCTTGACTAAGGCATTAATACTTTTAATTGGTATATGTTTAAAAATATTTATAAAGCAACCCATATAAATATATGTTTTGAATGCATTGATGAATTAAAATAACTGTGATAGAAATATATTTACCTTTTAAGACTAAAGAACTGCAAAACTTCACATCAACCATTTAAAATGAGGAAACCTCTATAGCGCAGTGCAGATTATTTCTTCTGTTCAGTCTTGGGGGCACTTTCTTCCTCAGGAAATGACATTATTTACACTGTAATCACTAAATAGTGTCTACTCTTATTATCAATTTCAATATTATATCTACCTCTGAAAATTTCTTTATGCTTGTGAAACTATGAAAGGTGGAAAAGGGACAAAAAAAATCCCAGTATTGGTCCAGAAATTTAGAAATGGGAAATAAGATTCTAAATAAGGCTATTTTAACTTTGCAACTTACTGTAATTAGTTGCATTCTAAGTATAAATATTTCATCCCAATTTTACAGATCTATAATTTACTCTACTTGCTATTCCTTCTGTTCTGTTTCCTGAGTTCTGGCTTTATTCCATTGTTCTATCTATTTTCCTTGGGGGTGAAACTCCTGCCATATAATTTAACACTTGATATTAGTTAGGGTGAAGAAATATCAAACTTTTTTCTACATATAACCTCCAAAGGAATTTTCAAACTATATACCTCTCCATGTTTATAATTGACATATTACATTTACATTTGTTTAGACAACTGCAAAGTGTGCAGTTTCTAGACAGAATTGGTCATATCTCTGTTTCTCTCAACCCCACCCCTTCCGTTTTTACTCTGCTATGTACTGTGAGCCTTACAGGGATGGAAATCTGTACACTACTTTTTCCAGGCTCCTCTGCCATCTGGACTCTTCTTAATTTCCACCAGAGTGAAGCCGCTGAGGATGTCAAAAAGAAGAAAGAGCAGAGCCTTCTGTTTTAAATGGTTATTTCAGTGGCTGTAGCAGCAGTGGCAGGAGATGATCCCTGACTCTGGCATCTGAGGCAGAGGCAGCATCTTCGTGCTGGCCCCGGTTAAGCCCTGTGTATCTTCATTGGGAGATACAGTCAACTGGACCATGAGTGACTCCTGATACCTTGATTATTCTTCTGTTTTGTTTTCCCATTCCTTCTAATGTCTTTTTGATCAATCCCTGTATTCAATCTCTTCTCTTTGCAATTTCAGGAGGGGTTTTTGTTTTCCTAACCAGACACTGACGTAAGTGTGTTCTGTTATAAATATTAAAAATTTAAAATAAAATTGTCAAGTGCTTCCTACAAATGTTTTCAACTATCATAGCAATTTAAACCATCACTTTTCTCTAATAGGAGAAACATTTACATCATTTTTAAGAATTTTTGAACTCTATATTCCATTCTACCTTCACAAAAGTTTTATCCAAATATAAATAAATGCATGCCTAAAAGTCTTTTCTGGATAACCAAACTATATTTTTTGCAACAAAAATATGTATGCAAATTAAATTTAAAATCTCAAATAACCTATGACCTAAATTTCAGGTGTAAAACATTTCTTCTGAGTTGAGTCATCATATCTGTATGCAATACATTGATTCATGGGGCATAAAAGTGAAACTTTATGACATTGATAGAGCTTTTTTTAAATTAATTTGAATATCCCATGAGTCAATATTAATTATGGTTCGGATGAAGTAAGGGTGAGCATTATGCTATATATTTTCATTTTATAGAAACCTTGTCCAAATGAATGAATAAAAGAAAATGGAAGGAGTATTTTGTTTTGTTTTTATCAATGCCATTCAATTCCTTGAAATTCTTCCTTGTTATACATGGAAAATCACTGTGAACTCTTCATAAAAAAAAATTCTTTTTAATGATATAGCATTTGATCACTTAAGTTTTATGCTTTCTTACTATTGCTTTTATTTATTTTTTTATATATATAAAAGCATCTGGCTTATAAAGGGATGTAGGGTCACCAGAGTTTCTATTGTGTCTTAGTTTGGTGCATAAGAGAATATTTATACCTAGAGCCACATGTCATAAAAAGATTTTGTCTGCATGAAAGATATGTCCTTATTTTATAAAGTAGGAGAGGGGTGATTATATAAAGGATAAGGGAAATAAGAAGCACCAAGGTCATGTTTTCAGGTAGATGAGTTTTAGGAAAGATTACTTACAGAAATTGAGAATATGGAAATTTATTTCCTGCCATGCTACCTCTATCAGTTTGCCCCTTAAAAAGTCTTCTAGTACAGTACAGGTAAGGTATGAACCTAAATGATAGAATACCCAGGTGTTTTCCTAATTTTTTTTTGTATTTCTATCCTAAATTTTATATATTTATTATTTCATATATAATTTTATCTCCAGTTTTTGTAATTTTGTTCTTCACTTTTAAGCCAGAAGAAAATAATTTATCAGTCACATTAACTCATCTTAACAATTCCTCCTGTTCTGATCAGAACATATCTCTCAATTTTCTATTTTACGCTGAAACATCTTTTGGCCAGACCTGAGTTCTCATATATTTTAAGAGCACATTAATTATAGAAAGTTATAAAACTAGTAAGGTGGATTAGAAATAGAGAAGACTTTGCCAAATTCTTAGTTTTTGTTGTTGTTGTTGTTGTTTCTTCATTTGTTTTGTTTTTTAGTTTCTACATATAAATGAAATCACATGGTATTTGTCTTTCTCTGACTTATTTCACTTAGCATAATACCCTCTAGAACCATCCATGTTATCAGAAATGGTAATATCTCATTTTTTTTTAAGGCTGAAAAATATCCGATTGTGTATATATACAACATCTTCTTTATCCATATGTCTACTGATGGACGCTTAGGTTGTTTCCATGTCTTGGCTAGTGTAAATATTGCTGCAATAAATATAGGGGTGCATATATCTTTCTAAATTAATGTTTTCAGTTTCTCTTTAAAAAATATTTTATTTATTTATTTGAGAGAGAGAGAGAGAGAAAGTGCATGAGTAAGGGGAGGGACAGAGGAACAGGGAAAAGCAGACTTCCTGCTGAGCAGGGAGCCTGACACAGGGCTCCATTCCAGGATTCTGAGATCATGACCTGAGCTGAAGGCAGACGTTTAACTGACTGAACCACCCAGCTGACTCAATGTTTTCATTTTCTTTAGGTAAGTACCCAGTGATAGAATTATTAATCATATGATATTTCTATTTTTATTCTTCGAAGAACTGCCATACTGTTTTCCACAGCAGCTGCTCCAATCTACATTCCCACCAACAGCATACAAGTGTTTCTTTTTTTCCACAGCCTCACCAATGTTTGTTATATCTTCACTTTTTGATACCAGCCATCAATGTGAGGAATATTTTTGTTTTTAAAATATACTTCAAATATATATTTATAAGATTATGTGCTCTCTCTGATTGTACGTTCCTCTCTAAAAGTTATGTTATGTACTGAACACCTGACTTCTGGTTTTAATGGAAAGTCCCTTTAACATGAGATCAACCCAACTCTGAAACATGAGTGCCACCTCTGGAAAAATCAAATACCTCAGAAACTTCCCATGTTTCTTCTTTGACTCTTTTTTTAACGCGATAGCCTGTCCATAGTCATCATGACAGACTCCAAGAAACATTCTTTTAATTTTGGTTTTCTCTTAGGAAGATAGACAATTAAGTGAACCCATGCAGTTCAACTTATGTTCTTTAAGGGTCAACTGTGTTTACTGTTATTTGAAATATACTTAGATTCATGAAAAATGTCTACACTAGCAGAAAATTTATAACAGTAATATACTCATTTTTGTGGAGCTCTGTTATAACATTATTATGTAATTTCATCAGTGTTATTTTGCTTTACAGGGGTAAATAACCCTGAAGAAAATTTCAATATGATGAATCTTGTTGGATAATCTAAATCACTTTATGACATTTTATTGATTATCATTTGTATAATTGAATTCATATTTTTAATTTTTGAAAATTAGAGCTTACATTTCTATTAGTAACATAATAAAGTTAAGCAAACTGTTATGAACCCTCAACATCTTGACAGTCATTCTATAACGCTGACTGTTCTTTCCTCCTTAAAATGTCTTCCCTTGGCTTTCATAACACCACATTTTCTCAATTTTTTTCCTATCTTTGCCTTCTCCAACAAACTTTTAGTAGGCTTATTCTGATCTCCATCTGAGAAATATCTAAATATTTTTCATAGCTTGGTCAGAATGGCCAAATATCTCTGTGAATAAAATAAAAATCTAGTTGCAATAAACAGAGTTACAACTTTTCTGGCTAAAAATCATATGGCAGTTGCTTTCTTTAAGCCCAACTTTTTGCTTTCTAAAAGGACTGCACCGAATTTTAAGTTATCATACAGTCATGGCATGCCCTTACATGAAAATGAAAACAATTAAATTAAATGTTAATGAATACTAGCATACTATTGCTTATGTGTGGTTGTTATATAATAAATTCTTAAAGTGTTTAAAGTTAGACTTTTAAGTAATCTTTACATCAACATCCTTATATTCCTCACTTCAAAGATGAGATTAGCAAAAGAGCTCATTAAGAATTTTATCCATTCTCCCTCCCAATCCCATGCTGTGAAGTGTGTAAACCTGGTGATTCACAGACCTGTACCCCTGGGGATAAAAATATATGTTTATAAAAAATAAAAAATTTAAAAAAAAAGAAAAAAAAAGAATTTTATCCATTCTCTATAAAGCAATCTTTATATTGCTTTTTAATAATGCCTGTGCATTTCTTTATCTTTTGTTTTAACATTGTTGCTTATCTGGGTTCAGATCAGGTAGGACCTCTCAGAGATAAAAAGGCAGAATACAAAAGGTTTGTGGTTTTTAAAAGAGGAATATAAGATAAATTATCATAGTTTTAATAAGAGGAATGAGAATTGATCATTCTCTCTTTCCTACTGAAAATATTTATATTAATGTTTTTCAAATAAGATTCCATGTGTAATTGATTTAATAAATAAAACAAACTCAGGAAGATTTTAAAGGATATAAAAATCGCATTATTATTTTTTCTTACAACTACCTTCAAAATATTTTATTTTTTTCTCTTCCCCATGTCTTGAAAACAACTTATTCAGACCTTTTAGTTGTCTGAATATGTTTAAGTATTTCAGAAAAAATTCCGGTTCTGGCAATGATAAGGTAGTTTTTACTGAATTAACCCAACAAAGAATAACAATTATAAATTCTGTATCAAATTTAAAAATATAAATTATAAAAAGACTGGAGATAAACCAAAGGAAGGAAGAAACTGAAGGGTATCTGACTCTTGAAAAATGGTAATTGCATTAGGTGAGATCCACTTTTACATGGTTTATTTATTGAAGACCCACCTCAGTTTAGATGGCAAGAGGTACCGGAGCTCAAACAGAAAGTCAGTGTCTTATAAGATTTAAGTGTCAGGAGATGGAGCCTGAGGCAGTCAGGGTGGCCAGAAATTAAAAGCAAATCACAGACAGGAGGGAGTCATGGAAGAATGAGCCAAAAATTTGTGAATAAGCTTCCTTCAAGTCCTTGGTTGACTCCTAAACTGCACATGCATGAGGATAACTTTTTAAAAAATCAGCAGAAAGCAACAACCAGAAGACTGAAAGAGCTGAACAAAGATTATAATTACTGCTTATGACAGGGAAGATAGAGATAAAATTTTGAGTCTCTCTAAGTCACAAGGGTTTGATGAAAACCACAGGCTTTTCATAGAAACTCCAGAAGGCTATGCTTAAGAACATAAGGATTGCTAAAACCAATTGATTTTCCCCCAAAACTAAAGAAAATAAAAAAGACCTGGCTTAACAACATGTAAAACCGAAGATCCACAAGTTCAGGGGAAACCTATAATAACTAGCTACTAAAACAAAAATCAGTCCTCTTCAGAGTATGCAATCTCAGAGACATAATCTCTAGTGTTCATAATGTATCAACCACAATGGTCAGTATTCAATCAAATGTGACAAAATAGAAAATGAGAAGAATTAGAAAAATGTGATCTACAGTTAATAGAAAAAGCAGTGAACATAAGTCTATCTGGAGATGGCAAAGATGTTGAAACTGTAGCAGATAAGGACTCTGAAACACCTGTTATCAGTATGGTGAAGGATTTACAAGAAAAGATGATCATAAAAAGATATGGAATCTCAGAAGAGAAATGGAAATCACTTTTTAAAAAACTGAATTCTAGGACTGGAAAATCAGCTATCTAAAATAAAAAAAGTTTACCACATGAACTTAGCAGAAAATTGGAGACTGCAGAAGAAAAAATCAGTAAGTTTGAAAGCAGATCAAGACAAATAATTTAAAGTAAAAGTCAGAGAGTAAAAATATTTAAAGAAATTAAATAACACCTCAGTAACTTAGAGACAATATTGGGAGGTTTAACATGAATATTCTCCAAGCTTTAAAGAGAGAGGAGGAAGGGAAAAGCATAGAAAAAATAACTATAGAAAAATTGCCAACATTTACTAGATTATATGAAACTTATTTCGGAAACTCAGTGAATCCCTAGGAGTATAAATACAAGGAAAACCACATGTAGGCAGATCATAGTTACACATCAAAACATCAAAAATGAAAAAAAAATTGTAAAAAAGCCAGCCCACACTAAAAAAAGGAACAAAAGTACAAATGGTATCTGACTTCTCATCAGAAGAAATATATGGCAAAAAGACTACGGAAAGACACCTTTAAAATGTTTAACATTGAGAAAAACTGTTAACTCAGAGTTTTATGCATACTAAAAATATAATTCAAAACAGAGCAATACAGACATTTTAAAGTTTAAAAAAAAAAAAGGGTGAAATACACTTATAGGACTACACTTCAAGACATTCCAAAGGAAGTTCTGAAGTAAATGATGTCAGGTGAGTGAACAGAAATGTAGAATTAACTGAAAAACCTTAGAAACAGCGGATAAATGGTTAAATACCAGAAACTTTTTTTCTCTATATATTTATAAAAGAGAACTGAAAGTTTAAGTTAAAAAACTATTACATTTTACTCTGGAGTTCTGAAATAATTATTATGACAACAATAGCATAAAGGATAGGGTGGTATAAATGCAATTATATTGTTACAAATTTATACCTTTTCAAAAATGTGAAGTGGTATGATATTACACTAGATAGAATATGATAAAAACACATATTGTAATCTCTATACTAACCACACAAAGAGAATTACAAAGAGATACAGTAAAAAGTCAAAAGAGAAAATAAAGTCAAATATGAAAAATATTCAATTAACCAAAAGAGAAACAAAAGAAGAAATAACAGAGAAAAATGGGACATACATAAATCAAATAGTGAATTATAAACCTGAACCAAACTATTCAAAAATTCATCAAAAACATAATAATTATAAGTGTGTGAGCACCTAATAGCAGATTCAAAAAAAATGAAAAAATTCAAAATCTGACAGAAACAGAGATAAACAAATAAAGAAGTTTAAGCACTCTTTGAAAAATCAAAGAACAAGGAGAAATATAGTAGTAAGGATAGATCTACCTTACTTAGATCCTGAAACTAAATGATTAGCCCCTAATTGGTTTTGGGTTTTTTTGTTTTTTTGTTTTTGTTTTGCAAATAACACTGCATTTTTAAAAGAAAACAATGATATGAATTACATTGTAACTTCGGTGTGTATCATATACTGACAAAATGTTTCGAGTATAAATTTGGCATAAGTAAAGCCTTTTATAGATACTTTTCTATTATATAAAATATTTTAAAATGTAGCTTTATTTTTCTCATCAGTTTTTCTCTACACAGAGTTCATAAAATAGTACTGGCTGCAACTTTTGCACTCAACATTACCACTTAAACCTCTGCTTTGCACTTATTTTATATGAAATAAGCTTCTAGAAGTTACAGTTCAGTCATTGGTGATGGCTAGATAGGTAGATAGATAAGTAAATGCTTACCTTAAAGACTAGTTCTCCTACCAAGCCATTCCATGTCCCATCTTCTTGTGGGCTTCCATACTTGTGATCCGGTGCAACATAAATTTCATAGTTAAAACCCAGGTAGTTAGATAAGGCATCCAAAACATCAATGGAGAAGCCTTGGTATTTCTTCGGCTTACCCAAGACATTTTCAGAGACCATTACAAAAGGTTCTTCCTACATGGAAATAAGAGAAATCCTTGATGTCAATCTACAGTGCTCCCTGAAACCAAAAATTAATTCTTCAAAGAGTTTTGCTTATACACAACCTAAAAATTGCTTTTGAACTTTGAAAGAATTAACTTAGAAATATAACTTATATGTTATTAATGTGTCATAGTATTGAATAATGTTTAATCACTTAATTTCTTTTCATTTCTCATTTAATTACTACTATAACAAAAATTAGATGAAAGTGACTATAAAACTTCAGGGGCCATGAATTCATTATTCTTGTCACTCTAGGACCAATCTACAATTCAGCAATAATAAAATTAAATTTAAGAAACCATAAATTTTTTGTATCTTGAAGCATTTGTTATCTATATATGTCAAAAATATGTAAAATAATATTTTAACAGATAAACTCTACATAAACTCTCTGAAAAAAAACAAAAAATTCCAAGAACATATAGTTTAATGAAAATTTATAACATAACATTTACTTGGAATTATTTGATAAATAATTTTGAAATGTAGATATAACCACACATTTCATTGAAAAAACAGCTTGTCTATCACTGCTATAAAAACCATAAGTGACTCTTAATCTCACAAAACAGAGGGTTGCTGGGGGGAGGGGGTTTGGGAGAAGGGGGTGGGATTATGGACATTGGGGAGGGTATGTGCTTTGGTGAGTGCTGTGAAGTGTGTAAACCTGGTGATTCACAGACCTGTACCCCTGGGGATAAAAATATATGTTTATAAAAAATAAAAAATTAAAAAAAAATCCACTTAAGTTTTTGGCAAACTGTGTAATTTATTAAATTTAGCAAATTGGTTTCTGTTTCTACATCTTTTACCATTTTGAGTTTTTGTCCTCTTACAATTAACAAATAGGCTCCTTTCACTTTTTCCTGGTATTAAGGAAGCTCAATTGGTTTGAAACATGCTGGCAGAGTATAGGAAATTAGATAATCTACTCCTAAATTTCTTAAATCTGTTCTGAAACCCCTCAGAGCAGTAATATTTACAGATAACCATATATATATATACATATAAAACATATAAAACAGTAATATTTACAGATAACCATATATATACAGGCAGATTTTAACCTGCCTGGAGGGCTATATGTCTATCTAGCCCATATGTATACATATACATATATACACACATAATTATATGCATACATATGGGCCAGATAGACATATAGCCCTTCAGGCAGGTTAAAATCTGTATATACATATATATG
Source organism: Mustela erminea (assembly GCF_009829155.1). Taxonomy (NCBI): domain Eukaryota; kingdom Metazoa; phylum Chordata; class Mammalia; order Carnivora; family Mustelidae; genus Mustela; species Mustela erminea. Next base: position 52,498,836 of record NC_045615.1, on the reverse strand, counting down.
TATATATGATTTTATCCTTGGATCATTTTTATCCTTGGATCATTTTTCTTTAGAGACTCACAGATGAATCTTCATTGAGATGTAAAATAACACTTTACTTTGGCTTTTAGTCAAAGATCCAAAGTAAGTGTCTTATAAAATAATTTCATCTATTATAAAAATATTGCCCACCATAATATTCAGTTTTCCCCTAAAAATACCATGAGATGAATTTTTGAATTTTTCAGAGCCAATAGGGTTTCATTTTGTGCCCACTTCTAAATAATTAAAATAAGATAACTAATTATCTTGGTATCCCTTTTCACTTTGGACACCCAGAAAATCAGTTCTAAGTTTGAGGCTTATCTACAACTATGTTGATTTTGTGGTATTTGTAATATTTTTTAAATTTTGGTTTTCTAAACTAGTGACACTTTCTTTTTTTAAAAATGTGGTCTTGGTCTACTGTTTATATCTTACCTCAGAGTAAAATAAATCAGTAAATAAATAGATAAAGGAGGTGACTGCTATTTGTTCCCAGGTAGTTGTTCTCTTCTGCACTAATTATATATACGTATATGCATATGTATATCTCTATCTATCTATCTATCTTTTTATATTAGCACCTGAGAAAAAAGACAATCTATAGTCTCCTTTTAGGCAAGGTGAGACCATGTGACTAATTCTGACCAATGGAATGTAAGCAGGTGTTTTGTGCAATTGTTCTTTCATCTTTCCTCTTTTTTTCCAACTGGAATGAGCACATAATTTCTGGGGCTCTGGTAACTGTTTTAAAGCACACAGAGTGGAAAAATAAGATAGAAGAAGTCTATTCCCTTGAGATGTGAAATGCCATACCAGACCGTAACTTTCTAGGATTCTAGAACATAAGAAAAAAAGAAATTTCAGATTTTTTTTGTCGTCAAGCTCCTGATTGTTTTTCCATTACAACACTATTTGATGCTAATGAACACTAATAGATCAGTAGAAGAGAGGTTTTGGGAATGGATAAAAATTTCAAGTAATACTGATTTGTTTAATCCAAATGATGTCAAATGAGAGAAAAGTAAAAATTCAATCAATCCTTTAATATTATGTGTAAAATATAGAACATCTTGATGATTCTAAATATTTATGTATTTTAAAATATATAGTAATCTTTCAGATAATTGTCAGAATTTGTTACCAAACATTCAGTTATACAGACAAAACACAGACCTAGCCAACGACTATGCAATGCAATGTACAAATACTCTGAAGTAGGCCATGAGGTCATTAGAATCAGAATGAATTAAATAAACTCCAAAAAGAAGACCATATTCAGAAGCATGCCAATAAGATTAGGAAATTCTGGAATTTTAGAGTTAGAATTAGTCTACATTTTAAACATTTACTTATTGACAAACCAAAGTAAAGATGATTCAAAAGAGATCTTATTTGATTGATTCCTTTGCCAGTAGTTTTGGACCATATACATTCTCTATTTATTCGTGGTCTTCAAAATCTAATAAATCTTTAAAGTTAAACAGCAATTTAATAAACAGAAAGCTGAATACCACTCTTCAGGATGATACTAAAACAATTAAGAATACTAATTAAATGTATTGCAAAACTAAAAGTTCTATCTGGCAAAATATTATCCCAATATATGCTTTGATATGAAATATTGTTTTTTAATTTTTACTCTTATCTCATTAAAACAGTTGTTGAATATGCTAAATTATATTTCCTTAATATGCTAAATTTTCCTTTCAAAATTATTTTTAATTCCAATATTACAAGTAAATACCCAGGCAAATGGATCCTTTCAAAGTTTTGTTGCCAAAGTCTGGTTCCAGAAAAATCAGCTGGAATTGATTAAAGGTCTAGAGTAAAAATGGCTATCCTAATGGTTCTTTTACAGAGGACTGATGAATTATTAATGAACATGGTCTTCAAATTTTACGACCCAAATAAACTTTTATTACATCCTATCACTTCTCTTCTGAATAGATGTTTTTAGACTTTGTTTTTAAGCTCTTTAACAGATTAGGATCACTATTTGTACATCCTACCTCAGACCAGTTATGCTTTATGAGGACAATCAGCCAATACCTTGGACAGGTAAACATAGCAATAGAAATTAGATTAAAGGTCTAGGACCTACAGTAGAAAAAATACTTTCTCTTCCCTATGGCAATACTGAACGTGGTTGAATCATTTTTATCTATATACCTATTTCCAAAATTTATTCATTCTTTGACTTACCTATTTAACATGAATTGAACATCTACAGCATCAAGTTACTACACTCAGTGTAGTGAGTGTAGTACCCACTATACTCGATACTGTAGAAAGTCATGGCCACCACTTCCAAAATAATCACAGTTTGGAAAAAGCCACATACTCAAAAAATATAACATAAAACAAAAGCAACATACACTGCAACTATTAAACACAAAACACCAGAGAAACACAACAGAAAGTATTTTTAAAAAAGAAAAGAAAAGAAAAGAAAAGGAAACCTTCATTTTGGGAGTTACTGGCTATGGACTATTTTAACAGATAAGAAAAATTTCAATTCAAGATCACACAGAAGGTTACAGAACAGAAAGTCATCATAAATCATTTTACTTCAACTCCATCTCTTTGGACCTCAAATTTTTCAACCCTTGTATTAAAACCTAGGTCTTAATAACCTGTCTCAAATTTTAATGCAATTTAAAGTGGTATGAAACCGGAAGAGATTCCAGATGCATGCCAGAAAATAAATAAATAAATAAATCTGTAGTACTCTCTGGAGAAAATATCTGCATTTTAGGTATTACATTATTCCTTTAAGTAATTATTTAAACAATGTTCAAAACAGAAGTCAAAGATACCATGTAAAAGGAAATTCTATTTCACATATACAAATGTGGAAATAATATACAAAAGAAATAGAACTTTCAAGAACTCTGATACTGAAATTTTCAGATCCATATTATAAAAATTGTGTTACCATACTAGAACAAATTGACAAGGGACAAATTGACAGGAAATTGGAAAGCACATGAAATGTCATTGCACAATCTGAAAAGAACTAAACAGAAATTTAAGAATCAATAAAGAGAATGTCCGAAGTTAAGAATTTAATAACTGAGTTAATCAGAAGATTAGAAACAGAGGAAGAGAGAATTAGTGACTTGTAATACTTCAGAATTAATACCCGTAGTGCAAAAGAATAAACAACTAGAAAATCTCAAAGCAAAAGTAAAGAGATGAGAAGCAGAAAGAGAAATAGTCTGATAATCTCAAATATTGCTAAGGATATGAAGAAATAGGAGTTGTCATTTACTATTGCTGGATGTTTAAATCGGTCCAATACTTTAGAAAAGGTCCTGACATATCCAGCAGAGAATGGATATTTACAGGCAAATTAGTTTTGCCTGTTTTTGAGTGTTACATAAATATTTATCTAGCATGAAGATATGTACAGCAATGTTCCAACCATTTTACCCCTTGGGTATGAACACTTAAGAGAATCCTGGGCATCAAAATGTATACCGAGAATGTTTATAACAACACTGTACATAATAGCCCAAATCTGGGAATAATAAAAATCCAAATGTCCATCAATGTGGAAAAGATAAATCTCCTGGGGTATATGGATCCAATATGGATCCAATGTATATGGATCCAATGTAACCACATTAATCCAATGTGGTATATGGAACCAATGTAATGTAATCCAATGTAATGGATCCAATGTAATACTAAACAGTTTAAAATTTAAGAACCTAGAGCTATACAGAGTAGCACAAATGGACTTTTAAAAGAATAATGTTGGGTGAAAAAAAAATAATACTTGAAGAAAACAGTCTGATTCCATTTTTTAACATTCATAAACAGGTAAAGTTAATTGTGTATTTAAGGATTTACATGCAGGTGGAGATACCATAAAGAAAATGAGGGAAGTGATGACCTCTGGCTGATTAGCTCTGAGACGCTGGGGAGGATATCATCAGAAAGATGCACAAGGAAAGCTGGCTTCTGTCATAATGATAGCCTTCTATTTTTTTATCTGGACAGTGGTTGCCTGGTTGTTACTTTATTTTTCATTCATTAATGTCTGAGCTTTTTTCTGTATGGAAGTAATATTGCAATATAAACCAAAATAAAGAAAAAGTGTGTTAAGTGAGACCAGATAATGGAGGGCATTGAAGCCATATGAAGTTTTTGCCTTTTATTTGGAAAGGAGCTGGAAATTTGTGGAAGGAAAACAGCCTGATCAGAAAGTAATTTTGAGAACATCATATAGAATGACTTGTGGCAGAAGCAAGGTCTAGGGGTCCTTTGTAACAATGCAGATGAATGACAGGAGATTATAGCCTGTGCCTATTTAACATATATTTCCAAAGTATGTACAGGTGGCTTTGAGTCTCATATTACAGTGATGGCGGGTTGGGGAGGAGGGTAGAAATGACAAAATCCTGCCTTTAAAATTCATTTTCCAGAAATTAGTTTCAAAGAGTATTAATAAAACTGAGCTTAAGCCAGTGAAAACCTGTCCACCTATTAAGAGAAAATAAATTGCAGATTTCGATTTGCTGATCATTTGGATGACAGATTCTCTAAACACAATCCACAGCAACTGGAATAAACAAAGCTTTCACAGAATGCCTGTAGTTATCAGTCTAAGCACATTAGCACGAGGATCCACAGACTTGCTTGTAGAAAAGAGTATTTCAGTGGTTTGATAATTTTCATATTAGCAGGGATTTATTCACATCACTTGTTGGGTTATTAGATAATAACTTCATAATTCTGAATTTGTATTCAGTCACTTAAAAAACCTCATGCTAATTGCTTAGTTGATTTACAACACTGTTTGCCACTTGCAGATTTTGTAGTTAATTCCCGTATTTTAATAACTATGCAATATTGTTTGCTAGTGATAGAGTTGGAAAAAAGCTTCTGACATTGCTGATAGGCTCAAGCGACAAGCTCTATTGCCAAGACTTTCCGAGAGCTGTTTAGAGGTTTTAATATGCACAACCTCACAGAACACGAGGATGGCCAAAACTAGGAATGAGTCACTAGAAATTCCTTACAATTCTGCTCACACGTACAGCTCAAAGACATTAAAAAGGGAACAAGAATATTTCTTAATGGCCTGCTTAAAAAATTTTTTTTTCCTCATAAAACATGCCTCTGGCCGAAGCAAACAAGAGTTGTCTTTATGCACAGTGTGAGCTTATATTTTGCTTAGGGATGATACATTCCACTTTGATATGGGCAAAACTAATGACCACCATTCTCCTTGGAAAGGCATCATTTTTTTTTAATATTTCTAAATTTTATTTATTTATTATAAACATATAATGTATTTTTATCCCCAGGAGTACAGGTCTGTGAATCACCAGGTTTACACACTTAACAGCACTCATCATAGCACATACCCTCCCCAATATCCATAACCCCATCCCCCTCTCCCAACCCCCCTCCCCCCAGCAATCCTCAGTTTGTTTTGTGAGATTAAGAGTCACTTATGGTTTGTCTCCCTTCTGATCCCATCTTGTTTCATTTATTCTTCTCCTATCCCCTTAACCCCCCATGTTGCATCACCACTTCCTTGTATCAGGGAGATCATATAATAGTTGTCTTTCTCCAATTGACTTATTTCGCTAAGCATGATACGCTCTAGTTCCATCCACATCGTCGCAAATGGCAAGATTTCATTTCTTTTGATGGCTGCATAGTATTCCATCATGTATATATACCACATCTTCTTTATCCATTTATCTGTTGATGGACATCTAGGTTCTTTCCATAGTTTGGCTATTGTAAACATTGCTGCTATAAACATTCAGGTGCAGGTGCCCCTTCGGATCACTACGTTTGTATCTTTAGGGTAAATACCCAGTAGTGCAATTGCTGGGTTATAGGGTAGTTCTATTTTCAACATTTTGAGGACCCTCCATGCTGTTTTCCAGAGTGGTTGCACCAGCTTGAATTCCCACCAACAGCGTAGGGGGGTTCCCCTTTCTCCACATCCTCGCCAGCATCTATCATTTCCTGACTTGTTAATTTTAGCCATTCTGACTGGTGTGAGGTGATATCTCATTGTGGTTTTGATTTGTATTTCCCTGATGCCGAGTGATATGGAGCACTTTTTCATGTATCTGTTGGTCATCTGGATATCTTCTTTGCAGAAATATCTGTTCATGTCTTTTGTCCATTTCTTGATTGGATTATTTGTTCTTTGGGTGTTGAGTTTGCTAAGTTCTTTATAGATTTTGGACACTAGCCCTTTATTTGATATGTCATTTGCATATATCTTCTCCCATTCTGTCAGTTTTCTTTTGGTTTTGTTAACTGTTTCCTTTGCTGTGCAAAAGCTTTTGATCTTGATGAAATCCCAATAGTTCATTTTTGCCTTTGCGTCCCTTGTCGGAAAGGCATCATCTTTTATAGACCACATACGAAGATTTGAAACTTCTCTAAGTTACAAAGGCTAATGGTATGGAATTTGTTATTAAAAACATACAGAGATACCAGGATAGTAAAGCAAACGTGAAAACCTCTACAGAGGAATAAATAATCTGGGTAGTGTAAAGGTAGTGTAAAGAATGTCTGAGTCTGGGTGGCTCAGTGGGTTAAGTCGCTGCCTTCGGCTCAGGTCATGATCTCAGGGTCCTGGGATCGAGTCCCGCATCGGGCTCTCTGCTCAGCAGGGAGCCTGCTTCCCTCTCTCTCTCTCTGCCTGCCTCTCTCTCCGTCTACTTGTGATCTCTCTCTGTCAAATAAATAAATAAAATCTTTAAAAAAAAAAAATGTCTGAGTTGTGTGGAGAGAAGAAAAGCGGTCACAGGGCTATGCAATGAAAATATCTTTAAAAAAGCTCTTGCAAAAAAAATTTATAGAGGAGCAAATATTTAGAAAATATCACACTAACATATCTTTCAAAATCCTTGCAAAGTATTTTTATCATGCAACATTCAGGTTACAAATCATAGAAGTAACCTTAAAAAGCAATCCTAGGGATCCCTGGGTGGCTCAGTCAGTTAAGTGCCTGCCTTCTGCTCAAGTCATGATTCCAGTATCCTGGGATCAAGCCCCACATCAGGGCTCCCTGCTCAGCAGGGAGTCTGCTTCTCCCTCTCCCTCTGCCTGCCACTCCACCTGTTTGTGCTCTCTCTGTCGAATAAATAAAATCTTAAAAAAAAAAGCCATCTTAACTTCCTAAAACTATATCTTATTATTTCTGATTCCTATTTTGTAAATAATTAAGTGGCAAAAAAATACTTTAAATTAACATGAAGTTAAGGCTATTAGTATGCAAAGTAATTCAATTTTAAAAATACTATATTTGATTTTATACATTGCTTTCAAATCCTGAAATGGTTACATCTTAGTGACTTACAGGCTAAATGGAGAGTGACAAAATGAAACCAAAAAGCGTTCATTTCATTTTCATGAAAATGTAAAAGAAATATAGAATGTGGTAACGGAATACAAGGTTACCAAGGACAATATGCAATCACAAAAATCCTAAGTACATTAATTCTCATTTATTGATTTTCCCTAGCCTGCACTTGAAAATATGTTTTAGGAGACTAAGATTTTATGGACCAAATGATTATCATATACAAACTTAGAAATACCAGGCTCTCAATTTACTTTCTGACCACTAGATAACATTTTTTGTTTGTTTGGCCCAAATCTTCATTATTTTGCTCAACTTAACACCTATGTGAATACCCACATGCAAGAGTCAATTCTATTCTATAAGCATTGTTAAAAGTTTACTAGGTGCAGAGTACTTCATAAGCACAGTTATCTCCAAAAAAGGTATCAAGAACATGTTTTGAGATCTAGCATATTGCAACTACAAGAAGTGAGTGGCTATACCAAATATAAGAAATCTACAAAAATATTAAACTGAAGGACTTGGTAACATTTGACTTCAGAATGATGATATTTACAAACTCTCTCGTTGATATATCATGTTCCTGTTAAAATATTGCCGAGAACAGTAATATTAATAAATGTCAGCTGAACCTTATAAGACTCTTTTTCCATCAGGATATAAAAGCATTTAATAAATGCAGACTAACACTAATTAAATACCAGAATATAATGAAAGCCATATAAAATTAAACTTGGAATGTTTATAACTAGTGTTTTTTTTTGTTTGTTTGTTTTTTGTTTTTTGAAAGAGAGAGAAAGCATGAGAGTGAGCAGGATTATGGAGAAGGGCAGAGAGAGAATCTTAATCAGGCACACCCAACATAGAGCCTGATGGAGGGGTCGATCTTACGACCCTGAGATCATGACCTGAGCTGAAATCAAGAGTCAGATGCTTTAACTAACTGAGCTATTCAGGCATCCCTGACAAGTGGTATTTTTAACCAAAATAATATTACTTACAGGAACATAACAGAAATTCATATTTTTTAAGTCATTCAAAAGAGTGTTAATGCTGGGCTTTATTTAAGAACGTGCTAGTGAATAAGCAAACAAGAGACAGACATCTCTATCCTTCTAGGCCTACATCATAATAGGAGCAATAGACAATAAATAAAAGAAGTATTATATATGTTATGTCAGGTGGTGATAAGTACTATAGGGGGAAATGAACCAAATAATGAGAACAAAAAGCATGTGAGAAAAGGCAGTACCTTCAATCAGGAAAAGCCTCTGTAGAAAGAGCATTCCAGACTGAAAAAAGAGTAAGTGCAAATGTGTCAGGCAGGTGTTTCTCTGCCATGTGGGAGAGAAGAGGGACACTGGTATGGCAGGAACCCAGGGAGCTAGAGTCAGATAAGGAATGTTTGAGAAGTAATGGGTGGGGGCCAGATGGAGCCTAAACAGAGCATTTAAACTTGTAATGACTTGAGCTGTTAACTCCACTAAAACAGACAGCCTGATGGGTTCCAGGCAGAGGAGGGACATGACCTAATATGTTTAACAGTTTACTGGACAGTTGACTTTTACTACTGAAGAAAGATTGGAAAGAATAAGACAGAAGCCAGGAGATCAGTTACGAATCCTTTGCAGTAAACCAGAAGTGAGCTGATCATAACTTGGTAGGAAAATGGATTTGATGAGAAATAATTGGATTCTCAGTAACTCTTGAACATAGAGCTAATGGGATTCATGGATATACTGAATGTGAGGTTTTAAGTTTTTAGTGGGAAGCGATGTAATGCTATGCCATACATCCTAGAGAACCTCAGTAGAGGCATCAGTCTTCAGAAGAAGATGGACTTCTGAGACTCTCCTTGAAGGTTTTTTATTTGGGGTATGTATCATAATTCTATTAATGGAATTAAAATGTTCTTTTTCTTTAAAATATTTTATTTATTTATTTGAGAGAGAGTAACAGAGAGTGCACAAGCAGGTGGGGGGTGGCAGCAGAGGCAGACAGAGAAGGAGACTCCCCATGAGCAGGGAGCCTGACATGGAACTCGATCCCAGGACTCTGAGATCATGACCTGAGCCAAGGGCAGAAACTTAACTGACAGTGTCACCCAGGTGCCCAGGAATTCAAACTCTCAATCAATAGACTAAAGTCTTCAAGGTGAATGTTCAATATGGAATCAAAGGTAGTATTTTGTAAAAACCTACAGTACTGAATACAAAATTAATACACATTCAAATTTAATAGAAGAAACCATGAAAATGTATACTTTCTTTTTTTTTTCCCTGCATATTTGTGACTCATATAATCAGTTAAAAGGGAAATTATATTTATTGGAAGCAACTGTAATCATTAAAATTTTCATCTTTTTTTAAAAGATTTTATTTATTTATTTGAGAGAGAGAGAGAATGAGAGAGAGATCTGAGAAGGGAGAGGGTCAGAGGGAGAAGCAGACTCCCCATGGAGCAGGGAGCCCAATGCAGGACTCGATCCCGGGACTCCAAGATCATGACCTGAGCCAAAGGCAGTTGCTCAACCAACTGAGTCACCCAGGTACCCTATCATCATATTTAAGACTAAATTTTAAAGGAATAAAATGCAATAGCAAACACTGAGAGTGAACTATTTATTTTTGTTCTCTTAACACACCTTTGGAAAATATAAAAATTAAAATAAGATGAGTTATTTTATTTATTGCTCATCAGACTGGCAAAGATTAAAAAGAATGTTAATGTTTACTAACAAGCGTGTGAAGAAACAGGCTTTCTTATACGCCACTTATGTGAGCTAAAATTGCAACAGCTTTTCAAGAAAACAAATTCACAGTAGGAAAGCAAATGTCTCAAATTTTCATATTATTTCTTCTGGTAATTTTACATAAGAGGGTAATCATAAATAAACACACGTATATATCTAAAAAAATGTTCATTGCAACTTCTACAGTGAGAACTTGAAAACAAAGGAAATGCTCAACGATTACAGATTTTTTTTTAAAAAGTATCTGCATGACCAATGACTACACAGCGCATTCAGTCATCAACCTCAGAGTCTCCATGCCCTGGCACCTAGCCCTCTGCTCAGAGTTGGGCTGCAAGTTGTTTTCTTAAACCAAGAATAACATTTTTTACGTTTGGGATTGGTTTGTTTTTGTTAGTCTTCTAGGAGATTAAAAATATCACTTTAAAAGCGTTGTTTTCCTTTGCATTCCCATATATTTCAGTGAATGGGAAAGAAAAATGTTGAGTTTCAGTTGGCATGTTGGGAATTATATAAAAGGGTGGATAAATTAATGGAAGTCTGAAGCAAGCATAAAGATCATTCATCAAGTAGATGGGGGAAATATTGATCACATTTGCTGTATAAAAACTATTTACATTAAGAATGTTCATTCATATATTACTAAATAGGAAGGAAATGTACAAAACTACTTGTGAGTGTGTGTCTTAATTCATGTTATAGCAAATCACCATGAACTAAGTGGCTTAAACAATACTTATTTTGCACAGTTCTGGAGACTAGGAAGTCTGAGAACAAGGTGTCAGTAGATTTAGTGCCTAATGAGGGGTTTGGTTGCCCCACCTCATTTGGCAGAGACCAGAGAGACCATCATTCTTCTGTCTCTTCTCATGCTCTACTTGCTCTCAAAGGCCTCACCTAAAAATACCATCACATTGGGGATTAAGCTCACATGAATTTTCAGTCTATAGCAATGTGTGGTTTAAAATTTGAAAAATAATGATAGTAATAATAGCAGCAAAGGTCTGTATACAAATTACTACATGCTGGGCATTTTTCAAATGCTTTTTGTATATTTATGCCCAATAGGCCTGTGAGTTTAGAATCAAAATTATCTCCATTATTATGAGTAAAGTAACTTCGTTTTGTTTAGTTAGTAAGTGACAGACACCAAAATTTTAGTAAGTTTGTGATGGAGGAATTACAATTGATTTGTTATTATTTTTCGTTTTTCACATTTTCTAAGATTTTGTTACTGAATATTTAATACTGAAACACTTGTTTGATACATCAGTCTAAAGTATGAGGGGGAGGCCAGGGTTAGAAATAAAAATCTGTTTGTAGTTTTCAAGAAAGTAAGTGAAGTCATTTAGGTTTAAAGAGCCAAAAATGGAATTCCTGAAGAAGACACTCCAGTGAAAGAGGTAGAAGAACAGAGAGGTCAGAAGAGAAACAGCAGAAAACACTGCTAGAGGACTCAAGAGAGGGCAGAGCTTCAAGGAATAAGTTGGCGGTGGTTTCTAACATAGGTAATAGGTACAGAAAATGTCCATCACATTTGTCAAGTGTGAGATCATGACGACCTTTTGAAAAGCACTTTCTTTGGAGAAGTCAAGATAGAAACCCAATTTCAGTGGTTGGAGAATAAAAAAAAATGAAGTAGACACAAAACTAGCCTCAGACACTGACATGAGAAATCATTAGTAGAATAAAGGGAGTTCAAGGTCAAAGAATGCTTTTTTACTCAAAACATACTTCAGGAAGAAGCAAATAAAAAATACCAACAATAATAATGAGGCCTGTGCTCATTCTTATCACTTGACATTCATCACCTCATGTAGTTCTTGAAATGCTCCAGTGTTGTTATTGCCATTTTATAAATAAGAGAACTGAAATTTGGAATAGAATAAATAAATAATGTGCCTGCATTCACAAACTAGTGAGAAAGATTGAAATTTGAATCCAGTGTTGTCTGATACTAAAGTCTGTATTTTTAACTATTAATTTAGGCTGCCTTTATCTGTATTTTGGTGCATTCACATGCATAGGGGGTGGGGAACGAAGGGCATAAACTACGTGGCAGATGTCAGAAAAAAACAAAAAACAAAAACTTGGTCTTTTAACACATGGTGGTGTCTCAATCACTCAATCAATCTCTCTCTCATTCCCTTTCTGCACTCTAAAATTCCTCTTTATTTCTAAAGTAATTTAAAAGTTCTTCTTCTGATTCACACTTTAACTTTAGTCAGCTTGATGGGATCACTGTTTTAGCACAAAGATTATTTTAAAGTGAAAACATTTAAAATCTTATTTGAACTTCCCTTATCTGACTAAAGCAGAGACTACTGAAAGTGTATATGCCACTTACCCTACTCCAAGGGAGTTTCCAGCAAATTCCAGGAAGGAGGCTTTTCATTCCCTTTAGTATTAAACAAACAATAGACCCTTCCATACCTTCCTTTTGGAAGCCCTAACCCATTGTTAATCTGCCTACGCACATTCATGCACAAGCTCTCAAATGTTGGAACCTAGAGGGTAGAGGAAGTTTTTCTCCCAACAGTCCCAAGCTTTTTTTCTGAATAAAGATGGTCTCTTCCTTAAAAGGAAATCTGGAGAGAACAAGACACCTAATAATTTCACTAAGCCCTCTCTACACCCTCTGTGGAAAATGCACTCACTATTTCAGCCACTGGCTTGCCCGATCTAAGGTTTTAAGAATAAGGTGACAGGTTGTCTATTTCTAGTGAACTGAATGCTTTCTGGAGGATGTACCTTTTCTTTTGATCTTATTAGGAAGCACAGTGGGAAACGTAAAAGAAAAGATCTCCTGTTTAGAGGGCAGAAACATAACAGTAGAAAGCAGAAAGGTGCTGATATTTAAAAGCAAGAAACAAATCTGTGGGGATTTACAAAATGTAGAGAAGTCTGAACTTTTAGCTACAAAGACTATATTCTATGTTTCACAAATTAATAAGCATATAAAGAAGATTACCTGAAATGTTATTAAAATTAATAATAAGACATATAAAAATGACCTCTGTGCCACCTCTTACCAGGACTATGGATATGAATTACAGTTTTGAATTAATTATGGGGATACAAAAAAGGAATTAGATACAAAAAAGGAATTAGTAGGTTCTGATAATTTACTGGAATGTGTAAAGATGCAGAAAAAAAATTTTTTTCATTGCTATATTTGATAGGATACTTAGCCTATACCAGCCCTAACACCTCTCTGTGGGATCCTCCATTGGATGGAGCAAAAGTCACTTAAGAGTCAAAAAATAACATTGGTCCTATTTATTCTTGCATTCCTCAAGGAGATACTCTAGCTGTGTTCCCAAATGTAATACTATGTGTGTTAAAATGCATCTTAGTTCTTGGAGTTGATTACCAAAGGTCATTCTTAAAATTTGAAAGGACTAATAAAACAAAAGTGAGATATTCTTCAAACTCTTTGTTCTTGAGTGATCACTTTTTTATTCTCCTTGACTTTTAAAAAGTAAAGGACCTTGCTTTCAAATGCTAATCGGTTGCTTCTTTATTCCCCCAGAGATTTCAGACCATTCTGCTTCAAATCTTCATTTTCTTGAGTGCTTTATTGACCATGATCTTGGAGATTACATGTAGTTCAGAACAACATACAGCTTGTTATTTTTAACTGAACTGTGGAGCACACTAATGTACATAAGAATCAATGGGGAAAAATAGTTTGAATAGTCCATTTTCCCATTTCAAATTATCATGCTATTAGCAATGTTTAAAAATAAAAGAGAGATAGAAAAAAAAAAAAAAACTTAAAATCTACCCAAGAGGGGCACCTGGGTGGCTTAGTGGATTAAAGCCTCTGCCTTCAGCTCAGGTCATGATCCCAGGGTCCTGGGATCTAGCCCTGCATTGGGCTCTCTGCTCAGCAGGGAGCCTGCTTCCTCCTCTCTCCTCTCTCTGCCCGCCTCTCTGCCTTCTTGTGATCTCTGCCTGTCAAATAAATGAATGAAATCTTTTAAAAAAAAATCTACCCAAGAAAAAAATCCTTAAAAAATATAATGTTTGTTTTCTCCCGCTAACATCCATCTTCCAGAGAACCTGAAATTCCTTGCTAAAAGATTTTAAACATGCAAGAATCACAAATTCTGCGCAGTTTCCAACATGATCACCTTTTTTTTTTTTCCAGGTTAAAATAATTAGTACACAGTTTACATGGAGATGCCGTGAAACGACACCTTACAACCCAAACCTCTTTGTATTTTAACTGATCATTAAAAAACCCAAGGGGTGTATTTTGAACCAGTATGCATTTGCCTTCCTTTCCTTGACCAACTTTTCCATTTCTGGGGCCTCCATGCAGTATGGTGATTCTCTCCTTGACTGACTCCTACCTCCCTGGAGAGAGCTGAATTTTAGTAGCTGTTGTGTTCTAGAAGCTGACAGATGAGTAAGCTAGTCCCACGCTGAATGCTTTTTGGAGGTAACTCTTCTCGTTTCAGTCTACCCTAGAGTCCCATTTAGTACAATGAATAGTGATTTAATAAATGGTCCCCTATTGGTCAAAACCTGTTACTGTCTCTGTGAAAGAATCTGAATCTCACTTGAGGTCCAGCTTCCTCACTGACATCCAACTCCATGACTCTTTGAGAGGCACTGGGAAAGCACACTAGGTTTTCTCAAAATTTATTTCCTTTGTAAACAGAAACCTAATTATTCATTTTATAATGATTTATAATTAGATTTTTATATAATTTATTATATATTATATATAATTTATAATAATAAATATAATTATTCATTTAAATTCAAAACCATTTTTCCCTATTTATTGGGAAGATGTCTAAAACCTAAGCAAAGAGATCCTGTGACTTTTTCTTTTTCTTTTCTTCTTCCTTTCTTCTTATACTTTTTTTTTTTTTTTTTGCATCTGTTTACCCAAGGCTAATTTAGGTCAGCAATAAAACAGCAACATCAATGTGCTATTGAAGTTCAGAGGTGGCAGATGAATATGCATCTTCCTAATAAAAAGAGGGACCTTTTGAGAGATCAGGGCAACATTTAAGACACCAAAATAGCAAGATACATGAGACTATGCCACTTAATAGCTATATAAGTTATATACTTAAATATCTATTAATTGTTACATAATTCAAAGATAAACATATGCTTTTCTCATATCCTTTTAAGGTCTTGGTAGAATAAGATCCTCCCCCTCCCCCGCCTCAACACACACACAAAACAAAATCTTTCTCAAAAGTCTCTACATCATATGTGAGTTCTGGGACTTGATCTGCTTCCTGTCATTCTTTGCCCAGCTTTGTATAGTTTCTCTGTATGCATTTACAACTTATTACTCAGCCAAGACTTAAAATTTCTGCAAGTATTCTCCTTGACAGCTCTCTCTTTTCCAGAACATGTCCCTAAATTACCAGCCACCTCAGCCTTCCCAAACTTAGATCTCTAATTTCTAAACTCAGTAAGGCTGATAAACTCTGTTTTGGATCTATATCCCTGTTTCTCCAGTATGGAAATTCCCACCAGCCAGAAATCTGGGGTGATTATTGGGATCATTTTGTTGTCTCCAACCTCTTAACCATCAGGATTCTTTTTTACCTACTAACCAATATTTGAAAGTTTTTGTTTTTTTTTTCCATTCATCGCTCTGTTTTCTAGTTGTTTATTACAGAGACTTAGTCTAGTAATCCTTACTCCTTCATGGGTGGCTAGGGAGTCAGACAAATATAAATTCAACACTTATTTTTATCAGTGCTTATTTTTGCCAACTTGAAGAAGTTATTTAATTAGTTCTAAGTCTCAGTCATATCACGAAAATGCAAATAAGAAACTTAAGGGCTCCATGAAGACAGATTTTAAAATACCAAGAATAAGATTTATTAGTACGTGTGCTCTCAGTGTTAGCTGGTAACATTATCTATAAGCTTTAATGATTATTAATTCATTAATAGAATCCTTTGTAACTCCAAAGAGAAAAATCTATATCAGAGACATGTCTCTGTTTTTTATTCTTTTTATTTTTATTCATTTTTTATTTTTATACTCATGTTCATTTCTGAGGAACTGTATATAGGACTGGTTTAGTGTTGTAACTGTACTAAAATGATTGCACTGGCGAAAGCTGAAAACTTCAAGGTCACTTTAACATTTACTTTCTTTCAGATGCAGTGGAATAATGCAATTTGGAAAGTAAAGTATAACACAGTTCATATAATTTTGGTTAGAATACTGCAGAAGTAATGGAAGTTAATATAGACCCACGGTGCCTACATCTTTGAATTTGCAAATGCTCTGTCAATTTCTTTCTAAACATCTAGAGACAAATAGTAAATCTATTTTTCATAAGTTAAGTTATATGACACATCTCTGAAATATTTATTCATTGTTTAATCCAAGAATTCAGGTTTCAGCTTCCAAAAAGAAAAATGTCAGATCATGCATGGTTACCTCAGTGCAATAGTGATACTCACACAAGTCTGCATGACAACTATCAACTTAAGAATTGGTGTGATGAGAAAGAATAAGACATTGTCAAGCCATTGTCATGTATCAATTCTCGTGATGATTTCATTCAGTAAGCATTGAAGTGAACAAGTATTCCAGTGTTGCTATAAATTACATCATTTGTATAGGCCATCATTTGTATCTAATTCTCAAGGTCTGTTTATAAAAATAACCCTTTTCCCTTTTCTCTCACATAAGATGGGTACAATCAACAGAGAAGACAACAAAATATGTATACAATACTGAACTACGTTTACTGATTACAGTGTTTCCACAACAAAAATGAGAACTATTTTATCTAAACTTGAGGCTGGATCAGAGTTGTAATGATGATATCTTCAACTTGTGGATGGATATTATTGAAATTGTATCATGTTAACCTCACTTTCAAAAACAAATTTTTAATTGACTTGTCTCCAAAGGGGCTCTTAAAAAAAGAATACCTTACACACAGGCTGCTGGAATTTTCTGCATTTCAAGTACATTTATTTCAGGTAATACTCCTATTTAATTATAGGACACTTTAAATTCTTGATGTCTGCATACTTTTGCATATACTCTTTACGTTGTTGAATATCTCTTCCCTTTTATCTGTGCCTTGATAATCCTTGCTCATCTTTCAAAACCACGTTGCATCATCCTTTAAGCCTTTCCCACTGCCCTACCCATGAGTTAGATGTCTCTTTTATGTGTTCTCCTAACACCCTATGCATAAAGAGAATACACACACACACACACACACACTTCCTATGTACCAGGCGGTTACAAGTCCTTTGTTCTTTGTATGCATTAAATCCTTTAATTTCCATTGTGGCTCCGTGTGGTAGATGGTATTATTATTTCCATTTTACAGATGAAGACAGAAACAGAGAGAGTTGGAGAACTGGGAATTTCAATATAATCCAGTTCCACACTGTTCTTCTTTCTTCTTTCTTTTTTCGTTTTTAATAACTTCACTGAAATATAAGTCACATACCATATAATTCACTCATTCGACATGTTCACAGTCACTGGCCTCAGTGTATTCACAGACAGGCTACCACCACTGCAGTCAGTTTTAGAACTTGATTCCGCAAAGAAATCCAGTTCCCATTAGCCATCACTTCCCAACCCCCTACTTTTCTCCAGCCTTAAGTAGTCACTACTCTACTTCTATGCCTATATATTTGCCTATTCTTGACATGTCACATGAATCGAATCACATGATATATTATCTATTGTAACTGACATCTTTCATTTAGCATCAAGTTTTCAAGTTTGATCCATGTACAATGTTATCAGTGCTTCATTTGACTTTATGGCAAAATAATATTCTATTTTACCAGTATACTGCCTTTTCTTTCTTTTTTTTTTATACTGCCTTTTCTTCATTCATCAGTTGATGGACATTTGGGTTATTTCAATTTTTTTTTGTTATTATCAAAAAAGCTATGAATATTTGTGTACAAGTTTTTGTGTAGACATACGTTTTCATTTCTCCTTGGAATATATAAGTATTATCTAAGTACTTAGATCAGATATATATATCTGATATATCTAAGTATCAGAATTTCTGATTTCTGAGTCATATAGTAACCCTGTGTTTAACCATTTGAGAAATTGCCAAGCTGTTTTCTGAAGCAACTACATTATTTTACATTCCCACCTGCAGTTTATGAGGATTCCGATTTCTCCACAACTTTGTCAAGAGTCACCATTATCTGTCCTTTTGATTTATAACCATCCTAGAAGGTGCAAAGTGGTAGTTCATTATAGGTTTGATTTGCATTTCCATTATGACAAATAATTTTGGTAATCTTTTCATGTGCTTATTGACCATTTATATCCCTTCTTTGAAAAACTATCTGTTGGGATCTTTGTCCATTTTTAATTGGTTTATTTTTCTTCTTCATATTCAGTTATTCCAACTTTATTATTTATATATACTAAAAACAAGTCCCTTAACAGAAATATGATTTGCAAATATTTTCTACCAAGCCATGGGTTGACTTTTCACTTCTTTTGATTCTGTCCTTTGAGGCATAATGTTTTTAATTTTGATGAAATCCAATGTTCTAATTTTTTTATTATTTGTGCCTTGAGTGTCACATTTAAGAATCTTTGCCAAAATAATGTTACAAAGTTTACATCGATGCTTCTTCTAAATGTTTTATAGATTTAACTTTTACATTTAAGTCTATGATCCATTTGGAGGTTTTTTTTTTTGTTTGTTTGTTTGTTTTTAAGTAGGCTCTACAACTAGCGTGGAGCCCAGTGTGGGGCTTGAACTCACATCCCTGAGATCAAGACCTGAGTTGAGATCAAGAGCTGGACACTTAACCCTGACTGTGCCATTGAGGCAACCCTGCAGTTAATTTCTACATATGGCTTAAAGTAGGGGTCTGAATTCATTCTTTTGCATGTGGGTACCTAGTTGTGTCTGCATGATTTTAGAAAAGACTATTCTTTCCCCAGTGAATGGTCTTGACACACTTCTTTAAAATCAATTAATTTTGGCTTAATTCTGGTCTCTCAGTTCTATTCCACTGATCTGAATGTCTGTCTTTAACCAATATGATGCTATCTTGATTACTGTAGCTTTTTAGTAAGCTATGAAATTGAGAGGTGTGAGTCTTCCAACTTTGTTCTTTTTCAAGACTTTTTGTTGTTGCCTCCCCTCACCCCCGTACTGGTTCTATGACATTTCCACACAAATTTTAGAATCAGCTGGTTAATTATGGCAAAAAAAAGCTAGAATTTTGATAGGAATTTCACTGAATCTGTAGATCCATTTGGAGAATATTCCCATCGTTTTTTTCTTTTTTTGAAAATATTCCCATCATAATAAATATTGAGTCTTTCAATCCATAACCACGAAATATCTCTCCATTTATTTAGGACTTTTTAATTTCTTTCAACTATGTTCCATAGCATTCAGTGTATAAAAATCACAGTTCTTTTGTTAAGTTTATTTTTAATTATTTTATTTTTTGATATATTTAAATGGAAATATTTTTTAATTTCTTTTTTAGATTTTTCATTGTTATATAAAAAAATAAAAATTTTTTTGTATACTGACCTCATAACCTGCAAAATCATTGAACCCATTTATTAACTCTAACAGCATGTGTGTATATGTATGTATACATGCTTTCGGGTTTTCTGTATGTAGATCATTGAGTTTTTTATAGATGTTTTTCTCAAGTTGAAGAAATGCCCTTCTATTACAAGATTGTTGAGTGTTTATCATAAAATAGTGTTTGATTCTATTAAATTCTTTTTCTGCATCTGTTGAGATGATCATGTGATTTCATTCCTTTTTTATTAATATGGTATAGGACATTGATTTTCATATATTGAACCAAACTTATATTCCTAGGATAAATTCCACTTGCTCATGGTGAATTATCCTCTTCATATGCTCCTATATTCAGTTTGTTAGCATTTTGTTGAGGATGTTTGTGTCCATATAGGTATTGGGTCATAGTCATTGTAGTCATTACACTCCATGAATTACTGGCTGATTGCTTTATTGTTTTTAGGAAAGCCCTGGATAAAAAATTGTTCATCTGTCTGAACAAAATAAATTATGGTAGGTGTTACTTCAGAGGCCAGCCTTTAAAATTCTTTTTGATCCCAGGAAGACTATTTCTGACCATCTCTTTCCCTGGTTTTCACTGCTGAACTAGTAGGCTTATGATTTCTTTAGCTTGTTGCTCTAACTTTAGAGGAGCCTTTGACATAACTTCCCTATACTATTTCAAATAATTGGAGAATGCCTATGTGCTCTCTTTTCTTATGGACTGTATCTTCCCTGAGCAAAGTTTCAAATAGTGAGTACTAGTCTGGGTGCAGCCTCCAGTCTTCTCCACTCACGTTTGTTGGCTTGGAACCTTTGGAACAAGCTGGAGCAATCAAGGCCCCAGTATTCCAGGCCTGCCACACCTGGAGTAGAAACTGCATTCTGTGGGTGGGAGCTGAATGGAGAAAGGGAGCCCCCAAACTTTAGCCTCTCTCACCTGGAATTTAGCCTCTTCAGATCAGAGGTGGGAGGTACAAGAAATGCTAGCTGCCGTTTCCTCCAGATGAAATAACTCTTGATTGGAAACTTGGGTGTGAGGGAGTCCTGTCTTCTTGGAAAAACCTGCTTGGAGTGGAACTTCCATCAAGCTGAGTTGGGGAGGAGTTGAGGTGGAAAGGGAAGGATTAGGAGGTAGTTCAGATGCCACAGACTTTTGTAGTTCTGACTGAGTTTTAGATTTTCTTGAGTGTTACTTCATTTTCTGTATGCCCTTAGAAAAATTTCCAGACTTTAAATGGCTTTATCTATTTATTTACTTACTTAATTTTTTGGTTGTTTTGCTGGGAAGTAGGTCCATGAACTCCCCACTCTGCCAGTCTGGAGATGGAACTCCTCTAGGGACTGTTTTTCACAGGGCTATGCTGTATACTTCCAATGCAGTATTTATGACATAGTACTTGTATTCTATTGCAACTTCCCATTTATTTTATGTAACATCAATTGGAGACTTTGCCAGCCAAAGCTGCCATTTTTGTCTGAAGCCCTGAACCAAACTATATTATTTATTAATTCTTCCAAAGGAGCCCTCTTCAGACATTGCTGTGGAAGCTACCAGACTTAGCACCTCCTGACTGTGAGTACCTGTCCAGCGGAGCCTCCTGTCAAGCTTATTCTCACTGTGCCTAACTTTGTCTCTAGTCTCAGGAGGCTGAGAGGCCAAGACTTCATGAAAGCTTAAACTTCTGTGGAGGTTCAAAATTCTGAAGGTTTTCAAGTAGCAAAAACTGTGACTATGTCAGTAGCAAAAAAAATGAGGACTATGAATTTCTGGGCTATTACTGAAGCATTTTCTTAGTTATTTATTAATATATAATCTACTTAGAGCTAGCCTGGAATCAAACACAATTCTTCTGAGACAATCTAATTGGATACACAGACTTTCAGAAATTTTTTAAGTTTATAATTAGGGGCTTTTTTTTTTTTTTTTATCCTCGGGTATTTTTTTGTTATTGCTCCTCATTTTTCCTCTCTAAAACACCAGCTTCACTAGCAATAAGAGTTGTGGTGGCTCTCATTAGCAGATTTTCAAATTAAGGTAATAGTAACTAGGCCTAAAAGTCATGAGTCTACAATTCATGCGTCTTTGTCTGCCTTATGTCCTATAAATAATTTCCCACAAAAATCTGAATATTGGTGACAATGATGAATTATACTTTTGTGATCAGTCATGCTCATTTTTTCTTTTCTTCAATTTGCATATCACGTTCTACTGCAGGGACAATACATCTTATATTTAAAGACGCTGTGTACTTTGCTAACTGCTTTCACATAGTTTAACATATTTACCCATAAAAACCCATTTGATCACATTAAAGGTCAGTATCATTATTTCCCTTTTACAGACAGAAAAACTAAGGTTCAAAAATAGTTCTTTTGTTTCCATAAGTTCAATGATCTATTAAGTGGAAAAGCTGGAACTTGAACGGACCTCCTTTGATTGGTAAGTCCAGAACTCTCTGCAGTACATGCCAATGCTTTGCATGTATTTCAGGAGAGAAGATTAGGTGGAGAAAAGGTATGAAATAGGCTAAAGTGCTTCCAGTAAGAAAATTAATCACGTTATTTACTGCTTAGTTATAATGTATCTCCAGAAGAAATAAATGTGTTCCTCAATCTTATACTGACATAAATCAATTACTATTTCTAAACTTTATACCTTCTTGTATATTATAAAAATTGAGATTTTGTTAGTTACATATTAGCCATGATGCCCCTTAACATTAAAAAAATCCAAGTTTTATTTATTCGTATTTAATATAAGAAGATTGAATAAATTTTCAAAGAGGCACAATCCAAGAGAAAAAAAAGAGGTAAGTTTTTCTTTTCTTCTATTTGGATTGCTCTTTCAATAGAAGATTATGAACTGTGCAGTCATACCATATTTTGCTTTTTTTTTCTCTTATCCATTTTCCTGATTTTGTCTAATCCTATACTTTCCACAGACTGGGAAAATGAATTATGAAATATCAATGAATTAGAAATGAAAACATTGTGGGAAAAGGGCTAATGATGACTGTCTCCAAGATCCAGACTCTTATATGATTCAATATTATTTCTAACTTCTTGTCATATATGATCTTGCTATTTAATAATGAGAGTGATCCTTGATGTTTTGAGTTAAAGATTTTTACTTCTTTACCTTAAAGGCATAGAGTTATCTGAACACAGTGTAAGTGGTTTAAGTCATTTCCTCATGTCAATTCTGTCAAAAGATTTAATAGCTTTGAGTCTTTTGCTTTTTGAAAAAATTCTTTATGTTCTTTGTACTTTTAATACTGAGTCTAAATGTAGAATTTTAAGTGTCTGATCAAACCTATAGAGTTTATGGGCCAACAGTTGGTCAAATAGTATATAGATTATATGATTATATTCCTACTGATTTTGGACTTTAATAGTCTAATAATCTAACATGGGTTTTATTTATGTGTAAGTTATCTTGTTGCCCACATCCTGTCTCCATCTTCCACCCTTCAAGTTATTTCTGCAAGACAGCTAGGACATATATAATAGTCCTTCACATTTTGAGTGCTATACCTCAGGTAGTTCTGTCAGAGAAGCATTTCCTTATATCCCCAGTTTACCTAATCATTATTGTCTCTTTTTAGATGTTGTCAATATTCCCAGTAGATGTCATGGTCTATGTGATGATCATGCTATTATGTTACCTCTGCATCCCTAGCACCTAGCACAATGTATGGGACAGAGAGGATGCTGAATCAATAATGTTGGGTTAATATAATAAGAAATGGTTGGAAAGGCTAAGGAGACACATTTGGAACACTGAATGGCGTGAGCAGTAGGACATGGCTATCTGAGGAGACAGAGAGGTAGCAGATATCTACTCCTGCCTTCCTCACTAAGGTGTGCAGAGGGAGGGAAGGAATAAACAGCAAGGAATAAATAGCAAGGGAAAAGGAATAAATGGCAAGAAGTCTACAAAAACTGAATGCTGTGTTTTTTCAGCCATTTAGGCTTTGACTGCGGAGAGTAACAGACCCAGCCAAGGTGATTTCACAGCTCTGGGAAATTTGAGAAACCCAGGTGTTCTTCAGAAGGGAACAGTGAAAAGCAGGGAGCTTGGTGACTTGTTCAAGATGTAAATAAAACAGATAAAGGAGTCTCCAGCATGCCAACAAATTTGTCTGATTCAGCAAGGTGTAATAAAGGGAAAAAGATTCAGGGATAAAATCCCATGCTGGAAATGAATACCTGTCACTGCAGGCTATCCTTTGCCATCTGTCTTGGAAATCTGGACTTGGTGAATGGAAACCAAAGAATGAGGAATCTTAAGACCACCAATTTATAGTGTGGCCTATTCACATAGTCTTGTGTCCAGCCTGTTCTTTTTTTTTGTAATTACATACAGAGGTGTGTTTTTTTATTTCCTTTTTCCTTCCTCTTTTCCTTTTTCTTTCCTTTGCTTCTACTCCTCCCTCCCCTGCCCCACCAGACACACCCCTTCTGACTATCTGAATATTTTGATTTGTTCATTCAACAAATACTTACTGATTGCTTTTATAATCCAGACATTATAAGTGAAACCAACTTTGTGTCTTATTGTTATAGTTTAGAAGGAGAATATAATATTAATAAAATTATTACAAAAAAAATAAGTTACAAAGCGTTCTAAATGAAAGAACATAATGAAATAAGGAATTAAATTGTCCTGTAAAGCCATGAAGTCAGTCCTAGATGTCATTGCTGAGATTAGATCATAAAGAGTGTGATGTCTGTCCTCTATTTCTCTCTATGTATTTGTCTTAACTTTATCATTCTTTTTCAGCCTTTACAAAATGTATTTAATTCTGAGTCCTTCACACATAGGTTCTATTTTCTGATAGCTTAATAATTTTGATAAAATGGTTTATGTAGAGCTCCTGGAAAGCAAGGACTATATCTTATTTATTTTTGCCTTTCTGGAATTTAGGATAATGCCTCAAGCTTATAATATATGCTCAATAAATAGTTGAGTCAAGGCTAATGGTTTAGGTCATTTTACCTTTCTCTGATCTCAGATAACATTTCATTCACAGTGAAATAAGGTCTGCTGAAAATTAAATTCCAAGAAGTGAGACTAATAGTAAGGAAATATTTTAGGAAAAGGAAATTACAATTTATTTATTTATTTATTTGAGAGAGAGAGAGAGAGAAAGAGAGAGAGATATCAAGACAGTGAGGGATGCAACACAAGCCAGGGGAGAGGAAGAGGAAGAAGCAGGCTTCCTGCTGAGCAGGGAGCCTGATGCAAGGCTCCATACCTGGGATCATGACCTGAGTAGAAGGCAGACACTTAAGGACTGAGCCACCCAGGCAACCCACAGCTACCTGCCATACCTTTCTTATGGTGAGCTGCTTGGGGAAACTTACCTTCTCTCAACACATAGTTTGGACTTTGCTTTATGTGGTATTGGTTTAAGATAAGCTGCCTTTGTTTATTTTCTGCTTTTATCTTTCTATGATTCTAATGATAGTTTTAGTTTAGATAGTAATTTTTAAATTGCTATTACAGTCCTTTCTTTAAAGAATTGGCTTCATTTTCTAATGTTATTTCTTTTCTTTTGGAAGTATTCCTTAAAATAGTCTCTCTCTTTATGATGGCTTCTTGCCCAGATTTGTTGAATTCAGCTTTCCAGGAATATCCATTAACTTAATTAATTTTATAAAAATACCCTCCATATATTATTTAATCTAAAATACTTTCAATTATAAAATGCACAATTGTTTTTTCTATCACTAAGATAAAATATGCTGCCAAATACAATTATAAGGAACCATTAATTAACTGAATAATGTATCTTGATTTCAGATAATAAAATGTTAAAAATTGTATGGTTTCAAATTTATAAAATACAGAAATATCACTCTCATAGCTTTAGCATAAATTTCCAATCATACATTTATACAAAGTTTTAAAATTATTTCTATGGTAATGGCAAAAGAAATAGTGTGTTGCACACTTACTATAGGATAATGGTATTGCATCTTTTTCAAAAATATTCTGAGAGCTTTAGAAGATGCCTTCTGGAATGCAACTCCCAAAAGTCAGTTTCTTTGTTTTGTATGTACCCCAAGCACCTAAAAGAAGGCATTCAATAAATATTTCTCAAATGAATTTGAGTAAATTCATGTTTCATTACAGATGCCATGTGTCTGTTTTTAAGAATTATTAATCAGTGAGTTCCTTCTAAATGCCAGTTTATATTTTCAGAGATCTTGTACAGCATAGCTTCCTTCTCAAGCCTTACTTTGCACTTGTTGCCAACTTCTTTCCGTTATATTTTAGTGAGTATTATAATGATATTTACAACTCAGTCATGTTTGCAACAACTTTTTGTGACTTACCATGAAAATAACTGAATGACATAATGAGTTATTTATGGCTATCCATAGTTCCACTACTTTAGAAGTTAAAAGGAAAAAACAAATCTTAGTAAATGTCTTGTACTAATACACTTGGTACCAGGAAAAGGAGAGCTTAGTGGGCCAATATAAACATAAATTGTAGAAAAAGGACTAAGTTTGCTGGGTCTGAATTTTATTCTCATTCCATCACATTTACGTAGTTTTGGAGATGGCAGAGTATAAAGTTATCCATATGTGATGCTATTTAGAAAAATGCTTCTAAGTTATCAATCCCATAAATCTGAAACCTTCCCATCTCAATAATTATATTTAATTTAAGCCTAACATGAGTTCATTCAGATTCTTAAGGGAGATATCAGCGGGGCTAAGAATGCAGCCTCTGGAGCCCTAATCTCTGGGCTTGAAACTTATCTCTAGCTCTTACTAGCTATACGGTCATAGGACTTTAGTTTGCATTTTTGTGCCCTATTTTCAACCTTCTAATGTCATTGATCCATCTCTCATAGGGCTTTTATAAGGACTAAATAACACATATAAAGTTTTTAACAGGTTCTTTCAAATAGTAGATGCTAATGTTGGTTCTCCCCTATTTCCCCTCTGGATCCACTCTGCCCTTCACTGCCCTGCTTTGTGTCCCGGCAGCCTGGCTGACCTTCACAGTCTTCCTCACTTGGGCTCCCTTGCTCCCTGACTTCTGGTTAGGTTTTCACCTGGAGACAGTGAAGGGATGGAAAGACAGAAGAAGGAAAATTGATGTAACCCCTCTCCCCACTTCCTCACTGCTTGGTTGTGGTTTGACAGTGACTTTCTCCATCCTCTTTCTGTATGGAAAGTCATAGCTACTATTGAATGGCCTGCCACGGTTCTAGCTATTGCCAAATCTTAGTACTACCACCTCGCCATGCCCCATCAGATTTCAGGGTAGTCAAGACTTGCTGTGCAGCTAGGCCTGTGCACCTAGCCTATGTAGCTAGGTGCATCAACATCCCTTGTTGAATCCTTTAACCCTATTTATATCCTTGTTAATGGATATATTAACTTTTATTTGTATTGGTCAAATACCTTTTTTTAAAATTTCTTCATTCTTTATTATCAAATGATCAAGATTAGCAGTTCAAAAGTGAAGATATTTACTTACTACCAATAAAATCATTATAACTCTTCCTTTTTTTAATAACTTTTAATAGTCATTTTATTATTTTTAATTTTATTTTATTACTTTTATTTTATTTTATTTTATTATTTTTTTAAAAATTTCTTTTCAGCGTAACAGTATTCATTGTTTTTGCACCACACCCAGAGCTCCATGCAATACATGTCCTCCCTAATACCCACCACCTTGTTCCCCCAACCTCCCACCCCCTGCCCCTTCAAGACCCTCAGGTTGTTTTTCAGAGTCCATAGTCTCTCATGGCTCATCTCCCCTTCCAATTTCCCCCAATTCCCTTCTCCTCTCCATCTCCCTAGGTCCTCCATGCTATTTGTTATGCTCCACAAATAAGTGAAACCATATGATAATGGACTCTCTCTGCTTGACTTATTTCACTCAGCATAATCTCTTCCAGTCCTGTCCATGTTGCTACAAAAGTTGGGTATTCATCCTTTCTGATAGAGGCATAACTCTCTTTAGTTAAGCATTTGTGTATACCATTTATTTCCAACAGGATAATAAGTGGTATGGAGCTGAATTATTTGGTTTAAAATAAGTATCAGAGTATTTCTTTCAAGTCAATGAAATATCATTAACGGTGATAAGAATGGGGGTTTCAAAGCTTGGGTAGAGAAAATCAATTTTATTAACCTGTGTGTCATTATAGCATAAATGTCCTCAGCACTAAAGGAGGTATGTGTACAACTGGGACTAGATTGCAGTTAGGATGGAATAAAGATTGAGGGACCTCCCCTCAGGGGCTTTACACATGAAACCTCCTTTTCCTTCTCCTTTCTTGATAGTGTTGGAGGCAAGTTCATGGAATACAAGAAAGTGGTGTTTATGTGGCCAAATCAATCAGTATAAACCAAATCTAAGTTCTGGGATTTAGTAGGCATCAAGATTTTGGAGTTGCTGGGTGGATTGAGGGGAGAGTCATTAGCATTCTTAGCAGAAGCCTGCAAAGCCACGTAAGTAAGAGCTAGACCTGGAAGAGTGATTGTGGGAAATAAATAAGGTCATGGTTGGTTCCATGCAAACAGAATTACGAGAGGAAACAGTAAGCCTATAAAATAATTGAGTATAATGGCTACATATTGCGGGAGTGTAATAAGTGTAAGGATCTTTTACACACTGATAAATCCACATTGCCTCACAGAAGACCTGGAAAAACATTGTTTGCATGTCTCCACTAACTAACATGTCTGGGATCTGTGCAGGGCTGAGCTTACAGGACATGGAGGCCCTTATGAGTCATGAAGGTGAGACTGAGGCATGAATGCATTACCATTGTATGAAGCAATACATGCATTGCAATTTCATGCATGACAATAATTTTGTTCAGTCTGGACATAAACTTACAATAATTTTCCATATGAAGTTTTCCTGATAAAATTCACTGTCATCTTATTCAGAGTTAAGAATTTTTAACCCTCAAGCCAAATAAAGTCCTATAGATACCTGAATTCTCATACTTATCACAGTAGGAGTAGAGAGAGTATAATATAATGTTAAGAGGGAAGAAGTTAAGAGGTCTGGAGTCAGTTTGACTTCCTGGATTTGAATCCTAACTCTCTCTATATACTAACTCAGTATATACGCCACATTTTTTTTTCCAACCAACCTCTGCATGTCCCAGTTTCCTCTTCCTCATCCTTGGACTCAGAGAAGTACTTATTTCTTAGAAATACTGTAAGGATTAAACAAAACAATATAGGCTAATAACTTCATAATATACTTGGTATATAGTAAGTACCTAACAGTTCTTGCCTGGTTTTCTTTTTGTATGTGCATCTCCCAACAAGATTCTTTGTGTACCCTGAGGTATGAATATACATATAAGGTGAAATACATATACCTACATAATAATATGTAATGTATTAGGTACATGTATTATTCATTTTATATCCATTACTAAGTCTATCAGACAGTAAAGTATTAAATAAATATTTGCTTAGTGACTAAATGAGGTTAGCTAGCCTTAGAAATCTGAATCTCAAAGATAAAAACAATGTAGATATATTGTCTTTCTTGAAGTTTTCTCCTGACATTCTATGTTAATCACTAGAAAAGAGACTATTAATAGTTCACTGCACTTTAAATGTCTGTCTTTTTTTTTTTTTTTTTTTTTTTTTTTAAATAATAGCACATCGATGCCATTGCATACCCACAACCTTGGGTGCATTCAGAATCACCATCACATTCAAGTTGCCAAGTATTCATAATATTTGCCAAAAAAGTAAAAATCTTATCAAAATAATAGCTAAGAATAAATCATAGGCACCAAAAAAGGGGGATAGACTACTCATTTGAATACGCTCTTACAGAGAATAATACAGATCTTTTTTTTTTTAAGATTTTATTTTTATTTATTTGAGAGAGAGACAGTGAAAGAGAGCATGAGCAAGAAGGTCAGAGGGAGAAGCAGACTCTCCTTGGAGCTGGGAGCCCCATGCGGGACTCAATCCCGGGACTCCAGGATCATGACCTGAGCCGAAGGCAGTCGTCCAACCAACTGAGCTACCCAGGCATCCCAATACAGATCTCTTTTTAAACAATGAAGTTATGTTGAGTCCACTTAATTTGTATTGAACAATGTATAAAGGGGCAGACCTTGCTGTTATAAACTTTGCTATATACTCAATAGGCAGCAATTAAAAAAAAGAGACCATGTTTCTTCCATCTACAGATTCTGCAGTTTATTGAGCCCATAGAAAAGACTTTTTCAAATTTAAATACAAGAAGGCTTTTCTAAGGAAAAATAAAGTTAACCACCATGGACATTCTGAAACTGACTATAGAGTAGCATAAGCCTAAACTCAGAAATAACAAGGGAGAATGCATATTTTCCTGCTTTATGGTATTTAGACAGTATTCATTTGAGTATTTTACTGTTTAAAATATTTTTACATGTAATTTTATATGCTTATTAAAAGGGAAAATAATAATATACAGAATGATAATAGTTGTCATTTGATTCTAAGTAAATCTAATTGTAATAAATATTTTACATGTATAATTCCATTTAATCACTAGATGATGAACTTCATAAAGACAAAATCATATCTATCCATTCCTTTATTCATCAGTGAAACCCAGTTATCAGCAATGAGCTTGAATAGAGTTGACTCTCAAGAAATATTTACTAAACAATAGTATATGATCTTTCCTTTGAAGTAGGTTCTTGCTACGTTTTAGTCTGCTAATGTTTGAGTATTACTGAGTGTACTACATTTTGTCAACTCTACCCTTGCTTGGAGTGATTAATCTTATCTATGCAGATTTTTAGTGACAAAATGCCTGAGGGAGATCTTTATCTTGTACAGCAAACTGGGCCTAAAATGTCTCAGAAAGAAAATTACAAAAACACTGTAATTAAAAGCAAAGCCTACAAAAATCTGATTCTGATCCATATAAATTGAAGGTCAGAAAATATGACCATTAAACATATCTTTGAAAGCACAGTTGGGATGTGTTAAAAGTTCTTTAAAGATAATGGCATCACCAAAAACATAAAGAAATAAAGGATAAAGTAACTTCTAGAAGCCAGAACCACACGGCTCAGATCAGACTTACCAGAACGGTCACCACACGTAGAACCACTCCACGCATGTTATTCTCTAGTTTCTTGTCAGTCAGTGACCCATTCAGCCCTGTGACAGGATTCCAGCACCCAAGCTGAAAGGTAAAATAGCTTGGTCACTTTTCCTGCCTGAAGAACACTCCAATCACCTGTGCAAAAGTCTTGCAGAAAACTGTGTGATATCTCTTGAAATAACTGGTATAGGAAAGGTCCTGCACAGGTTTTCTTTTTTAATAGCAATTGAAGCAATCAGAAATTCCATTTCCCACTCTTAAATATCATTATATGGCATACAACAGTATCCAATATGTTTCAGGAGACTCACTAAGGACATGGACTTAATAAGGAGTGATAATACACCAATAACTCAGTCCCAGTAATGCACTAATTGGAAAAATAATAGTGCATATAATTCTAGTATAATATCTGTTCTTAATATATTAATTATTGTACAAGTTAGATTCTTATAGTTTCAATGGTTTTAATTAGATATTACACTGCTTTTATTGGAAAAAACAAGATTTTTAATACAGTTAGAAGGTTTATTTTTTATTTGAGGTTTTTGTTTTTATTTGAGGGGCAAAATCATGTATGTGGCTTTGGTATTTTCAAGTATTCACAGTTCATTCAACAATATAATTTGCCTTTTTGGTCAGTGCTATCGATTTCCTTGGAATATTTTGGCAGCTGCCTTTTCCTTAAAGTCTTGCAGCGATTCACTGCTCTTTACAATCCAAATACTGGTTTAATTTTACATCCTCATGTAGTTCTCAGCTCTTGTAATATCTAAATCTGAGAGCTCACAGTTTCAAAATCACTGCCTATAAGTCACAACACATAAAAACTGGTAACTCTCAATTCAGAAATAAGGAGGGAAAAAAAGAGATATTGTGACTTGAATTAGCAGATAACTCAAAAAGCAAAGCTGCAAAGAGAATCCCATAATGCGCATCTTGGGAAGAAATGTCATGCTATTAATTCTGATACTAGATCATGAGCTCTCACTTTGAAGAACCTATTCCATTTGCATGCTTTAAAAATATAACAATCCTTTAGTCATATTTGGAGACTGCTCTGATTGACTGAATGGTTTATAGGGGCACCTGGCTATTTGTGCTGCTTCCTCCTGAAGACTGATTTATTTCCTCGCATTGCATTTTGTGTGTGGCTTCCAAAGTTGGCAACACGATGGCAAGTCTCCTTCATAAATAAAAGATTTAGGTGCTTCCTATTAAAACCCAGGCTTCTCTCTGAGTCCCCAAGAGGGGTTTAATTAAGAAACCTAAAATGTACACAATATATCTTAAGAGGAGGGATGTCACAATAAAAAGCAAAAAGCCAGCTTTTTCTGTATTAAAATAATTTGGAAAAGGCTGATAATTGTAGGTTTCAACTACAAAAACACATTAAATTCATGCAATGATATGTCATTCTTAGTTACCTAAAAAGTCTAATTAGAACTTAGATCTAATTAGCAGTTCCAAATGTGCTGAAAGTCTAATTATCAGAGATATTGTAGTCCTCTTGCCCAATTTAGAACCTTACAGAATTTCTTTCGATCTTTTGTTCTCTTCTCAGGTCAACCAAAGTCTATGCTCAATTACATTCCTTGATGTGTGCTTTTTCTAGTAACTTTTTCAAGAAGATTTTATTTTCTTAGACTAAATACTAGTGAGAAAAGTGGTTTACAACGTTAAGTGAAGGGCTGTTACACTATCCACCTTTTGCAGTTCTATTCCTTAGTTCCAAGCTTACTGAATAGCTTTTAGGACATCATGTTGTTCAAGGTAAATATGGCTAAGTTACCAAAGTAAATACAAGCATTTCTTTTTCTTTTCCTTGGTGAACCTACTGCTAGTTTGACTAAATAAATGACATCTTATTTATGCCAACTTGGCCATAGGATTTGGGTGTATTGACCAGTCAAAATGTATACTAGTGGAATAACAATAAGGCTTGCTGAGCAGTCTGTCTGAACAATGCTCTGGACAAACATTTAAAAATATATAATTTCTGGCTTCTTAATTACATCTTCCTTTAATCATAACTAAATATAGTCAGTGGTTTAAAAATTTTAAGGCACTCAAACATTTGAGATTTTGAAATAACAATAAAAACATTTGTCTTCAGACCTGGGCAATAACTTACACATTTGTATACATATATAATGTGTATATATATATATATACACATATATATACATATATATATATATAGTGTCTCTTCTCACTTAAAAAAATATTCAGCCAAGTTCTTTCTCATATATATTACAAGACATCGTTTTCTCCTCTGCCTGATGATTTTTTTCCATTTCTATTTTCTCTCTCTCTTCTCTCCTTTTGCTTGCGATTTGACTCACGTGTCTTTCGATCATAGCACTTGTAAAGTTGTTTCTTTTCATCATAACAGCAGTTGGGATTTTAGGATTGGTAACACCTTTTACTTAATTCAGTTCTTTATATGTACAAACTCTAACACTTAAAGGTAGTTGAATATTAGCTACAGACGCCAAGAGCTAGGAATTTCAGACACTGAATTTGAGTTAGAATAAAGTTTAGGAAACAGTTTATCTGGAAAACTAGAAATAAAATATATCCACTTGTCACATGTCAAAATGAGACAAATCAAAGAAATCATTCAGAAGTTAAAATAATGCTTATTTCCTATATTGAATAGAACTATTTTTTTTTTTTGCATTTTTTGGAATAATTTCTAAGTGTTAGCCATGACACTGAGCTCTTTATACCTGATCTCATTTAGACCTCAAAATAACTTTATGAGAAGGTGTTATTATTATTTTTATATTATAAACATAGAAACTAAGGGCTTATCTAAAGTCACATAACTACTAAGAGATGAAACTAGGATTTAAACTAGTGCTTTTAAAAAGTCCAGATTTGGGATGCCTGGATGGTTCAGTCTTCAGCTCAGGTCCAGGTCATGACCTCCAGGTCCTGGGATCTAGCCCCTTACTGGGTTCCTTGCTTAGCAGGGAGTCTCCTTCTCCCTCTCCTTCTGCCCCTCCCCTGCTTGAGCACTCTCTCTCTCTCTCTCTCTCTCAGGTAAATAAATACAATCTTTAAAAAAATAAAAGTTTAGATTCAGTGGTTTCAATGCAGTGCAGTTTTATAGCTTATGAATTTTTTTTATAAATATGATCTATTTAAGGCAGGTAGAGAAAATACTATTCTTATATTTTAGTCAAAAAATTAAGGCTTAGAATTGTTAACTGCTTCCTCAATATAACAGTTGGTGAATTCACATTCTGGCAATGTAACAGAAAAGGCATATCATCATTATCATCATCATTTTTATCAAAGAAATTATAACATGTACATAATGCATAGTATATGTTAATCTTCTGGGGTCTTTACTTATATTAATTAATTTACTTCTCAAAACAATGCAATGAGAAAGGCAACATTATTATCTCCATTCAGCAGAAGGGAAAACTGAAGATTGAGAGGTTGTGCTCCTTCCACGGTGTTATCTTTTATCCACTTAATCAGTCATGAGGTATTGAGTAGAATAAGGAAAGCAGCAGAAAAATGAAATGGACAAGAGATTCTCAAAAACATTTCTGGAAATCTCTATGTTGCATCACCAAATTACTAAAGATAAGTGTGGAACACATTTCATTTACCGAAAGGTCTGTTGATATTTCTCAAAATGTACACCAGAGATAAATGAGGAAATAAACAATAGCATTACATAGAGAAAATGCTGATTATTTTTCAAATTTTAAGATTCCTTAATTTCTCTTCATAGCCACTCATCTCCCTGAGGTTCCTTTCAAGTTTTTCTGTTTGATTGTAATAGCTCCTTCCAATAATAAGCAATACAAATGAATTAGGTTGACACAAATTCAAAAGTGAATTTGTATCTACAGTGGGTCATATTCCTTGCAGCGTAGAAAGATTGACACAGTGATTTAAAAAAAACAAAAACAAAAACAAAAAACAAAAACCTGGAAGAATTTCATTTAAGTTCCAGTGTGAAGCTTATCTAACAACTTCCTTGGTTTCATTGTTAGAAATTCTATTAACTTGATTTCTCTGGGTATGTGGAGAGGGTTGTTCTTGTCCGACTGTGTTTTTATTTTTGTCCCTCCCCCCCGATTTTTTTAAACAATGAGGCCAGGGACTAATAAAGATAATGCACACAGACTCTTACTTATAACACTATGTAGTCAGCTGAGCACTTTCTAAGTTAAAAATAATAAAAGTAGCCCCTGCAGCACATGAGATTTACAGAAAGTCATACTGCAGATGGCAAAACAGGATTCAGTGTCTCCCATGGTCTGACAGTCTAGAGAAAATTTAGAAGGGATTAAAAAAATAAAGACCAATTCAATTTCCTTTCAATTACAGTATATCGATTTCCTGTAGCATTATCTGGTTATTGCTGAAAGTCGCTTTAAAATCTTAAAAATGCTTAATGCTTTAATTATCCCCTTCATTGGAGCTTTAGCGACCATAATCTTGTTGCTGTTAAAATCAATGTAGCATCTTGTGTTCAACAAAACGGTTGATGTATTTGCAAGAGGACAGTAATAGGTTGCTGACCCGATGCATCATGCTGTGAGCAAATGACCAAGTTTTAGATATTTACTCTTTTCTTCTCAATATTTCCTCTTTTCATTTGTTCATGGGCTTTAAAGGATGACGTTTGACTAGGTTTTGCATCCCTATTTTTCCAGCAGTGTTACAATGTCAAAAAAGAGCTGGTCTGTTCTACTTTAATTTTACGCTTAATAGTTACAGGCCTTAATCACAGGAGTCAAGAGAGCTCTTAATTGAATACCAAATGGAATTCCCTACATTTATTAGCTTGTAGTCATATGGAACAAATGAAGCCTGGCTCCAGTACGGAAGCTCCAACTGCAGGACACAACATATCAGGCTGTGTGCTGCCTGGCCCTGCATTGCCTTTACTTGCTTTCCCAGCCTTTAAAGGAAAAAAGGGAACAATAAGCACAGGCAAAGTAGCTGGAAGCTACCCATTTAGAAATGCACAGCATTTATTTGGTAGGTATTACTTCTATAATGGGATAGAAAGTGTAAAAAGAAATACATATGGCAGGTTGGCTCAGATACATGTTTTATAGAGTTAAATTGGGATGTTTCTTTTCTTTGATATGTAGTGTGTCATTAATCTCTCCAATAATAATTTTGTTGGTGATATTTCCACCTGTAAAACAGGTTCAATTTGTAAGATTTTCTCTCTAGGGGATGATTATTGCCTCCTCAGATTCTATTCCTACAGCTTGGTCATTACCGTGAAGTAGTAGATGTTCTTCAGATTATGTGAAATAGACTTAGCACTTGAGTTTCCTTTAGGAGAATATATCTTTGGGGAAAAAAAAAAATCAGAAAGAAATATCCCCTGATTCCACTGCTTACATTTTCCTGTATTGCTGCTGAAAACAAAATTTCTGCACCATGTAATGATGTACATATAAAATAAGAACTTAGCTGATTTCTGCAAATGAAGAATATAAACATGAGAAGCTATAGACATGAAAAAATAGCTTAAAGATATTTTATGCAGCTATAATAACTACTCACAGTATCACCTGGCATTTAATTGATTAATATTTTATCATTGTTATAAATTTTCCCTTCTTTTATAATTCTTTTTGGTGTAAAATTACTGTTACACTATATTTAGAGGCAGTATATCATAGCGGCTAAAGCCAGAAACTCTAGAAACAGACTGCTTAGATTCAAGCACCTACCCTACTCTGACACTTGCTGGGCATCTGTCATTGGGCCTCAGTTTTCTCACCTCTCAAATGGTCATAATTAAAGTGACTTCTTCACAGGGTTGGTGGGATTATTAACTGACTTCATATATGTCAAGTATTTAGAAGTGTTCCCGGCACATAAAGACTAAAGAAGTGTTAATTATCATCCCTGTAAAATCAGCCCTCATTTTTCTAGCTCAGCCTCATTGTTTGGAGTTCCTTACTAGTTTCAGTGAGGAAGCATACCTCTAAAGCTGTGGTTCTCAACTTCGGCTGCATATTAGAATCACCTGAAGATTTTAAAAACTTCTGATATAGCAGCACAAACCCAGAACAATTAAGTCCAAATCTCCAGGGATGGGATCCAGGCATCGGTATGATTTATGGCTCTCCCAGGTGATTTCAACCTCTAGCTAATATTGAGAAATCCTGCACTAAAACTTGCTTTAACACCCAGGGAATGAAGTCTCATAGAAGGCCTACTTATCTCATTGACTGAAGGCATCGTTTTTCCTGGCTTCCTTTACACAAGCTAACTAGGGACACTTTCTCAAAAAACAAGCAATTTTATTTTTCTTCTCTTTCATTCTTTGCTATCTCTCGATGTTTTAAAACCACATTAGAATTCTCTTTCTTTTCTTGTCCATTACATAATTAACCACTTAAAGTCAGGGGTACCATCTTTATCATCTTTTTTTATTTTATTTTATTTATTTATTTGACAGTGAGAGAGAACACAAGCAGGCAGAGCAGCAGGCAGAGCGAGAGGGAGAAGCAGGCACCTTGCCAAGAAGGAGGCCGACATGGGGTTTGATCCCAGAACCCCGGGATCATGACCTGAGCCGAAGGCAGTTGCCTAACCAACTGAGCCACCCAGGCACCCCTCTTTATCATCTTTTTGTGCCCAGTGCCTAGTACAGTGTTTTACATAAGTAAAACATTTATTTTTTTATGAAATTACAAAGTTAAGGTACACTTAAGTTTAATGTAAAGCATTTCTATTGTATTGTAGATCTTTGTTGCCAAACAATCTAAAATCTGAAATCTGGACATCTTTATATATTTTACTATCTCTCCAATATTTATGCTTAGATAACTCAAAGTCACCTCAAATATCTAGAAATTAAACTCAGGGCACCTCGGTGTTTCAGTCCATTAAATGTCTGCCTTCATCTCAGGTCATGATCCCAGTGTCCTGGGTGAGAGCCCCGCATTGAGCTCCCTGCTCATTGGAAAGCCTGTTTCTCCCTCTCTTGCTGCTCCCCTGCTTGTGCTTTCTCTCTCTCTCTCTGTCAAATGAATAAATAAAATCTTAAAAAATAATACTAATAAAAGATTAAACTCATAATCTACCCCCACCATCCATCCTTCCACTAGCTAAAAACTATGTGTTTTACAACCACACATATCTCATCTATTGCCAATCTGCCAATTTCCCTTCCAAAAACACACTCCTGAATGCATTTAGCTCCATCTCCTTGCCACCACCCTCGTCCAAGTTAACTCCATTGCTTCTCTTTTACAATCCTCCCTCTGTGTTGTAACATAAATATAAATTTAGATATGACGCCCTCTGTCTAAAATCTTTACATAGTCTTCCATCATTATCAAGAGAAAAGCCAAACTTCTAATGTGGCCAACCAAGGTCTGTGTGATTTGTCACATTTTACATTCACAATCTCAGGTCACACCACATTCTCTCTCAGTGTTTGAAAGCCAGCTGTATTCATTTTTTTTTAATAAAGATTTTATTTATTTATTTGACAGACAGAGATCACAAGTAGAGAGGCAGGCAGAGAGGGGGGGGAGGAAGGCTCCCTGCTGAGCAGAGAGCCTGATGTGGGGCTCGATCCCAGTATCCTGGTATCATGACCTGAGCCAAAAGCAGAGGTGTTAACCCACTGAGCCACCCAGGCAGCCCCACTGTATTTGTTTTCTTTCAGTTTCTTGAGTTAGACATAATCCTCCTGCCTTAAGGATTTAAACATTATTTCTCAAATATTAAAGTATATCAGAACTACTTGGGAGTGAAAACCAAAACAAACAAAAACAATGCCACAGCTATATGCCATGAAAATTAAATCAGAATTTCTGGGCATGAAATCCAGACACTTGTATTTTTTAAAGTTTCCAAGATGGGGCACCTGGGTGTCTCAGTTGGTTAGGTAGGTGGCTGACTTTTGGTTTCAGCTCAAGTCTTGATCTCAGGGTTGGGATATTGAGGCCCATGGCATTGGACTCTGCACTTACTGGAGAGTCTGCTTGGGGATGCCTCTCTTTCCCTCTCCCTCTGCGTCCCCCACTTCCACATGGGGGCATGTGCTCTCTCTCTCTCTCAAATAAGTAAATAAATCTTTAAAAAAAGTTTCCAAGGTGATTGTGAAGTGTAGCCAAATTTGAGAAACAAAGGTTTTGATAATATAGCTTTCTTTGATTGGAAAAATCTAGACACCTGACATTCTTCAATGACTTACTGAATTTACTCTTACTCATCTTTTAGATCTCAATGTAAACATCTATAGGTTAGTATAAATCTTCCCTGACTACCTGTCTCCATCTCCCAGGTTAGCTCTGGTCGCTCCAATGTAGTATCATGTTCCTCTCCTTCAAAGATTAACATTTATTGTACTAATTATCTGTAAGTTTCCATTAAGTCAGGAAAAATTACTGTTTTTGTCTCCCCACTACCTTCTTAAATACATAATTCCTGGCACAAAGTGGGACTTACATTCTTATTGACTACTAAAACAAATTTAGATGATTTTTAAACAGGAAGCTTCATACATCTTGCAGTGATTGTTGATTATTTTTAGAACAATGCCTTAAATGAGGATCTCAGTAGATAGCCAAGATGTTATGCTTGCAGCTACTGAATTTTTGTTTGTTTTTTTGGAAATGTAGATTTGCAACTCTCATTCTTCCTGAGTACAGAAAGGATAAGTTTTATATAATAAGATCAAGGAATGTTTTTCAGAAGCCTTCCATATGAGGAATGATGACATTACCTAACCATGTAGGGAATAAAATGTGTT
Organism: Mustela erminea; assembly: GCF_009829155.1. Taxonomy (NCBI): domain Eukaryota; kingdom Metazoa; phylum Chordata; class Mammalia; order Carnivora; family Mustelidae; genus Mustela; species Mustela erminea. The sequence goes on along the minus strand of NC_045615.1, from coordinate 52,459,294 downwards.
GTTACATTAGTCCTATCATTTGAAAAATATATAACAACAACAACAATAAAAGTAAAACATAACCTATGACGGGTATTTCTTATATTTGAAGACTCATTTTAGGACATGTACCTATACTATCTCACTAAAAGGAGAACCAAAAATTATCCATGAAATATGAAGTGTTGAAACTTCAGAGGAAAAAAAATATGCAAAACAATGCAAAATCCTCTTGAAGAGTATAGCTCCTGGCCAAATATCTATGAATGATGTTTTAGGCCTGAATATAGCCAATTAGGATGGCTTCACCTAGCAGGCCTCTTGAAGAGAGTTGTAGTCAAGAACTCAGGTAACCTCTGGCTGGCCACATTTTTAGGCAGTATTTGCCTGCTTAGCCCAGGAGCCTCCCTTCAGAGGCCTCTCTATCTGCACCTTGGCCTGAAACCTTTCCCCAGAAGTCTCCGCTGAGAATATCCTGGTTGAAGGAAGGGAGAGCTTTGAAGACACTTTCTTGTGTTCTGACTTAATACTTTTCCTTTCCTAGCCCTCCCCTTCTTCTGTTCCTCCTCCTCACCCCTACACTGGTCCAAAAACTGGAGGAGCCTCAGGGTCTGCTCCAACAGTGAGACAATTCCCCCATGTATGCTGATACACCTGACTCTCCCCTCGTGTCATTCTGTATGAAAAGAAGGGACACTGAGGGAGCCAGCAACGTCTTTCCAACTTGTCTCTCCTAAGTGATTAAAGGCTTCACTGACGTTCATTTTGGCTTGTTGTATTAATTGACTGCTCCCATACACAGCAGCTCAGCTCTCTCCTGTTCAGCCCTAATGGTTCTTACTCTGTAATGACAGTTCACATATACTGAAGACTTCCTATGAGGCAGGTATTATACCAAAGCCCTGGATATTATGTAATTTACTTTTTTTTTTTTTTTGCTATAATCCTATTAGGTGGATACTATTAATTACCCTAATTTTAACACATGAGGAAATTGAGGATTAGAAAACTTATTGACCTGTTCCAGATTACTCAGCACAAAAGTGAAATAATTAGGATTTGAACCCAGGCAGTTTAACACCAGAAACCATTAGGTGATTCTGACCTCAATCAATAGGATAATTTTCCAGAGGAGAATGGAGCAAAGGGCACATGGACAGTTCTAATAGTGTTTGAGTGCTCATTTCCTAGGAGTAGTTCTATTTGTGTTTTGGGGTCCTTAAAAAACTAAAATTTATTTGCATACCCCCCCTTCTTTTTTTTTTTTTTGCCTCAACTATTCAGGTTGGGTTTCTGTCACATGGAACCAAAAGATTTATAGCTAATTACATGGAAGTTGTGCTAGGTTTTGTGAATGCATTCTATAACTACATCAAAGTTAGAAAAGGAAGACATTTCTTAAGAAGTGGGCAAAAAGTAAAGAATGTTGGACTGGGCATTTGAAGGCCTAGTTATTATTACTAGTGATTAGGTCTATTTTATGTATAGTTTCTTATAAGATGAGCAAATCAACCTCCAATGCATACAAAGCCAACAAGGATTACTAATATTGATAAAGGGAAATTCATGGAATCCTTTTTATTGCCGTATTCAACTACAAGTTCCACAGAGGTGGGGGTTATTGCTTGTTTTGTTTACTAATGGATGCCAAGCACCTATACAGTTCACAAATAATAAATATTTGTTGAATGAATGAATGGGTATTATTTTTCTCAAAAAGTAAATCAAATTTCAGTTGCCTAGAGTACTTTGTGGCATGTGGGTTTCAACTCAAGGTAAGAAATAAATCAGCTAATTCTCATCAAATCCTGTCTAGCTTTGTGATTTTATGATTATTTAATATGACTGGATTCATACCAAGAGTCATTCCTGTGATGATCCAGAGAGGATTACTCATTCAAATTTTCCAAATAACTCTTGCCATAAACAGTACAATCAGCCATTGCAATCAGTTGATCCGATGCTAAGGCTGACATGATACTATTGTCTAGGTCACTGTGTAATTCTTCCTTTCTGTCTCCTTCTTTATCAGATGCCTGTGCTTAGGCTCAAAATGAGGATGGAGTGCTGGGGTTAGATGGATAACTGTGAATCATCAAATGATTGACTATGCCTCTGAGCATTCTTGCCAGCTTTGAAAATAAGTTTTATTTCATTGCAAAATATTGCAAACATTATGCAATTGAGGCTCCCATAAATCAGGCATGTTTAGAAATGCTAGCAGACTTCAAAAATGAGTTCTTTATGGCTTTACATGTTTTTCTAATTACCCTTTTAAAATTAATGATCCTAAATACTTTCCCCATATATGCTTCCACTGGCAAATATTCGTTATAATCACACACACATGATAAGCATGAAGAATAGCAGGGGATTTGGAAAAGGTTAGGACTAACTGATCACAATAACCTGCAAGAGATTTAGCAATAAATAATCTAGTGGACATTGATGCAATAGTGTGCATAGTTTAAATTCATTATTTTTCCATCACTCAGCATTTATAATCAAGAAGATATTTATTAAATACCTGCTGTCCTAGTGTTATGGGATACAAGGATGCATAGAACATCATCTTTTACCTCTAAGAATTTATCTTTTTGAAGTGACAAAGCAGAAAAATTTTATAAAGAAAAAAACACAACACATTCCCCTAGGTAGTATGTTACTAATTCCTAAAAGACTGGCATAAATAAATAGTAAGTACTCAATATTTAAAGAATGGAGATATCCGTGAGAAAGGATCAAATCTCATCAAAGAAAATGATAGAAAAAGTGGACCATTGTGTAGTAGTCGGTCTTCAAAATGGCCACAGATATTTCCTCCTCTCCTGTGAATGCGTACCAATCTTTCATCAAGAGGGAGAGTCTTTTCCCCCTCTCCTTGAATCTGGGTTAGCTCTGTGACTTACTTTTATCAAAAGAATTAGGCAGAGGAAACGATATATGATTTCTGGGCTTGGGACTTAAAAGATCTTGTAGCTTTCATTTGCTCATTTTTGGAAGCCAACAATCAAGTTAAAAAAAATAGTAGGCTAAAAAAAAAAAAAAAAAAGGAGGCTAGAAGACTGAATAATGAGAGACTATGTGGAAAGAAAAAGGAGTCATATGAAAGAAAACTATGGGATCTTAACCAAGAGCCAGCACCAATTCCCAAGACATGTGAGTGATACCATCTTGAATCCTTTTGATCCCAAATGAGCTATCCCAGTTAACACCAAGTGGAGCAGGGGTGATCCATCTCTATTGTGTCTTGCCAGAATACCAGACCTACTGAATCTCTAAAAATAAAAGTTTTTGTTTTAAGCCAGTAAATTTCAGGGTTTTTTGTTATGCAGTAATAAATAATTGAAACACATGGCTTAGGGATAGTTAATGGTCATCTTTCCTTCTGAAATTAACTAGAAACCTAAGGCTTCTAGAATTCAGTAGGAAGTTGTACATATATGAGAGATATGCTTTCCTTTTCCAATACTTTCCTTTTTATCTTAAAGCTTTAAAAAAAAAAAAGTTTTTCTATTGTAATTCAGATAGGCATTTCTGTATGCACTTTCATCTTTTTGGGACCTGACTGAAATACTTTCAAAATTATCTGTACTTTGGAAAATAAGGCATATTAGATCATGATTTGTTTTCTATGGCTGCTGTAACAACCAAAAACTCAATAGATTAAAAGAACAGAAATTTGTTTTCTCACAGTTTCAGAGGACAGATCTGAAATCAAAGTGTTGGCTGGGTCATGCTCTCTTGAAAGACTCAAGGGAGAAAATTTCCTTGCTTCTTCCAGCTTCTTGTGGCTCCATGCATTCCTTGGCTCTTGGTTAACTGTGAGCTCTGCCTCTGTCCTCACATGGCCATCTCCTCTTTTCCATTCTATCAAATCTTTCTCTACCTTCCTCCATAAGAATATTTATCATTGGACTTATGGCTGACCTGGGTAATCCATGAGAATATCATCTCAAAATCCTTATTTTAATTATATTTGCAAGGACCTTTTTCCCAAATAAGACACATTGACAGGTCCCAGGGATTAATCTGTGAATAAATTTGTTCTTTGTTTTGTTTCATTTGGGTGGGGTGGGGAGGGGGATTGAATTCAAATCATTACAGATCACAGTGCATAAATTATCATTTTAGGATAAAACATTTTATCAAGCCATTTTAGTTAAAACACAATCTCTTTGAGGAAAAGAAGTAGTTTTATGAGATCTATATCCACTGGGGACAATTGATTTTTCTGTATATATTGATTAATTTAAATTTCTTCAAATTAGAACTGAAAAAGCACTTGCCACACAGTAATGAGCTTGCTCTTGCTGCATCTCTCAGTTTAATCTTCTGTGATACTTATTATCTGGGGCATTATTCTAGGTTTTAGTCACTCACTTGCCTAATTCCCCCAGTAGAATTTTGAGCTCCCTGATGGCTAGAATCATCTTTTTATTCATTATAATATCTCCAGCACATTTTTATCACTAACATATAATAGATAAGCAATAAATGGTTGTGATCTAAAATATCTGTCTTTTTTTATTCTCAATACATCGTCCTTGGTTTAATGGATGTATGAGTGCACTTACATTATCCCTCAGATATATCTGGATGCATTTCAAGTATACCTTTTTATTTGCTATGAAGAAAAGTAGTAGGAAGAGAACTCTCACTTCTTTAATCCAATCTATGTTTGGCTTTCTAAGGCCAACTGTAGAAATTAGAGACTGTGTGTGATTACCAATCAGACAAAGATCCTAAAATCAGAATGAGTAAAATCAGAATGGGTGAAAGTGTGCCCACTTCAAATATTTTCAAATAACTTCTACAATCTGTATTGTTTTGTTTGTTTTAAGGATTTTATTTATTTATCTGATAGAGGGAGAGAAAACATGCGCGAGAGAGATAGTGAGAGAGGGAACACAAGCAGGGCAAGTGGGAGAGGGAGAAGAAGGCTTCCTGCTGTGCATGGAGCCCAAAGCCTGTTGTGGGGCTCAATCCCAGGATCCTGGGATCATGACCTGAGCTGAAGGCAGATGCTTAACAACAGAGCCACTCAGGCACTACTACAATCTGTATTTTCATCAGTATTTTAATTTAGTCAACATTTTGGTTGATCCTTAATTCTTTTATATTTAAATATATAATTTGCCTTATTTATAATTGCAAGTAAAAAAATAAACTTTTAATGAAAGATGGTCATCTGTTGTATACAATAAAATCTTACTACAAAAACATACTTTCCATTGTTTTGCCTACTATATCCACTGTGTAAAGCATATGGATTTCTTAAGATATCTTTCCTTAATATAAAGTATCAATAACCAGGCATCATTCTTATCTTACCAATAATAATTCAGATCATTGACTACTGAAAATGAAATCATTAATCAGTCTTGACTTTCCATATATAGTAGGAATTATTCAGTGGGTAATAGAGGAAGTCTTGTAAAGGGATGTTCTGTCCAACTGAGATATAATTTTCAGCTGGGAATTTTCTCAAGAAGTTATCTTAATGAATGGTAACCTTTCTCCAAAGTCACAGCAGAATAGAGCACCAGATGCACAAAGGCTACAAGCCAAAGAATAAAGAAACAAATTCAAAATAGACACTTGGGTTGTATCAGAAAATTTTAAATAAAAATTCAGAATATAGACAAAACCTTAAACCACTCTCTTAGCCATATATTTCTGAGAAGTATTTCTAGTTCCTTTAATAAAAATCTGTTAAAAATCAATACCAAGAGGAAGGAGTAAGATGGCAGAAAAGTAGGAGACTGAGATATCATCAGGTCCCAGGAGTTCAGCTAGATAGTTATCAAACCATTCTGAACACCTACAAACTCAACAGGAGATAAAAGAGAAGAAGAGCAGCAATTTTAGTGACAGAAAATCCACCACCTTCCAGAAGGTAGGACGCATGGAGAAGCGAATCCAAAGCAATGGGAAGATAGACCACAGGGCCAGCTCCCGGCAAGTGAGAGAGCAGCAGAGCACAAAACTGGAACTTTTAGAAGTCTGCTCCGCTGAGGGACATCACACCAGAGGCTAAGTGGGGGATAGAGCCCTTGAGGGGACAGTGTGGTCTTAGGACCCACGGGGACACAAAAAGACCAGGGGTATCTGAGTGTGACAGACCTCCCAGGAATTGGAGCAGGGAAGCTGGCTACAGAGATAGAGTCAAGGAGGGGGATCTATCTCAGAATAACCTTAAACCATGATCCAAGGCACAGTTGGGCCACTGCTTTTCAAGCAGGTACCCAATAAGCAGCAGATCTGGGGAGACCTCCTCCTTCCTCTTCTGGGAAAAGCAGCAGGGGAGCATACTGCAGGAATCTGCTGGGTTTGGAGACTCCAAACAGGGCCATGTACCAGAGATAGAACCAAATGCTGGGTCACAGGCTGGGTGAACTCAGAGTGCAGCCAGAGATCAGGGAGACAGAAGGGATTGACTGCTTTTCTCTGATGGCACATTGAGGAGTGGGGCCCCATGCTCTCAGCTTCTCTGGGCCAGAGATTTGGAGGCCGCCATCTTCATTCTCCTCCTCCAAAGCTGAACAGAAAGCATTCAGGGAACAAAAGCTACCTAGAGTGAACCTGAGCAGATTACTTAGCCTGGCCTCTGGCAAGGGTGGTGCAGTTCTACCTCAGGCAAAGACATTTGAGAATCACTACATCATGCCCCTCTCCCAGAATATCAGCAAGAACATACAGCCAAGACCAAGTTCACCCATCAATGAGAACTACGGAACTCCAGAGCTAGGGGAAAGCAACACATAGAATTCATAGTTTCTTCCCCATGATCCTTTAGTTTTCCAAAGTTAAATTTTTTAAATTTTTTTTTCTTATTCTACTTGAAAAAATTTTTCCTCTTTCCTATTTTAATATTTTTAACGATTTTATCTTATCAATACCTTTTTAAATTTTTAAAAAATTTGCATTGTTATAGTCATATTTTATCCTTTCATTGTATTTAACCTTATTTCTTATATACATATAGGTTTTCTTTTTTCTTTAAAATTTTGGGATACAATTTCTTCTAATAGATCAAATTTACCCTAAATCTAGTGCATAGCATTGTTCTAGTCTCCTACCTGATCACATTCTTTCCTCTTTTTCTTTTCTTTTTTCAGCCAACATCCTACTGTATCAATTCCTTTTTTAGAATCTTTTAAAATTTTCATCTTTACAGTCCCTTCATCATGTTTACCCTTATTTTTGTATATTTATAAGTTTTTCTTTCTTTAAAATTTTCAAGGTAGTTTCTTCTAACAGAGCAAAATACACCCAAAATCAAGCTCTCCTCTATTCACCAATCTAATATATATCTATCTATCTATATATATATATATAGATAGACATATATATATCTCAATCTATGTATCTTTTTTTTTTCTTTTTTCCCCCCAGTTTTGGGTCTCTTCTGATTTGGTTAGTGTATATTTTTCTGGGGTTGTTGCTACCATTTTAGTATTTTGTTCTCTCATTCATCTATTCTTATTTGGATGAAATGACAAGGCAGAAAAACTCACCAAAGAAAAAAAGAACAAGAGGCAGTACTGATGGCTAGGGACCTAATGAATATGGACATTAGTAATATGTCAGAACTAGAGTTCAGAATGATGATTATCAAGTAGCTAGCTGGGCTCAAAGAAAGCATGGAAGATATTAGAGAATCCCCTTCTGGATAAATAAAATCCTTTTCTGGAGAAATAAAAGAACTGAAATCTAAACAAGATGAAATTAAAAAAGCTATTAATGAGGAGCAATAAAAAATGGAGTTTCTTATTGCTAGGATAAGTGAGACAGAAGAGAGAATTAGTTATATAGAAAACCAAATGATAAAGAATAAAGAAGCTGAGCAAAAGAGAGACAAACAACTGCTGGACTAAAAGGGGAGAATTCAAGAGATAAGTGATACCATAATATGAAACAATATTAGAATAATTGGGGTCCCAGGAGAAGAAGAAAGAGAGAGAGGGGCAGAAAGTATATTGGAGCAAATGATAACAGAGATTTCCCTAATTTGGCAAAGGGAACAAGCATCAAAATCCAGGAGGCACAGAGAACCCATCTCAGATCAATAAAAATTAGTCCACCCTCTGTCATCTAATAGTAAAACTTACAAGTATCAGTGACAAAGAGAAAATCCTGAAAGCAGCTCGGGACAAGAAGTCTGTAACATACAACAGTAGAAATATTAGATTGGCAGCAGACCTATCCACAGAGATCTGGCAGGCCAGAAAGGACTGACATGATATATTCAGAGCACTAAATGAGAAATATGCAGCCCAAAATACTATATCCAGCTAGTCTGTCACTGAAAATAGAAGGAGAAATAAAAAGTTTCCAGGACAACAAAAACTAGAAGAATATGCCAACACCAAACCAGCCCTACAGGAAATATTGAAATGGGTCCTCTAAGCAAAGAGAGAGCCTATAAGTAATATACCAGAAAGGAACAGAGACAATATACAGTAACAGTCACCTTATAGGCAGTCCAAGGGCACTATATTCATATCTTCCAATAGTTATCCTCAATGTAAATGGGCTAAATGCCCCAATAAAAAGACACAGGGTATCAGAATGGATCAAAAAACAAGACCCATCAATATGCTGTCTGCAAGAAACTCATTTTAGACCCAAAGACACCTCCAGATTTAAAGTGAGGGGTTGGAAAACAATTTACCATGCTAATGGACCTCAAAAGAAAGCTGGGGTGGCAATCCTATATCAGATAAATTAGATTTTAAGCCAAAGATTATAATAAGAGATGATGAAGTACATTATATCATACTTAAAGGGTTTGTCCAACAAGAAGATCTAACAATTTTAAATATCTATGGCTCTCACATGGGAGCAGTCAATTATATAAAACAATTAATAGCAAAAATCAAAGAAACACATCAACAATAATACAATAATAGTAGGGGACTTACACACCCTACTCTTACTGAAATGGACAGATCATCCAAGCAAAAGATCAACAAGGAAATAAAGGCTTTAAATAACACACTGAACCAGATGGACATCACAGATATATTTAGAACATTCCAACCCAAAACAACAGAATACACATTCTTCTCTAGTGCACATGGAACATTCTCCAGAGTAGGGCACTTTCTGGGTCACAAATCATATTTCAACTGGTACCAAAAGACTGGGATCATTCCCCACATATTTTCAGACCATAATGCTCTGAAACTAGAATTCAAGCATCCTATTAAAGAATGAATGCATCAACCAGGAAATTAAAGAAGAATTTTAAAAAATTCATGCAAACAAATGAAAGTGAAAATACAAAGGTTCAAAATCTTTGGGACACAGCAAAGGTAGTCCTGAGAGTAAAGTATACAGCAATACAAACCTTTCTCAAGAAACAAGAAAGGTCTCTAGTATACAACCTAACCATACACCTAAAGGAATAGGAGAAAGAACAGGGAAGAAAGTCTAAACCCAGCAGGAGAAGAGAAATAATAAAGATCAGAGTAGAAATCAATGAAATAGAAACCAAAAGAACAGTAGAACAAATCAACGAAACTAGGAGCTGGTTCTTTGAAAGAATTAATAAGATTGATAAACCCCTGGCCAGACATATCAAAAAGAAAAGGGAAAGGACCCAAATTAATAAAATCATTAATGAAAGAGGAGTGATCACAACCAACACCAAAGAAATACAAACAATTATAAGAACATGTTATGAGCAATTATATGCCAGCAAATTTGACAATCTGGAAGAAATGGATGCATTCTAGGGACATACTACCAAAACTGAAACAGAACGAAACAGAAAATCTGAACATATACATAACCACTAAGGAGACTGAAGCAGTCATCAAAAATCCCCCAGCAAATAAGAGCCCAGGGCCAGACAGCTTCCCAGGGGAAGTTTACCAAACATTAAAAGAAGAACTAATATCTATTCTCCTGAAACTGTTTCAAAAAATAGAAATGGAAGGAAAACTTCCAAACTCATCTTAAGAGGCCAGCATCACCTTGATCCAAAACCGAAGACCCCATCAAAAAGGAGAATTACAGTCCAATATCCTCGATGAACATGGATGAGAAATTCTCATCAAAATACTAGCCAATAGGATGCAACAGTACGTTAAGACGATTATTCACCACGACCAAGTGGGATTTATTCCTGGGCTACAAGATTGGTTCGACATCCACAAATTAATCGTTGTGATGCAATACATTAATAAAAGAAAGAACAAGAACCATATGATATTCTCAATAGATGCTGAAAGAGCATTTGACAAAGTACAACATCTTTCCTTGATCAAAACTCTTCACAGTGTAGGCATAGAGGGTACATAACTCAATATCATCAAAGCCATCTATGAAAAACCCACAGTGAGTATCATTCTCAACGGGAAAAAACTGTGAGTTTTTCCACTAAGGTCAGGAACATGGCAGGGTTGTCCACTATCACCACTGCTATTCAACATAGTACTAGAAGTCCTAGCCTCAGCAATCAGACAACAAAAAGAAATTAAAGGCATCTGAACTGGCAAAGAAGAATCAAACTCTCACTCTTTGCAGATGATATGATACTTTATGTGAAAAACCCAAAAGACTCCACTCCAAAACTGCTAGAACTCATACAGGAATTCAATAAAGTGTTAGGATATAAAATCAATTTACAGAAATCAGTTGCATTTCTATACACCAACAGCAAGACAGAAGAAAGAGAAACTAAGGAGTCGATCCCATTTATAATTGCACCTAAAACCATAAGATATCTAGGAATAAACGTAACCAAAAAGACAAAGAATCTGTACTCAGAAAACTATAAAGTACTCATGAAAGAAATTGAGGAAGATACAAAGAAATGAAAAAACAATCCATGCTCTTGGATTAGAAGAACAAATATTTAGAAAATATCTATGCTACCTAAAGCAATCTACACATTTAATGCAATCCCTACCAAAATACCATCAATTTTTTTTCAAAGAAATGAAACAAATAATCCTAAATTTTTTTAAATATTTATTTATTTATTTATTTGACAGACAGATCACAAATAGGCAGAGAGGCAGGAAGAGAGAGAGAGAGAGAGAGGAGGAAGCCGGCTCCCCGCTAAGTAGAGAGCCCGATGCGGGGCTCGATCCCAGAACCCCAGGACCATGACCTGAGCCGAAGGCAGAGGCTTTAACCCACTGAGCCACCCAGGTGCCCCAATAATCCTAAAATTTATATGGAACCAGAAAAGACCCCGAATATTCAAAGGAATGTTGAAAAAGAAAGTCAAAGGTGGTGGCATCACATTTCCAGACTTCAAGCTCTATTACAAAGCTCTCATCATCAAGACAGTATGGTACTGGCACAAAAACAGACACATAGATCAGTGGAACAGAACAGAGAGCCCAGAAATGGACCCTGAACTCTATGGTCAACTAATCTTTGACAAAGCAGGAAAGAATGTCCAATGGAAAACAGACAGTCTCTTCAATAAATTGTTCTAGGAAAATTGGACAGCCACATGCAGAAGGATGAAACTGTAACATTTTCTTATGCCACACACAAAAATAGACTCAAAATGGATGAAAGACCTCCATGTCAGACAGGAATCCATAAAAATCCTTGAGGAAAACACAGACAGCAACCTCTTAAACCTCAGCACAGTAGCTTCTCCCTAGAAACATCTCCAAAGGCAAGGGAAGGATAGGCAAAACAAACTATTGGGACTTTATCAAGATCAAACCTTTTCACAGCAAAGGACACAGTCAACAAAACCAAAAGACAACTGACAGAATGGGAGAAGATATTTGCAAATGATATATCAGATAAAGGGCTAGTATCCAAAATCTATAAAGAATTTATCAAACTCAACACCCAAAGAACAAACAATCCAATCAAGAAATGGGCAGAAGACATGAGCGACATTTTGGCAAAGGAGACATCCAGATGGCCAACAGACACATGAAAAAGTGCTCCACATCACTTGGCATCAGGGAAATACAAATCAAAACCACAATGAGATACCACCTCAAACCAGTCATAAAGGCTAAAATTAACAAGTCAGGAAAAGACAGATGCTGGTGAGGATTTGGAGAAAGGAGAACCCTCCTGCACTGTTGGTGGAAATGGAAGCTGGTGCAGTCACTCTGGAATATAGTATGGAGGTTCCTCAAAAAGTTGAAAATAGAGCTACCATACGACCCAGCAATTGCACTACAAGGTATTTACCCTAAAGTTACAAATATAGTGATCCGAAGGGGCATGTGCACCTGAATGTTTATAGCAGCAATATCCACAATAGCTAAACTACGGAAAGAACCAAGATGTCCAACAATAGAAGAATGGATAAAGAAGAAGTGGTATACACACACACACACACACACACACACACACACACACACACAATGGAATACTTTGCAGCTATCAAAAGAAATGAAATCTTGCCATTTGCAATGACATGGATGGAACTAAATGGTATCATGTTAAGTGAAATAAGTTAGTCAGAGAAAGACAATTATCATATGATCTCTCTGATATGAGGAATTTGAAAGGCAGGGCAGGGGATAATGGGGTAGGGAGGGAAAAAATGAAATAAGATGGGATCAGGAGGTAGAGAAACCATGAGGCTCTTAGTCTCACAAAACAAACTGAGGGTTGCTGGGGAGTGAGTGGGTAGGGATAGGGTGGCTGGGTTATGGACATTGGGGAGGGTATATGCTATGGCAAATGCTACGAAATGTAAGGCTAATGATTCACAGACCTGTACTCTGGGGAAAATAATATATTATATGTTAATTTAAAAAAATACACTGTTGAGATAAGCCTTAAAAAAATCAATACCTGAATCCCATCATATGTTTGTAAATTTTGTGATCCATATAATAAAATATATGGGATTTCATTGTAATTGTGGCTTAATTCATTAATGATTCCCTTTACTAAATTAATAAAATCCAGAGTTATAATAATAACTATGAAATCCATTTTAGGGAAATTGTTACTAACCTTCCTTTACATGATACAGCTTTAAAAAATTTATTTCTCAGGGATATTAACTCAATCATTATACTGGACCTTTCTGTATAATCCTCTGTTAACACTGGAGATGTCAGGTGCTTTTCTTTATATAAAAACCATTTTAAAAATTTATTACAATCTAAATTCTATTTCAAGAAGTAATAATTTGGATATACTAAGAATTACTCTATGAATTTAAAATTAAATTATTTTCAAAATACACATATATAGAAAATATTAGATTTAATATTTTGTCCAAGATATGCATTTTTGAGAAGAAACTGTTTATAATAATTATTATATCTACCATTTATGGAAGGCTTACTGTGCTGAGTATTTACATTCATTATGTCATTTAATCTTGATCACCAAGCGCTCTGAGTTATAAACTATTAAGTTAGGTTTATAAAATTACTGAAATTTACATTTTTTTACCTGAAAATTGAAATTACATATGTGAGAATATAGATGTAGAGGAATTTTGTCTTAGGTTCTGTTCTTGTTCATTTAATACATAGGAAATCAGAAGATTATCTTTTTTTCCAAAACAATTTTTAAATGCAAGATTATTGTAGAAAGTAACATAGAAACTATGGATTTTGAGATTTATTTTGTTTCTGGCAAAGGTGTTTTCTAATCCCAAGGGAAAAGACTCTTGAAACACTTCAAACATCATCTCAATCCTCAAAAGTGTTATTAAATATTTTATGCAGTCTAACTAACAGCTGGATTGAACATATTTTGAAACATATTTGGGACAGGAGAGCATAAAATGGTAAGCACTATTTTGTGAAGTCTAAATTTATTGAACTGAACACTGTCAGAGAACCACCTGGACAGGTTAGCACAGGTGAGAAGAATATTGTGCTAACGAGGGTAGCATCGAAGTTTAATACTTGCATAAAGTAGTTCGGAGAGCTGAAACACTTTCCTTCCACCAGGTCCTGCCCTCCTAACCTCAGTCAGCACTCCAAAGCACGTAATTAACCTTACAAGGAAAACTCAAGAGACATAAACTGACCCATCAGAACTCAACATTACCACGGGAAAACAACTAAAACATGTACAAACTACCAACTTTGCGATCATTTATGAAATTCAAAATACTAATATAAGCCTTTTCAACCTTTTATTATGGAAGTTTTCAAGTACATAGAAAAAGAATTGAATCATGAACCAAAGTACTCATCATCCTGCTTAAGCAATTGTCAACTCATTTTCAATCTTGTTTATTTATACCCTGAACCCTTTTTTGGCACCATCCCTATCAGATTTTATTTTGAAATAAATGCCAGATATTGGGCACCTGTGTGATTCAGTTAGTTAAGCATCTACCTTGGGCTCTGGTCATGATCCTGGAGTCCTGGGATTGAGCCTGGAGTTGGGCTTCCTGCTCAGCAGGGAATCTGCTTCTCTCTCTCCCTCCACTACACCACCCCCCAAGCTTGTGTTTTTTCTCTCCTCTCTCTCTCAAATAGAAATAAAATCTTTTAAAAAATTTCAGACACTACACAAATTTATCTATTAACTATTTTCCATAGATCTCTGAAAATTACGGGATCTTTTTAAACACAATCACGGTACCATTACCATGTTCCCTAAAATTTATAATTTCTCATACTAACAAATGTAATCAGTATTCAAATTGTCCTTATGTATACAAATTAGGATCCATATTTTACAATAACTGACACATCTCAAGCCTTTTTATTTATGGATTCTCCATTCATCTATCTTGTTTTTTCAATCTATGTGTCAAAAAATTAGTTATATTTTCTGTTATTTCCCAAGGTCTAGATTTTGCTGACTGAATGCTTCTGTATCACTTCACATGTATTTTGTCTCTTGTATTATCTGTTCGTTAGTAAATCTAGACGATTGATATAATTCGTTCTAATATTTGGCAAGGATTTGTATCGTGTCCTTTAAACAGAAGGCACATAGTATCTGTCTCCACTCTTAGCAATATAATCAGCCATTAGCATTCACTTATTACTTTCATTAGTGTTATGTGCTGAATTGGGTTTCCCTAAAATTTATATGTTGAAGCCCAAACCCCCGGTATATCAATATGTGACTACATTTGGAGATAGGGCCTTTAAAGAGGTAATTAAGGCGAAATGAGTTCATCTGAATTGCCCTAATTGAATCAGATCAGCATATTCCTAGAGAGGAGATCAGGCTATACAGACAGAGAACAGAGATTTGAATCTCTGGAGGAAAGACCATGTGAGGACACAGAGAGAAGGTGGCCACCTGCAAAGGGACAGTCCTCAGAGGAAACCTGCTGACACCTGGATTTTGGACTCCCAGCTTTTAGAACTGTGAGAAAATAAATTTTGATTGTTCACGCCACCCGGCATGTGGTCGTTTGCTATAGAAGCCCTAGCAAATGAATATAATTAGTGATGGCAAAATGCCAATGCTTCAATGTTATCATTTCTTCTTCATTTGAGGAATATTTAAATAAAGGAAAAGTTTTTCTTTATTAATTATTTGGTTAACCTGAGGTGGAGCTTGTCTTCACAAAAAAATACATGGATTCATCAGCAGCCTCCAAAGAAGATTCTATCATGATAATTCATGATTCAAGCATATTTGGTGGCAAAATAGAAAGTGCTCTGGGTTCCTCTTCTCAAATTAACCCTGGAAAAACTGCAGAGTGAAATATAGATTGCCTAAATTTATATAGCATCCCTGTGGGAAATTCCAGGAAGGGGGGAGGATACAATGAAGTGGTGTGTTTGGAGTATATGCAGTTGCAGGCTGGGGAGAGGCAGCCGTACATAACAATGAACAGAGAGATTAGAGCATTTCAAATTCAGCTATTGCCTCTTCCACGTGTTGACTTAGACGATCATTGCCTGACCCTTCCCTGCTGAAATCTGATGTAGTCACCCATAGCACTGATTAATTTATTGGGGTGAATCAGTGCAAAGAACAGCAGAGTAGGACAAAAATTCTGCTGGGATATGGAATTGAAAAAAGAGCAGATATGTTAACCAGCTTTGTACTTTCACTTCTCCACTCTTTCCACTCTAGACCTCTAGGACTAGAGGACTGCAGCTCAGTGGCATATTCCAATGGCTGCTAATTCCTCAAAGATTTTAACAATTTGTTTTCAGTGTGGTGACAAAGAAGTGACTAACTGGTTTTGTGGTATGTGGAGTTCTCTTTCTAAAGCTCATCCCTTAATCTAGACTTGACCCTACCAAGAACAACGAGACTAAAGTGATGAACCTTACACATTATGAAAAAAGTATATTCCCAGATGAATATGAGCCCACAGATCAAAATAATTACACATCTGGAGATTTAAAAAAAAAAATCTATAACAATCTGGACACAAAGGGTCTCAGATTCTACTCTATTACAAGCTGACACAGTTTCTTGCCAAAATTTGATGTTAGCAGAAGACATTAGACTCTTGGATCAGAGACAAATTACTTTATTTCTTATAGCAATGGGAGTATCTGAAATGGCATCAGTTCCTCAAACCCTGGTTCCCACAAGATGATACAAAGAGGGCCAGATAATACCTGCCTTAAGTAGTGTGTTGCACTGCAGGAGAGAAACCGTGAATTTAGGAAACCTAGATCTTTTATAACAGGCAATAAGCATGCCCACCCTTTGCTCCTGTTGGAAACATCATCTTTGATATTCTGGACAGTAAATAAACTTTCTCTTTCCTATGGAGAAAGACACTAATTTTATATGCCAAGGTTTTTACTATACAAATATCTTTGAAAGTATAGTTTAAAATAAAAGCAATAAGTGCCTCAGTTCATAAAAGGTACAAAAACACAAGACAGCCATGAAAAGTTGTCTCCCAACATATATAAAATATGGGGCTTTAAGTAGAAGAAAAAAGTGACTCAAAATTCATAAAAGAAATATTTTCAGAGATAAGGAAACTATTAGCTATATAAAACAACAATAAAACTTTTAAAAAAGTAGACATGGTGATATAAAGCATAGTATTTATATATGTGCTTCCATTTTTTTTTCTTTCTATTTTTTGTTACATGTACCCTGCCTAATGTGGCTACTTCGGACTTAAGACTTAAACCTTAGGCAGGCTTAAAAATATAGTACAAACTAAATTGTCAACTGGAATATTTTGTGGTTTCATATTGAGAGCATACTTATTTATGAAACTTTTAATTAGAATATATGTTTTCTTTATAGATACTCTCTACATTCAGGTGTTGACTATGGAATTCTCTATCTTTTTACTTCTACAAATAATACATCTTGGAACTTTGAGGAAATTTCTAAACATGCTTGAATAAGAACACATGCTACTTAATTGTACACCCAATAACTTATACTTATTAGTAAAGCTTGATGAGAAAGAAACTAATCAGATTCACTGGGAAATAAATATTTTACAAAGTGTAAAATTAACACATTTTTAAGGAGTGTTAACTCCTACTCACACACCATCTTCCTCTTTTTCATATGGTTGTGAAGAAGGTACAATCATAAATATCTACACTATGTTTTTATCTTCTAGGAATTTATTCATTATACAGAATGAAAACCACCTATTTTTGAATAGTGTGATTCCTAGGGATGGATTTAGGGAGGACTTTATGGAATATTTCAACTGATTCTTATTGTCAAAGAAAGGGAAAATTATACAGTACTGAATTTTTAAAAAGTTAAACAAAAACAAGATACTTTCTGGCAAAATTCAAACCATGGTAACCAACTAGATATTGATCCAGCTATATCTGCACCCCTGTATTTTAGTATAAGTACAATTCCTTCCTGTACTGTTTCCTCAGCTTATCCACCAATTATTCCTTTATAAGTTATTGATAACGTGATATGTTATTAAGCATGAAACCACAAGAACACTGTGCACACTCCTGCTATTACTGTTTCCTCATGTATGTCCTATTGTTCTCCTGAATGAATTCTGAAATCGTGAAATGATTTAATCAAAACATGCTGCTCTGACTGGAAACTGAATCTGAAAAGCTAATATGACATACCATTGGTTTCCTTAGGCACAAAGAAAAACACATTCTTAAAAAAATGATCCCAGTTAAAATAAATTTTCTTCATCTACATGACAACATCTGTTGGAGTTATAATGACCCAACTATACAGTTCAATCTACCTGTCCTAAGTATTTAAGTGGAAAGTGACATATAACAGATACATGATGGATTTTAAACCAAGAATTGGCATGGAAACAACAATTTGCCACTTAAGACAACGCATGATAGTATGAAACTACCTAATAAGCTTTCTGTAGTATAGATACATTTTTCAAAACCAAGTTATTGTTTCAAGCACTTCTAAATCTATTTCCTTGCAAATACTTTTAGTATTTAAACAAAAGCAATTTGCTACATACTGTAGCAGCCTTTCCCAGCTGGCATACTTCATTTGAACTACAGAAGAACTAAACGACTTTAGTGACCATTTTCTCAATTTTCCCAAGGCTGGTTTATACCTAGTACCAGTCGAGATGCATATAATATAAGTTAATTAATTATAGACAATGGATTATTTAGAAATCAAGGCTTAATTCTCTTTGTGAGCAGTGATTCTAGGGTTAACTACTACAACAAAGATTCCAGTTACAGAAGAATTCATACTTTCCATGTCAATTCAAATTTTGTGAAGTAAACAAAATTCATTAATCAAGACAAAGGGACTTAGGAGTAAAAAGATGTGTAAGACATAGTTCCTGTCCAAAACTGACACATCTTGTTGGAGCAATAATAAATGAGCATAAGAGGGTCTGCCTTCAGCTCAGGTAATTGTCCCAGGGTCCTGGTGTCGAATCCTGCACCAGGCTCCCTGCTTGGTGGAGAGCCTGCTTCTCCCACTCCTACTCCCCCTGCTGGTGTTCCGTCTCTCTTACTCTCTGTCAAATAAATAAAATAAAACCTTAAAAAAAAAAAAAAAGAGCCTAAGATAATCAGTCAAGAAGACAACATCCTACAAAACTACACTATATACCGATATGGTTACTACATTATAATATGAAGTGATTAAATTGATAAATCATGTTGTCATCTGCCAGTGCAGAAAAGAAGTTAAAGGGAAAAAAAGGGTTTTTTGAGGCTGTTTTGGAAAAAAAATAATTAGGAAAGCAATGACATTTGAACTCTGAGTAGGGATTGAAAAAGAACAAAAAATGGCAGAAAAATATATAGCTTGAAGGATAGCAGAAGCAAAAACCCAGGTTTAACTATGATAAATATTAGCAAGTTCTGAGTTGAGAAAGAGATTAAAGGGACTGCAAATGTTTCCTGTGGGGAAATGAAAATGGGTGTGGATACAGAAAGTGGGAAAAGATTATACAGGACTCAGAGTTTAGGAAATGGATTTAAGACTTGAGCTTAGAAAAAGTAAATCTTTTAAAGTGAACACTCATGTGTCCACCACCAATCCTGATAAGGAATAGGATGGTTTGCTATAGGACCTTGGGAAGTAGAGTAATAAGACTATCTACAAAGAATGCTATCTACTTACATATTATGCTTCTATCCAATGATTAACACTGGCTTAGGATTATACGTACTCTATACATATTTTCATAATGATCTTTTAAATTGGGCATTACTATTGAAGCTCTTAGTAATTACTGCCATATTCTGGTCATAAATTGGTATGTGATATACCTACTATTATATTGCAAAAAGGTCTGTCCAATTACAGTGCTACCAAAGCACATGGCATCTGTGATGAAAGCAATATTTATGCAAGATTAGTTTGGAAGCAGAGTGGAAAATGCAATGAAGGGAGAAGACACTAGAGGCACAAAAACCATTTAGGAGGCAATTAAACAAGACCTTCCATGAATGATGAAGTCCCAAAGGGAACAGTAAAAGAAAAAGGAAGCAAATAATGAAAGAATTAAGATTTATGGAAAAATGAAAAGTAGGATACAATGTCATGGAATCCAAGAGAGGACATACCAACAAGAATATATAATCAGGGCAGTGGAACATGGTAAAGAGGTCAGAATAATAGAAATAAAATAATTATTATTATAATTCCCACTATCAGGTGTATATTGACAGTTCCATTTTCCTGAAAAGTCCTCCTCTGTCTATTCTAATTGTCAAATTTCTTGAAGATCCGATTCAAAATTAACCTGCTGATGAAAAATTTCTTTGTCATGTAAGGACAAATCACTTCTGAGATCCTTAGCATTTATATGTTAGTTTTTTTCCATGTTACCTTGTACAGTTACCTTGGTTTACTTGTGTTTCCTTAATACTATACAATGAGAGCTTTCAAGACTGGGGCCATATCTTACATTTATATTAAAATATAAAGTGTATATTTACTTTTTAATTATAAAATAAATACAAAAAAATTATGTAAATATAAGTACACAGGAAAATAGGAAAGCATGGGTGATGTGTTTTTACTTCCAGCCTTTTTTTTGTTTTTTTAAGATTTTATTTATTTACTTGAAAGAAAGAGGAGGAGCAGGGGGAGGGGAGAGGCAGAGGGAGAAGCAGGCTCCCTGCTGAGTAGGAAGACTGACCTGGGGTTCAGTCCCATGACCCTGACATCATGACCTGAGCTGAAGGCAAACGCTTAACCGACTGAGCCACCCAGACACCCTCTTCCAGGCTTTTTCAATGTAGAATTTATTTTTCTTAGCTGGAATCTCATATATTTTAAATATATATCATATCTATTATATATGTGTGTGTATTTTATATATATATATAGTATATATAATATATATATGTATTAATATATAGTCTAGTTGTTATAGGTCCAAACTCTGGAATTAGACTAAGTAGAGTCCAAATCCTAGCTTGGTCACTTAAACCTGAATAAGATTCTGAGCACTCTCTTGTCCTCTCTGTCACAGCCTTTGTAACTATGAAATGGGAAGTGTAGTGCCACCTGCTTCAAAGTATTGTTATGAAGATTAAATGAATTAATATAAGTTAGCTGTTATTTTTGTTCTTATACAATCTCTTTGGGGGTACAAATAAGCCCACTTCCATTTATATTTGTTGTTGTATTTAATCTAAGCCTTGGTATTTGGCTTGTGAATCTAGTCGTGACAGATCAGAAACCTCTGACAAGAGTGATTGGTTCAAAGATGAGGAAGTGATACAAATAAAGCCAATCAGAATCTTCCATTCACACATTAGATATTTTCTGGGATAACTGGATAAGAGACATTCCCTCTTTTCAGGGATTATTAAATATGAAGGCAATGTCTAGAGTTGTCATTTTGTCACTACATGGGGAGAATCTGTCTAAGAAGGAACAAAAAAGATGAAAAACAGAGCTCAGTAATGGAGAAAGGTAGACAGCTTCTTAATGATAATACTTGAGAACCCAAATTCAACTGAACTTGGTGCCTGCTATTCTCCTGGGCTTCCCCATTAGGCTCCATTAGATCCAGTAAGGCTCTTTATCTGCTTAAAGTTTGAATTAATTTATGTCAAACAACCCTAATAGTCTTAACAAGTATGATGCTTTTTACTTTTAATATTAAAAGATAGATATTCTTCAAAATTTAATTTTGGAATTATCAGTTGTTTTGTAGTACCTATAATGACTCAATAAATACTTTATGAATCAACAATTAAATGCATCCTCCTATATTATCATAGGAGATATTGCATATTGTTTTCCTAGTTCTGGGGCATTTGGCTCAATTCTTTAATGATATATGATTATAAAACAAATACAGGTAAATCGTGTCATTTAAATGTAACAAAATCTTCAATTTAAATTAATTTAGTCATTAGAGGTTTAGGAGCATCTACCAGGAATCCTGCAAGTAACTGGGAATATAAAGATAAATAAGTCCCTGTCCTGCCCTTAAGGAGTCATACACAGCCTAAAAGATAAATCATGTAGAGCAAATAATTAAACATAATAATTTTATATGTGATAAATGCAGTAATAGAGTTGCATATAAAGAAATACAAGGATAAAGAGTAAGGATCAGGGAAAACTACAAAGAAAATGTAATATTTGACTTAATAGCTATACAGAGATGTAATATTTGAGCCTTAATAGCTATGCAGAAAATCTTGAAGTAGAAAATGGAAGAGCACTCTGGTTTCAGAGAATGACATGTGCAAATGCAATATATGAAGAGGTCAAGAGACAGTGAACAATTCCATGTGACTAGAATATCAAAGAAGTGTGTGTGTGTGTGTGTGTGTGTGTGTGTGTGTGTAGCATAAAGGAGTAAGAAGAATGTTAGGTGGAAAAGCTAAGATAAGGATAGAGATTAGAAATTTACAGAAAGCCTTGCATGTTATTTAAAAGAACACTGGTCTACATTTATGTACCTGAAAGTTGGAAAAATTGTTCGTGTTTGACAAATATATGTATCTGCTGTTTCTGCGGAAGGTGAATCATAGGGTCAAGGATTAAGAAGAGAACATCTATTAGAAAATAATAGCTCTACTGTAAATTATTTGGGCTTAACCTAAAAGAATTTCGGTGAGGATTAGCAGAAAGGAGAAGCATTTAAGATCCATTTCAGAAAGAGAATAAATCGGTTTTTATGCCAGATTGCAGAGCAGCATGAAGAGAATGTGTGCTGGAGATGGCTATCTGGTTCCTAATATGGAACAAACAGATGGATTGCATTTTCATAACCCTCTCTTCCTAAAGAGGAAGACAACTTGATTCTGCTATCAATGCTCTTTGTGTTTGTAAAATATTTATTAAAAGGGAAAGAGATGGCCTTGTGCATATATTAATTCAGGGATATAAAACTAATTTTTAAATGCTCAATAGAAAATGCTCTTGATAGTAGGTAGAATAGCAGTTACCCAAAGATATCAAATTTGAATCCCTGGAATTTATGAACATTTCTTTATTTGGAAAAAATTCTTTGCAGATATAATTAAAGATCTTGAGATGAGGGCTTTATCCTGGGTTTCATGAGTGGACCTTAAATCCAATGACAACTATCCTTATAAGGAAGGGTGAGGCCGAAGGAGATTTGACAGAAGATAAGGAGGAGGCAATGAGGCCATTGAGGCAGAGATTGGAGTGATGTTGCCATAACAAAGAATAGAGGCAGTCACTAAGGGTGAGACCAAAGAATGGATTCATGTCTCTGGCCTTTTGGTGCGATACAGCTCTGCTGACACCTTGATTTGAAAATTCTGTTTTAAGTCAATCAATTTGTGATAATTTGTTACGGCAGCCGCAGGAAACTAATAAGCTCTGTTTAAGCCATGCTTAGGAACTGCCACAAAATCAGAAATTTCACAAATACAAGGTATTCAGTAAATGTGTTGAATTAATACAACACAAACCTTCTCTCTCTCCCTTTCACTCTTTTGGATTGGAATCAAGCCTATCTCCTAAGTTATACTCACTGACACTGGGAAAGGGCAGGAAACCTTAGATTTTTCCAAATTAACTTAATGCTTTTGCAGGCTTAATTTATATATAGTGAGAAAAAAATATATAGTTTGATGATTGTGATAATTTTATTCTTATTTTATTGCCAAAAATAACTTTCCAAAGTCTATAGTCTTATAAAATTGTTCCCATAGTTAAGATATAATTCTCTCCCCTTCCTTAAAATTCTCCCTTTCCTGTTCTGCCCACTATTTCCAGAGATTGCCAGTTCCCTAGTTACATTTCACATTTCTGGTAAGCAATAATTGCAACTTTAACCACCTCTTTTGCTAGGAATTCACCATTGCTTTCTCATTTGGGGTTAATTATATCTACTAACTAGACTGAAATGATGTTCTTGCCTTACTGAGA
Source organism: Mustela erminea (assembly GCF_009829155.1). NCBI lineage: Eukaryota > Metazoa > Chordata > Mammalia > Carnivora > Mustelidae > Mustela > Mustela erminea. The sequence goes on along the minus strand of NC_045615.1, from coordinate 52,435,600 downwards.
CATCATTTATTTAACTCTGTGTTCTAACTGGTTTTGAGAAATTCTGTAGTTGGAAGATCTTTAAGCATTAACACTTTATAGAATTGTCTTCTGTGATGAAAGGAATAGAATCTTTAAGTAAAATTATATTGTTTTTATGGTTTTTCACACATGCAAATTCACACATGTATACAGTTTTTCTGTAATCACTGGTGTCTCCTGATAAATTATCTGTTCTAATTCACTCAACTTCATGTTCTTCTTTTTCCAAAAGATAATACAACATTTAGTGGTAACTCAACCTAAAATCCACACCTATGACATTTAACTGAAGATCTTACTCAATTCATTAGTTCACTAACAATAACCAACACTCTTCTTTATATGTCTTTTCAACCAGCTTACATTTCATTTAATAGTGCTTTTCAAGCCAACTCAAATTAATTTTGCAATCAAAATTTCACATAGCATTGTCTCGAGTACTTTACTAGAAGTCAAGATGCATTACATCTACTCCAGTCTGTTCATTTACTAAGGCTGTAAAGCTATCAAAAAAGCAACCAGCTTTGTCTGGCACAATTTGTTCTGTATTAACTTATTTATTCTATTTATTTCTCATAGCTGTGCTTTTCTTTCTCAGATTATTTTAAACCAAGCATGTGGTAGCATTTTCAGAGAAATTTTCTGTTTTTGTACTTTCTTATTTAATCAATAAGATTAACTACATTAAAAAAAGCAATTAGTCATTTTTCTTCAGAACATAAAGAGTTTTATAGATTAAAAAAAAGTATCCCACGTAATGTAAAGCAAGAGATGACTTAACTTTTAAGATGGCATTAATTGGTCGACTTAATTTATGGTAACTGGGTCTGAGACTTAATTTAGCACTAGCTGCTTCTGATACAACATGCAAGTATTTGTTTTAGAAGTTCTCATGGAAGTTTTAACAGAAAAAATGCTACAGTCCCCATAACTCGAGTTAGAAAAAGGATATATTCTAAACTCTTATAGAATTTCTGTTGACTAAATTGATACTGGAAATGGATTTAAAAATATATATTTTATCCACATATATTTCTTATGAAATAGGGCAGGGTAGGTTAGTTCAGGGAAACCATAAATATACTTTGATTATATTATATAATCCCCTTGATTATGCCTAGCATTAGGACATAAAATTTATTCTAAATATTTGTCTTTATGAGTCATGCATATTCTTTTTCAGTTAGCCCAAGAGAAATAGAAATATACTTTTATTCTCCCTACATAATATATCCCCTTTGCTTATGACTAATTTTAGGCAGCAAAAGCAATCTGAAACAAAAAAGCATTCCCCACTCTTGAGCTATATAGCTATCTTCATTAATAACATGAAGCCCTTTTTCTGCCCCTACCTTATCAGTTTCTCTTTTTCTACAAATATACAGAGACTGCTATTCAAATAAGGAGCCATAGCAAAGTTAAGGAAGTAGAAGGTGTTAGATGATAATGGTTTCTCACTCTAGAGGACTTAACTGTTGAGTGACAAGCAGTGTAAATGAGGTGGTACCTAGAATAAATGATCCATCATAAGTAGACCAACTAAGTTTAGTTAATCTTAGTCCAAAAACACCCATACAAGTGGAATGCCTACTCAATATGGTAGACTTAAATGTTGAGCATACCAGTTTGATCTTAAACCTGATCTAATAAAGAAAAGCTGGCCAAACAGACTGTAGGGGAAGTTAAGAATGCTTCATTTTTATCTGTTGACAAAAACAAAGATTAATTTGCATATAGATGCAAACAAACAAATCATTTCACCCAAGAGAGATGGGAATATCACCATGAAGTCTCAGAGACAGCATACACCTCACATAAATATTCTGACTGCATTAGATAAGAACATTGTAATAATCTGGTTGATGTCTTTCAAATAGTGCAAGCCTTGGAGAAACATCAGTAGTGAACCAAAAGAGAGGACAGGCTACAAGAAAGGAAAAGATACAAAAGGTGAGATGGTATTAAAAAAAATAAAAAGAAAAGAGAGAAAGAAAGAAAGAAAGAAAGAGAGAGAAAAAGAAGGACACTCCCCGACCCGCAAAAAAGAACTTGAACTGCAGAACAAAAGTAAAAATTGCTAGAGTATAATTGACATATTAGGATTATAAATCAGTCACATGAAGAATGAATTTTAAAAACTCTCTGGGAATACAAAGCTAAAACCAAAAAAGGAAATAAAGAAAGACAGACATGAAAGAAGGAAGGAAGGAAAGAAGGAAGGAAGGAAGGGGAAAAAAAGAAGAAAATAATGAGAAATATGACCTGTAGAGACAAAAATGCAGTCTAGGTCTTTTAGATTTTCAGGAGGAAACTAGGTTAATGAAAATAGGTTTAATATCTCAAGAAATAATGGAAAAAAATTTTGCTAAGCCAAGAAAGATAGTTTAAATAAAGGTTTTCACCAAGTTACTGGGAAAATTGAATTTTAAAAAGTCCTTTTTAAGGCTTAATTGTGATTATTTTTAATTTTCAAGTTATACAAATTTTTCTATATCCATGTAAGCACAAAAACAGATTATTTGCAAAGAAACAAAAATAAAACAGTTTCAGATTTAAATAAAGTTAGCTTCAGTTTCTTCTCTAAGGCAAATGTCAGATGAAAATGCAAATATGTCTTCAGATTTTTAGAAAAACCCCTCAAGAATGCCAAATTGTTATTCATGAGAAAAGGCAACAAGAAAGGGTTTTCAAATTGCAATGAATAAAAAATATATATGCTTTTTTTTCTTCTTTTCTTTTGGCAAGAGAAATCAGCAGAGATGAATGCAGGATGAATCAAAATCCAGAACTAAAGAATGGAAAATATAAAAAGAGATTGGAAGAGAAGCTGGGAAGCAAATACATATATGAAGCCAGGTCTAAGAAAAAGTTATCAGTATCTTTGCAAAACGGGACGCAATGGAAAAAATCTTGAAAAACATTTTTGAATGAAAAATATTTTTGGATGGATGAATATGACATATATGGAATTATTATCTATCAACGAATGTTGTCTTCCAAAAATACATTTGGAAGTGAGGTAATGAAGAAGAAGTGAAGAGCATCTTAATTTTTATACCTAAAGAGAGACAAAAATACTTGTTTTGGTACTAGATATTATAATTAAGGTATATTAATTTAAGTGTATGTTGAAGATTTACTTATTTATTTGACAGCGAGCGTGTGAAAGTTGGGGGGCAGGGCAGTGGGGGGAAGGGGCAGAGGGAAAGGGAAAGAAACAAGCAGACTCCCTGCTGAGTGTGGGTGGAGCTTGAGGCAGGGCTCCATCCCAGGACCCTGAGGTGACTTAGCCAAAATCAAGAATCAGATACTTAACTGACTGAGCCACTCAGATGCCCCAAATTTAAGTAATTTGTAAGTAAATTTAAATACATGCCCCAGATAAATTAAAAACAGGATTTATACATCCTAAAGCACAGAAGAAGACAAATGCATATGCTGCAAAAAAGAAAATATGAGCATGTTGGGACACACGAAAGAGTAACAAGATAAGAATTAAGAAAGAACAGAACACATATACAATTGTAGGGGTATTCTGATTTATATGAATTTGTCTCCCAGCCCCTACTTAGGATGTAAAAAGTTGCAAAGAGCATTAATCCCTTCCTAACAAGAAAAAAACCAGGGTAGGGGGCACCTGGGTGGTTCAGTGGGTTAAGCTGCTGTCTTAGGCTCAGGTCATGATCTCAGGGTCCTGGGATTCAGTCCCCCATCAGGCTCTCTGCTGAGCAGGGAGTCTGCTTCCCCCTCTCTCTCTGCCTGACTCTCTGCCTACTTGCGGCCTCTCTCTCTGTGTCAAGTAAATAAATAAAATCTTAAAAAAAAAAAAAAAAAAAAGAAGTCAGTATAATCCACAAAATCGTAACTCCTTTCAAGCCCATCAGAGAGCTGAGATCTCAGATCAACGCCTGGCCTGAAATGCTGGGAATAATAGGCTCCTCCAGTGACAGAGAGGGATATCAACACTGGCTCAGCTGGGCAGGACACAGAATTAAGATGAAGTCTTTGTAGAAGGGGATGAGATTTCTGGTAATTTTTTAAGTCCAACTGTGGACTTGCAGAGCAGGCATAGCTTGCATGAAAGGACAGCATAAGAGTATATACTTTGGAGAGTAGAGGACTGACAGCTGGCGGCCAGACTCAGTGACCATTTGTTCCCACCTTGCAGACTCTTCTCCATGGACTTTACCATGGGTTTACAAGAAAGACTGAGAACAGAATGAGAGACCAGAGGAGACTTCTGTCAGGATGAAGTCCTATGGAGGGGAACAGTATCTGTTGTGGAAAACAGACAAAGCCTCACCCAGATCTTTCTCTCTCATACATTTTATGGAATGAAAACCTTAAGCCACTGGGAGAAGGTCCCCGGACCCTGTTGTCCAGGGTGTGGGCGAAAACTGAGGAAACGGTAAAAGAAAAAAAAAAAAACAAAACTCCAGTCATTTCAGAGGAGTAAAATCTCTCACTAGCATAAAGTCTGCCAAATATTCAAGGCAAAGTTTGGGCTGTCACAAGGAGGATGGGCAGGATCACTGAGAAAGCCACATGCTCAATCCAGAGACACAGAGCCTGCTTAAGCCTAAAAATGGCTTCCCCACCCTCCACCACCAGACTGACAAGAGTTGAACAATATGTAACAGCTCTCTACCACCCAAGGAGGGGCAAAAATATTAAAAAATACACTCTTAGAGGCATAGGTTCGCAGGGAAAACCTAATGATGCAGAGTGGTGAGAAATTCTCTCTAGTGACCGAACCCCCAACCTCAGCCCAAGACATCCTGAGAGGATCTGAAATCTGTGATGCAATGAATGCAATAAGAAACAACAAAGTCTAACTCCAGACTGGCTCTAGAATTGATTGATTTACCACCCCACAATAAAAGCCTAGTGGAAGAATAGGTATACACATTTCCAGGCATAAATACCATTACCTCAATCTCCACTGTCTTTAAATAATGCCCAACTTCTATTCAAATATTATAAAACACATTAAAAAGCAAGCAGGGAAAAATGCATCACTGTTAGGAAATAACCAATCATGGAACCAGATACAGATATGACCTAGCTGGAACAAGATATATAAAATAACCATGATTAATATAATGAGGCTTTAATGGAAAAGGTGACAATGTGCATAAACAGATGGGAAATTTTTGCAGACAGATGGACTATATTAGAAAGAATCAAATGGAAATTGTAGAAATGAAAAAAAAAAGATAATAATAAAAACCATAGTAATTGAAATGAAAAATGCCCTTGATGGGTTATTAGTAAATTTGAGCAGCCATGAAGAGAGTGAACTTAAAGAAAAAAATCACTCAAATCTTAAGAAACCAAACAGCATATAAAAATGGAAGGAACAGAGTAATTTCTCAAACCTCAGTTTGGAGGCAAATATCTCGAGTTCAAATTTCAACTCTGCTATTTAATAGCTTTGCAACTTTGAACAACTTACATAAATTTCCTATGCTTCAGCTTAATACCTCAATAACTGAGATTGCAATCATACTTTATAAGGTTCTTAGGAGGACTAGATGAATCACTGCATGTAAAACATTTAATAAGTATACATGTCCCCACAGCAAGTTTCAATAATTGTTAGCTGGTACTAATACTGAACAATAAAAAAACACACTAGTGTACCAAGGAGTTATGCCAGTCTAAATCAAGATAAGCTAGTGTAACAATGGTTATGTTAGACAAAATTAAAATCATTTTATCATTAAATTTGGTAAAATGTCACAAGAATACAGCTGATAAAACTTTATATACTAAAAAGCAAAAATACAAAGTAACATCTCAGAAATACAAAGAGAAACAGAAATATGTCTAATGAGAGATATACACAAAGAGATACAGACAGAAATGAATATGAGCGAGAAAAACTTAGTCATCTATAACTGATGACAGAAAAATAATTATATAAAATTTGAATATTATAATTCATATAATTGAATTACTAATTATAAAATAAATTATATATCCATAGAGGATATAGCATATTTTTATGTATCCATGAAATAATTAACTTTGTTAGTCAACCAAAACAACTGTGCATATTCTAAAATTCTGAGCATGTTACAAAATAGATAAGTGGGATAATTTACATTGTCTGACAAAATGTAATAACAATAGACCTTAATAACAGATATTTTCTTCTAAAATTACTAACAGAAAATTTATTTAAGTTTTTAAACAATTATTTAAATTTAAAAGATCTCTACCAAAAAAATTGGTATATATGGGTAACTCACATATTTAAAAAATAGAAATATTGGCACTATAAATCAAAACTTACAGGGGAAAGCCAAAATGATCTCAGATGAATATTTGAGTGAAATTTTTAAGTACAGCAAAATTAAAAGAAATGGATTAAGAATCACACTTAAGAAAGGGTAGCAAAATAAATTCTTTGAAAGGTAGAAAGAACAGAATATATAAAAGAAAGAATAAAAAACGAATACTTAGGAAAAGGAACACAGTAAAACTAATATGAATAAATCTGAAAACAGGTTCCTTTAAATTATTAATAAAATGTACATGTTTTTATAAGATCAGTTAAAAATGCAGGAGTACAAAAATAAACAACTTTAAAAATTAAATATCATCACAGCCATAAAGAAGTTTTTTCTTTAGGTAGAAACAAAGCTCTGTTAATGAATTAAAAAATCTTCATGAAAGAATTCTATTATTAAAAATGGCTTATATAATGAACACTGTTTTAAGAAGACTTGAGAACAGATCACAGAAGACTTTGGAGCAGATAATCTCTACACTGTTTAAAAAATTGTAAAGAATAGGGAAGAAGTAATTTTTTCTGTGATAGTTTGATTGCATTACAGGCCCTAATTTTTCGTATGTCTTCATTTTTGTGTCCTCTGTTCACACCTCCACATGCTCACTCTTGGCAGGGCTGTCATCTGTTTATCCAATGGAACAGTAGCAAACCTAATGCCAGCAGAAGCTTTCAAAGGCACATGCAGGGTTGAACTTTCTTGGACCCCTGCCTGGAGGAACTAGATTGCTGGAGGGATGTGTGAGACACATGAAGGAAAGATGAATTATCCCAGATGTGCATTTCTTATATCAGCCCTCTCTCAGGTGACCTGCCAGCTGACCCAAATGATGCACAAGCCTCACTGAGATAAGCCAAGCCATATCCACATAAGTAGAAACAACCTGCCAATCCATATACTCATGAAAAATAATAAATGTTGTTTAAGCACTAATTTAGAGATGATTTCTTATACAACCTTATTACAGTAATAGCTAACTAATAATCTTTCTATTTGTTCAATATGATCAGTACAAACTAGACATCAAAATCTGACAAAAATAGCAATTATAGACTATTTAAATTAAATTAAGTTAAATTAAATTATATAGCATATAAAAAACATGAGAAGCAGCTAAAGTTTTGGCAACTGGTAAATTCATTCCTTTAAACACTGTTAGGATTAGGGGAGTAAAAATGAAAATAATGAACTAAGTGTTCAATTCAATAGTTTAGAAAAAGCATCATAAAACCAATTTCCCTAAAGGAAGCAAACAATAATAAAAGCAGAAACCAACATATTAGAATTTCCTAAAGTAGAATTAATAATTCAAATAAAAATGTAGAGAAAAAAATGCACATTAATAATAACCCAAAATAAGAACATGAAGAAGTAAAATAGATTTTAATGAAGTTGGAGAATTGGGCTAGTGCTGTTGTTTTTAAGTACATTTTGAGTCATATTTAAGATTTCTAAGTTGATAAATGTGGTAGAAGGAAGACATTGAAATTGTAGCACTTATATTGGCAGAAAGTGGCAAGTACCTCACCCATAGAAGATGTTCAATAAATATGTGTTAAATTAATGAAAGATGATAAGCAAATGAGTTCAGATTTAACGAAATATTTTATTATTTTTTAATATTTTTCCCAAATATTTTATTTATTTATTTGACAGAGAGAGAGAGATCACAAGTAGACATAAAGGCAGGCAGAGAGAGGGAGGAAGCAGGCTCTCCGCTGAGCAGAGAGCCCGACGCAGGGCTCGAATCCAGGACCCTGAGATCATGACCTGAGCGGAAGGCAGAAGCTTAACCACTGAGTCATCCAGGTGTCCCAATATTTAATGAAATATTTTAAATGTTAATGATTTTATGTTATTGTAAATTATGTTTCCATTTTATAAAGCTCTTTCTAGGTATAGTTTTAAAAATAGAGGGGTGCTTACCTAAAAGAAGGGAGACCAGTAAGTCATGATATTCTGGCTAATGGTTAATGGGGGCAGGAATGGAATTTGCGAGGAGGGAATAAACTGGAGTTATAGGTGAAAGAATCACTAAATAGTGGTGACTTATTGGTTGTGGGCAATTATCAAGTGTGACAAATTTGGGTTTAATGCCTTGAGTTTACTTACAGATAAAGAGTCCATTTACTAAGAAGTGATATACCTGTCATTAGTGCTGTTTACCAAAAACTATTGTGTTCCTGTCTTCTTCAAGTTTCATTGTAGGATCATTTTTTCTTGTATCTAATTGGTTGAGTAGAGCCATTTAGAAAAATTTTGGCCAAGGAATTCTGCAATGAAGTAAAATATGTCACTTTCAGGATGAGAATTTCTTTGTTGACGCAAGGGCCTATAGTGCTCTCTTCATTAAATCCTTATGATTACAAACTAATTCTAGGCAGTGATTGTTCTGTCAACCTATGGATTAAAGACAGCCATAGTTCTTTTTTTAACTCTCCTAATTAAGGGGTGGAGCTTAGTTTTCCATTCTGGATTATAGGATTGACTGCTTAACTAAGAGAATGTAGCAGAAATGATGCTGTGCCAATGTCAGATCTAGTCTTGTGCTCGGGGTGGAGCTTAGTTTTCCATTCTGGATTATAGGATTGACTGCTTAATTAAGAGAATGTAGCAGAAATGATGCTGTGCCAATGTCAGATCTAGTCTTAAAGGGAATTGACAACTCCACATCCTCCCTCTTGGAACATTCGCTCTTGGGACATGACCTGTAGGAACCCTGATGCCATGCTATGAGAAGCACAAGCCACCTAAACAGACTCATTGGAGCTTCCAGCCAAATCAGTGCATCAGATGACTGTAGACCCAACAGATATCATATGGAGTGGAAGAGTCCCAAGAGTCCATTCAGCCCACAGAACCATGAAAGGTAATAACAGGATTGTTGTGTTAAGTCACTAAATGTTGGGTGGTTTGTTACACAGAAAGAAATAACTGAGACAATCTAGATTCTGGAATAAGAATGTTGATGACAGGGAACAGAGACCACTCTCCCCAGACTATTCTTACAAAGCATAAGGAAGAAGTAAGCCTTTTTTGTGTTAATCCCTTGAGATTTTCAGGTGTTGTTTAGGATAAAATAACCTAGACTAACCTGATCAATAAACACAGAATATGCCATACTGTGGAAGTAACAAGTTTTCTTGGAAATTTAAAAATAAGCTTATTTTTATACCAAGGTGACAACCAAGTAAAGATGTCCAGGGGCATATGGATCTTACACATGGGAAGTCTAGTGCCACTCTATAGGCTTTTATTAAAGATGTATATGTTGATAAACTACTCTAGGAGTGTATTTAATCTGGATTTTATAGTGATTTTAGGGTAGTTGAAGGCCACATTAAACTTTTGGGATCCTTGACTTTTGAATTATAAATCATCATTGCAACTATATAAAACATTTGTGAAACCAATTTGGCGAGGTATAATCTTCATCCTCAGGGACACTCAGCCTTCTCTGATCCATATTAATCCATAATGCAAACTGTTTCCTTAAAAAAAAAAAAAGGCTTTCTTTTCCTTTTTCTTATTATTTCATTTTATAGTCAGTTCTTTCTGCAGCTTGAAGATTCTGTCATTCCCAACTTCGTATCAACTAAATATTTGGTCAGCATGACACAATCTGTGTTTCAATAATTACTTTAATGTCTTAAATAGAATAAGATTCTTCAACTGATTACTGAAAATTAAATTATGAACAAATTCTGAACAAATTCTGAAGTTAGGGATCCACAGGACAGTATGAGTTCAACATGAACAGGTTATACCAAAAAGCCTTGTCTAAAAGCACATGGTATCAGTTGACAGATAAATTTTGGGACTAAAGATACCCCTTACATTGAATGCATGTCTTCTCTTCTCTGTAATTGTGGAAAGATCACCAACTTTGCAGAGTTGCTTCCAGGAGGACCTGAGTTGATAACTTGTACAGTGTTTGGCATACATACATGTTTATTCAGGAACTAGAACAAACCAGTACTAATTCAGCAATGTCAATTTCAAGTCCTCACAACAATACAGGGTGTAATCAAAGTGGGTAGGTACATTTTCTTATACATAGGATTCATTTTCCTTCTACAGAGAAAGTTATCCTCTTTCCTGTCTAAAGAAAAGAAGCTAAATGAAGTAGAGTAGCATGGCTTTTCCTTCATCATCTTTTAATATTTTACCTTCAGCCCTAAGCAACAGACCTTCTTCTTTTTATTATCCTTCTTGATTTAAACATGGTTTTTAGGATTCCTTTTTGTTTCCTTTGGAATTTTTCTCAATTCCATTTTTGCTTTAAAATAACTGGCAATTATCTTAGGTGTATGAATTATTATTCTGTCATCATTCTTGCTTATATCACTACTTCCATCATCTTACATGTTCTCACATTCATCGGCAAGCTCCCCAGACAGCTGCATCGATCTCTTTAGGTATCTCAACATTTTCTTCATCAAAACCATCTGGGATTGTATGGTCCGAAGACCATTTGTGATAGTCTTTCTTTCCTTTTGTGGCACCTTCATTTTATTAATATATAGACATCAAGCCATTCTTTCTCTAAGATTTCTGAAATAAGGATTTTTAACATCTAGAAGTTTCCAACTCTGTGTACTGCTTTTTTTTTTTTTCTTCTGGATTGAACAATTACTTTTTTCCAGGATTCCTGATTTTTTTTTTTCCTTAATAAGCTCTTCTCTGTTGATAGGAATTAGGTCTAGGGACAGGTCCCCCTATTACGTGTAGAATTGACCGAAATATCTGGTTTCCACAGAATGTTCTCATGGATGAATAATGGAAGTCCCCAATAAGTATTGTTTTACTTCAAACAAGTTTGATAACAAAACTATATTGACTTTTATTTTCTGGCTCATCTGGCTCTCTGAAGTATATCCAATCATGGCAAAATTTCTGCTCTACTCTCCTTTGAACCTCACCCAGACACCATCGTGTTTTCATGATTTTCACAGGAAGCTCTTCACAATTCTGCCCTTCTTGTGCTTCCTCACTACTTAAGTTCTGACAAATTGATGGGGTAGAGAGTCAGGTAGACAAGACTGAAATTGGGCTAGCTAGTGAAGCTTTGATTCAAACATCTTCATTGTACATTGTCTAGACTAACACTATTTTATTTTATTTTAAAGATTATTTTCTTTATTTAAGGCAGTAGGGGGCAGAGGGAAAGGTAGAGTCTTAAGTAGACTCCATGCTGAGCATGGAGTGCGACACAGGGCTTGATCTCACAACCCTGAGTTGACTGCCAAGAGTCAGGTGCTTAACTGATTATACCACCCAAGAGTCCCATGGACTAACTGCTAATATTTTAAATAACAGTAACAATAAGAATGGTCTTGTTATATAGAAATACATTTCTTTTTGCTCCATTTTCTACGTTTCTATATGGGAAAACCATGTGGCTGCCCATGAAGAAAATATTTCTAGAATGAAATTGAAGGCATCAGGTCATAAAGCTGTTTGTCATTTATTAGTAAGACAACACAACAAACAGTAGAGTGTAGGGCTCTGGAGCCAGACTGTCTGATTTATATCCTAGATGCACCACTAACTAGTAGAATAACTCTGATATATTACTTAACTTCTGAGTTAGCTTGCTTATTCATCCAATGAGGATAATTATAGACTCACATTCATAGGATTAAATAAGTTAATATACATAAAGTGCTAGAACATGCCTACATATGATGAAGGCTATCATTTCTATCTGACAGGTATGCCTGGCTTAGAATGGCAGCATGCAGTGATAGAATGAACGCAAGCTTCAGAGTTGAGTACTAAGTCCTCCTTGATCTTGCTATTTATTAACTATATGGCCTTAGGGAATGACTTCATTTTTTATCTTGTTGTCTTTCCTATAAAATGAGGATGAAAGTATATCACAGGATTGATGTGAGCATTGATGTGGGTGTGGCAGAGAAGATATAGGATACAGGATAGACACTCTTCCTTTGGGAGTGTTTTTAAGACTCTCCCTGCTCTCAAGGGGTTTTTTATCATGTTTGGGAGGCAGCCCTGGGTTGTGATTAAGTTTTGCTCTGAAGTTAGATAGATTCTGGCTTTTTTTTTTTTTTTAAAGTTCTTTTTTTCTACAGTGTTTTTTGTGTTTTTTTTTCTTTTTTAAAAGATTTTATTTATTTGAGAGAGAGAGCGTGAGAGCACAAACAGGGGATGCTGCAGAGGGAGAGGGAGAAGCGGTCTCCCCACTGATAGGGAACCTCACATGGGGCTTGGGCCCAGGACTCTGGAATCATGACCTGAGCTGAAGGCAGACACTTAAACAAGGGAGCCACCCAAGCGCCCCATAGATTAGGTTTCAACTCTTTACCAGCTATGAACATTTGGGAAAGTTATGGAAACTCACTTTTTTCTCATTCTTATTACCTATAAAATGGATATTCACTTGAATTGTGAGAATTAAGTGAAATAATCTAAACAGAAACTTTAGCACGATGCCTGGAGCATCACAGTCGCTCTCCCTATTATCATGTACGTCTCCCTTGTCATGAAACCAATTTCTGACTAAACCTTATAAATTTGCCTACAAGGATAAAATACACTAAATAATGGACATCAAATTTCTGGTTGGTTTCATAGTTACATTTCCAAGTATAAATGAATAATTCAGAATTTTACTGTACATATCAGTTTATGTGAATGTCAATAGTCACCAACAGTCTAAAAGGCTGATCCACTTTTTATTTTATTTTATTTTTTATTTGTCAGAAAGAGAGAGAGAGAAAGCACACAAGCAGGAAGAGAGGCAGGCAGAGGTGAAGAGAGAGGCAGGCTCCCTGCTGAGCAAGGAGCCCGATGCGGGACTTGATCCCAGGACCCTGGGATCATGACCTGAGCTGAAGGCAGCAGCTTAACCCACTGAGCCATCCAGGTGTCCCTGATCCACTTTGTTTTATGAGAAGTTTCAATCATAGAACCTGCAAAGATGTGGATCAGATGCTGGGTTTTTTGGTGTGTGTTTTATTTATTTATTTATTTTAAGATTTTGTTTATTTATTTGATAGAAAGAGAGAGAGAGACTGCACCATGGGGGGCTGGGGCACAGGGAGAGGGAGAAGCAGAGCACGGAACCCAATGCAGGGCTAAATCCCAGGACCCTGAGATCATGACCTGAGCTGAAGGCGGACACTTAACCGTATGATCCTCCCAGGCACCCCCAGATGCTGAGGTTTTGTGACAAAAGTGTGTGCTGTCATTCTGTGAGGCTCTATTTGGTAGAGAGCTGGATTTCCCAGCAAACTCTGTCACAACCAAATGTCTATATCAGTGATGAGTGAAGTACTTATATGTATGAACATAATTGGCTTTCCAAAAGTTTTAATAGGTGATGAATATTAATAGATTATTATGGTTATAATTATTTCAATAAGGACTAGGATTTGATTTCTAGTTCTGTCAACTATTAGGTATAAGACTTAATACTGAACTCCCTGGTCTTCAAAAAAGGTGCATTAGCCCCTACATTTCAGAACTATTATGAAAATTAAAATATAAAGTACGTGAATGCAACTAGACTATACATGTTACCTAGTGGATACTCAAATGATATTTATTTCCAATCCATTTTTTCATCCCTTTCTGCCTTATACTATCTACCACTCAAACTGTTTGCTAATTACTCTACAAGATAACTTAGGAAGCTTTTCTTTCTTTCTTTCTTTCTTTTTTTTTTTTTTTAAGATTCTTTATTTATTTATTAGAGTGCGATCACAAGTAGGCAGAGAGGCAGGCAAAGAGAGGGAGGGAAGCAGGCTCCCTGCTGAGCAGAGAGCCAATGGGGGGGCTCAATGTGGGGTGGATCCCAGCACCCTGGGATCATGACCTGAGCCAAAGGCAGAGGCTTTAACCCACTGAGCCACCCAGGCGCCCCACTTTTGAAGCTTTTAATCCAAATCTGTTTCTTACACCTTGACTATAGTTCACTGACTTTTCACTCTTGCAAGCTACCCATATTTTATATTCTCTTTCTCATCTTCCCTCATAGTCCTTGAAAATGTCTTACAGGGACATTGTAAGAAAGTCATTGGAAGAAATACCATGGGTATTGGTAGCTTCTGGGAATAGAAAGTTCTTTGGGACTGCTGAAACTTGTGTTTTATTGAGGTGATTAGGGAGAGGGGTCGGACAGCTTGAAGGGAACAGTTAAGGAAGGCCACAGACACAATGCTAGTAAGTCTGTGCTTTATCTTGGAGGTTGTGGGTAGTCTCTTGGGTGTTTTTACAGGACAGTAACAGACTTTTCTTAGAAAACTTAAATTTCTGCTGATGTCTCAGTATGCTATATATGCCAGTCTTTAGTAATTTCCTAAAATCACCTTGATTTTCCTATAAGAGGAATTGATCTCCTGGCTGTGCATGAGATGTAAATGTTTTGAGCACTATGTGTGTATAATGTGCAACCAAGACCTGGTTTTCCTCAAGAAAACACACATCATATTAGAAAAATGCCCCCTTCAACTCATCTTTAAACATTTTTTCATTAAAGAATCATAAATCATTTTAATACTCCCTCTCCTGCTCATATTATTTCCTTACATTTATTTATTCCATTATAGTCAAGGTACAGCATTAGTTGACTTAGCTGTATTTAAGCCATAGGTAAGACCTTTTTGTACTTGTTGCATTAAGAGTTTTAGTTTATTTGTTTTATGTTTTCAAGCAAAGCACTGCATATGAAATAACTCTGGTTTGCAACACAGCAAGTTGGATGCTCATTCTAATCTATAGTTTCATATTCAGTGACCCTTGGCAAACTAAACACTATCCTTGAGTTTCATTTTTCTTCTGTGTAAATGGAGTACAGTTAGGATATCATTTACGACTCCTCAATCTTTATCATTCTATTTTTCTGGTATGCGTAAAACTGTTAAATTCTATGGAGATAGAAGGAAGTAACTTTTATATTTTTTTTGCATCATGCTCTCTTTATTTGAGAATATGATCCATATAATTTTCATAAATGGAGAGGAAAAATAGAGAAAATATTAAGAAATATGGCAAAATGAGTAGTCAATTATTTTACCCAAGCATTAGCACTTAGGAAAAGAAAAAAAAATGCAGTTTCCTGTTCCCTCAAGATTATTAATTGAAAACAGGCTTGGAGAGCCCATTTTATAGAAAGCTACAAGTAATGGAGTAGACAGAAAACTGTAAGAATTCATTAGACTTTCAAGGGCACTGCGTTGGAGGCAGGGTGTATTTCATTTTCATGTGAAAATGATTACATATAATTTGTGACATCCTCCTATAATTTTCACATGATAATGAACTGCATGTGTGAAAATGTACCTATATATATAAAGAACATTATTATTCTCATTGAGTTCTGACAATTATTTCTCTTCTGTCATACTGACTGCATCTGTCGAGTCAAAGTGTGAGTGAAATTTGCTTTTAGAGAGAGTTTCAGTTGCAATAAAGAAGAGTATCCACACTCATAATATATACATACACACACATATACATACACCCATACATAAGCATTCACTCAGAGGGCGGGACCCTGCCTGAGTCTGACAATTAACCATTATTGTTCACTCTGTGTAGCTTTCCATGTAGAATTCATCCTTTATAATTTATGTGTGTATGTATGTGTGTGTGTACATGCATGTCTGAGCATATTATATAAGAAATAAAGATTAAACTTATTGTTTTAACAAACCAACCACCTTTCTATGTTTTCTTGGATTTTTTTCCCCCTTGGTGTAGCTGGTCTTACCATACTGGTGAATACCCCCAGAATTCTGAGTAGAGGATTGGTGCCACTGTGGAACTGTCCATGAGAACCAGTGTCTCAGAAACTTCAGAGCTGCTGCGAACGCAGTCAGGGGTTTTAACTTTTTTTTTTTTTTAAAGATTTTTTCTTTATTTATCTGACAGAGATCACAAGTAGGCAGAGAGGCAGGCAGAGAGAGAGGAGGAAGCAAGCTCCCCGCAGAGCAGAGAGCCCGACGCGGGGCTCGATCCCAGGACCCTGGGATCATGACCTGAGCCGAAGGCAGAGGCTTAACCCACTGAGCCACCCAGGTGCCCCAGGGGTTTTAACTTTAGCAGAATAATTTGGGAAGGCCATTCCAGGAGATGGTGTTTATCTACTTTCCAAAGCACAGGTAGAGGCTGTGAGTCTTGTGGGATTAGTTATGATTTAAACACTTTGTTTTAGCCATTTTCATTAACTGTAATGACCCTAACTATAAATTATTCACTTTATTTGCACTTCATTGTGCTTCTAATATGTAATCATGACCTACAAATTTGAATTCAAGTTTAAGAAGCTCATTTTACAAATAGATACATGTTTCACTTTGGGTTCTGGTTCAAACATGTGTTGCTATCTATTTTGTTCAACATTTAGGGTACAGAATAGATTTAACCAGATAGCATTCTTAATTAGCTATGTGTACACAGTAATTATTTTTTTGTCAGCATATTTTAACACTGCATGATATCAAATAATGTTTAGAATAGTCCTACCTGAAAAAGACAAACAATATAGCAGATACATGAGGAGAAAAATTTCATGCATCAATACAAACCAAAATGTTAGCTCTTGAGGATGCTTTCTTAGCAAGTCTTTCTGTTTTCATAGAAATTTTAATCAAACTAAGCATGCAATTTTCTGGTTTATGGATTTAAACAGTTCTCAACTCTACAAAGACTCCAATTATCATGGCATGTTAAATCTTCAACAACTCTGCTCCCCAAGATTGTGGTTGACCTATGTTTTAGACACAAAAACTAGAAAATGCCTTCAAATCATAAATTTTTCATACTACCCAAAGTATAAACCCACTTAAATTTTTAAATAGAGAAGCAGTATACAGTGGTGATTAAGTGGCAGGCTCTGGAGCCAGACTGCCCAACAATCCAGCCCTTTTCCTGACTTAGTGACCTTGAGCAAGTCACAAAATCTATTATAACTGTTTGCTCATATGCAAAATGAGAATAATACAAGGTTGTTAATTAGTAACAAATCAATACATATAAGGAAAGTGCTTATATTAATACCTGGCATACAAGGAGATCGATAGAAATACTTGTTATTATAATAATTATTATTGCTATCTTAGTATAATGCTCAAGGTAAATGCCAAGCACCATGATGAAAACTGGCTATGAAAGGAATAACTTGCTTCATAAACACCACAAATGGGGGGTACAATGCCTTGCTTTTTCTGAAAATCTAACAAAATATAAAGTGTTGACCTATCATTTGTTACTATAGTTTTTTTTTTTTTTTTTGGTGTGCATTAACTATATTTCATCCCCACAAATAGTAACATAGGCCTTTTATAACTGTAATAAAATCATGTTTCAATGTCCTTGTGAAATAAATGTGTAGGTAAAAAAACTATCAAAATATTAACCCTGATGGCTTACTATAGACTACCAAGAAAAATGAGTAAAAATGTTTTAAATATTTAAGTATTACAAAGTGATTATTTTAAAAAAACAAAACAACAACAGAAAACTTGGGGCATATTCTAAGAGGACATAAAAAAAAATTTAGCTTTACACAGTAGTGTGGAAGTCAGATTTTACTCCTGAGGCCATAAGCCAAGGTGGATGGAGGTGAGGTGAAAGCTGGCAGAAAGCTGGCATGAAAACTGCACAGAAACTATGAAGGCGTTCAAGGTCAAACTCCACAGACAGCTCAGAAATAGCCGTGGTGGTGAAGGGTATGATTTCACCGGTAATTAAGACAAGGAATCCCTGAGAGGTGCCAGTTAGGCAAATGGGTAGGCGAACACACCAACGAAGTCAATTCCATAAGCTCACCATGGAGGAGTTCTTTATCAAAACCTAGTGACTCCTACTTGTGAATTTTTAAACAGAACAGGGAAGAGGCTTGACAGGTTTGTAAAATTCTCACATTTATCTAAGGCTTATCCAGTCTATTCACATCTCTCTGACATTGACATTATGCTAAAAATCTGTTGAGATGAGATTCACTTAGGAAAGTTTAATTACAGTAGTCCCCCTCCCCCCTTGTCAGTGGCTTCACTTTCTACAGTTCCACAGGTTGGAAGAGGGAATAACATTCTGTGCAGAGGCTTTGAGATGAGACGAGAGAGCTTCATGTGTTTATCATAATATTGTATGTCAAAAACCTACCAAATATTTTTTTTTACCATTTAGTTGAAGAATTAGAATAGAGCAATGACATGAGACAGATAAAGATACATCAGTAGACAAATTTACATGGAAAGTTTTCTTATTATATTATTAGCCATTTAACTTTCAGAGACTGTTTTCAACCCAAAGGACTCTGAAAGATGATTGCATCTTAAATCTTCCCCAATATGCTTTTCATCATATATCTTCCTTGAACATCTCAGAAAATGAGTGTCTTATAAAACATATGGTTGAATGTGGATGAGAAGTTGAGCAAAGAAAGGCTATCTTTCATTCAGAGGAACTCCAAACTCCTTACAAAAACAAATACAGTTAATAAGACATTACATTCTATCTTTTCTTTTTCATATAAAATAAATGAAATAAACATCTAAATTTCAAATGGTCAAATGAATGAAAACCAGAGGCTAACACTTTCTTTTTTTCTTTTTTTTTTTTTAAAGATATGTCTATGTTGCTATGAATTAAAAATTGAATCCCTCTTGAAGTCCCTCTTGAGTTCCTTTTGAGTTCCTATCCCCCAGGAAAGATTTCAGTAATTCTTAATTAAATTCATGAAAATTATAACCTCTTGATAACTGCCATTTGCTTCCAACATTCCACCACAGTGAATCAAGATGTATTTACAGACCTACTTTTAAATTTTGTTGACATCAACATCTGATCGATGACTGAAATAAAAGCATCTTCAAAATTCTTTAGAAAGCATTTGAATGGCACAGGTTTCACAGAATATCCACAGCCTGTTTAGTGAGATGTTTGGACTGAGAAGGAAAGAAGGACTCAAAAAACCCATCCCTACAGACCTCCGGCTTTAAAGGAGTCTCTTTCCATATAGAGGACAGGAGACTTCAACAACAACAGATACCTCAAGATGAAAATCACATCAGTAAAATTTAATCTCAGGTGTTTAGCAACCACAAACAAGTGTGGCCAAGGCTTACAAGATGCTATTTGGCAAATCCATCACTCGATATGTCAAGGTGTGGTCCCCAAATTTTTGGATTTTATTAACCAGTACACATCTTATCTCTCGCTCTTTCAATTAATTTGTTTTTCTTTTCACTTTTGACCCCTTTGAAGAGGTATGAAGAGGATCTACTGATTCCTAATACTAATTTTTATGATGATTATAAGGGAACTTCTAATATTAATGAATAGGGGAACTCATACACACACACTCACACACACACATTTGGGAGGGCAATAGTTGCAAAACTAGATAGGCAAGAATTCACTTTATAGGTGCTCTTTATAATCCTAAATATTTTTCTCTCATATTCATTTTACGATTCTGTTGTACAGAAATATAGTGTTAAAATACCACAGAAAATCTGATGTCTCTTACACTTAAGCTTCATGAATATTTTATATGATACTCTGCCCCCAGGGACTTTGTATCACTAGAGTATTGTACTCTTTTCTTGATACATAAATTATTCTAAAAATTCTTCCAATTCCAAGCAAGGACAGCCTGGAAAATCTGAACACAGTCAGGCTTGATCTGATGTAGTTTAGTTATAAAAATACACAAGTTAAGAAAGGAAAACAATTTTGTAACTTGTTTTTCTTTATTTCTTTACACCATAGTTGATTTTATTCTGTTTAACCAGTTATCACTATTCTAAAATAAAATTCATTCCAATAGCACATTTTACATAAAATCATTTATTTTAGTGTCCATTCCTCTTTCATCAAATATTTGTCACGCACTTTTTGTAGTCCAGACATGACACTAAGCACACGGGAACTGGTGATCAACGTGAGAGACTTGTTTCCTACCCTCACCATACAAATAAATCATTACTAATTGTCAAGAGTGTGATCAAGGAGACAATGGAGGGGAGAAGAAACGATAAGAAGGAGAGGTCTTATATGAGAAAATGGCTTTCAGGCTGAGTCCTGGGGGATATAGCCTCCTGGGAAATGAGGGAGAGAAAGCAGTCTTAGCAGAAAGAACAGCAGAATCAGGAAAGAATTTGGCATATCTGAGGAGGAAAAAAAAATGACCACTATGTTTTTAGCAAACTTAACTAAGTGCCGAATGACCAAGGTAAGAATAGAAAATTAGGGTCTAGATCATGGACTTAACAGGCTTTGGTAAAGACTTGTACTTTATTCTGAGTATCAGTGAAAATTTTTCAGCAGTGGAGTGATAATATTTGATTTGTAGTTCAAGTTCTCTCCGGGTGCTGTGGGGGCAGGAAGTCGTCAGTGGCTGGGACATAACAGCGGTGTAGCAAGAGAGTAGATTCTGATAAAATCATTTATTCTATCCAGTGGCAGGAATAATAACATTTGAAAATTTTGTAAAAATACATTTCTATTTCAACTACAGAATCACAGAGCTTGAAGGGAACATAGAGTTCACCCAGTCAAACCTCTCACTTCATGGTGGAAGAAGCTGAGATTCTGAAAGGCGAAGCTCTGTGCCCATCATCCCACAGCTACTAGGCAAATCTAAGACTAGTCCCCAGTATTAAGGCTATCAGTGTAGGTCTGGTGCACTTTACACCACGAAATGTTAAGTTTCAGGAGGATATCTCCAGTGAGAAAACCTACACACAGAAACCATTACTAGAGGAACCAAGAGGCTATTGATGACAGTTGTTTAAGTAGCAAACAATTCTGAGAATGAGCAGACTCGAAGAGAATACTTTTAAATGTGTGGCTACGTGCAATAATCTACTGAATTATGTGGACCCTTTTAATCTTCTTTATTATCGGAATTAAATTATGTAAAGTTTGCCTTTCTGGATGCCGCCTTTCATCTTCCAAATGAACTGAATTGAAGGGTACTTTTTAAAAACCAGTTTATAGATTTCTGGTTCAAGATTCTTAAACTGCCATTTCTCTCCTTTTCCTGCTCAGACTCTATTAACAGTATTGCGAACACATACAAAAAGATAAATTATACAGACCCACATTCTGCTCTGAAAATCCAAGGGAGAGGTTTGGATCTTCTTAGAAAAGGTGGGCACGAAGAAAGGAAACAGTTAGAGATGGGACTAACAACTAGAATATTAAGTGAAAATCAATACAGGCACAGTTAGTCTTTCCACCTCTTTCCCCATGTTGCTGCCAGGTATTTACCCATCAGTTTTTCTCCAAAGAGAAAGCCCTCTGAGAGCTCCAGGTATGAGTTACTTCTCTTAAACTCTCCACCATCAAGACTAGGTGATGTCAATTTGATTGTTGTTCTCTCACCTTCCCACCAGATAATAAGCCCCATAGACATACTAGAGAACAGTGTGAAAATACTTAAATACTCCTAATATTATCAGATACTTGAGGAAAACAACTTAAAATTTAAAAAAAAAAAAAACACTCTTAAAAAACACTAAAAAATAATTCTGACATCAGAATGTACTTAAACAGCCAGTCGAATCACTGTATTGTATACCTGAAACTAATAGAACACACCATGTTAACTATCCTGGATTTTAAGTAAAATAAAATTTAAAATGAACAAAGAACCAATCACAAAGACAACAAAAACCCTCTAATTAGTGATGCAGAGAGATTGAAGAATACATGGTTTCCTAATAAAAAAGTTAAAATTAATACCTGAAAGTTTTTATAAAATAAAACAATAGAAACCAATCAGATTTAAAATGAATTATATGTGTTATATATTATATATACTAAATAGACAGGGAGGACTAAAAAGAACTGTCAGAAAATAAAACAAACAAACAAAGAGATAGAAAAGAGAGTGGGCCAATCTAGGAGTTCCAATAGTTTTTTAATAGGAAATTAAAAATAAAGAGAGAGAGAGAGAGACAGAAAGGAAGGAAAGAAGAAAAGGGAGAAAATAATGGGTTGAAGTTCTCAACTCTGTCAGAGAATTTCCTAAATTTGAAGTGTTTCTGTGTGATAGAAACTTCCAATTACAAAGCACAAGGCACGAGAAATTAAAGCAAAACATTTTTTTTTTTGAAAGGCAAAGCTACAATTAGACAAATTATTAAAACAACAGAAATTTATCTGCTCATAGTCCTGGACGCCAGAAGTCTGAAACCAAGGTTTTGGCCTGCCCATGCTCCCTCTGAAACCTGTAAGAGTATCCCTTTTTTGCCTCTTCCGGGCTCCTGGCCGGCAATATCTCTCAAACACTGACTGGCAGCTTCAGTCTCCACCTTTGTCATCATGTGGCATTCTCCCTGTGCCCGCCTTCACCTGACTGACTTCTTAGAAGGACACCAGCCATATTGGATTAGTGACCCACCCTTGCCAGTAGGACCTTATCTTCATGTAACTAACTACATCTGCAATGATCTTATTTCTAAATAAAGTCACGTTCTGATGTACTTGGGGGGTTAAGACTTCCAAATAGCATTTTGGGGGGTGGAAGCACAATTTAACCTATCACAGTCACTGACACAGAAATAAGAAATATGCACTAGAGTTCTTGTCAACAACAATAAATGTTAATGACATGAAGTAATGCCTTCAGAGTAAGTAGGAAAAATTATTATTACCTTAGAAGTGTATGCTTAGTTCAACTATCAATCAAGTATGAGTAAAGACATTCTATAGGAATTGAAAGGGTTTTCTCCAATACATCTTTCTAAGGAAGTAATATTAAGATCTTCTTTGAAAACAAAACAAAACAAAACAAACCAGTAGTCTGGGATAAAGAAACAATGTCTCAAACCTAGGAGAGTGCTATCCCCTCTCCACAACAAGAATGGGATTGGCCTACAAAAATGAACATGAGTAGAGGGCTTCAGAAGAAAGTTATAAAAGAAATAAGGGAAATCAACAAAATCAATACATGATTTTGGAATATACTAGTGTCTGTAGATAGAAGTGAAAAGAGGGATATTCACTCAAATATAGCTCTAAAAACACTGCCATTGGTTGTTCAGAGGCCTGGCAATGCAATCTGGTAAGAAGGACATTTAATCACAGAGCACTACCTACCTTAAGCCACATTTGTATAATCATCATTATACAGACATATTTATGTTCTGTGTTTAGAATCAACCCATGGAGATGGGGCAACCTGGGTGACTCACTAGGTTAAACATCTGCCTTTGGCTCAGGTCAAGATCCCAACATCCTGGGATCAAGCCCCCTATCAGGCTTCCTGCCAAGTGGGGAGACTGCTTCTCCCTCTCCCTCTGCCTGAAGCTCCCCTTGCTTGTTCTCTCTCTGTGTCAAGTAAAAAAAAAAAAAAATCTTTTTAAAAAAAAAGAAACAAACCAGGACAAATCATAAACTAATTAACTATGCTTAACTATGCTTACAGAAGAATGCAAACATCAACTGTGAAAATACAAAGTAAAAAAAAAAAAGTAAAGGTTGGGTCATGGGACTTGGAAGGCAGAGTGAAGGCAAAGTTTGGAGTTTTAAAATCTCCATTCACACAAACTGAAACCAAAGTCTCTTAAAAATGGGGCATAAATAAAATCTGGACTTAAAAATAGGCTGCTTAAAGGTGCAGAGATGACCAAAGGAACCCTGTGGTTCTTTCAATATGACAAGTACAATCCTACTTCCTGTTTTCCCACTTGCTGTTCTCTCTATCTGGAAACGTCTTACTCCAGATATCCACGGGACTTTTTCTCTCCCACAGCACATTCAGGTTTCGGTCCAAATGTTTGCTTCTCAGAGACGTTTGACAGAGACGTTTTCATCTCTGTAGTGTAACGATGCTTTGTTCTTTCTCATAGTGTTTATAAACACAGAATATTACAGTGTATGTTTATTTATTTGTAGTCCCCCTCTCCTAGTGGAGCTTTGTGAGGTCAGTACTTTGTCATTGTTCTGTTTCTCACAGATTATTGTCTGGCATATAGTAAGTGAGCAAAATGTATGTGTTTGTTGAATAAATGAAGGAACAACCCGTGGAGGAAGTGGGAATATTGATATCATTAAAAATGGAAGGAAATGGGAATGGGATATATTAGTTATCTATTACTGAGAAACAAATTACCCCAAAACTTAGTGGCTTGAAACAACAAGAAGCATTTATTATCTGATAATTTTTGTGAGTCAGAAATTCAAAAGCAGTTCATCTTGGTAGTTCTAATTCTGGTGTCTCTTAGGCTGGGGCTATAGTCATTGAAATATATGCCCGCTATTGGAGGATCTGCTTGCAAACCCAGTTATTTACATGGCTGGAACTTCTTGCTGCCTTGTTGGCAGAAGTTCTCAGTTCTTTACCCTTTACCATCAGGATCTCTCTCCTTATAGGACTGCTTGAGTATTTTCACAACATAGAAGCTAGCTTTCCCTATAAAAAGTGATGCAAGAAAGTAAGTCAGAAGCTACAATGGCCTTTTTTGACTTAATTTTGAAAGTCACACGCCATCATTTTCTCAAAATCCTATTACATAGATCAGCCTTATTCACTGAGGGAAGAGCTCACAGAGAGAGCTGAATAGCAGGCAGAAAGTCTCTTTTGGGACCGTACTGAAAGCTAGCTGCCAAAGGCAGAGAGAAAATAACATAAGTGAGCTAAATCCTCAGTTAGTATCATGGGAATCAGTAGATAATGGCTAAATTAATAAATCAAAAAGTAGTGAATATTACATTGGTTAGAGATAAAGAAGTTAACAGGTGGTGGGATGAATCCAGTTTACACCAATTTGCAAGAAGTCTGTAGTTAAATTTTCAGGGATTTTGTGAATGGTTGTGAAACATAGGCATTATTAAAAACAAAAATATTAAAGCTATATATATAGAAAATCATTATACACAAAGGTATTAATACTCAAAACTTGTCATTTCCAAATTATTTTACTGCATTGAACTTTCATCTATGCTCTTGAGATTATTTATGTATAGTATCTAGAGGCAGGATACTATATAACAGCTATATATATAACTATATAACAGTATATAACTACATATACCCTCACAACTCTGTTCAGTGACAACCATGTTGGTTTATTGAAATCTGCCTGACAAGAATATTTACAACACAGAAATCAACTAGTGCTATATATCAAGGCTTGTTCTATTGCTATATTGGTTTTCTAGACTTAAGAAAATAAAGGAAAAAATATTAATGAAGCAGATTAATTTTAAAATTTGTCATTAGTATAGCCATTAAATTGCAAATAACACAAATAACAGAGAAAATATTCTTTCAGTGTTCAAAAAATGGTATCCATTTTAGCAAAACAAAAAATCACTTACATTATAAATGAACAGTAAAATCCAAACCTCCATCTCATTGTTTCATTAAAATTTTTTTTTTTATTTGTATTTACTGGAGAGAGAGAGAGAGAGCACACAAGTGGGGAGGGGGGCACGGAGGAGGTGCACAGAGGGACAAGCAGACTCCCTGGTGAGCAGGGAACCCAACATTGGGGGTGGGTTTGATCTAAGGACCCTGGGCAGACACTTAAACAACTGAGTCACCCAGGAGTCCCATTTTTATTTTTTTAAAAGATTTTATTTATTTAGAGAGAGAGCAGGAGCATGCGTGAGAGTGGGAGAAGGGCAGAGGGAGAGGGCAAACCTCAACTCCACGTTGAGAACAGAGCCTAGTGGGGGGGGCTCCATCTCAGAACCCTGAGATCATGACCTGAGCCAAAATCCAGAGCCTGTTGTCAATTGACTGAGCCATCCAGCACCCTTCCTTGTTTCACTTTCACTTCACTCATTTATGTAAATGTAAATACCAACAAAGACTCCTATTAGAACTAAACCTGGAGGACTAGCTATTAAATATTTACATCATTGAAGATAACCAACCAAAAAATTAAAAACTAAATAGCTGAAAGTATTTATTTCTGAGGAGTGGGAATGGTAGAGGCATGGATATTGCTTTTTATGGCAAGCCGTTTTGCAACACTGTTCTATGTGCCTTTTTTGAAAACTTTCTCTAAAAGAGTTTACAAGTAATTTACAAAATCAACTTGAACCAACTTGAACCAAACTTACTCATGAAATAATAATTTGATTTGTTTAGTGATAGTTTGGGGAGATTACCACAAGTAGACTATTACCCATAAGTAGAGGTAAAAACTATCTTATTGTTCTAGACTATATTTTCAGGGATGTTTCTCTGTGGGATAGACTTGAAGATAGTGTGTTTCACTCCAGAGCAAAGGGCAAGTTTGCTTGTAATATAATCAAGATGTCTCCTTACAGGACAAAGAGGAGCCATGGTTACTACTTGGGATTCTTCAGCTATAATTTAAATCTGCTGTTGCTTGTTCAGTATTCACCTGGACCCCTTAGTGTCACCTCCACAGAACCTGGTAGGGGTGGGAGGGTGGCAGGGTTACTGATGTATATATAAATCTTGTGCTTCTTGCTTTACTGCAAGCAATACATTCTTTTGTCTCTGATCCAGGAATTTCATGTCTCTTGCCAGTATTCATGGAATAGTGGAAAATTAACTTTCTAACTTTCAAGTAAGGTGAAACTCAATGCTTCACAGTCCTTAACAATAATCCTCCAAAATATATCAAATGTTTAAGAAAAAAATATTTAGATCCTTTCCTTAGCATTTGGGTAGAGAGAGATTTACCAAGAAATTTAATGAAGCATAACGTTCAGGGCCCCTCATTTGTGTTGGCTCCTTCAAATATCTCCATACCTAATTTAGATTAATAATATTTAATCTTTATCTTTCTTCATAAAGGGAACCCTCAAATTTATTAAGCATCAAGTTGACAAAACTTTGACCCATTTAAGAGTTCCTGGTTTATGAACCTTGTGGGTGTAAAAAATTGTGGTTGAAGTAATTATTGTCTATACTTTTCTATTGAAAGTACAGTATAATATAGGTCATGGGAGCTATAGCTAAACCTAGTGATTAAGTCAACTGCTTTACCAGAGCTTTGTAGTTTTTTACAGAGCTAATAACACATAGTTACACATCAATTGGTTGAACTATGGGATAATTACAACAGTTGTGCAAAAAACCAAAGTGGATGAGGTGAATAATTTGTTTACAAAGTATAAAGAAAATAATAATCATAAGGACAGTCAGGGTTATACCAGAATTAAAATTTTTATGTTATTATATGGGAATTAAGCTTCCTCAATACTGACATGTTTGATATTTCAATAAAAACCTTAAATATACTAGGGAATAAATATTCTGGTAAGGTATATATGAGATTACTCAGGATTTAATTTTTTAAAATTTCTATTAAAAAAACATTAATTTATAAGTATTTGTATACATCTATATTTCTCAAACAAAACAAAGCAACAAAAAAATGATTCTGGTCTTTGCCACACAATGTCTTGTAATAAATGGCATTTTATAGAATGATTTAGACACATATATATGAACCAATAAAATCTCTAAAGCTGGAGCGCCTGGGTGGCTCAGTGGGTAAAAGCCTCTGCCTTCGGCTCAGGTCATGATCTCAGGTCCTGGGATTGAGCCCTGCATCAGGCTTTCTGCTCCACAGGGAGCCTGCTTCCTCCCCTCTCTCTCTGCCTCCCTCTCTGCCTACTTGTGATTTCTCCCTCTCTGTCAAATAAATAAAATCTTAAAAAAAAAATCTCTAAAGCTTTCATGTTATTAATATTCTATATATTATAATTTGTCCAGAATCCAGGAACATCATTGCCTTCTACACCATTTCAATGTAAGATACAAGTATATATTATATCATAATATAATGGGATACATAAGTTATTTACCTTGCTCTCTGGGAACACAGCTGAGTATTTTTCTTTCATATCATGTACATTATTTACATAAATAGATATCTTTATTTTAAATAAAACAGTGTTTTACAATAAGCCATAGAAGTTTGACTCTTATGAACTGATCTCTCACTAGTAGCTAGTTATTAGTCACTAGCTAATTGTTGAACTTCACCTGCTCTCCAATTATGTAAAAAGAATCAAATGAGTTTTTGAGAAGAGATACAGTTTCAGTGACCTTTATGTCTCTACTCATCTTTGGTTTTGTCATGTGTAAAACGGAAATACTTCCATTACTGAACATATAAAGCACTTTATCTTGTAAAATGCTCTGAAAATTAGGAGTTGGTTAATATTAAAACATAATTACCTTTCCAAGAACTTGATGTAATGGAAAAAATGCCTTATTTATCAGAAAATTTAAAAGAAGCTATAAAATTGATACTAAAGAAAATAAACAGGTGACATAAAATAGTCATGTTTTCATATGTATTTTAATATTTGTATAGGGAAAAAGTTTATTCTGTGTTTCACTTATTTTGTATGTTCCTAAAAATGATCAATAATTTTCCTTTTGGTAAGTCTTCAGAGGCAATAAAAGTGTGGAAATAGGCCCCCCAAAACCTATAGATAAGTTACTATAGAGTGGAAACAGAAAGAATTCTAGGCAGTCCATTTAGAGCAGAAACATCAACTTGACATGTGTACTTTACAGGATGTATTTTATGTTTTATTCAATAACCTTTAACCACGTTAACAGAGCTTTAAAGGATTTTTTCAATAGAAAGAAGCAGTTTTCTTATGTTACAATTTTAGTTGACATTACTAACACTTTCAGAGCACCTCAGTATTATGTTTTAAACCACAATTCTTCTAATTTTTATAATATTCTACGAAGTAGGGAATAAATATAGGGAAAGAAGATTTACTTATGCTAGTAATTTCTAATTGCTCCCCAAGGTGAATGTTTTGTACATACACCTGGTCTGAAGTTAATGTTAAAAAAATGCTTTCACTCCAGTTAAATTGGAGAACTGCTCATTTGAAAAAGTAATATGGTTTCTTTATAGAATATTTTAAAAGAATATCCATGCTTTCAATTATATCTGAATACATTATGACCTTTAGTAGAGTACATGAGATTTCCGTTTAGTTGAAATTTAATGTGGATTGCCTTAAAGAGAGGGAAAAGAAGTTACTAGTGCTTTACACATCAACCATATATAAGTAGTCACAGAATAATTAAGCTCATTGTACCAAGCATACTGAGCATATACACCAAACACTGTGGTAAGTACTTGGGATATGAAAATAATTATGTTCAGTCTCTAAAATTAAAGGTCTTATAGTCTGAATTAGCAAAATACATATATATGTGTCCAGAATAATGACGATATTAAGAAAGAAGTACATCTGGCATAAGGGAACAAAATCAACCTGGAAACCTAAATCAGGTTTACGATCACTGGGCAGAGAAGGCTTCTTCAAGTTGTGAATTGATATGTGAATTGAATCTATCAGATACCTATGGGTGAGACCAACAAACAAAATATGTCATGTCATTCCTGACAGAAGTAAGAGTATGATCAGTTAGCAAGGCAAGAAATTATGGTATTTCTGTGAGCAATTACATCACATTTATTTCTGTCATTAAATAAACTGTGAGCAAGGGAATGGTAGAAAATAAGAAAGGGAAGGTGGTGGAGGTTAGTAATGCTATGCATTGTGTGTTACTTTAAGGAACTAGAACTTTACTTAGCAGATGCCTACAGACATCAAAGTTTTAAGCAGGGAATGGTCATAGTGAGAATTTACAATTCTTAATACATTTAAAGGAATGTGTCCGTAAAACTGATTTAGTCCTTAATTTGATTAGCAATATCTTTTGCATAGGCAGTACCAAAACTGAGACAAACTCTTATAATGGTTGCAAATTACAAAAATAATATGATCCTGAAAATCGTCACAGAGGGACATTGAGCCAAATGGTGCACTTTCACTTGAAATAAGTAAACAAATGATATGTACCACCATACTGTTTCTTTAATGTGGAGAAAATATTTTAAAAATTATTCCACCGTATTTTGCAATAATAACAAAAAATATAAATTAATATATCTAACATAAGTAACTTTATGCATTTATAAATTTAGAAAGAATGGGTAAAAAGGTAAAGCTGGATATTAATCTATACCCTAGTCTTTAATATGATACAGATTTATTAACTTGGTAAAATATTTAAAGTGATCCTTTTAAATAATCAATAGTTTAATAATTTGCATGTGGAATTGAAGAATTATGTATTTCATGGAGAAAGCAACAAGGTCCCCCAAAATGGAAATGTTACCTAGGACACTATGAAACAGTGACAGATGGAGAAATTTACTTTTTGTAAACAATTAAGATAATTGTCAATAAAACAGGAATATTATAGGTAATTGCACATAAAAGGAGGTTTGGGTTTTTTTTTTTAAGATTTTATTTATTTATTTATTTGACAGACAGAGATCACAAGTAGCCAGAGAGGCAAGCAGAGAGAGAAAGTGGGGAAGCAGGCTCCCTGCTGAGCAGGGAGCCCAATGCAGGGCTTGATGTGGGGCTCCATGCGGGGCTCGATGCGGGGCTCGATCCCAGGACCCTGAGATCACGACCTGAGCTGAAGGCAGAGGCTTAATCCACTGAGCCACCCAGGTGCCCCAAAAGAGGGTTTGAATCAGAATGCATACAGTGCAGTTTGCTAGTATGGATACATGTGATAGCTAAAGCTGAAACCTTCCTGGTTATTATTAATACTACCATTAACAGTATTACAAGGCAGAGTTTATGAAGATAGAGGGAGGAGGACAACAATTCCATGCAGAGGTAAAACAAAGGTGGACGCAGTAAATTTAGAAAAAGGATGAGAAAATTTGTAATTAGAATATGACAGGGAAAACCATTAACATGAGAATTCCCAGGGGCCTCCATTCGCTGCCTGCTCAGCTTCCACCTGGGTGTCTGTGCCTCTCAGGCTCCAGCAAATGAGTGGGGTAGTAATAGAGAAGACTCCTTAATGTTGGAAGGGGCCAAATGTTTCTGGAGGAAAAAGGGAAGATGTGGACTTGTGTTGAGAAGACAAAAGCCATCAATAATTGGTTTTGAGTGGGAAATACAGAAGGTTTAGAAAGAGAAAGACCGGTGAAAGTGGAAAGGATGGAGGGTGGTCAGGGAGAAAAAGAGACAGCAACCAGCTATGCTCTAATAAGAGGGCTTTTGAGGGGAAAGAGAAGATGAACGGAAGTTTAAAGCTTTGCTCATTAGGACTTAAAAGTTTGTCCCCTGCACCCCTTACCCCTCACTCCCAGGTAATAAGTAAAGATTTAAATTGCTTAATAAATTCTTGGATGCTACATCTTTTTTTTTATATATATAAACATATATTTTTATCCCCAGGGGTACAGGTCTGTGAATCGCCAGGTTTACACACTTCACAGCACTCACCAAAGCACAAACCCTCCCCAATGTCCATAACCCCACCCCCCTTCTCCCAGCTCCCCTCCCCCCAGCAACCCTCAGTTTGTTTTGTGAGATTAAGAGTCACTTATGGTTTGTCTCCCTCCCAATCCCATCTTGTTTCATTTATTCTTAGAAAAGCTTCACCTAAAGAGTTACCAATGCATTTGACTCAAAATAATTGATACTGAAATATAGAAACTATTGCAAGTAAAAATAAAAGAGCCAAACATAAATGAAAAAGACTTGACTAAGGAAAGTCATACTGAAATGGCTAATGAAAATATGGAGTGATGTTCAGAGTCTTCACTGATATTTCAGAGAAAGAAATTAAAACCAATGAGATGCAATTTTATAAGCATATCAAATTTTAATTTTTTTTGTTTTTATAATACCAAGAGTAGGTTTGAGGCAACATTGAAAGTGCTGCTGTTGGTGTTAACTGATACAAATACTAGGGAATAATAGGGCATCACCTAGTAAATTTGAAGATGCTCATAATTTATAATCAAGGGCTCCCCTTACAGGTCTCTACTAAAGAAAAATGCCACCATATGTTTGAGGAGACGTATTCAATGATGTTCACTGAAGCGTTACTTGCTTTATCAAAACAAACAAACAAACAAAACCCAAAACCTGATTATTCTTCTGATGGATCACATTAGTATAATGTGATGCATGTCTTGTATTCATCCAATGGAACATTACATCACAGTGAAAATGAACATTCATCATCATCATCATGAATCAACATGAATGAATCTCAAAAATATAATGTTGAGGGAGAAAAAAGAAATACTTAAGATTTAGGATATCACTGTTGTGAATTCTTGAAATATAGACTACGATGCTATAGTTTTCTTGGTATATACAAATGGAGTAAAAGTTCAAAAGATCGTATGTAAGTGCTTTATATCAATTCTCTCTGTGAAGAGAGATGAGCAGAGGAAAAAGAAAGTAAGTAGGCTTTCATATATATGCAAATTTATTTTCATTTAAGGCAAATATCACAAATGGTAATATCTGTTTTATCTTGCTGGCAAATAGGTAGATGGGTATTTTACTATTCTCTATATGTTTGAATTATTTTAGAGTAAAAGTGGCTTTCTGAGAATAAGAGGTAAAGAGGCACAATGCATGCCTCTAATTTTTAAAAGCTTAAAGCTACAGAATGACCTTTCAGAAATATTTATACTAATTTCTACTTCTTTGGGGGTGGACACAAAAGTTTTGTAGTTTTGCTATTGCTGTTGTCGCTTGCCTTACGGCACTTTTCTGCTAGGTTTTTATTGCCTATCTTCATTAAGCATGCTTATGACAACAGAAAACTTGTTGGATCATAGAATTGCCAAATGACAGAATCTACCACTTCAACTACGATAATCTGGTTCTTTTATTTATTTATTTATTTATTTATTTATTTAATTTTTTAAAAGATTTTATTTATTTGACAGAGAGATCACAAATAGGCAGAGAGGCAGGCAGAGAGAGAGAGAGAGGGAAGCAGGTTCCCTGCTGAGCAGAGAGATCGATGTGGGACTCGATCCCAGGACCCTGAGATCATGACTGGAGCTGAAGCCAGAGTCTTTAACCCATGGAGCCACCCAGGCACCCCAATCTGGTTCTTTTAATTGATTGATGTGGTACTGAGAGTGTCTAGACAAGTGTATGGCTGTTTTTTCCACCCCATTCCCAAGGTATGGGGAACCTGAGGAAAACACCAATACCTTTTCCCGCAACCTGGGGGAAAAATCTATCTTCCTAATGTTAGAAAATTCACATTTCTGCTGAGATGTTTAGGGTATCAGAGGTATGTGATTATTAAACCAGATTTTTAAATTACAGTGAGGGCTAATAGAGCATTCTTTATTATTTATATGGCCTGATGTGTTTTTTAGCCACCGAATCGGATAAACTAGATTGCTTGTAAATGTAAACAATTGACATTATAGATGAAAATAATCAAAGTATTTTGCAGTTTCTAATTAAATCAGTCAGAGCTCTAGTAGAAAAACATAACATGACTGATTGTTTGTAAAAGCCATAAATTAAAGACCAGAGATTATTCACAGATCAGGATTCTGGAAGAAACAACACTACCTACTTCAAGGGCAAGCCCTTTCATTTGTTCTTCCTAAGACCTAATACCATTAATGGTGGGATCAGAGTCTACCTGTAATAGATGTTTATATGTTGTAAAGGGGGAGAACTAATAATATGTCATGATTTTATGATATTTTATGGCCAGTTTAGTGGACCACATAAATTGCCCTGGAGATCTAATTATATTATTTAGAGAACAGATGCCGCAAAGGAAGTGAAACAGTTTTCCTCATAACAAGCCTCTCATGAACCTGACTTATTGTCCCAGGGCTCATCTCTAGGGAACTCTGGCATTCAGTTTCAAAACCATTCAGACTCCCAGTGCTGCCTACAAAGGCTGTAATGATGGTGATGATTTTCACGATGTGGGCACTTGTCGCAAGTGAACTAGACTGAGACCGTTCTATATTTCACATTAGTCTTAGAACAGCTTTTGATGTTAGCAGTGTTAATCACAACCAACTTGGGCTGGATTCAAAGTGACCTAGAAGAGCTGCATTGTACTTCCTGTTATCAATTCCCTGGGGCAAAGGCATTATGTGCTAACACATCCACATCAATGGAAAGCATGTCCTTTGATTACCCCTTCTGTGTACAGACTTCTGGCAGAGTCTGTGACTAACAATAGGGCTGCATCTAATGTTCTGGTTAATGTTATCTGGGGATAGCACTTCCAAACAGAAAAAAATACATTTTGCCCTATAAGAGATGTTGCCATTATTATTATAGTCATAGGGTCAATGGAGTTTTGGCACCTGCTTGTGTAAGACTTTAACTGTCTCTGGAAAAAAAAAAAAAAGGAAGACCTTTACTAGCTTATATGTAAAATTTCATACTGTGAGAAATAAAATGTGAAAGTGCAGAAACACACAAGTTAGGAATGTTTCTTTGCAATTATTTCCCATTTTCCAGGTTCATGGTAAGACTTAGTTAGTTAAACTCAGAAAATAATGCACAACAGAAGCACACTTTTCTATGCACTCAGAGCTAAACAGAAGGACTTGGTTTTCTTGGCTCATCCTACTGATTATCCAATGTATAATCTTCACAAAGGTCTCTGTTAGCAGTATAAGAACCATGCAGACATCATAGAAATTAATTTATGTTTCAATTCCCACAAGGGGAGGATCAGAAAAAAGGTTTTAAATTTGACACTATATGATATTATTTTTAAAAAATATGTGTATAGCAGGGAGCTACTGTCCTGTAAAGGAGAGAGATGCTGAAAGGTCTGTGGCATTCTGTCATTCAATTCAAGCCCTGAACAGGACCGGGAAGTAAGAAATTCTCTTGAACTTGCTAATTCAAGTGCAGTCTGTAGACCACAGGATCAACATCTCCTGGCAGGCTCCGAGGTCTGTTTTGCACCTTCTGAAGCAGAGTGTACCTTTTACAAGATCACAGAGGGCTTCATCTGTACATTAAAGCTTAAAAAGCACCGCTCTAGAAAGAGTTAAAGCAAATTTCATAAGATTTTCTAGAGAGTTGTTTACTCTCCTAGAGGGACAGATGGCGGAGAGGCCTACCTAAAATTTGTGTCAGAAACTGAAAGGCTTAGAGCATCCAGCTGCTTGCAGTCAACAGACCGTCATTATCACCGAATACCTGGGTGACTGAACTGCCTACTCTTCCAGGAAGAAAGCGTCTTTTATCAACATCGGTTTTGTTGGAGAAATTTCTATTATATTTAGTTATGATTGGTGGTGATAGCAACACATGAGACTGTTTCAGGCAAAGACTTCCAAAAGGTATATGATTAATTACCTGCGGAGAGAAGACCCATGAAGAAAAGACTTCTCTTTGGAGTTCCAGTCCTACCCAGCATGTCCAAGAGAACAGGAAACCTATAACCTGCCTGATTAGAGAGGCAGTTCCCAAAGAAACATTCTAGTATAGACAGAATCTATACCCTACAATACGTTCTTGTGCTTCTTAACTAATTTATACCTCCTAACATTTTTCCTTAACAATGTGTAATGTCATTGTAGTGTCTTCAATTAATATAACACTACAATGAATTTCTTTATGAATAATTATCTTACAGATACTATAAGGAATATATAAATTCCTATTTCTGCCTTAATCTTAATATCCTGAATTAGAGCAAAACATGTAGTATACCTTAGATGACTATGGTTGTATGTTACTGAAACCAAACTTGAAATTCCTTAGGAAAAAAAAGAACAATTTATTAACTGAGAGAATACAAGAAAGGGCTTAAGCAAATACACAAGTTTGGGAAGATACAGGTAGAATTTAAAACCAACTGGAAGTAGGAACTCAAAACATTTCCAGGACTTTCTCTGGCTTTTACCTTCTTTGACTTTGGGTGAGATGGTATGTTATGTTATGTTATGTTATGTTATGTTATGTTATTTTTATTTTATTTATTTTAAATTTTGTCTATGGGTTCAGAAATAAGACAGTTGATTCCTCTGAACACTTATTTCTATGACTATCATTGAAATGGGGTTGACTGTACCTTTTACAATCCTAAGTACGAAATTTCGGGTAAGATTTGAGTTTTCCTGTTTGAGTCAGATGCTCTTGGAGGATCAATCTGCTGTCACGCTGCAGGAGTCCTTGTTAGGATAGGGTTTTTACTTTGACTGAAATGAGAAGCTATTGGAGAGTAAGAATGTGACAATTCTGTAGGTACTAATAGGTTAGAGGGAAAAAAAGAATAGTTCTATAGAAAGGACAGATGGATCAAACAAAATAACTTGTGTCTACAGAATATATACATGTAGTGACTTTTAAAACAGATATCATACATAAATGACTACTTCAGAGGGACAGATAAATGTTATCTTTGAAATACTGTAAGCTGTGGCTTTAAAGGGAATTTCATAAATAGAAGGCATCCAAATTGGTAAGGAAGAAGTAAAATGTTCACTATTTGCAGATGACATGATACTATATGTAGGAAATCCTAAAGACTCCACCAAAAACCCCCCAAAACTAGAACTGATAAATGAATAAAATAGGGTCACATTACAAAATCAATGTATGAAAAATCTGTTGCATTTCTACACATCAACAATGAAGTAGCAGAAAGAGAAATTTTTAAAAATCCTATTTACAATTACACCAAAAATAATAAAATACCTAGAAATAAAATTAACCAAGGAGACAAAGACTTGCACTATGAAAACTATAAAACACTGATGAAAGAAACTGAAGATAATACAAATGGAAAGATAATCCATGCCATAGATAGAGAGAACCAACATTGTTAAATGTCCATATTACCAAAAGCAATATACAGATTTAATGTAATTCCTATAAAAATATCAACAGCATTTTTCACAGAACTAGATCAAATAATCCTGAAATGTAATGGAACCACAGAAGATCCCTAATAACCATGTAGTCTTGAGAAAGAAGACAAAGCTGGAGGTATCACAATTCCAGATTTCAAGATATACTGCAAAGTTATAGTAATCAAAACAGTATGGTACTGGTACAAAAGTAAACACATAGATAAGTGGAACAGAATAGAGAGCCTAGAATTAACCTATGATGAGACTGTCACTTCAGCTATGACAGAGGTGGTAAGAATATGCAATGGGGAAAAGTCTCTTCAACAAATGATGCTGGGAAAATCAGACAGCCACATGCAAAAGAATGAAACTGGACCACTTTCTGACACCATACAGAAAAATAAACTCAAAATGGATTAAAGACCTAAATAGGAGACCTGAAACCATAAAATCTTAGACGACAGTACTGGCAGTGATTTTTCTGACTTTGGCTATAGCAATATTTTTCTAGATATTTCTCCTGAAGCAAGGGAAACCAAAGCAAAAATTAACTACAGGGACTACATCAAAATAAAAACTTCTGCATAGTGAAGGAAACAACCAATAAAACAAAAACAAACAACCTCATGAATAGGGGAAGACGTTTGCCAATGATATATCAGATAAAAGGTTAGTATCCAAAATATATAAAGAACTCACACAACTTGGTACCAAAACCACAAGACTCTAATTAATCATGGGTAGAACTCATGAACAGACATTTCTCTAAAGAAGACATACAGATGGCCAACAGATACATGAAGAGATGCTCAGCATCACTCATCATCAGGGAAATGTAAATCAAAATCACAATGAGATGTCATCTCACACCTGTCAGAATGACTAAAACCAAAAACACAAGATACAACAAGTGTTTTTGAGGATGTAAAGAAAAAGGAACCCTTGTTCACTGTTGGTGGGAAAGCAAACTGGTACAGCTACTGTGGAAAACAGTATGGAGTTTCCTCAAAAAATTAAAATATAATTACCATTTGATCCAGTAATTCTACCTCTGGGTATTTACCGAAAGAATACAAACAAAAAACAAACAAAACAAAACAAATTCAAAAAGATACATGCATCCCCATGTTTACTTCAGCATTATTAACAACAGTGGAATTATGGAAGTAACCCACCCATGTGTCCCTCAGTAGATGAAGGGATGAAAAAGATGTAGTGTGCATGCACGCGTGCACACACATGGGATTATTACTCAGCTACGAAAAAGAATGAAATCTTGCCATTTGCAGCAACGTGGATGGAGCTTGAGAGTATTAGGCTAAGTGAAATAAGTCAGAGAAAGAAATATATGATTTCACTCATATGTGGAATTTAAGAAACAAAACAAATTATAAAAGAAAAAAACAGGGGAAAAAAAAAAACAGACTCTTAACTGTAAAGAACAAACAGGTGGTTAATGGAGGAGAAGTGGGTGGCAGAATTAAGAGTATATTTAGCACAGAGGATCATACAGTAAGGGAGGGAAACCAGAATGGGAAGTCATCAGAGAGGGAGAGAAACCATGAAAGACTCTTAACTATAGGAAATAAACTGAGGGTTGCTGGAGGGAAGGTGGGGAAGGGGATAGGGTAATGGAGTAATGGGCATAAAGTAGGGCACATGATGTGATGAACACTGGGGGTTATAAACAACTGATAAATTATCGAACACTGTATCTGAAGCTAATAATGTATTATATGTTGGCTAAATAAATTTAAATAAAAAATTTTTAAAAAGAGTATATTTATCGTAGTAAACACTTAGCAATGTATAAAAGTGTTGAATCACTATATTGTACACCTGAAACTAATAAAACACTGTACCGTGACCATAATGGAATTAAGATAATAATAATAATAATAATAATAAGGGCATTTCCTATATACTTTCCTATACAGTGTATGGAAAGGCAAACAATATTATTACAATGTTTAATTTTTAATGTTTAGTGTTTAATTTTAATTTTTGTTAGGTTATGTTGCAAGGGAAGCATATAGAATAACATAAACTAAAAATCATTCAAATATTTATTATTAAAAGAATGATTAAGTAAATGCATGTAAATGCTATAGAGTATTATTCAGTCATACAAAGAAAGAGCTGTTAGGCTGTAGATGCTACAAAGGCACAGAGTAAGCACTTCGAAATATTTATATGAATATATGTATTCACATATTTTAGTGCATATGAATTGATCTATGAATGAATGAATGAGATCTGTATGTACTATTTAGTAAGAAAAAAATGGGGTGCCTGGGTGGCTCAATTCATTTAGTGTCTTCCTTTGGCTCAGGTCATGATTCCTAGGTCCTGGGATAGAGCCCCATGTTGGGTTTTCTGCTCTGCAGAGAATCTGTAACCCCCTACTTGTTCTCTCTTTCTCTCTGTCTCTCTCTCAAATAAATAAATAAAATCTTTAAAATAAAAAAAATTAAAAAAAATATTTCATTGAGTGCAAATATCAAGCTGTATGAATAACGTATATATGGCCTGATTCCAGTTTTATTAAAAAGTATTTGTATATAATAAGAATAATAGTAGTATGGAACACTGATTAAGCACTTACTATTTTCAAGCACTGCTCTGCACTCTTTACAATTATTACCTAGTTGCTTACTGAACACTCTTTACAATTATTACCTAGTTGCTTACTGAACACTCATAACAACCCTGTGAAGTAGGTTTTAGGTACTACTTATGATAGGATTTAGGTACTTCTTATGAGTCTAATTATTATCCCTACTTAGAGC
This sequence comes from Mustela erminea, assembly GCF_009829155.1. NCBI lineage: Eukaryota > Metazoa > Chordata > Mammalia > Carnivora > Mustelidae > Mustela > Mustela erminea. The sequence continues at coordinate 52,395,856 of NC_045615.1, read as the reverse complement.
AGATAATTGATGGAACCTACCAGTTGACTCTCATTCCTGCATGCTAATGCATTTTGCTATACAAATTCTTAAATATGTATGTCTATTCCCTCATCCATCCATATAGTCTTCCAATGTTCATTGAATGGCTACCATTACTAGGCATTTTCGAGGTTTCAGGATGAAACTGACGAAAGTCTTCTCTTTGCCGAGCTTCCATTCTGGAGGGGTAAGACAGACAACATGTATATGATATACATGATCTTGCATATAGTCAATACTACAGGGTGAAAAAAGAAGAACTAGGCTAGGGGATCAGGAAAGTCAAGGTCAAGACTACCGTTTTAAGTAGGGTAGTTAGGATAGGCTGACCAAGATAAAAGACTTGACAAAGGTCAAGGAATGAGTGACAGGGATGGCTAGGAGAGAGCTTCCCAAGAAGAGACAATAGCCAGTGCAATTCTTTTGTGATTGCATTAATTTTCTCAGTAAGGTAGGAAGCCAGAGGCTTAGTTTTGCCTGCTGTATTCAAGGAACAGTGTCTCTGGAGTGTCTTCAGTGATGTGGTCAAGGAGGGAAAGTAGAATATAATGTTAGAGAGGTGGGGAGAGGAGATGGAGAATGGGGGTCAGGTCACAACTGGCACTGAAGCTATCTTGTGAATTTTCCTTAATATACTATTCCTTAAAAAAGTTATGATATTTTGTTCTATTTATGAATTTCATCAGGTTGTTATGAACTTTTGACTTTTGTTTAAGCCTAAAGGGCATCTTTCAGGATCTTTGGTAAGGTGAGTCTAGTGGTGGTAAACTCCTTCAGTTTTAGTTTGTCTGGGAGGGGAAATTTCTCCTTCATGTCTGAAGGATAACTCTGCCAGATAGAGTATTCCTGGATGGCAACTTTCAATATTTTAAATATGTCATTCCATTCTTTCCTGACCTGTAGAATTCTGCTGAGAAATGATAGCCTAATGGAGGGGCTAACCTTTGCAGGCTACTGTCTTTTTTTTTTTACCCCTGTGTGCCTTTAACATTCTTTCTTTATTGTTGACTTTTGACAGTTTTAATATAATGTGTCTTGAAGAAGGTCTTTTTGTGTTGAGGTAATAAAGTATTAGTTTCATGGACTTGTGTATCCAGTTCTGTCCCAGGTTTGGGAAGTTCTTAGCTATTATGTCTTTAAATATGCTCTCTGCTCCCTTCTCCCTCTCTTCTCTTTCTGGGATACCCATTATACTTATGTTGGCTTTTTTAGTGGAATGAGATAATTCTCATAGTGTTTCTTCACGTTTAAAAAAATCCTAGTTCTCTTTTCTCTTCCACCTAAATCATTGCTACATTTCTATGCTCCGGCTCACTAATTTTTTCTTCTATATGATTTGCTCTATTTCCAATGCATCCTAGTGCATTCTTCATCTCGTTTATTGAGTCTTTCAGTTCCCAAATTTCTCCTTGGTTCCTTTTTAGAATTCCAATTTCTTTAGTAAAGTACTCTTTTTGTTCATTAATTTTATACCTGGATTACTGTATTGCCTTTCTGAGTTTTCTTGTAGCTTACTGAATTTCTTCTTAACAGCTATTTTAAATTCTTTATCAGTTAGATTTCAATATTCCATGTCTTTGGGTTTGGGTGCTGGAAAATTGTCATTATCTTTTTGAGATATCCATATTACCATGACTTTTCACATTCATTGTCTGATGAGAAATGCCTCTGGTTTGGCATTTGAAATAGCAAACATCTTTCTTACTTAGGTTTGTTTTACTTCGATTTGGGTGTTGCTATAGCACAGGTTTTCATTTCCTCTTACTGGCGTGGATACACACACACACACACACACACACACACACACACACACTAGGATTGGGAACACCCCTCCCTCACCCGACACACCCAAGTTGGGGTGGGGGCAGTATATTTAGTACTCAGGGCTTCAGATATGCCCATAGCTAATAAGGTATCCTCAAGGGGAGAGGGACAGTGTCCAGAGGTCGATGAGTTACTCTCTTGCCTCTCCTGGCAGACAGCAGAAGACCCTTTTTCCTTCAGAGCTCTTTTGCTTATTTCCCTTTCCTTCCCCAGTCACTTCCCATCCTAACATCCCAGTCACTCTTTCTTCAAAGAAAGAGGAACTGGTTCCTCTAGTTTGCAGCACATAGTATATGGCCAAGCACACCCTCACTCACTGTTTTCACCCTCTACCTCCTCTGGCAGAAACATTGTGCTGGCTCCCTTGTAGACAGCCACACCTTTTCTGCCGTTACCACCTCTGCTGAGCTGATCCCTTCCCCTCACCCATTGAGTGTGGGTCCTTTCCACCCACTTTGGCTGCATAGATGGATGGATCTCTCCAGTGTTTTGGTATGCTGTGCAGAGATACTTCTTTTTTCAGTTATGGATGCCCAGTGAGTTGTAAATCAAAGGGGAGAGTAAGGAGGATCAACTCTTGCCACCATGATGTTGATAGAACCCTCTGGTATTTCCAAAACACACTTCTAAGAGAGTAGCCTATGAGGAGTAAATGGCCTTCACAGAAGTGTGTATGTGATTGGGTGTACATAGACACATATAAACAGAGGTATGGAAGATAAAGCCAAAGCCATTGATGGTGGTAATCCAGGGAGAGTGATATTGAACAGAGGGGCAGGGCTAAGATAGTATTCTTAGCTTTTATTTTATAAATGTTCATTTTATTTGATTTTTATAATAAGCATATTATTTTTATAATTAATATGTAAATTAAAACAGATGGTAACTAAAACATAATAGTTCAATGAAGAAATAAAAATATTTGTTTAAATATGTGTATGTAGCAGTTGACTAAAGACAGACTCAATGCAGATTGCTATCTGTAATCTAAGGATACCAAGGCACTTCTCCCAGTAACAGCCCTAGCAAAAGGATGGACAGTTCTGAAGCTGATATAGAGACTTGGTTGCACTGTCATCCCTAGAGGGATATAGGACTTTACATTGCTGAGTTTGACTGCAGAACTAGGAGGGGCAGGATTTTGTTAAGATTCCCTTAAAAAGAATCACAGGAGTTACTAATGTACATTTTTTAGAATTGTGTTGTAAGACCAGACCAAAAGGGGCAGTGGCATAGCTAATCGGCTTTTTTCCTATCCCCAACAGAATCTTTCTGTTGTAAAGACTGCAGCAGCTACATTCTGGAAGTGACCCAGATACCCAGAGAAAATCTTGCCAAGACACTGGCATTGGAGTCAGCTCTAAATAGCCATCTCATTTCTGTTTGGTTTTGTGTCCTTGAACAAATACGTAACAGTAAGATGTAACCCATCTCCTCCTGAGACTCCCTAACTCTCCTGTAGTTCTGTATTTGTGCTGTGATTGTTGCAGAGACATTTGGGGACTTATTCACAAATTTTGCATTCTTTGACATTCAGTGGTAACAAGGTCATCTCTTCATTAATTTCCAAATGGTTATTTCAGACTGCCTTTCCAAAAGTCTAATTAGGATCTTGATAAATTATTATTAGTTTTCCTTTATTATAGCATGATATCAAAGTATTCATAACATGACTCAAAGTATGAATCCAAAGAAGAATCTTTAGATTCTTTTAAAAAAGGAAATTCTAGCATGAAATGAAGGAAATACTATACTATATACTAAGGTTATTTACTGATACATGCAATATATTAAGTAAATAGACACATCTTTTCCAGTTGTTAACTATTGTCAGTGTCTCCTATTACCACTTTTCTCAGTGAATCTAAAGAATTATTCTGAGATCTTATTTGACTCTTCTTTAGTTTTTCAGATTCCTGACTATGTCTTTTTTCTTGAAACTCCTGTCTCTTCTGACCTCAACCAGCTTATACTTCCTTGGCCCTCTCCTCTTAAACCTCTGATTGCTGTATCTCATTTCTTTTTGTGGGATTTTCTTCCCAATTTTTAATTAATTGACCCACTCATTAAGTCAGTTAAATTTGTTGAAAATCTACATGAAATACTATATTTGGTACTGGGACTGGAGTAAAGAAGGAAAAACAACCATGGTTGCTATCTTCAGGGAGCATAGTGTAAAGCAAATTACTGGTCTTCTCCAGGGTTTTATCCTGGCCATAGGATCCCTGGGTAGTGTTATACAGTCCAATGAATGATTAATGAATCCATGTCTTTCAAATCTGTAAATTCACCTCAGGTGTTTCTCCTGACATATAGTTACTCCCTCATAATCCACTGGCTCTGAGAAGCTTTGCCTGAGTATCCCTTGTCTTTTCTGTCCATCTGTCCACCCATCCATCCATTAAACATGTATATATACAGCATCTACTTTCAGGTGCTAATGCTAAACAAAATGAGACAAAGAGCTTGCCCTCATAATATTTGGAATAATTGTGAAGACACAGGCAACAAAAAAGAAAATGAATTCGTAGCAGGTTTAGACTGTGGTAAATGCCTCAAAGAAACAATAGTATAAGATATTAAAGAATTGTGAAAGGGTAGTTATTGTACATAGTGTGATAAGGAAAGACTCCTAAAAGATGGCATTTATTTTAGACTAGAATGAAGTACTGGAATGGTAAAATCAAAAGACTAAGAAAAGAGTGTTCCAGATCAAATGGGCTTTCTTTTTCACACAATGGAAAGAATGTCAGTGCTGCCACAATGGAATGTGCTAAGGGGAAAGTTATAAGATATATCACAGAGCAAATACCACAGAGATAAGCAGGGGTCATGCCATATGTACAAGAATTTGCATTTCATTCTAATAAGATGGAAAGACACTGGAGGTTTTAGCCCAGAGTAGATGTTATTTAATTTACATTTCTAAAAAGTATACTGGTGGCTAAAGAGTGCATTTTAAAAGATCAGAGTAGAAGACAAAATAATTAGGAGTCTTCAGTCACCTATCTGAATTCTTTGACTCATTACTGAAGCACAGCTAAGAGATGATGATGATGATGTAGACTGCTGTGATGGGGGAGAGCCCTGAAAGTAGTCTTAGGATCGAACTGAAGGACTTGCTCATGGATTAAAAATCAAGGGCTGTGAAAAGAGAAGAATCAAGATAGCTTCTTGGTTTTGTCAAGAGTAACCAAATGAATTGTTGTATTGTTTAATGAGGTGAAGTGAGGGACAAACAGATTTCAGAGTAAGTAGGGAAGATTCAGATTTATATTTTAGACCTCTATGTCTGAGATGTCCTCAACACTTCTGGATAGGAATATCATGTAGGAGATTGGATAAATGAATCTAGAGCAGAAAGGAAAGGTCTAATATGAATACATTAATTCAGAAGCCATCAGCATATAGATGACATTTAAAAGACAGTGTTGGATAAGATCACCAAGGAAAAGAATATAAATATAGAAAAGAAGGGGTCTGAATACTGATTCTTAGAGAATGCCAACTTTTAGAGGTTGTGAAGGTGAAAAGGAACCAACAAAGGAGACTAAGAAGGAGATGCCAGTATGGTATTAAAAACATTTTAAAAAGACAAAAAAACAAAATCCAGGGCATATTTCCGTATTTAACACATAGATGTTACAGAAGCCTCTCCTATGCATCATAAGTAAAATTAACAAATAAAATATTTAAAAATTTATTTTAATACATAATTGAACTTGCAGAAACATAAAGGAATTTCAAGAAATCTAGATTTGATAAGAAACGTTAAATTCACAAGGACAGATGAATGCTGAAGTCATTAACTGCCTTCAGTGTATATGTCAACCTAACATTTTTAACTGCTTGGGAAAGGACAGGAGAAAACAGCTGGGATCAAAAGTATGAAAAGAGGGGTGCCTGGGTGGCTTGGTCAGTTCAATATCAGATGCTTGATTTTGGCTCAGTTCATGATCTCAGGCTTATGAGATTGAGTCCTATGGAGTCTGGCAAAACCCTGGGTATGGAACCTGCTTGTGATTCTCACTCTCCCTTTCTCTCTATCCCCCTGCCCCCTCCCCAGTTTGTGCTCTCACCCACACACAAGGCCTTTCTCTCCCTCAAAATAAACAAACAAATAAATAAATAAATAAATGTATGAAAATAACCATGAAGTGTAATACGAACAGTAGATCAAGTACAAAAACTGCATCTCATTGTAAAGAAGGGCATAGTAGGTACTTGTGTCTGTCTGTCTTGGCTTTACACAGAAGGAAAAGTAAGACAGAAAAATGATAAATTGCTGGATTGCCTTTCTCAACTTTCAGCTCATCCTCTTTGTATTGGAGAGGTTGGAAAGCTAATATTTATATTTTTAGACTCCGTTGCAGCCATGTCTAAGTGTCAGTTCATTCAAGTGTAGAGGCAGAAATTAAGCTAAAGCCTTTTCCGGAGGCAGACAAAACTATCACACAAATTCCAGGAGACGCAAGAATTTGCAGCAGCTGGGGTCCCTGTTTAAGTAGGAATCAGCTTCTTTAGGACAAGGCAGTTGTGGCAGCTACAATGCTGGTAGCAATAACAAAATATTCATGATTCCTGTGAGGTAGGTATGATAGTGTGATTTTGAAATTCACACCTAGGCATGTCTCCTGATTTCCACAGCTCTGACTCTTCTGATCATGTTTTCTAGGCACCTGATTCCATGTAGCATACTCTTTGCTCATTGAAATACACAGAATATTTCCTGTTTCCTCCACTAAATCCTACCTTTTAAAATTTTTCCTTAGAAATTCCTATCTAGAAGTCCATATTCCCTCTACCTTGAAGGTGGATTTTACAATATCTCTATGCATTAAAAAAAATCCCAAACAGTTTAAATATGTCACAATTGATAGTGAGCCCCTCAAGTTACTAACAGAAGCAAACAAAATTGATCCTTGGGAATCCACTTTAACTTCAGCCCTTAAATAAACTCACAAAAGTATCCAAAGAGATCACAATCCAAAAAAAAAAAAAAAAAAAAAGGAAAGAAGTGACTATGAGTAAGAGCCAGCAGCAAAAATGAAAGTAAACAAAATAAAAGATTTCACTCTCAAAATGGGAAAGAATGTTAATATTAGCATTATCAGATACAAACCATCTAATGAGCATATTTAATATATTTAAAGAAAGACATTGAAGTATAACTAAAGAACAGAATATTATCAAAATTTAACACAGTTTTGAAAAAAAGAACTTTTAGGAAGGAAAAATGTTATAATTAGAAACCATAGTTTCCATAGCATAATGCATAGAATAGAAAGTTAATCAACTATATTTTAAAACTAAAGAAATTACCTAGAAGACAACACAGAGAGAAGAAATAAAAAAATATGAAAGAGATTTTAAGAGATATATTGGATAGAAGGGATAGTCTAATAGAATAATTGGATTTCCAGAATGAGAGAATAGATAGAGCTCGAAGCAATACCAAATAGTTGTGAAATTTTAGAATTAATGAAAGACAAAAATCTCCAGAATAAGAAATCCCAATAAATTCCCCATAGGATAAAATAATCCACACTTAGAAATATCATGGTCAAATTTCAAAGCAACAGAGACAAAGAGAAGATTAAAAAAGCTACAGTTAAAGCCAGAAATAGTAGAACAGTATCTTCAACATGCAAACAACATATTATTAAATTAAAGCGTTCCATGGAAAGTTATCTTTCAAGAAAATAAAGTACAATTTCAGATATTAACAGTTGAGAAGTCTTATTAATACAGACCCTCTCCAACAGAACTTCTAAATACCACTAAATACTAGATACTCCTAAATATTTCAGGAATTAAAAAAAAAATATGATCCAGAAAATGCAGGAAGAAAGATTATTTAACTTAAAGTACTATCTGATAGATAAATCTAAGCAAAGTACTGATTATATAAAAACAAATTAATATCTAATTTGTAGAGTACAAATTAATATAAAATTAAACCACTGTATAAAAATAGCTTAAAAATAATGAAGAGACAATGGGAATTAAAATAACCTAAGGTCCAGGTATTATTTGAGAAGAAGGTAGGGATTTTTACTAAAGAACCAAATGAAACATAAGTGAAATTTCTAGACTAACTTCTAAAAGCAGAGAAGGAATCAGTCACTTCCAAAAACCCACTGGAAGAAAGAAATGTGGAATGAAGGAAATGAAACTTTGGACTCTGCAGCATCCCAGAAGTTAAAGTAATCAAAGAAAAAAAAATGGCAACAGTGCAGTTGAGAAGAGAATAGATTAGTTTAAAAAAAAAAATCTCATTATTGGCACTCTTTTCAAAGATAGGACTGATTCTAGAATGATACATGAACTTAAGCTGTAGATAATTGTTAGATTTTCATGAATTCCAAAGTCCTCACTAGTGAACCTCAACCCTGGCTTAACCCCAATATTGTCTGTGGAGTTAAAAAAAACCACAGACATAATATATTCTGGAATTTCTAATTTAGTTATCCCAAAGTGTTGTGCTGGTGTTCTTTTTTTTTTTTTTTTTTTTTTTTAAAGTCCACATGGACTAAAATTCCCCAAAGAGCTGAGAACCATTTACTGACACGGTATTTTAGATCTTCATCAATTTACCAAAATCAGCTCTCTGATCATCTCTTAGGATCTCTAATACAATCTTGTCTGTTTTCTTATATTCCATTGCCAGCAGCTTTTTTCTCTTGCTTGTAGTCCTCAATGCCATGATGACATTTAAACCCTTTATCCTTCACTTATTATTTCACATTCCTTATTCCAATTGGTTTTTTCTAACATCTGATTCTAGTCTTAGTGTTCTCTAAAAGCCTTTCCTTCACTTTATTTCACACAAATCACTTCTTCAGAAGCTTGTAACACAGAAGTTCACTTATTATACTTACTTATAGGCAGTTACATTAGCTTTCTATTGCTGTATAACAAATTACTACATATTTAGAAGCTTACAACAGTAGCTATTTGTTATCTCACAACTCTGTAGGCCAAAAATCAAGATAGTCTTGGTTGGTTTCTCTGCTTAGGGTCTTGTAAAACCAAATTTAAGGTACTGGGCAGTCTGGATTCTTATTTAGGGTTCTAAGAAATAATTTCTAAACTCATTCAGGAGATTGACAGAATTCTGTTATTTGCAGGTGTAGGATCGAAATCATGTTCTCCTTGATGGCTATCAGGTAAGGGTGGGTCTGACTCTCTAGAGGCTGTTTCCAGCTCTTTTCTCTGTACAACACAAGTGTCTCTTGCACTGAATCCTCCTCATGGCTGCAAGACTGTGTGACTTGCTCTTCTGCTACTAGTCAAGGAAAACTCTCTGCATTAAAAGAGCTCAAGTTCATCTGGATAATCTTCCTATCTTAAGGTCATCTGATTATTAACCTTAATTGCATCTGCAAAATCCCTTTGGTCAAGTATGTAACATATTCATGGGAATAAAACCAGGGGGTAAACGTCCCAGAGGCCATGTTAGAATTCTCTCTATCACAGCAGTTTTTAATATTTCTTTTAATATTTCAAATGTGCCAAACTGAGTTCCCCAATTAAATTAGGAAATCACTGACAAAGAACAAAGATCTCTTCACTGAAATAAAATACTGTAGTAATTTCGTTTTTTTTTAATTTATTTTTAGCATAACAGTATTCATTGTTTTTGTACCACACCCAGTGCTCCATGCAATCCGTGCCCTCTCTAATACCCACCATCTGGTTCCCCCAACCTCCCACCCCCTGCTCCTTCAAACCCCTCAGATTGTTTTTCAGACTCCATAGTCTCTCATGGTTCACCTCCCCTTCCAATTTCCCCCAACTCCCATTCTCCTTTCTAACTCCCCATGTCCTCCATGCTATTTGTTATGCTCCACAAATAAGTGAAACCATATGATAATTGGCTCTCTCTGCTTGACTTATTTCACTCAGCATAATCTCTTCCAGTCCTGTGCATGTTGCTACAAAAGTTGGGTAGTCATCCTTTCTGATGGAGGCATAATACTCCATAGTGTATATGGACCACATCTTCCTTATCCATTCGTCCGTTGAAGGGCATCTTGGTTCTTTCCACAGTTTGGCGACCGTGGCCATACTGTAATTTCTAACATGTAATTTCTAACATGACCACATACAAATTCTTATCTGCTGAGTACTTATCAATTTATTAAAAAAGCATATTGAGTTTTCAGGGTCAATAACATCTGTGCTGAATATCTAATTATATATTTTTACTTTTCTCTCAGGGAGGATTCCCTCCATCCATTCTTCTTCCCTGAGAGCCCCCATGTTCTTTTGGGGAGAAATCTAGTGGTGTGCTGAAGCTGACTCATTTCAGTCCACAAGGGTATATTATTAGCATCTCTACCCAACTCTCTATGCTCTCAAATTGGTTGTTTCAAATTATTTCTTATTGTTGGAGTACTTATAGCATAGAAATCTAAATCCAAGAAGAAAATAAAAGAGGACTTTTTTTTTCTTTCTAGACAGCCAATTGTTGAAAATTTATCAGCACTTCACTGCAAATAACCTTTGCCCCATCTTTTATATCTCACTTGTTGGAAGCTTAAATTCAGGTGGCTGCCTCTGTATATGGCATCTTCTCATACTCTGACCCAAACCACTCCTTACTTTCACCAGCTCTACATCAGCAGAAAAAAACAACTTGTGGCTTAGCCTGGCCAACTGGATGCTTCCCTAGGCCTTGGACCCTTAGGTGAGAAATACAAAGATAGAAAGAATGATTGATACATTCTATATGCTCATTTTAAATAGGTGAGTTGTAGGCTAAGTGAATTATATCTCAGTAAAACTGTTAAAGAGTCTACATGATTATTCCTGTCATCCTTGCTTCCAAGCCTTCAAGAACAGTTATGTTCCTTTCTACCTCAAAGCTCAATTCTTGAGACTCTCCTTAATGAGCTTGGAATAAATTCAGCAAATTACTTTTTGCTTAAAGTAGCAAAAGTCTTTTTTGCAAAAGCCTTTTTTCTTCTGACTTGTAAGTTATAAACTACTGCACATGTAAGATTAATTTCAAGTCTATATTCATAACATTGGAAAAAGCTTGCTTATTTGGAAGTGACTGATTTTCAACATAGTCTAACAATTTGCAAACTGGCAGCATATATTTAATTACCTGCAGTTCTTCCAATAATTTATTTTTGCAGGGTCATTCTCATTATGCTTTTTCCCACATCATCAGGTATTTTTAAAGATTTATTTATTTATTTGAGAGGCAGCATGAGCGCACAGAAGCAGGGGAGTGGCAGGGGGAGAGAGAGAATCTCCAGCAGACTCCCTGCTGAGTTTGGAGTCCCACAGGGGCTCCATCTCATGACCCCGACATCATGACCTGAGCAGAAATCAAGAGTTGGAAACTTCACCGACTGAGCCCCCCAGGTGGCCCCTCTACATCACCAGGTATTTTACGACATGATACTAGCTGAGTTCTCTGAAAGCTGATTTCTGATGGTGACATAGCGTACTCATTCCCTTGTTAAGAAGGAAGGAAGGGAGGGAGGAAGGGAGAGAGGAAAGAAGGGAAAGAAAGGAAAGAGAGAAAAGCCACACACTTTTGTTATCTGGCTCATTAGAGTCATTGGGATGTTTACCAAGTTTAGAAAAAAATAAGCACATAGTGTATGAAATTATGTGATATTATGAAATCACATTTTATACATTAAATTGATGTTGCCCAGACTCAGATTAGATGTTCTTTGCCAACTGCTCTAAGAAAGTAGTAACAGCTTGAGAAATGATATGGAGAACTCATTTTTAAAAAGAAAAGAAATTGATCTAGTGCTGAAAATTTAAAAGACTTTTGAGATCCCATTCCCCAATAGTCTAAATACATATATTTATTTAGTAGAAGAAAATTGTGCACTTGACATCCATGTGGGAAATAGACATATAACCTCTACTCATTACTTAGAGAGGGTTAAGACGTTGACTGTCACACTAAAAGTAAATGTCTTACAGAGGGTGGACTCCTTCAATGAGAAGATGACTCACAGAAAGCATAATTCTGTTCAATCACAAAGAAAACAAAATAGAATGTGATACAAAACATGTAGGAATTTATATTCTCCAACTGATACGATTTAAGAATGACAAGAGGAAATGAAATACAGCATTGCAGTTTGGGAATAAATTCCTGAAAGAAAATCTGTTTAATGCAGAGATCAGTTCTCCAAATTTCAGTATTATTAGAATTGGGGCAGACAATTTATGGCACAAAATCATAACATTCTCTTCTGTAAGCTGTCCCTTGTCTCTTTGTTTGTTTTTTAAACAGCTGTCGACTTGTTCTGTCTCATCAATTCTGGTACTTCAGGATTAATTCTCACCATTATCAGTGGCAGAACATGATGCGACAATAAGCCAAAATGACTAAACGCAGTTTAAGAAAAAAATTGATGAGAATAAAAGAGAATCTCTATATAAAAGTTAATCCCTTATGAACAGCATATTTAGAAACTGTCTGCAGGTAATTACATTCAGGTAACCTGATCTGAAAATGCCAAGTTCACACAATGGTTCATTTAATTCCATCTGGTGTACAATAATACATTCCTTAATGGATACATTGATTTAAAGGGAAAAAAAAACTACTTCAGATATCAAAAGCCCACATTCTCTTGGTATTATAAAATATCACATCAAATACCAGAATCTCAAAAATGATCTTGAAGTGTTTAACTTATAAAAAAAGGAAATTAAGTTCATGGGCTTTAGATTCTTATTACCTAAATCCCTTCTTAATTATGATTTATTTTCTTAATAAGGAATATATAGGTTAATCTGAAGAATTGGGTCATGACTTTGGCTATCTTGAGATAGAATAAATAAACTGATTTAGAATAAATATAAGACTTTAAAAGTATTCACAAATATTTTTAAGGGAGCTATTTAACTCTTGGAATAAGAGCCATCTGTCACCAGGACAGGCATGATGCAAAAACATGCATATGCTTATCATAGCCTTTGGTACTCTCTTTTAGGTCGTTAAGATGGCCCAAGGAATCAGCTTCATAGAATAAAGTATCAACTATGATTCAAAGGACTTTGGTGAATGACAGGAGGGAGAAAGACCTGTATCTGGCCACTTGAGAAATATGAACTACACCTTTTAAGGCTTTCTCCATCAGGGTTCTAATCTTGATGCCTACTAAGGCCTCCTTTTTCTTAATTCTTTCTTCTTTTACAGAAAGGAGCAGAGTAAATACACCTCCCATTTGTGTGAATTTTTTCCCATTTGTGGATCTATGTACTTCCAAACTTCCTAATGAAATTATGAAAACCAAAGGCTTTTTCCAAAGACTTACTAGAAGGCAACAAGCTAGGTTGGTCCTGTTAAAACCATAAAAAGAGAGTGACTTTTTTTTTTTTTTTCCGTTTCCTCTCCTTTGTTAGAGAGTCCCTCTTATCATGTTCAGGCCACCTTCACAAACTAAGGTCCACCTCTAGTCCTACTCTCTTTTTTTTCTGACTGCATCTTGAAACAACCAGCCTCTTTCCTTTGGCCCACCACACTCCAGAAGCAAATTTTGTTTTCAAGTTTCCTCATCAAAAACTAGGTTTTTTAGTTTGATTCTGTCAGATCTCTGCTCACTTAAATATGAGGTAGGTAATTTGATAAACTCAATACGCAAATACTTATTAGTGAGTATGTGAACATGTTATTTCATTACAATTAGCAAAATGAATTCCTTTAAGGGCCTCTTGGTGTCAGCGCCTGAATCTAAAGAAGGGACTCTACTAATAGGATATAAAGTTACTAATTAATTGCTTCCAATATTTTATATAGGAGAGTTGAATCTAGTGCCTTTCAGGATAATGAGAAAAGGAGATGGTTCATGGTTTCATTAATTCATTCATTCAATAAGTATTTATTAAGTAACTTTAATGTGTTAGGCCCAGTTCTTAACATTTGGGATACAACAATGAACATAATAGCCAAAGATTCTTACTCCTAGAGATAAATAGGATAGGGGGTGTTTCATGCAAGAAATGAGACAATGAACAATAAGCATTAAAATACAGAAATTCTATTTTATGCCAGATAGTGGTATGAAAAAATATTGAAAGCAGGGAATGGGGTAGGGATCAGTTTCAGTATTTAGTAAGACAGAGGGGACTATCTAAGAAGAGAAACTTTCAGGACACTTTACTAAAAGAGGTAACAGAGTTAGCCAGCCAGTTTTGTGAGGAAGAACAATTCAGGCAAAGGCCTTTAGATGCGATTGCAAATGGAGTGTTCCAATAAACAGCAAGGTAGCCTAAGCCTGCAGTGGAATGACCCAGAGAAAGAGGAAAACAGGAGATCAAATGTGAGGGGTAAGGAGGCAAAAGGGAGTTTGAAGATGTTGGATTTTATAGGGCACTAGGAGGACTTCGGCTCTTATTCTTACACAGTAAATCCAAGACAAATTACTGGGTGGTGGGCTAATGGGGATCATGTTTTGGGGCAGGAATCCTTTTCCACACAATAGGTGTTCATATGTAGGACTGAACTTTGCTTCGTGTGTGCATGAAGTCAAATGACTTCTACCTTCACAGCTTAATCAACTGCTTTTGATGGGAATTCTAAACCAACCCACTTGTTAAAATTTCAAGTAACTCAATCTGTTTTGGTTTAAAGATTCCTTCTGTCTTTGCATAAAAGCTTTGGGGATATTTAGTAACATCTCATAAGTGATTATCATATTACTCTAAAAATATGCTTCTTCTCTGTAAATTTAATGTTCAATGCCTACCGCATGCTAATACTTAGTATAAGACAATATTTGAGTCAGACCTCATCCTAAGAATAGAAATCTGAATGTTTGTTATGTGTTAGAAAGTCCCTTGTATCTTTCCTTTTGTTAATAAAAGGTTAAGCGGCACATAGTAAGGAAGATTTAGAGCAGTTGCTAACAATGAACTATATCCTCTCCTTTAGAACCTAGAAGACAGTAGGTAAGTATCCTTGTGGATGTATAGAAAAGATATACTACATCGTTTCAACTGGCATTATTCCAGGGAGTTTTGTTCTGTGGCAGACTGCTGTGAGGAGGGAATGGTGATTATTACTTCAAGCCATTCCTCAGCAGAAGGACCCATCTGAAGCATGACTGCTAAAGGAGAAAAGAGTCATAGCTCTGGAGTGACAGCTTTCTCTGCTCCATTATGTCCTTTTTGAAGGCTCCATAGCTCAGGACCTGCAGAATATAAGGCATTTCAAATAATGCCAGTATCTCTTTTCCCTGAAGATCCTTTCCCCATTTGCCTGTTTCCCAAATAGCCCTACGTGAAAAAACAGTGATGTATAGCTGATGGAGACATCAGATTTTAAGATAAAAATCTTACTTTTTCTCAATAAATGATAAACCATAGTGAATCTTAGTACCAAAACATAAGTTCATTTCCTGCTGCAATTTTTTTTAACATTCTTAAACTACAAAATAAGCTTTTATAACTCCAATTAAAACTCATAGTTAAGCATTTGTCTTTGGAATATATCTTCTTATACAAATTATAGTTATTAATGAAACTTCCGTGACTGCCTATACACTTGGGGTTTTAAATGCATATTTAAATATTAACAAGGCTCTGATTAAGATGCAGAAACATGGGTAAGTGAAACCAATGGAAATACTTTGTTCTTGTCTTGTCTTGCTTCTGTATTATATTCATCAAAATTCCAATTAGCAGCATGAGAATGCAGCATGACTTCCTATGTGTATTCTAGTTCACTTACAGCATCTTTGATTTAAGGAGTTTTGGGGAAATATTTTTAGCATTCAAATGAGAGAAGGCTTAGTTTAATAGTAACTTCAGGTGAATGTTAAGAAGTATCTTGCCTCAACAGATTGAAGTTTTATTTCTGCATCCTCAACTTGGGTTTTTACAATTTTTTTTAAAATGATGTTATTTTTTTTTTTTTTTTGTCTTAGGTTTGTACCTGCTAATTCTCTTGATTGTTTCTTCATGTTCATGAGCTCTAAGTTGCAGGTTTCATCCCTGTGTGGAGCCAGCTGTGTCTGGAGGAAATTTGGCTGGGGCTTCAAACACAATTCAATCTTTAGTCTAATGCTTGCATTGTAAAGCAATGTAAAGTTGTCACTTTGGGATAAAACATAAAAACTTAAACAGCATTTATACTAATGATGCAATAACAGGGACAGGATGTTTACACACCTACTGGCATTTCCCCTCAACATGACAGTCTTCTATGAGACCGTAAGTTCCTTAGGGCCAAGGTCTGTGTCTGTTCTTTGCTAGACAAAATGCATGATGAATACATACATGGAAGGAAAGAAGGAATAAAGAAATGATGCATTTACTTTTTTTAATAAAATTATGGAGAACAGTGGCAGATACTATGCATATTTAAATATATTCAAATCTCACTCACTTGAAAAAATCAACTTGTCACATTCCTACAGTTATCAACTTATCTTTCTCTTGCTCAGCCAAAATTCTTGAAGTACTGTCAATTCTCTATCTACTCATTCTCTTTTTACACTTTTCTAATCTGTTCTTTGCCTCTATAAATTCACCAAACAGCTTACACTAAGATTAACAATGACTTCAAGTTACCAAATGGACATTTTGGTGTCCTTATATTACCTGAACACTGTGTAGCACTGGCCTTGCTGATCACTCTTTCCTTCTTGAAGGACCCTCCTTAGACTCTCTTGTTTATCTTCCTACATTGCTAACCACTTCTCAATGTCCTTTGAATGCTCATCTTCCCATAACTTGCTGTTAAATATTGATGTTTCTTAATACTCTACCCTAGGCTACTTCTTTTCTCTTTCTGGGTAATCTTGAACAGAACCATCTCCAGATCTTTATTATAATTTATAGAATAATTACTCTTAAATTTTATACTATACTTCTTAATTCTTAACTGTTTATTCAGCATGTGCCTTTGGATGCCTCAAAGGGTACCCATGAGAACTGAGACGAAATACATCAGACCATCTTAGTTTTTTGTTTCAGTAAACCTTAACACAGAAGAGATAAGACTGTAATCCTATAATTCCATTGTTCACTTCAGGAAATTCTTGCAAATCATTTTAGAGACAGCAGTATGCTGGAAAAAGTTTGCTTGTCAATACTGACTTCATGAATTTTTCTGTATCCAAAAATCCTAAACTAGTATGTCATGAATGTTGCCCAACTCCAACTAGTTCTCTATCTTGACAATCTACTTTAAACTTCTTGATGCCAGACCTGAAAATTTAATAATATGTCACCTCTGACATCCCCCTTTTGAGACATTTAGAGTCTTTCACAGACTAGTTTCTTACAGCAGTAAGTTCCAATACATTTAGTTTTGCTTTACTAACAGACGGTATGGTAATTATTTGGGGAATTCAACATCTCCAACTTTATGTGTCCAAGAGTAAACTTGAGGACTTTCCACACACACGTGCTCATCATTCTGTGTTCTCTAATTTAATAAACCCATTAAACCAAAAACTTATAAGTCACTTCTTTTATTCACTCATCGTTGGATCTACCAAATTATGTTGTTTTATCTCTCCAATAAATATTACTTGAATAAGTAAATAAGACAAAAATGGTAATACATGCAGTGTCTCAGTCTTCTCCTTCCAATGGAGGACAGGTCTGGAGGAGTTGGGGTGGTGGGGGTTGTCAGTGGGGAGCTGTGTGCCCTGTGCAGGTAGTCACAATATATATTCTCCACAGGATATTTATGAACAATTAATAAAAAAAAAACAACCCAAAGTTTGTCAGTTGTATTATCAAGGTACCATAAGAACTGTATACAACTTCAGTAATAAATGCTCTTGTCAGGGAGGGGGATAGTCCATTTCCCCTTCTCATACTTATTGTGTCATTGTGCAATTTTACCTCAAGGAGTTTGTTTACTAAACCCTAATAACTGCTACACTCACTATTAGGAAAGCTACCACCAAGCGGCACTAGTGTGTACTGATCACTTGCCTCATTTTCCAAAGTTAGTGCTTCACTCTAGAAGTGATAAGCAGTTTTCATTATTTTTTTATTTTTTTTTTAAGATTTTATTTATTTATTTGACAGACAGAGATTACAAGTAGGCAGAGAGGCAGGCAGAGAGAGAGGGAGGGGGAAGCAGGCTCCCTGCTGAGCAGAGAGCCCGATGTGGGGCTCCATCCCAGGACCCTGGGATCATGACCTGAGCCGAAGGCAGAGTCTTTAACCCACTGAGCCACCCAGGCACCCCCGGCTTTCATTATTTAGAAGAGAAATAGAACCACTGTAGGTTTCTCTTTGCAGCAGCCTTTCAAGTTTCAGTCAACCATTCAACAACTGTTGATTGAACACAATGGCTGGCCCTGGTATAGAAGCTGAGGAAACAACAGTACACAAAGGACAACATCCCTGCCTTCTAGGAGCTTACAATCCTGAGGGAGTTTCAGATAATAAACATGATAAATAATACCTGTGTGTGCATACACACACACTTAACATATACCTGCACAGCACATATAAAATACATAATATGCTAAAATGAAAAATAATTTAGAGAAGGGGGAGAGGAGGTGGATATGTGGGGGGGAATTTGGACATTTTTACAGGGAAGTTGTTTGTTAAAAATCTGTATGTAGCTAAGTAACCACTTATTTATTTTAGGTATTAACTCTCACCCACCCTCAGAAAATTTCTTGAAGTTGTTACAAGACCAAATTTCCTGGAACAAGGAATATTTTGTACTGAGCTATTTTCATTACACGATGCAGTCAGGAAAGCCACACTTCAGTTGCTTGTAGTTCTGAAAACAATTTTGGCAAAGTTTTATTTCATTGGTGACAACCATTTTGAGTACTGTGTATGAAAGTGGTTTTCAATGGATTCCGCAAAGTATTCACAAAGAACTTAATTCTATTTTTCTTCTTTTCCTTTCTTATAACTGCTTTTCTCCATTATGTAAATGTATTCAAACCTATTTTGGGGCTTTAGAAACCTTTTAGTGATGTATGGAAACAGAGAGCCTTCCTTGTTTTCATTCAATAAGGAGTGTTGAAACATCCCCCAAAGTCTACTTCTACTGAGTTTACAATTTGTGTAATAAGGAACAGTGGGTATATTTCAATCAGCAAGGATCAACACTTGGGAAAAAAAAAAAAATTCTGTCCTGTCAAACCATTAATTCTTATGGAAATGAATGTGAACTAGGGAAACAAGAAAAGAATTGGTTTAGAGCTAGAATTGGTTTACAAGTCATGCCAGCCATTTCTGGTAACCATAAATCACAGCTGAGGTGAAACAATACGGTGGGCTAAAGATGGGCTTTGTGAAAGGATTTAAAATCTAACCACCACTCGGAGTCAGACCCAGAACAGGAGGGCAGAGGACTTCTGGAACAGCTAAACTGGTCCTTCAGATCAGTGGCAGCACCAACGATGAAGAATCCATGTTGGGTGTTTTACCTATTTACATTATATTATTTAATAAGTTGAATGTGAAATTTAGGAAAAAAATGTTCAAGGTTTTACCTCTTGATGGAACTATTATTCTTTGGCAGAAGTCAATCAGATCACTATGTTGAATTGCCAGAAAGATTTGCATGTGTAATATGAACAGACTTCGGACCAAAAAAGTTAAAAAACCAGAAAGTAATTAATACAGTGGGGTGTGTACTGGTGTTTGTAAAACTAGTTTAAAAAATATTAAAATAGAGTTGAAAGTAAAAGTGATGGCAAAGTCAGATCTTATCTCCTTTCCATATATATGTTCTTTTTTATGTATATTTTAGAAAAAATAGAGAAATACATCAAGTGGTTTCAGCTAATCACAAAATGTGAACTATCTGGAATGGAATTATTGGCAGTGTGGAAGGTTACTGTATTCAAAAGGTAAAGTGTATTCTTCCTTTTTTTTCTCTTTCTTTTTCTTTTTTCTTTTTTTGTTCTTTTTTGAGAATCAAGGCTATTAGTTGCCAAATAGTTTACATTCTTAGATTAAAATCTGGAGCTACTAATTGAGCAATTTGCATCACAGCTTTCCAGACCAGAAATTGAATAGAAGGGATCTAAGGAGAATCATAGGCAATGTGAGGTAAAGACCAGCTCAGAAAGGGATTGTTTAAATTATTTGTGAAGTACAGTGAGCTAATATAAATTCCAAGATAGTTTAGGTGAAATTAATAAAAAAGGAGGAAAATGACAAGAAAAAATTAAGAAGCTAAAGCATTTTGTAGAATATCTTCCAGATAAAAATAGGGTACTTAATTTTGTTTATTGTTTTTTTTTTTTTTTTAAAGATTTTATTTATTTATTTGACAGAGAGAGAGGCAGGCAGAGAGAGAGAGAGAGAGGGAAGCAGGCTCCCTGCTGAGCAGAGAGCCCGATATGGGACTCGATCCCAGGACCCTGAGATCATGACCCGAGCCGAAGGCAGCGGCTTAACCCGCTGAGCCACCCAGGCGCCCCAATTTTGTTTATTGTTATTATTATTCCCTTTCCTGGAAAAATATGATACTGATCCTCTTTAAAAAACAAAAACAAAAACAAACAAACAAAAAAAAAAACAGGAACAATTCTTTGTACCTCTACTCCCTGCACATGCTTACTTGATCACTCAAAGGATATTAAAGAGACACAAAGTAAACGTGATTAAAAAGTTTCATCAGGGGCTCAGTCAGCTAAGTGTCTGCCTTCAGCTGAGGTCACGATCCCAGAGTCCCGGGATCAAGCCCCTGGTGGGAATCCCTGCTCCGCAGGGAGTCTGCTTCTCCTTCTCCCCACACCTCATTCAAGCTCTCTCTTTCTCTCTCTCACTCTTTCAAATAAAAAAAAAATAAAATCTTAAAAAAAAAGTTTCATCAGTTCTTTGCTTTGAGTATGTATGAAACCTACACTGAATCCAACATACAAGATGCTATTATTCCAAATTGAAAACTACTTAAAAAATGGGATGTGGAGATCTTTATCCTGAGCTATCTGACTGTAGGTCAGAGGGATAGTCACAGTTGCTGAAATTCTGAGCCCAGAACATGCCACAAAACAGACAATTTTTAATAAATAATATTTAAATTTAAATTTTAATATATTACGCAAATTTAAGCCTTTTTTATACTAACTAAGGTTAGTTACTGGTTTAGGAAAACTCTGAAAGGAAAACAAGAAAATGTAAGAAACAAAAAAAAGGGAAAAGTCTTGCCAGTTTGTTTTCAGAATGTTGATTCCATTTAGACCAGGAAATATGAAATATTACATTAATTTGCTTCTCCCTATTATTTTAACAGTAGTCTATCATTCCCCCTACCACTAAAAATGTAGAAAATGTTTTAAAAATATTAAGTTGGAAGTACATAAAATTATCAGTCAGCCAAAGGCGTTCATATCTTTTTAAATCTTAGCATCTCTACCACTGATGCAAGGTAGCTTCTTCAGAGAGGTTTTGTTTGATCACATTTTTTATTTGGTTAAGTTCTCCCTCCTAATAGCTTTAGGGAAACATGTAGCTGGTAGGCTCTGAAGAGTTTGAGCCACAAATTATAATTTTCTTCCAACTTTCTCTTTGTCTTGGTGACATATCCTTGAACCTTTCAATTCCCTGCACTTGAGAACTGAAAATCAATCTTCATTACAGTATGGGCGGGGTTATCATACAAACTATTGAAATGCATAAAATGAGCGATATTGAATTTGAAAATGTTTAATAAACTCAACGTTTCTTTGTTAGACAACCATCTTGTCTCTGCTTAATCAGAAAGGCCTTTCTCTAAACCCAATCCCCAGAAAGCACTATTTGTTTGGTAGTCATTTATTTATCTCTGGCTTAGTCTGGGCATCTCTCAAAGAGCATTTTTGTTTTGTTTTGTTGGGTTTTTAATTAACTAGGAGTAGAATATCGGAAAGAAAAATCCTAACTTTGATGTTTCCAACCACATGCTAGTGACATATACATAAGCAAGTAACAGATTGATGTGGGCTTCAGATAATTATGGGAATAGAAATCCAAAGTGAAATTCTAGGGGAAAGTAAAAGAAGGATTGATTCCAGTTGTGGGGTAGGGATCAAGACGTGTCCCTTGGATCATCTGAGCCTTGAATCATGAGCAGACTACTAACTTGTGATTTAGACTTTGACTCTGGAAGTAATCTTATGGATGGATTAGATATATATTATATCAGAGGTGGATGATTCCATGAGAAAATTATTAAAATAATACAGGCAAGAGGCAATAAAGTCCTGCTACACTACAGTATTAAATAAGAAATCGTGTTGGCCACTCCTATTCCATCAGCTTGGTTTGATCAGTCCTTACTTGGTCCACAGATTGAAATTTCCTTTTTATTTACACTCTCCATTTCAACAGTCCTTGCAACAATTATTCTTCTTCTACATTTTTCTATATCCAATATTTTTTCTATCCAAATAATTGCACTATTCCTAAGAAATTTTTCTCAAACCCCCACTGTTAGGTTTAGTACTTTCTACAAAACCTCTCTTAGCATTGGCAAGAGCTTCATAAAAATTTCCCCACTCCAGCCCCAGAATCATCAGCGAAGTCTGTCCGCTCACCCTGACATTCTTATCCTCTTCCTCCTTAATTCAGATCACCTTCCCTTCAACCCATACAAATTAGCATATTAACACATTTTAAATATTCATGTAGATCCTCTGGATATTGTCTCCTTTTGAAATCATTTAAATTCATTTTCACATGATAACACAGTTCTATCCTGGCCCATAAACTCTACAGCTATTTCTGCAGTCACCTTTGGAGAGAAAGGAGCTCCTGTTACAGTTGTCATTTCTATAGGTTTTGCCCCAAGACTTCCCTCCCTTACATCAAGAGGCAGATGTCCTATATTTTGGAACTATCAGAACTCTATTACTTCCAAATTAGTCAATTGCATTAAAGCCCTTAAGTAAATCTAATAAAAATTATTTCTTTATCCACAGAGGTCCATCATATTACGAATATGACCATTTTACTAAAGCTGTTAAATACTACATTCAAAGAAAAGCTCATTAGAACCCTGCAGAACCACCTTCTTAGAAGTCATTGTTTAAATTGAGCAAACATTCTTTTTGCAAAATTGTTGTTTACATACACACCAACCCCGTACTCTCCCTGTTCGCTGGAGTGATACATTTCTACTCTAAGAACAGACATTTGGCTGTACATGGCACCGTCTGGGTAGCATTTACTGCATTCCTTCTGCTCAACCTAAGAAAAGAATATTGACGACCTGCTATATACAAAGCTATTAGTATGTTGTATTGTTTAGTTATTGTTTTCATATATGTGTGCCATTTTTTTTTCAAACAACATGTTTTATTCTAGTTTAATGAAAAGGGCCTCTTTACATTCTGGGTAGTGTGTGATACAGTACATAAAACAATGCCCTTTTGCTGAAACTGGTATTATTTTCTTGATTCTCTTTGCAAAAGCAACATCCTTTTTTTCTTTCTTATTGAACATCAAAGCACTTATCAAAGGCTCTGAAGTGTGACCAAATCTCAATTTTGCCAAAGAGAAGCTATACTTTTCTTAAGGGGGCGGGGGGAGAAAAACCCCAAAACAAACAAAAAAACCCCACAAAAACTACTTCTAACAAAGATCCTGTATGTGTGGTACTCTTTTTTCTGTTTGATTAGTGTTTTAAATCTTATGCAAGATTCTTGTTTCTATAATTTTCCTAATATATTAAATTCTCAGTAGATACAAGACAGATGACAGGTTTCTTTCTTACAGGCACATTTTAAAACATTTTTTTCAAGGAAGTCTTGATTCAGAAAGGATTTCTAAATTTGAATTTTTTATTAATAAAGAAACTAAATTTTCTATAAATAAAGAAATTTAAGAAATAAAGAAAATAAATTGTATTAATAAACTAAATTTGATTTTTTATTAACAAAGAAACTAACTTTTATTAATAAAGAAACTAATAAAGAAAAAAATTGTGTGCAATGAAATAAGTATACACATTTGCTTTTAAGTGATAATATATGTATCAATAATATTTTAAAATTTTTTCTTTTTAAAGCATACTTTATAAAAGTTGTTTTACAAAATTTAACAATCATTTAGAGGTCACTGAGTGTGAATGCTATATAAACTCTAAGGAAAGAATATAACTCAACCATGAGTGTACATAACTTGAAGTAGTTTTTTTTTAAAGATTTTATTTATTTGACAGACAGAGATCACAAGTAGGCAGAGAGGCAAGCAGAGAGTGAGAGGGGAAAGCAGGCTCCCTGTTGAGCAGAGAGTCTGATGTGGGGCTCCATCCCAGGACCCTAGGATCATGACCTGAGCTGAAGGCAGAGGCTTTAACCCACTGAGCCATCCAGGCACCCTTTGAAGTATTATTTTTATTTTTATTTTTTATTTTTTATTTTTTTTAAAGATTTTATTCACTTGACAGAGAGAGATCACAAGCAGGCAGAGAGGCAGGCAGAGAGAGAGAGAGGAGGAAGCAGGCTCCCTGCCGAGCAGAGAGCCCGATGCGGAACTCGATCCCAGAACCCTGAGATCATGACCCGAGTGGAAGGCAAAAGCTTAACCGACTGAGCCACATAGGCGCCCCTGAAGTATTATATTTAAAACCTTCAAATAAAATTAACAAAACTTAAAGAACAGTATTTGTATTATGAAAACATAACACTATTTCAGTTGGCAAGGCTTACTTAAATTTTCTCCTATAAAGCTAGTAAGAAGGAAAAGAAGGTCACAAGATTTCTGAATAATCTAAACAAGAAATATAAGTGATAATTGGTAAGTTTAGAAAGATGGTTTGATGGATAGACAGACACAGACAGACAGATACTCTTACAGAAAGCACCAGTCTGCAGATCAGAGAACAGATCATTGGCTTCTCACATAGCATCTTAGCACTGGTCCCTCATGGGCTGATATGAAGAGAGCCTGATGCTATCTGGTCTGTTCATGCAGTGGCATTGAACCACAGGTGGTTTATGAGACTCAGAACTTTAAAAAGGTGGCTGGCACATGGGCCCATCCTGAAAGACCATTATGCTGGAATGCAAAGAATCTTTTCCAGTGGGTGGAGAAGCCCCCTGCCTTCACCACATCAGAGAGCAAATGAATGGCTCTTGGCAAGAAAAGTTTATAAATCTTTGTGGAGCAATATACAATCTCTAACTTTTAGGACATGTTTGCTATTCAATCATCCTTCACTCAAGTTTTGCCAGCTTTTTGCTCAGAAAACCCAGATTGTGCAGTACCATGAAATATTCATGTAGAACTATCTCTCAACAATATTTATCATGAAAATTAGTTTCTCTTTAATATACTGTGTAGTTGGGTATATTGTTGGTTTTATCTGGCAATAGGCATAAGTTCAATGAAGTGGTTTATTAAACAACCACTGAAAATCTTGTTTTTAAACTTATGTTCATAAATTTATAGATGAATATATACAAATAGTCAAGTTACTTGGAAATAAAGTTTACGTGTAAGTATAAATTTTTTGAGTTCTCTGTGTGCGGTAAAAATGAAACATTGTAAATGGGACAAAAAAAGGACATTGTATTTGAGTCACTCCATTAAAGTTACTCTGCAAATTAGTGATAGGACAGAACCGGAACACAGGATCTTTGGAGGCCCCTGGGTGCTGTATACCTGAGGCCAATGGAACTTTTAGCTACAGTCTGTTCCAAGTAAATGGTATAAAATTCAGGCTTTAATCACTTAACTGCCTACATTTATCTCCTACAGAGAAGACAGCATTACAACTGTTTCACTGCTTAAGCCCTATTTTAGCATGTATTTGGAAGTCTGCACTGTACTTGATAACTTTATAATACTTTGAACAGCATGTAGAAAATGTTTAATTTTAATAATGCAAGATGTGAGAATTGAAGAAGTCTAACAGTTAAAGCATCATTGAAAACTGAAAAACATAACACATTTTATTATTTCAGGGTAAAATAAATTTTCCCATTTGCAAGTAATTTTCCCTCATCTGAATTCTAGATTTTATCAGTGTGTTTCATGGCCCCTCTCATCTACTTTATTTGGAGTTATCTTAACTAGATTCTAGGTTACATGGTGACAAGTTTGTTTACTTCATAGCTTCTAGCAAATAACCTTATGTAGGTGGCTCTGAAGATTTGTTGAATTAATGAGTTTTATTTTTATTTTACTACCCTTTGTTTTCTGACTGATAGCTGGTGATCCAGGTGAAGCTGTCTTGTCATCGAAAGCATTTCACAATGACAATAATAACATAATAAAACAAAGAGAATGCTATAATCACTCTAATTCAATAATAAGTAGCCACATAACGTGGGATATAGTAAACATAACCAAATAATTGTGATATTATAAGCACTCACTTAATGATATATCAGATTATATAACTAAGAATAAAAAACAGCTTTTATGGAACTTTGATAGACCACAAGAAAGAATCTTCAAATTAAACAGTTGCTATTTTAAAATAAAATCAACAAAAAGATGACCACTATTTCTCCTTATTTTCTTTGTAATTAGCATCAAGATATTGTTTTCTTCAGGGAAACAATGATTCCAAAAGGCATTCAATGTCTATAGAGCATCACAGTACTTTTAGTTTATTTAATTATTTGTAATAAGCTGTTCTTTGTATTAACTTTTAACAAATTTCAGTTTAAACATGGAAGTGGAAGGGATGCCTGGGTGCCTGAGTAGGTTAAGTGTCTGCCTTCAGCTCAGTTTATGATCCCAGAGTCCTGGGATTGAGTCCCACATCAGGCTCCTTGCTCAGCAGAGAGACTGCTTCTCCATCTGCCTGCTTTGACTGCCACTCCCCCTGCTTGTGTGCTCTCTCTCTCTTTCTGACAAATAAATAAATAAAATGCTTTAATAGTAAAAAATAAATAAAAACATGAAAGTGGAACAAATGAGAAGTTAACTGAATTGTTTAATTTGGAAAATTCAACCATATATAATAAGCTTGTTACTCCTCCCTCAATAGTTTCAGGTTAAAAATATAAGTTCATTTAAATAGTTGGGATAAATGGTACACCCAAAGTGATTATTTGGGAAGTATGGTCAATTTAGGATTAAACATTCAATGTCTTCTAGAAGGATAACTTACTTGTTTCCTATGCAGAAATATTTCAGAACTTATGTTTAGGAATTTTTTGCATTATGGGCCAGCAGATGTCTAAGTATGATCCCAGGAGCTTTTGGAGAGTTCTTCAAGGCCAAAAATATTTTCTAAATAATACAAAGATTTATTTCCCCATTTTGCTGTCATCATTTGCACCAATGGAGTGAAAACAGTGGAGGGTGAAAGTGTAGCACTTTCACATAGATCAAGGCCATGCACCAACTCTACTGGTGGGTTTACATTTCTTTCTTTTTAAAGATTTTATTTATTTATTTGACACAGAGAGAGAGAGATCACAAGTAGGCAGAAAGGCAGGCAGAGAAGGGGGAAGCAGGCCCCCCGCTGAGCAGAAAGCCCAATGCTGGGGCTCAATCCCAGGACCCTGAGATCATGACCTGAGCCAAAGGCAGACGCTTAACCCACTGAGCCAGCCAGGTGCCCCGGACTTACATTTTTCATTCACCAAGCAATCATAGTTCAAAAGAAAAAAAAGAGGGTGTGCCTGGGTGGCCCAGTCAGTTAAGCATCTGTCTTCAGCTCAACTCATGATCCTGGGGTCCTGGGCTCGAGTCCTGCGTTGGGCTCCTTGCTCAACAGAGAGCAGGAGAAGTTCTGACTCTGCCTGCAGAATTCCCTGCTTGTGCTCTCTCCATCTCTCTCTCTGTCTGTGTCAAATGAATAAATAAAATCTTTTAAAAAGCAATAGCAAAAGAAAGCAAAAACAAGAATGTCTTTGATAAAATATTGTACATTATAAATTTCACTGTAACTTGACCCTTGAGTAAACATCTTTTCATAGTCTGTGTATGACAAAGGATTCAGCCATATACAAGTGTGACAGGTGTCTTTAGGAAAGACACCTAAGTGAGTTGCAAGCTAAACTAAACCAGCTACTTTTTCCATAGAACACCTTTTTTTTTTTTGCCTTGAAAAATCTACTTACAACCACAAGGATTATTTAGACCTGTGTTTTTTTGTAGGCATTTTCTCAAAAATTGAAAAGTTGTACATATTTCTTCGAGGAAAATAATTAACATTGTATTCATTGATTCAACAAATAGTTATTCAGTGCTTATAACACCAGGGTGTTAGAAAACTTTGTATCCTTTACTGTCTTTTTGGTAATAAGGCTACTATTAATTTTGTTGACATTTAAAGTAACACTGAATAATATTTTGCATACAAAAATGGTTAAATTCTTCTGAATATTTTCTTGTCATATTTTGATTATTGATTCAGGTTGACATTAATTGAAGGCTTACTTTGGGGGCAGACATATGTTTCATATATGATCCCATTCAATTTCCACAGTAATTCTGAGTTTGATGGCATTATGTTTCTTAAGTAGAAATAAAGTAGAATAGATATAGAGGTGTTAACTTATCACACTTTTAATAGCATTAACTGGTGGAGATGGGATTCCTATCTGTATAACATAGTCCTGCCCCAATGTCACATTCTTAACCAATTTACCCAATTTATAAATAAATTTATCCAATATATGTCCTGCTTAAACTGTAACTTATAATTTCTTTGCTAGCTTCAAAATGAATTTATTTATAGTAGAGTTATATCCCTTCTTTCAGGAGGGCTTGAATCCATGGAATTTTCTACAGTGTCTTTCTGATTGTGTGTGAGTTACTAGAATACTGATGGAAAGTATGGACTTAGAAATCAGACCTAGGTTTGAGTCCTGACCTCATTATTTATTAGCTCTGAAATTTTCTGCAATTTCCTTCATTTTTTTATCCTCACTTTATCTGTAAAATCAGGACATTGTAAGGACCTCAGAGTGTTGGGATTAGGTAAGGCTATTTATGTATATCTATTAACATTTATTGGTACATCATAAGACACTCAATAAACATTATTTATACTTGTTCATATTCTTGCATTCTTATGCCTCAAAATTTTGACTCTTAGAAAAGGTACAGTACAAAGCCATGAAAAGAAATAAGTTGCAAGTAATTCAATAACTTGAAAATAGAGATTTCAGGAGACTAAAAAAAAGCAGTCATTTAATTCCCATATTGGAGAAAGACAGTTAAAAGGAAATCATCAGTCAACTAAGAAAATTATCTTTTTCAGTTTCAAACAATAGCATAAGGTACTCACATACTCTTTCAAGCTGAATTGATCTACTGAAGCCTAAGATACATTTAGACATGCACGTCTTCTGCGGCTGCCTTTCTAATGCACTTAAATGCAGTTATCGCCAGTATGTGCAGGTCTGTGCCAGGACCTGAAGTGCTTATGGGGCAAATCACAAGTACCTGAGAATTAAAGTCCCTGGGGAACAGCCCACAGTCAACTGGAAGTTATCAGGTGGCAGAAGTGAGTTGATTTCTCAGCAGGATTAAGTTCCAGTCACCTATAGTGGTCACTTACTTGATAGCAGATTCCTTATTAGGTGTCTTTTCTTCTCTATCTTACTTCTGCACTTCCTGTCAGTGTTTTCTGGGACCACCTCTCTGATAAATTATTTGAATTTGAATCTTTGTCTCAAGGTCAGAAACACAAAACTACTTATATTTTTCATCACTGTATTATCTCAGACCTGAATATAGTTCCTGGGACATAATAAGTACTCAACAGATATTTGTAGAATTAATTGATTAGTCCTCAAAAGAAAGCGTTCCTTGAAGTTATATTCATTTCGGTACACCCAGGTCTTGGCAGAATGCCTGAGATAAATTATGCAACCAATTAATGTTTGTGAAATAAGTGCGTATGTAAACTTGCCAATATTGCTTTAAAAAAATAGCCACTCTGACTACTAATAAAGAATACATTACTACTGACCAAAACAGTGGGAACTGAGTAAAACTTAAATCTAATACATTTCAAAACTTATTAATAAGAAAGTTGAACTATTTAGTTACCTAATAATCATATGTATATTCACTGACAAGACTAATATTAAATGAAGGTAGAAACCTTTGCTATAGAATCTTGTGAATTACCAATATTTTTTTGAAAAATGCAAACAGAAATATGTCACTTTATTCACAAACTCTACTGACAAAGTCTATAGCCTAAAATGACTGAACTGAATAATAGGAGGGGGGAAAAAGCATAAACTGATTGATTGATTAAACAAATATTTATTAAATATCTAGGTATCAGTCATGTCCCTATAACCAGGGTTTTAAAACTTTTGTCTGAGACCTACAGTAGGAAATATACTTTACATCAAGACCCACACACAAATATATAAATGTACAAATACACAGATATGCTCAAAACTAAAAAGAGTCTCAGCATACAATACATATGTTTACTACATTTTATTTGCAAGCTTTCTTTTAGTCTTCACTATTTTCTTAAGAAAAGATACTTCACAATGCCTATTAATCTGACTTCATTACTTATTAATGGCTTCCAAATAACATTTTAAAAAACACTAGATTCTGAAGTTAAAATGATGATCTGAAATAGACACCATGTTTCTTTGAGGGATCTTAAATAAACCCAAATCAAATAATTTTAAAAACCAGTGTAAAACTTAATCACTGTGATTCCTCCAAAGGTTCCTGGAAGGAAGCAAGTTATGTGCCAGGAAGATCTGAACTGGTATGGGGAATGGAAGGGCAGATAGTAAGGAGAGATTTGCTCAAGAAGTGGTAATTGAGATTTAAGGAGGGGTTGAAGTAAAATTTGAGGGTGGGTTAGTTGGAATATCAAAGGTCTTTTGTGAGAGGCTGGATATGGAGAATGATGGAGAAGGAGATACTAAGTTAATGGCTAGATTTGCGGTTTGCCCAAATGGATGGACAATGGGGTATTTGCTGAAAAGAGAAGACTAAAGAAGACCAGATCTGGGCAAAGATATAGTAGAAGATCACCAATTTTTTATAAAAGATGCTGCTTTTGAAGTATCCAAGAGCTAAAGCCAAGAAGGCAATTAAATGTGGATATCTGGGTTTTAGAGGCAAAGTCCAGCAATTTATGAATCATCTAGGTATACAGCAGTTTAGAAAAGAGCCAAAGATGTTAACAGAATCTGATCATATTATATTCACTTAGTTGTTATTTACACTCTGTATGATTTCATAACAGAATTTTAAGGGGCTTTCAAATAAATTATGTGCTGAAAACTGGTCAGATCAAGAAGAATTAGATTAATATTATAAAAAAGTTTGAAATGACTAGCTGTGCTCTGAAACCTGTGCAAAACAGACAGCTGTCCATGATGATGATTATGATGACAATGATGAAAAATATTAAGCAATACTGTATATCTGGCACAATATTAGCTCCTTTATATGCATTATCCTAATTATCATATGACGTAGATATCCTAGTTTTCCAGATGAGGAAATGGACACTTAAAATAATTAGCTCAAGGTCACAAATCTGAAGCATATATCATGGATACTTAAAATGAGCAAGTCTGTCCATTTTATTGTACTGTTCTTGAATAGAACATCACACAGCCAAATGCTGCCAGGCATGATCTTTGATCATATGCTTTCTTCAAAAGAAATATGTTTTTAAGTTGCTACACTCTATCATTGTGTAAGTAATTACTCTTTCAGATCTTTTCGCACATAAAAGCATATTTTCCTAATATATACATACCAGTTAAAATTTGTTACTCTATAAATGCTTTTAATAGCTAATAATAAAATTAGCATAAAGGATCTTATTTATTATTTTGCTGCTCATTCACTAATTCATTCAAAAGTATTTATTGTGAACCTACTTGTGTGTCAGATACTGTTCCTGAGCGCTATATGCCATGCATAATTCAAATAGGCATTGAGAATAAATTTGTTTCCTAGACTTTGTTGTGAATTATGGAAAAAAAAAAGTAAGACATTCTTTTCATAACAGCTCCTTTTCCTCCAGATAGCTTTCATACTATAAGCCACAGGTAGAACAGGGCTCAACTCTTTTGAAAAACAAATAAAGAGATAAGCACATGAGAATTTATTAATTGGCAAATCTAATATACCTATTAAGAATGTAAAAGTAATGTAATTCAAAGTTCTGGAATACAATAGAGAAGGAATCACAGTCAGGTATGATAAGAAATCTCACTTATAAGCCAAATAGGACAATGTATGTAACAGTTTCAAAATGTACTGACTGCAAATTTCAATAACAAGGACTTACACGTTTAAGGCAAAAGTAAATAAAATAAATAAAAGTTTGTCAAATGTTATTTAGAATCATGAAAACTATCTTTTGTCTATCAGATGCATTCAGATTTTTGTTTTTTTTTAAATGCACAATAAATAACAATATTAAACTGCCATAGGTGCTTTGTTCAAACATGTCAGAGGAATGAATAGATCTGTGTGACAAAGAGTGAAATAAATAACATTGGAATCATGTATGCTTGCTTGGAGGATGTGTGTGTGTGTGAAGAAGGCAAGCCCTGTGAGTACTACTGGGGCGGCAGGGGTTGGGGGTGGGGATGAGGGGGCAATTTCTACCTTCTCCTTAGCCATTGCCCATTTCTTCGTTCTCCTTTATAGAAACATTCTGAAGTCACTTTGCTGGATTGGCTTCAATCAGGCTTTGCCTCTGTAGTAGGCTGGATAATAGCCACCCAAAATATCAGATGGAATCTGTAAATGTTGCCTTGTGTAGAAGAAGGGTCTTTGCAGATGTCATTAAATCAAGGATCTAGAGGTGGGGAGGTTATACTGGACTATCTTAGAAGGAAAGCACTAAATCCAAATCAGAATGAGGCAAAGGGCGATCTGATACACGCAGAAGAGAAGGCAATGTGAGGACGGCAGGGATTTCAGTGGTGCCACCAGTAGCAAATGCAAGGCAGCAGCCACCAGAATCTGGAAGAGGCAATTTAGAGATCCCGAGGGAGCATGGTTTGTTGTCGCCCTCATTTCAGCCTAATGAGACCAATGTTGAACTTCTGACCTCCAGAACTCTGGAAGAATACATTTCTGTTATTTTAAGCCCCCTGGTTTGTGGTCATTTGTTATAAAGCCATAGGAAACAAATACAGTTCCATAAAAAAAGAAAGAAAGAAAGAAAGAAAGAAAGAAAGAAAGAAAGAAAGAAAGAAAGAAAGGAAGGAAGGAAGGAAGGAAGGAAGGAAGGAAGAAAGAAAGGAAGGAAGGAAGGAAGGAAGGGAGGGAAAGAAATCTGCTACAGTGAAAATCACAACTGACCTCCTAGTAGCTAAATCCAACAATCAATGTACTCAAGCTTTCCGCACTATTTGACCCCCTAGATCACTCTCCTTTTTATTCTTTAGTTAGTGTGATGGTCAGTTTCATGTGTCGATTTGGTAGGACATAGTCTCAACTACTCAATCAAACCCTAATCAAGGTGTATTTGTGAATATGCAGTTAAAGTCTGAAATAAATTAACATTACTTGAGGAAGACAGTTCACCCCATCAGGGTGGGCCTGATTCAATTAGTTGGAAGGCCTTAAATTCATCACTGAGGGTTTTTTTGAAGAAGGGAAATAAGGAGGAGGAAGAGGAGGAAGAAAACAAGAAGGAAGTTAGAGAGGAGGGACAGGAGAGAGAAATCATTCCATCTGCGGATTACATCTTGAGCTCCTGCCTGGCCTTCCTGACAGCCTGCCCTACAGATTTCAGAGTTGCCAAGCCAGCCCTCCTACGGCTTACACCAATTTCTTGAAATAAATATCATGATATATATTTCCTACTGGTTCAACTCTGACTGATACACGTGGCTTCAAGGAGAGCACTCTCTTGCTTTCAGTTCTATCTCACCAGCTGCTTCTTTCATTCTCCTTTCCACTTTCCTTCTCATATTTCTTATTGCCTCATGCTGGAAAGCCCGCAGCTCAGTATTTGGACTCCTTTAAAAATATATATATTTTACTCACTCAGTGAATGACTTAAATACCATCTATGTGCTGATCCCTTGCATTTATTCTTAATCTACAGCCTGGACTTCTTCCCTAAACTCTAATTTAAACATGCAATTACTTCCTTCACCTCAGTTCTCTAACAGGCATTTGGAAGTAACGTGTGCACTCTGAATTTTTTATCTCCTCCAGAAAACTTGCTTTTCCTGTCTTCTTTCTTTCTCGGTAAATAGCATCAATCTTTCCTGTTGCTCAGGCCAGAGACTTGCAGTCATACTTAACTTCTCCCTTTCTTTCACACTCCTGCCCAACATATGAACAAACACAGTGGAATCTACCTTTGAAATGTAGCCCAAATAGCACCACTTTCTCCTGCCTACCTCCAAAATATCACAACTTTTAAATATATTATTGTTCCTAAATGGCCTCTTTTCTTCTCTCCTTGCACTTTCTCTTCCTACCCACATCTCCCCACTTTAAGTCTATAGATTAGCTACCAATCTAAACTCTTCTAAAATATGAACCAGATCACATCACTCTTCTGCTTCAAACCCTCTGCTAGCTTCCTGATTCAGAGTAAAAGCCAAAGTTCCTTCAGTGGCTTGTCAGGCTTAATATGAACCACCACTATCTCTGACCTCAATTCCTTTAACTATTTTCTTTCTGCCTGAGAGAAAGCCACACTAAGTCTTTTTCTTTACCTTGAACAAACAAGGAAAGCTTCTGCTTGAAAGATTCTGAATTTGTTGACTCTTATGCTTTATTTACCCTGGCCCTGTGTCTACATGGTTTACTCCATTACTTCCATCTCAGTCATCTGCCTAAATGTCACTTCATCAGCAATGCCACCATGTTCATTCCAGTCAAAATTAAAACCTCTTTCCCTTCATCCATATTCTATCCCTTGCCCCTGGTTTATTTTCCTCTATAGCACTGATCAGCATCTGGGATACAATATATTTTACATGTTTATTTGGTTTCCATCTCCTACTATTAGAAAATAAGCTCTGAAAGTCAAGCTTCTTTGTTTTGTTCTTTGGCATATCCTTTGGATCTAATACAGTGCCTGGAACATAGAAGGTATTCAATAAATATTGCATGAGTGAATGAATGAATGAATGAATGTGGATCTTCTATGGATAGATCCATAAACCAATGTGAGCAAATAAAATAATATTTAACAACTGTATATTAACTATATTGGAATTAAATTAAATTAGAAAAGATAAGGAGGAGGAGGAGATTACAACATTTAACAGGAGAGCCATAAAATCTTTACCAGGCTCAGCCTTTTCTATGTTGTTTTTGCAGTCTTGCTTATTATATTAGTTGGTCTACAAATTATTTCAGTGATAATTATTTTTATGTATTGTTTTCTATAATATGTCTACCGCTATGAAATCCCTACCACTCAGATCTCTTTTTAATCTGCTTGATGTTAGAGACCAAAGAGTAAAAGATCAAAGAAGAGAAGACACAGAGCTTAGAACAATGACTCAATAATTGGTTTTAGTTAGAGATTCAAGACAGAAGAAATGGGCTACTCTAGTAGTCTCAGAATTCATTTAGTTAAACCTATCCTATTCTACCTACTTATTTGTGTAGAATGTGTCCAAATTAGACTTGGCAGTATATAGACTTAGGAAATAGAAGCACTGACCACAGCCAGATGAATGTTCCCATGTTCCCATGTTTCAGTGGGTAGAAAATGCCAGTATAGCAGTGACTTAGTGACTCCAATGTTAATTGAATGAGTATTTTACCTCACAATTTTTTTTTAACTTGGAGGCACAATAAAATAGCTGCATTAGAAGAACATGTCCTGTGCCTGGGGAGGATGGGTGGTTAAAAGCACTCTGAAGGTTTTCACTGATTATACTCAAGGGTGCAGAAGTACTGATTTTCCTCACATGGATGAATAGTTTGACACCTTGTTGCTTAAAAGTTGCTTATGTTTAAAGTACACTCCACAGCTAAAGGGCCATGCAGATGCCACATTACTGAATAGCATATGGACATGTCCAGGGCCGTTAAAAATGATCACACCAACCGTCTGTTTTTACTGAGGCTTACTGTATTTAGACAGTTCTAAGAGAGAAGATTCCGCCTTACAATGTAGCTCAGGGGACCTATACTGAAAAGGAAGGGAAGCAGGGAAGGCACTTGTGAACTTGCAAGAGAAACTATGTTTCAGTAATGGCCTCTTTCCTAACAATATGGCAGTTTTGAATCTCAGAAAGGACAAAAATCTGCTTGGATAAAAACCATTATTTAACAAATTTGCAACCTAAGTCTTTAGAGTCTCCACTAAGTTAAATTTTGTGGCAAGGATGGAGGGACTGACATTTTCTGTTTGGATGTCTAAACTCCCTTAGCTGCTGGCTTACATTTATCTGGTTCAAAAATTGTCCCAACTTTATTGTAATCTCAGATTTCTACTTGGGAAAGAAAAGAGTCTGAAAGAACACTGTTCTTTTTGGTAACAATAGTAATGGTTTACTTTCTGTAACCCATTACATCCTAGGTCTGTTTATAGCTGGTATCTTCTTCCATTAACATGTTTTAGTTTTTCCACCAGCTTTTGAATTGTCCACATTGTCAAGCACCATGCTAAGTGTACAATACATACTTAGCCAGTGCCTGGTGAATGAAAAATAAACCATGGGTAGGGTGAGGATGCCACGGTAAGTGTTGCAGGATGACCATGGCCCTCTCCTTCTGTTTGTGTCTCAAAGATATGGGGAGAAGGAATGTGACTGTTTCTCTAGAAATCTCCATTATAGAAAAAAAAACTGGACAACTCATACTCTTATTCTCCTCTTAGTATGTAGAATTATAAGTTGTTAATTACTAAAGCAAATGAATTTATGAGCACCACCTTGTGGAAGACCCTGTCATGTCAGACCATGCTCCATTTCAACCAGTCTATAAGTAATCATTAAAATTGACAAAGCTCACCTTGATAAAGGAGAGAATGGGCAACATCTAAGCATTTGTCATACTAACAAAAGAAACATAATCTTTAGAAAAAATTAGAGGAACAAATAATAATCATCAATGTTTCACATCTTTTTCAGTCTTAACATCTCTAAATGAATCTGAAAATTCAAATGACTTTTGGAAGAGCCCACCAGAAGCTTGTCTCAGTTACCACGAGATTACATTCTTGCTGTTTAGGTCACCTTTTGAATCTGGTTTTTGAAAATTATAACAAAATTAATCTTTCATCTAGTGTTTATGGTAGGCCGGACACTATGAGGATCACTTAAAGAAAGTCCAATAGGAAGTCCTATCATTTTCCTCATTTTACAGGTTAAGGAGTGTGAAGCTAAATAATTTGCCCAAACTAATGTGCTTCTCACATGGCAGAACCAAAATTATAGCCATGGCCCCTTGACTTTAAAGCCTGTGCTCTTAACCACTGACCTAATGCTTTTGGACACCACCATTTCCCATAAATGGGGAATGAGAAAGACAAAACAATCCAAAGACTTAGAGTTTTAGCTGCATATGTATAAAGTAATAAAAAGTGACTTGTATACTCTCGATTTCTTTTATGGTAAAATGTAAAGAAAGAATCTTAGTTTGTGTTCAGAGTATATAGAATTGCAAAAGCATAATCAGGGTACCATTTTAAAATGCTACCATGAACAAAAATGACTGTAAGGTAGCAGAGCATCAGTTTTACTGATGGCTCATCTTGGTTGAGTTTCTCTACATCATACAACCCACTTTCATCAATACTATAGCAGTCTACAGATGTGGACGTGCACTTATTCTGAAACCACTATAAAAAAATCACTCCTATCATGATACCAAAAATACCCAGTGTGACAGAGTTCCTGAGATCTTCTGAGGCCTGGAACTGCTATTTGTTCCAGTTAAACATCACTAATCTCCAGGACACTGCAGTGAATTGGACAAGCCTGAAATCAAGGCTGGGGAGAACAGAAATGATTAGTAAAGCATAACAAACTTTTTTTTTTTTTTAAGATTTTATTTGTTTATTTGACAGGCAGGGATCACAAGTAGGCAGAGAGGCAGGCAGAGAGAGAGAAGAGGAAGCATACTGCCTGCTGAGCAGAGTGTCCAATGCAGGGCTTGATCCCAGGACCCTGGAATCATGACCTGAGCCGAAGGCAGAGGCTTTAACCCACTGAGCCACCCAGGCGCCCCAGCATAACCAACTTTTAACTTGAAGTCTTCTAAGTATGGGCACTTGGTGTTAGAGAACATGTAGCTGAATGAGAATTAGTAAGGAACAGTTACATCAGAACTCCAGTTTCTTTGCACCACACACCTTTCTCATCATCATAACCTACCCACACCCTCCTGGCCACTGAAGCCAGCAGAATGATATTGGAAGGCCAATCTTTTGCTACTGGAGAGATGGTAGACTGTTGTTTACTGCATTGACTCTAGAGGGACACTCTCTTGTTTAAATCCCACCCTTGCTGCTTGCTGTTTCGTTGGGCAAGTTATTTTACCTCTCAATGCTTCTGTGCAACAACTCCATACTTTGTCATAAAAATAAAGTCAATGTTACAAAACACTTGAAAGTGTCTAGTATATAGTTGCCTTATATATGAGTGTTGTCATTGTTATTGTTATATTAATATTACTTCTCAGATGTGAGCAAGATAATATCTAAGGTAATTCTTAAAACCATTTTATCCCTTTAGTGTATCATGAAACTAGTTTCACTCCTCTTGATTTACATAAAAGTGAAATATAATCAAGCAAAATCGAATAAATAACACTATGATTCAATGCACTAAGGACAGGAAATATTATTTATGGGACAAATACATATATATGTTAGCAGTTGTATCTAAAGTATATTTCTAAATGATAATCACGGTCAGAAAACATTTAAAAAAACACACACTGTTTTAGTATTACCATACAGGAAGTATGGCAGTCTTATGTCTGTGAAAAAGGGCATTTTAAATTTTTGTTGCAGTCCTCATGTCAAGCATTTAATTCATTCATACATTCAGCACTTAGATAACATTTTCTATGTTACAGGCAAAACACTGTGATCTGAGGGGAACAATAACAAGAAAATCTGACTTGACTCTTGCCTCAGTGGACTTTACAACTTAATGGGAAAATACTCTTTGTCAAATAAACATACACTAACCACCTGTTATGAAATCTATTATTCCAACTTCTTGTAAATATACAAAGCTGGGAGAATCAGCAAAAATAAACTAATGGTAAATTATAAAGGAAAAGAAAATAACCTTACCCAAAATTTAGGAGTAAAAAACAAAACTTAAAAGTGCATACAAAGTGGAGTACTTTCTACACTGCTCCATGTTTAACTGATAGAGTAGGGGGAAAGTGCAAGTGTGGCTTGAGATATTTGTTTCTAACTAGATTGCTATGTTAAGTTATCATTTACGCCATTTAATAAATTATTCACCAAATTGCCTCTATCACACTGTGTCATAGTCAGGAACTTGTAAATCTTTGGTGAGATCAGATTGTATCTCGTAAAATTAATATACGAATTTAATGTAATTTCAATTAAAATCACAGTAGTGTTTTAGCAGGAATTGGAGAGAATGATCTTAAATTGTACATACAAAATATGTTCAACTATGACTGAGAGAATTGTGAGAAATAGAGTGTTCTATGTATACATTGATATATACATATCATTTATATATCATTGGTATATACATTGTGTATATATTGGTATATATATACACATACACACATACATACACACACACCTATATATCCTATATATATAACAACAACATGGTTGTTGGTAAAAGAAAAGCAAATAGATCAAACACAGAAGTAGGACAGTTTGAGTTTGGAGCCACCCAGAAGGCGCAGTCCATTGAACGACAGACAGCTCAGGTCCTGCTCTTAGGGTTGTGAGATACAGCTCTGCTCTGGGCTCTGAGCTCTGTGCAGAATCTGCTTGAGATTCTCTCTCCCTCTCTCTCTGCCCCCACCCCCTACTCATACTACTCTCTCTCTTTCAAATACACACATCTTTAAAAGAAAAAAGTAATAGGGGCGCCTGGGTGGCTCAGTGGGTTAAGCCTCTGACTTCAGCTCAGGTCATGGTCTCAGGGTCCTGCTCAGCGGGGAGCCTGCTTCCTTCTTTCTCTCTCTCTGCCTGCTGCTCCACCTACTTGTGAGCTCTCTCTCTGTGTCAAACAAATAAATAAAATCTTTAAAAGAAAAAAGTAAGAGTTTTTTTAGTAGCTATAAGAAGTCAGTATTTGACAAAGATAATAGTTGTTAAATTCAATGGGTAATTATATTCATTTATTTAATAAATTGATTAAACATCTGAAAGGAAATTAAAATGAAACTTTTATTTTCTCAGATATAAAATAAAATTAAAGATGAAATACAGTCTTAAGTATAGAAGAAAATCTCTCTCAGGAAACTCTAGGAGATGTACAATCTGTGGTATGAAAAACCTTGCCTAAGTAACACTAGGAACCCAAAGTGATAAAACAAAATATAGAAACTATTTATCTATATAAACACTTTTGAAAACTTGATTTTAAAAAATTCATTAGAAATACAACAGGTTTGAGGCACCTGGGTGTCTCAGTTGTTAAAGCTTCTAACTCTTGATTTTGGCTCAGGTCATGATCTCAGGGTAGTGAGACCCTAGGGGCCCCGTGCTCAGTGGGGAGTGTGCTTCCCTTCTCCCTCTCCCTCTGCCTCTCCCCTACTCACTCACTCTCTCTCACTTTCTCTTAAATAAATAAATAAATCTATAAAATAAAAAAGAAACCTACATCTGGAAAAATTATTTGTAATTCAGACAACGCATAAGGAATAAATTTCTATACACAAAAGACCCTTTCAAACCAAAAGAAAAAGATAAGCCAACAGACAAAGCATAATAATGGGCAGTTCACAAAAAAAGGTCAAAATTTATGAAAAGTTTCTCCAGTTAAGGAGTAGGAAAAACTTAGACTAAAAATACCTCTTTATACCCATTAAATAAGCACATCTACTAAGGCACATTATATTTTTGCTGGAGGGTTTGTAGAAATAAAAGATACTATTATTATATATTTTTAGTGGAAATGTAAAGTGTTATAGCCTTTTAGGCATGTGCTCTACCACCATCTACTAAAATTAAAAGCATATATACATCTGACTGAGAAACTCCATTTTGCTTATTCCAATATTATTCCAATATTATATATGCTTATTCCAATATTAAAGGTAAATGATATATACTGAAACATTTTTTGAAGCAACCAAGAATTGTAGACAAAATCATTACCCATTCATAGAGGGATAAGTGAATCGATTGTGATAAATTATTTCTATGAGTTTATTATACAGTCATTTCAAAGAGTAAATTAGAGCCATGCTAAATGATTTACAGTCTTAAAGAGATTTGCATGAGGTAATCTGAGTGAGAAAAGGTACCAAAAAAGGTCTAATAATATCCTCTTTCTAGTAAAATAAGAAAATATTTGTAAGTATATGTGTGTATAGGTGTGTATGTGCATACACAAGAGAATATGTGTATATATGTAACATACGTATATGATTACATGGATAGAGAGGAAAATATGAAATTAATAACACTAGGCTTTTAATATATTAAGTGGGAAAGCAAAAATGAGATGTTGTTGGGATGGAAGAAAGAGAAAGAACAAAAAAACCTCCATGATAAATACAAGTATTATTTGGTCTCATTTATGTAAATTTGTAAGTTTTTGTGAGATAGAAAAAGAATATAAAAATGCATGCATAGGGGTGCCTGGGTGGCTCAGAGGGTTAGAGCCTCTGCCTTTGGCTCAGGTCATGATCCCAGGGTCCTGGGATCGAGCCCCGCATCGGGCTCTCTGCTCAGCAGGGAGCCTGCTTCCTCCTCTCTCTCTGCCTGCCTCTCTGCCTACTTGTGATCTCTGTCAAATAAAAAAAAAAAAATGCATGCACAGATGTTACTGTTACTAAAATGGTAAAGAAATATGAGGGCAAATCCAGTAATACAAGAAAAGAAAAATGAAAGGTAAATGAGTTGATGTTGATACCTGTCAGTGAAGATTAGATATGAACACATGTATAAGTGAAGACTAATAATTTTAACATGAAATTTAACATACTATAAAGATGCTGTTATTTTATAGACTATTGAGCAGTTTTGTAAGATTTTAAACCTTTAAGTGAGTCAATGCTTTTCGTCATATGTTCTGTATGAAGACAAAAAACCCCACATTTCTCTCAGTACCAAGAATAATTGTATCCCTAAGCACTTTAATATACATTGGAAACCACATAACTGATCCAGACTTATTATCTTGGCTGTTATAAGAGTGGTGTCAAACCGGACTCTCGCTTCACATACTTTTAGTACCTTGTTGACCCTTTACTCCAATTTTCTCACTTGTCTTTAGTTGTTTTAACATAGGAATATATATTTTTTAAGACTTTATTTATTTATTTGACAGAGAGAGAGATCACAAGCAGACAGAGAGTCAGGCAGAGAGAAAGGGGGAAGCAGGCTCCCCGCCAAGCAGAGAGCCCGATGTGGGGCTCGATCCCAGAACCCTGAGATCATGACCTGAGCTGAAGGCAGCGACTTAATCCACTGAGCCACCCAGGCGCTCCATAACATAGGAATATTTTTTAAGCCACTTTAAATATTTCAGGGTCAATGCAGGTTGTATATCCATATTACAAATAACAATAAGAGTTCTGAAACAAGGAGTGTATATCCCAACCCTGACCTCTGGTGTGTACAGAAGAAAATAGGTCTTAGCCACACAGACTAAAGGTGATTACTGTTCCTTAATCAGGAGGAATACTAAATTGATATCATAACCCATATTGTTTTAGCTGTATATATATTTTTAAAGACTTTATTTATTTATTTATTTATTTATTTATTTGACAGCGAGAAATCACAAGTAGGCAGAGAGGCAGCAGAGAGTGAGGGAAACAGGCTCCCCACTGAGCAGAGAGCCCGATGTGGGGCTCGATCCCAGGACCCTGGAATCATGACTTGAGCTGAAGGGAGAGGTTTTAACCCACTGAGCCACCCAGGCACCCCCTTAAATCACAAGTAGGCAGAGAGGCAGCAGAGAGTGAGAGGGAAACAGGCTCTCCACTGAGCAGAGAGCCCAATGTGGGGCTCCATCCCAGGACCCTGGAATCATGACTTGAGTTGAAGGGAGAGGTTTTAACCCACTGAGGCACCCAGGCGCCCCCTTAGCTGTATATTTTTATATCAGAGGAAATAAATGTATCTGTATGTTCTTGTTCTAGAAACAAATCCAATTCTTGTGTTACTTAGTGCTCAGAATAAAAACCTTTATAGGTACTAATACTTGAGGATACCTAAACTAGAGGATGCTGAATTGAGTATTATAGAGTGGACAAAAATTAGTTAAACTGTATCCCCTGAAAAAGGAACACTTTTACACTTGTTAATGGGAATGAAAACTGGTGCAGCCACTATGGAAAACAGTATGGAGCTTCCTCAAAAAGCTAAAAATAGAACTACCCTATGATCCAGCAATCACACTCCTGGGTATATACCCCCAAAATACAAGAATATTAATTCAAAGAGATGCAGGTATCCCTTTGTTTAAAGCAGCATTTTTTACAAAAGCCAAATTATGGAAGCAACCCAAGTGTTCATTGATAGATGAATGGATAAAGAGGATGAGGTGTAGATATACAACATGGAATATTACTTGGCTATAAAAAAGAATGAAATCTTATCATTTGCAAAGACATGGATGGAGCTAGAGAGTTTATTACTAAGTGAACTAAGTCAGTCAGACACAGACAAATACCATATGGTTTCACTCATATATGGAGTTTAAGAAACAAAACAAATGAGCAAAGGAAAAAAAAAAAGAGAGACCAAGAAACATACTTTTAAAAAAACTTTTTAAAATTTACAACTTATTTTTTTAATTTTTTAAATTAAACTCTACTTCCAATGTGGGTCTTGACCTACAGTCCCAAGATCAAGAGTTGCCTGTGCTACCAACAGAAGCAGAGAGGTGTCCCAATAGATTTCTAACTATAGAGAACAAACTGATGGTTTCCATAGGTGAGGTGGGTGGGAGGATCGGTTAAACAGGTGATGAAGATTAAAGACTGCACTTGTTATAATGAGCTTTGGGTGATGTATGGAATTGCTGAATCACTAAATTGTATACCTGATACTAATATCACACTGTATGTTAACTACACTGGAATTAAAACACACACACACACACACACACACACACACACAAATAAATACCACATAATATGTTTTTAAAAATGAAATAAAATGTAGCAAAAAAATACCACAAAGAATGAGAAGGAAGAATTGAAAATATACTGTTTCAAGGTTCTTATGCGACATAACAGAGTACGTAAAAATACTTTAAAGGTAGACTTTGATTAATTAGAGATATATATGGTAAACTCTAGGGTAATTGCTAAAAATTTTTTAAGGAGATATAGATAATACTTCAATAGAGAAGATAAAATGGGGGGAAAAAAAGAATTCTCTCTATGGAAATCTAACAATGTCTGGTTTTGCCACATATCCCAATGCTTCAATAATCTACTTTATAGAGCAATAGATGTAGCCAGTTTCTTTGAGTTGTACTGAATCCAGCCTCTTCAAAAAAAAAAAAAAAAAGTACAAAGGAATTAACTCTATTTTCTGTGCTTCACCTAACATTTTTCTTCCATAAGTTTATTTGATTGTGTCAACATGATAATAGAAGCCAAAGAGGTTCATTATGCTCTCATTTAAACAAAATGGCTAACAGTTAATCATCTAACCATGAAACTGCTTTCCTCTGCACTAAATTTATCATAGTTTTGTATAAAACACTGCAGGATCATAAGTGACCATTTATAACTGACATATACATATAATGAGCTTATCATCTTAAAAATAGATTGACTCAACTTTCTAAAAGTGTCTTGTTACATTACAGTTCTTGACAAAAGTATGCACACTGTTTCACACTTAATAAAATAAATATTATATCTGTCTTGAAAGAAATTTATAGAAAAGAATTTAGATCACTGAGAAAGATGCAGTCAAGCAATAGAAAATCAATCTAA
Organism: Mustela erminea; assembly: GCF_009829155.1. Classification (NCBI taxonomy): domain Eukaryota; kingdom Metazoa; phylum Chordata; class Mammalia; order Carnivora; family Mustelidae; genus Mustela; species Mustela erminea. Next base: position 52,351,072 of record NC_045615.1, on the reverse strand, counting down.
TATTTCAAAAGAGCAAAACTTCTCATTTTAACAAGGTCCGCTATTCACATCACATGGAGAAAAACATAAAAATTAAGCACAGGAAACATAACTACCAGGGGAATTTCAAGAAAAATAAATTTGGGAAACTCATGTGGAAAGACCTCTTCAAACTTTTACAAAAATAAGTCAGAATAAGTTGTATTATAGATACAAACTCTTACTTTGACATAAATTATCAATGTATGATTAATGGTTCAGTGAAAACAATATATGAAAGGATAATCTCATTTTTAATGTTCATAATAAAAAAGATGTAGGTAAGGAAGCTCAGAGTTACATGCTAGCCAATTCTCTTCGGACAGATGGAGCCCCTGAGGCAGTTAGACTCCATTTCTCTTGCAAGAGGGTGGCCATCTCAGGGCAACGCTGGTGCGGCACAAGGGGCTAGATACCACCTGTCCATCACTGAGAGAATCAGGAATGCCCCAGGCAGTGCATGCATTTAGCACAAGCTCTGACATCTTAGACCCTAAGCAGCAGACACCCAGCTCATACTTGGTGTGAATACAAGTGCTCCATTTGGAGGTGGCTTCAGTGCACAGTAGATCCCTAAGTAATTTTGACTGCACTATTGTTATTTTGAAACTGTGGTGTATATATAAATGCAACTGCTATATCATCTCAATATCATTCTGAGAACAATGCAAATACCACGCCATTAAATACATTCATTATGCCTGTATCCCTTGTCTCTAATGTGAAAGGCATTCAATGAAGAGAAGTCTAACATCATTTGAAGATACTGCCAATAAAGTATGACAGGTAAAGATATCAAATCTATATGAAAAAATATATTTCTTGATAGAAAACATCTATCTTAAGATAAATCTGAGGAGATAAATTATGTGGAGACAATTTATCAGAGTTCGATAGCTTTAGTTAGCAGCTGCTTATGTTCAATTATTAGAAAGGGTAAAGTTGGGGAAAAGAGAATAGCATTTTCTAATTATCCATTCATTCACTCAAAACACATTATAAGCTTTTATACCTGTAATTCTGATAGACTGCTATTGATGAAATTTATGTAATAGAGAATTTTATGTAATAGAAAAATAGAGAAATTTAAGCAATAGAGAAATTTCAACTATATTTTTCTTCCAGAATTGGTAATATAATATCAGACCATGACTATAATGAATATAGTCACTTATTTAAGTGAATTTTGCCTCTTTTAGTTCAATAACAGAGTATCAACATAGCCATTTGGCTAATATGTTGATATCATATGTTTAGGTATTAGTAAAATGTTTTAAAATGTCATCTGAAACAAAATAAAAAGAAACAAATTGTTTTTAGTTAGGTTAAATGCTTAATCTCTTCTTAATTCAATATAACTTCTCTGAATGCCTCCTTGCCATGAGAAATGCTCCTAGGGTGTATGTTCTCCTCTGAGGCTATGACACTACTGGAAATTACAGAGTAGTTTTTGAAACTGGCTTTTGAGGTTCTAGCTGCCTTGCCTTAGGACAGCACCATGGAGACTTTCTCTTTTGTACATTTCTACTTCAAGTGAGGCATCTGGATTCTTCTGTCACCATCACCTTGGTGTTCAACCTGCAATTCATTACTGGATAATTAGTTAATTTAGGTAAAGCCTGATACTTCTTTCTTACTAGACTTCCATTCCAGACTCTTTCCCCTCACACATGGAGCAGTAACAATGCAGAAAAAATAAAAAGTGTTTACTAAAATTCTTCATAAAACAAATTCAACCCCATGATAATATTTTTTCTTTGAATAAGATGGCTGATTATATGGGTAGGTAAACCACAATATCAGTTAACCTCTTTTTACTTTTTTCACTGAGGTAATAAGGAATAACAGAGAAAAAAATATTAAGTACCTTGTGCTGGGTATTTTATTTTATTTATTTTTTCTTATTGTAGCTTCACAATATCCCATCATTATTTGGCTCACTTTAAGAATAAAGAAACTTCTGTTTGCTAAACCTTAAGGAGACATTGACTTTCTATTATATCAATTTTTACTCCACAAGGAATGCATTTCTTTAACTGTTAATTTTAGAGGGATGATGAACTTCATACAAAAGAATTATAATTTGGAAAATAATTTGTTTCAGAAGGCAAATCCATCTCATGAGAGGACTGATCTAATGACTATATATATATATATATATATATATATAGTCATTATATATATTATATAATATATATTATATAATATAATATATATATTATATATATATATATATAGTATATATATATATAGCTGGCTGGATTAAGATGAATTCCATGACCAATATGCAAAGTCCTTTGCAAGTCAAAAAAACAAAGACAAAACAAAACAAAAACAGGATAGCTTTTCCTGCTGGAAGGGATCAGAAGAGGTTCAAAGGAGGAGATGGTCTTTGCTCTAGGTCTAGAGTGATTTTTGTAAGGTAAATGTGGGGGGTGGGGTCGGGGGAAGAGATGTTGAGGAAGCTCTCAGGTGACATTAATGGTAACAAGCACAGATAAGTAGGTGAGGAAGGACAGTATGAATTCCGGGAGGAACATGTAGTTCTTGAAACTGGAATGTAGATTTAGGCTATAAAATGGAGGAAAATGAAGTAGCAAATAGTACTCAGTTTGGACATGGTAGCGCATTAAATTGTCTGGTAACTTTGGGATCCAATCCTTGGTATAGGTTCTATTGGTATAATCTAAATTTTTGATTAATCCATTTTCCAGCAGGTGGTATTAGTTGCTGCAACTCATTATTATCATCAAGCCAACATTCCAGTGACTTTGACTTATAAGTAGGGGCTTTAGTTTGCGACTGGTATGGTGTTCGAAGTTTATTTTTATAGTATACTCAAGAACTTTTAGTCCTGTTTTGTTTTTCACATCAGTTACAACTTACTGCAGTATTATATGTAAATTCAAGGACATATTCACAATATGCAAAAAATATGGTTTTTCTTCTGACATTTATTGCTATGTGAAAGTTAGATACATTTAGGCAGAAATTACATCTTTTTTTTTTTTTTCCAAAGAAGCTATACAGTTTATTGTATCTAAGGACTACTAAAATCTTAGCATAAAATAATTTAGATGGACTAAAAATAATTTTTCCTGGATTTAGAAAAAAATGTTTAGTCTGCATAGATCCAATTCAGTGTGCAGGATTTTATTTCAGAAAAACACAAATTGCCTTGATTACCAATTATGCAATCTTATTCCTAAATCAGTAGGGAGAATTACACCATCACTGTCAACTCTTGACTTTCATAACACTCCAAATGCTTATTTAAAAGGCTAAATTTTAATCTGTATTTTAGTATTATAATTTTGCTAAATTTAAACAAGTTTTTAAAACCTGCATTTTGCCATTAATTTACATATTTGCTCTTAGACATTTAAGAGTTTATACTTAATTCCCTTATACAATTTTTTAATGAAAATAATAAATACAGAAAAAATACACAATAATTCATGTTTTAAATGTAACTAGAATCTTGTAATCTTATATATTTAGTAGCGTTTAATATGTCCAGTAAGAAAGGCAACTTTGTGTTAAGACTTAAGACTTAAATCTATAGTTCCTCATATTTATTCTTTTATAATGCACATTTTATTTTCTTCCTTTTCATAACACAGGTTTAAATATAGAAGATTCACTATCTATCTTATATAGAAATAGAAAGTAAGAAGAATCATATAGACATCTTTGGCCAAAGGAGAAACATCAGGATAGATAGAATTTCTCAACCATGAGGAATTCTAATATTCCATAGCACAGCAGAACTTTCAAGGCATTTGAAATGCACAGACTTAGGAAATATCACGAAAATACCATTCTGATGGTCCAGTCCCATAAAATTACTTGGACAGTATTTGTATTACCATTTTCTTTCTGAGGAAGTAGTAAAAACTGGGCACACAATTTCATAGATTACTTTTAATTATACCACTTTGTGATTGCTGTTATAGAAAAGTAAACTATATATTAAGAGATTGAAAAGTTTTTGTGGTTTTTTTTTTTTTTAAAGACCCAAGTATTACTGACTTATCCTTTTCTCCTGGTCTGCAGTTAGGTTAGAAAAGATAATGTGTATAACATCTATTCATTTGACCACCCACCTATTCTATTCTCCCCTCAGTCACCCAATACTTATTTAGCATCTACTATGCGCACCAGGTATTGTAAATCAAATGACTGATTCATCTTCATTTTCAAGGAATAAGATCTTAAAAACATAAAAATATCCTTTATATCATAACTGTATTTTTATTCACAGTATTCATAAAATATATAATTATATGATTTAATTTATATAATGCAATTATGTACGTAAGTTTTACTGAAGTTTACAAAATGAGCCAGTATATGTGAATATATCCTAAGATTTTGACCCATTTTCAAAAAAAGAATAGTGGGGGGATTGAAAATGTAAGCCCAAGGGCACCTGGATGGCTCAGTGGGTTAAAGCCTTAGCCTTAGGCTCAGGTCATGATCCCAGGTCCTGAGATCGAGCCCCACATCAGGCTCTCTGCTTGGCAGGGAGCCTGCTTCCTCCTCTCTCTCTCTGCCTGCCTGTCTGCCTACTTGTGATCTCTGTCTATCAAATAAATAAAATCTTAAAAGAAAAGAAAAGAAAAGAAAATGTAACCCCATCTATTGTGTTCACTTATATTAAACTGTGATGTAAACTTTAGTGGCTGAGTCTATGATTGCTAATATTTTCAATTTACATTTAAAGAAATATAAAGTAAAGTTGGCAAAAATTATATTGTGTTTTCATTTTCTCCCTCTGATGTTAATGAATCAAGCTATTCTTATATGGGCACATTAGGGCAGAAAATTGAAAACTTAAACATTAATAAAAGGCGACAAGAAACTGTCAGTAAAAAAGTATGAAAAAGTAGAAAATTTGTCATCTTCTAAGGAAAGAAAAATCAAGCTAGATATGAAAAAAATGACTGTTAGTGCAAAAGTAATGAACAGTGAAACCTAACTATAAAGTGTTTAATGCTTGGGACTACATAGTGCATCCATTAATATACTTCTCTGACATGAAATATTATAGGTGATTGAGCTAGGTCCTTACAGTGCATAAAGTGCTACCTGAAAGCTACCTGAAACTGGGTATTGAAATGTTCATGAATTCTATGAAGCCACTGGAGTTCATCTGTTTTCTGAAAAAGTGTTGCAAAGTTCAGAGGTAACCAAACTCTCAGATCAGTGTTTCCCAAATAAGCTGAAGTTGCTTGTGTAGCTACTTATAGGGCTTCACTTGCTTTGAAAAAAGGAGGCAACAGATTAGGAGAGTCAGAATGTGGTATATAAATTCTTCCCATTTCATGGCCCACACTGAACCATCCTAGGGTGTGCACTGAGCACCCACGGTCAGTATGTCAATTCGCAAGGCAATGAGAATGAACTGCCCCTCCACATCCCCCAAGCTGACATTATTAAAATATATATCCCGATAGATACATGTTCTCAGAGAATTTGACACCATTGTCTTGGTTGTCTGTTCATAGTTTTATAATTTTCACAAAATCTGCAGGCGATTATTTCATGGCAGGCATTGGTAGCCCATTTTGAGCAGAAACTTCGAGCAAGTTCTGGGAGCTAAAATAATATGTAAACTGTGTCTATCTCTAGAGGAAGAGTATCATTTTATATAAACAAAGTACCATTGATCAGAAAGGAATTTTCTTGTCCACATCAATGACTATAACCATCAGAGTATATATGGTTATATTAATAAAATACATATAACATTTAATATAACATCCTTTCCCTTCCTATATGTGGTGGGCACAAATTTCAGAAATGTTTTGTGAGATTAGTGAGGGCAAGAGGCTGTAGACAGACCTGTGAGATTGTTCAGGAGTATTACTGCTTTGGGTCTCTGCAGTTGTCTATGTATTAGCTGAGGGCAGACCTGTGCAAAAGCTGCCATTTTCCTGCCAAATTCTTTAAGGCAAAAAGATTCTTAAAGGAAACACCAATTTTCTCCCTTCTAGAGCAGTTCAAACTTTGCAGCCTAGCCTAAGGAGTAGAATCAATCTCAAGATCGCATATTAAAGAATAATTTGGTACTTCTAAAGAAAATGAACACTTAACTCAATTTTCCCCTTTTTCTCCATTCTACTCATCAATAGGAGATGAAAATGCAAGAATTTATTTTATTGCACTCTTCTACTCTAATTGTATATATGAACTTTAAACCTTATGGTAAGACTAACAAAATGAGCTTAGTTTTGTTTGATTGCTTTTCAACACTTACACTTTATAGATTCCATTTTGGTAATTTCCTACGGCTTTGTTATTTATTGTTATTTTATAACATTATAAAAAAGTGAATCATGTAAGTGTATTTCATATAGGAAAAAAGTTCATATGATTCCAAATCTGTTTTTATGTGGTTCAACATTTTGAGGATGCAGAATGAAGAATTTAAAATTAGAAAAAATGTACGTATTACCTATTTACTTTGGCCAGAACAATATATACTCACTCATAACTACACAACCTGGTGCCAGTAAGAGGCTAAAATCCAGATTTCCCAAACTTCCAGTTCTCTCTGATTGCTTCACTGAATTATGCTGATTGCACTGGCAAAGTGTGAAGAGAGATTGCTTGGTTGTATATCCCAGCTTTCCCCACTCATTTTATTGCCTTGATCCTGTTAAAAAGCCAGATAATATCCTTCCCATTTTCAAAACTCTCCAATACTTACCTACCATCTCAGAGTAAACAAATCCCCACATGTAAATCCTGCAAGGTCTGCTCTCTCCCAGCTACCTCTCTTCCTTTATCTTTTGCTACTCTTTTCTGATGTAGCTGGATAAAGCCTCTTCCCCTTGGTTCCTTGAGGACAGGATGCTTGGCCCATCACACCTCTGAATTTGTCTTTTGCTGTTCCCTTTGCCTGTAAGGTGTTTTCCTTTGATTCCTTCCTTCACCAACTGCAGTCTCCCCACATATCAGTATCTTCTCTCTGAGGTCTTCTCTGGTACCTTAATAGTATGTGACCCACCACTCCAACACCCCACCACATCCTCCACATTTACTGTTTTCCTTCCCTGCCTTATTTTTCTCACACACATTCATGAGATGCATGATATACATAGAATGTGTGTGGGTATATATACACACACACATACAGAGTAGACACACATACATACAAAGTATATATACCAGAATGAAACCCTAAACAACCACCCAGGGTAGGGACTATTTATTTTTCTGTATTCTGTACACTGCTATATCCTTTGTGCCTGAAACAGTGTTTGGCATGTAACAGGCAGTCAAGTATTTGCTGACTACTGAATTTCATACTTCACTTTCCTCGGACCAAACCACCACAAAAGAAAGAGATAAGCCAATTTCTTCCACCTAATTTCTTAAAGGAATTCAGCCTCATTCAAAGCAGTTTAAATCATAATATTATTACATTTGAATAACTACTCATTTTTTAAAAATCAGATATTTCTGTAAGATCTTTAGGAGATGACTAGGAGTGCTGACTGGTACATAATCTATATATCCCATAGTCAGGGTTAATCAGATAATAAAAATCCTGCTCCCCATTTAAGCCATAAAATACAAAGCACCTTCTCAAACAGGAGGGGTATAAATCTAGGAAGCAAGAGAATACAGAATCATAAACCTAGATTTATTAAAACCAAGAGAATACAGAACCATAAAGAAGAGATAAAGAAATTTTCCGGGAGAAATTTATTCAATATTAAGTTCATTCTTTTGCAACCTATCAGTTTTACAATTCAATAGAAGCCTATGTGACATAAGATAACATAGAGACTAGATTCCTATATAAAGAACAATTTCAGATGTATATGTTTGACATACATATTTTATAAAATACATGTTTTAAAACTCTCTACACACACACACACACACACACACACACCAAAACCTGTAACCTGGGATAAAATCCAAACTCTGCAGTTTGGTATATACAATGTCTTCAAAATGTGAGCCACTTTCCCCAGTCACATCAACTACTTTTGCTTTACTCACACGAAGGTGCTGATACAGAAAGTATCACAAAGCCCTGGATTTTGTGTGACTTCATATTTTCTGAACATATCAGTTCAATGAGATATATGAGAATTAACTTGGCTGTCAGTTTTAATACATAATAATTGTGTGGATTTAGAGGATGCAAAAAAGTAAAAGATTCTATCAAGTTTAAAGGTCTTTGAAGTAGAAAAAAAAAGCATTTATATATCTTAGGGAGTCAAAAAATATGTAAAATTCAATCAAGTCATGTACAAATGTGGAAAGGTTACAGATATAACATAATTACATCAGAGACCCATATTACATAAGTCCTTCCAATTTATAAAGTTATGTTAAAGATGATTTCTAGACCTCAGTATATTCCAGTATAATCCTGAACAAAAGCCTGTTAATATCTTGGCTCGGAATTCCCCAAATTGCTGAGGATTATCTTATTATTACTTTAATTGAAAAGATTCTTTCAAATCTAGAGGGATTTCAAATTAATAACAGAAATTTTTAAGAGAATGAAACCAGACATATTAATATCTTGATTTTAGGGATATTACTATTTTATGTACTAGTAAAGTAAAATATATTACTCATAATATGCCCAATTTGAGGAATAGATAACTGAATAATTTAGATGCTTTTTTAAAGTAGAAATTTTATTAAGTTTATTTATTGTATTGGAGCTTATGCTCAAACTTAAGAAACCATATATTTATGAATTAGAATACTTAGGACATTTTGTTAATCGTACAAAGGTGGTCATATAAACTTAACTTACAACTGCAGATTATAATATTTGAAGGTGTTTAATTAACTCTTTAAATGAAACCAAATATTATTCAAAGTTTTAAAAATGATTATTAAAACAGAAGGGGGACAGTGAGACTGAGAGAAAAAGAGACTGATGACTAAAGGCTTATAAAGTTAAAACCTTAATAAGAAAGTAGATATTTTGATTTGAAACTTTAATAAATTATACACTAATTTTAAAACCAAAGCAATTCCTAGATCATCTTTTCTGTTCACAAAAATCTCCCTTAAAGGGACTAAAGAGTAATTATGAAACATTCTTTAGCTTCCTAATATAAAGTTATTTCTTTACCCCATGATTTTATAATAAAATTTTTCCTTTATCTGTAAAAATTCTTCCTTTTTTTTTTCTATTTAGAACTGTTTTCTTCATTAGATTATGAGTTGCTCATAAACTCCTTTGTATTTTGATTAGATACTCAAGTAAAATTTAACTGGACCCTGAAACTGTTTTCTGGATAATGTGATGCTGTGCTCTGTCCATCAAATTCTTGCTGCCTTTGCGGTGGCACCATTTCTTCCTTGTACCCATTAGAAGTGAGCACTTCCTAGCACTATGACTGTTCCTTCCTCCACCCCTCCACTCCAAACCCCTGTTGTGCCACTGCCAGTTCTCCCTCAGAGATCTCATTTACTCTCTCAGTTTTAACCACTGCCTCTCAAATCAATACCACTGCTTCAGTCCTCACCTTGGAGCTCCAGTGCCACATTTCTGATTACCTGACAGACATTTCTATCGAGATATTTCTAGATCATCAAGTAACGTGGTTTATAATAAAAAGTCAAAATCATTCCTTTGAAGCCAGCGTATTCTGTGGTTCTCTTAGTTTCTAGCAGGAGCAGTTATTCCTCCAGCAACCTACTATTGAGAACTTGGAATCGTTATTGGCATCTCTTTCCCTCCATTTCCCCACATTCTCAGTGAATCTTCTTGAGCACTTATGGATCTGTGTATCGGTCCTTTTCTGTCATTCTCTTACCATCACCATCCCTTCTCCCCTCGCTGGCTTCTGCCAACATAACTCAGGTCCGGACCATCTTCCACATTTAGTAGTTAGCTAATTGTTCTTCCTGAGTGTCTTCTTTCACTGCTGTAGTCTGCCTTACATGTTGTTGCCAGGGTGATCTATCAATTTGATCCACATTGTTCTGATCAGTCTTAAACACAAATAGAGTCCAAACTCGTTAGCTGTAAGTTCAAATGTTCTGCATTCCAACATCATGATAACTCTCTAATCTTATTCTCCACTATTTGCTTTTGTGGAAGCTCTAATCCAGAAGCTGGCACACTTTTCTTACAAAAGGCCAGAGAGTAAACATTTTAGGCTTTGTGGGTCATACATTGTATGGTCTCTGTCCTGACTCTTCAGTACTAATCACTAAAGCACAAAAGCAGTCATGGATAATACATAAACACTTGGATATGGCTATGTTTCAATAAAACTTAATTTATTTATTTATTTATTTATTTAATAAAACTTAATTAAAAAAAAAAAAGAAACAAACCCAACAGCAATCTGTGGGCAGTGGGCGTACTGAGACCAGATAAAGCCCACACCTGTCTCTAATCCAATCAAACGTATCTTCTCCCTTTCATCTGATTCAATTGTCTTCTCACTTCCATAGCCTTGTTCACAGCTCAAATGCCCCCCTCTTTTCTCTTCTGATCATGGAGATCTTACGCATCTTTTTTGCCTAGTATTCTCTTTGGAAACTTCTCTTAATACTCAATTTTATTTTTCCTCAAAACTTCAGAAGATATTCCCTCTCTTAGTTTTTTCATTAATTTAAGAAACACTTATACTCACATGCCAGACACTATTACAGAAACTAATGCTCCAAAGATGAGCAGACCCTGTAGGACTAAGTCTTGTGGGAATGGAGAGGAGGTGGAGGTGAAAGGAGTGGTAAGATAAAGTAGCTTCACTTTATTTAATAGAGATGATGAAAATGTGAATAGCACGTTTATACTTGGCTAATATAGTCTACGTATACCTAAATTTAGAGAGCAATGGTAAAGAATAACTGCATTATATATTTTAAAATATTTTTATACTTAAACATTATAGTTATTGTAAAGTTTTTAATAACAAATAACTAATAGGCACTTGAAATATTAACGAAGCATAAGTGATAGTATTTTTTTTTTTGTCAGCTGAAAGTTTAAAATCCAAATGTCTTTTGGTTTCTTATAACAATATGATAAATAACAACAAACTACATATATATTGTAAAAAGAAGATAAGATAAAGTACATCCACTGTTAATCCTCACTTTGCAAGTATGCTAACTTTGTGAGTGCCATGTGTCTACTTATGTCCCACTGTGGCACCATGCGGCTATTTTGCAATTAATATTGCTGGATACAGTAAATACTTAAAACTTATTTAATAGCAATTCTAAATTGAAGCCAGATAAAACAAAATGTTTATTTCTAAGCATAGAAAGGGAGGCAGCTGTATCTTAAAAAGAAAGTAAGGGGTGCCTGCGTGGCTGAATCAGTTAAGCGTTCACTCTTGATTTTGGTTCACATCATGATCTCAGGGTTGTGGGATCCAGTGCTGTGTCAGCCTCCCTGTAAAGTGGGGAGCCTACTCAAGATTCTTTCTCCCGCTCTGCTCTCACCCTGCCCTCTCTCTCTCTCTCTCTCAAATAAATAAATAAATCTTTAAAAAATAAATAAATTACTGTTATATATACATTAAATATGGGGCCTGTAACATAGCATAAAGACATTTATGGGTATCCATCATTTTTTCCAATAGATCATGCGCTTATAGGGAGCAAGGATCACATGGGGTATGCTTTGGTATCTATTTTGTTTTTTATAACATCTTATTGAAAATATTTGCTGATGGTTACAGAAGCCAAAGGTATTAGAGAAATACTTTATTTAAGTTATTATAAGGTCTAATTTTTTTTAATTTTTTAATTTTTTCATAAACATATAATGTATTTTTAGCCCCAGGGGTACAGGTCTGTGAATCCCCAGGTTTACACACTTCACAGCCCTCACCAAAGCACATACCCTCCCCAATGTCCATAACCTCACTACCCTCTTCCAACCCCTGCTCCCCCCAGCAACCCTCAGTTTGTTTTGCGAGATCAAGAGTCTTTATGGTTTGTCTCCCTCCCGATCCCATCTTGTTTCATTTATTCTTTTCCTACCCCCCAACCCCCCAACCCCCCATGTTGAATTTCCACTTCCTCATATCAGGGAGATCATATGATAGTTGTCTTTCTCTGATAGACTTATTTCGCTAAGCATGATACCCTCTAGTTCCAACCACATCGTCGCAAATGGCAAGATTTCATTTCCTTTGATGGCTGCATAGTATTCCATTGTAGATCTATACCACATCTTCTTTATCCATTCATCTGTTGATGGACATGTAGGTTCTTTCCATAGTTTGGCTATTGTGGACATTGCTGCTATAAACATTCGGGTGCACGTGCCCCTTCAGATCACTACGTTTGCATCTTTAGGGTAAATACCCAGCAGCGCAATTACTGGGTCATAGGGTAGCTCTATTTTCAACTTTTTGAGGAAAGTTCACGCTGTTTTCCAGAGTGGTTGCACCAGCTTGCATTCCCACCAACAGTGTAGGAGGGTTCCCCTTTCTCTGCATCCTCACCAGCATCTGTCATTTCCTGACTTGTAATTTTAGCCATTCTGACTAGTGTGAGGTGGTATATCATTGTGATTTTGATTTGTATTTCCCTGATGCCGAGTGATGTGGAGCATTTTTTCATATGTCTGTTGGCCATCTGGATGTCTTCTTTGCAGAAATGTCTGTTCATGTCCTCTGCCCAGTTCTTGATTGGATTATTTGTTCCTTGGGTGTTGAGTTTGCTTAGCTCTTTATAGATTTTGGATACTAGTCCTTTATCTGATATGTCATTTGCAAATATCTTCTCCCATTCTGTCAGTTGTCTTTTGGTTTTGTTAACTGTTTAACGTCTAATTTTTTAAAAAGCCTAACAGTAGAAGTTTTGCTAATTATTCTATATTTGATTTAAAATTAACAAGGACATGTGATACATATAAGAAACTACATATGCTTTAACAAGGCCATAGGATACAAGATTACAGACAAAAATCAATTATATTTCTGCATGTTATCAAGAAATAATCTAAAATAAAATTAATAAAAACCACTTATAATAATATCAAAAATTATTTATAAGGTGCAAGACTTGTATGCTGAAAACTACAAAACATTGTTGAAGAAAGTTAAAGATCTAAATACATGGAAAAACAGTGCATGTTTATGGATTGGAAGACAACACGTTTCTGATAAATATTCCCCAATGTAGGGTAGATAGTCAAAATAATGTCTTTCAGAATCCTAGCTGCCTGTTTTGCAGAAATTGACAAGTTAAGCTTAACTTTCACTGGAAAATGCAAAACAATCTTGATAAAGGGCAAAGTTGAAGGGCTTACATGTTCCCATTATAAACTTACAGTAGTCAGGATAGTGTGGTATAAAGACCAGATATATAATAGAATAGGGTTGAGGGTCCAGAAAAACTGATTCACATTTATAGTCAATTGTATTTTGACAAAGGAGTCATGGAAATTCAATGGGTAAAGAACAGGTTTTTTCCAACAAATGACCCTGTGACAGCTGGATGTCCACCTGCACAAGAGTAAGTTTGGGCCTCTCCTTCACATAAGATACAAACATTAACTGCAAATGTATCATAGACCTAAAGGTAAGAAGCTAAAACTGTAAGAAAACTTATGAGTAAATCTTAATGATACTGGGCTAGATAATGGTCACTAAAAATGCGAATCAAAACACAATGAGATATCACCTTGGCACCCATTAGGATTGTAATAATAATGATAATAATAATACAGACAATAACTAGTCTTGGTGAGGATGTGAAGAAATTAGAGCCCTTATACATTGCTGTTGGGGATGTTAAAGCAGTACAGTCACTTTGGAAAATAGTTGGGTAGTCCTCAAGGTGTTAAACATAAGAGTTGTTATATGAACCACCAATTCTACTCCTAGTTCTGTATCCAAGAGAAATGAAAAAATATGGTCACATGAAACTGGTACACAAAAATTCATAGCAGCAAAATAAATAAATAAATAAATAAATAATTACAGCGTTATTCATAATAGCCAAAAAGTGGAAACAAATCAAATGTCCATCAGCTGATTAATGGATAAGCAAATGTGGTATATCCAGACAGTGGGCTATTATTTACCAATTAAAAGGAATGAAATAGTGATCTATGCTGCAACAGGAATGAGTCTTGAAAGCGTAATGCTAAATGAAAGAGGTCCATCATGAAAGTCCATATATTGTAAGTTTCCATTTATGTGAAATTACAGAACAGGCAAATCCACATGGACAGAAAGTAGATTAGCAGTTGCCAGAGACTGAGGAAGGGAGAAATGGGGAGTGACTGCTGTTGGGTATAGTTTCTTTGCAGGGGGTGATAAAAATATTCTTAAAATAGATAATGCCAGAGTTGGACAACTCTGTGAATACACTAAAGCCACTGAATTTTATACTTTCAGAGGGTAAATATCATAGTATTTGAATTTTAACTCAATAAAGCTGTTATATTTTTTTAATTTTTTTTTTAATTTTTAAAAGCTGTTATATTTTTTAAAATCTGAAGTTGATTCAGAAAATGGAATAGTTTCTTTTTCAGAAAAATAACAAACAAAATAAAATCTCAGACTAGACTTTGTGGCACATACACAATATTTTTCTTTTTCTGAAAAGCTAAATTATTCTCAAGATTTTAGCCCTGCAGCAGGAGCCAGCCTTTATGCACAGTCAGACTTCCTACCAAAGAAGCATATTCTTAGAATAGCTTCAAAGTTTTCTAGTTCCTTCTTGTACATGGAAACCAGAGCAAAGAAGGTACTCATTTCTTTCACTCATGAGAATTTTACCTGTCTGTGACCATTCCTGAAATTCCACAGTGGAGCTAAAACCTTATAAAACTGAAAAGTGATGTGAAATGAAATTCATGGATTATCCAAACTCTCCCTTTTGTCAAGACTGTTTATTTCTTTTCTTGTAAGTCTGCTAGTTATCCTTCTGAGAAATTACAGTAATAAATACACTCAAGTTGCCTTTCAATCTTTCCCATTTCCTCAAGTCCAGTCTCTTAATTCTGAGTAATAATTGCAGAACTGAAAATGTTACTTTGTGCCAACTTGTATGTTAAGCACTCTGTATACAAAAGTGAACAAACAAGTAATAGACCCTGTTTTTTAAAGGCTTAAAGTTTAGTGAGAGGACCAGGTGTTGTATGGAGGTGTTGAATCACTAAATTGTATACCTGAAACTAATACTATGCTGTATGTTAATTAACTCAAATTTAAAGAAAAACTTAATGTTTAGTGAAGGAAAAACCACACAACCAATGATCACATAAACACATAAATAAATGTATAATCACAATTTCCAGTAAGTGCTACAGACAAAATATGTAGTATTCAGTGAAAGTTGTTAAGAGGGTGAAAAGGTAGAGTGAGTTACAAGGGTGGACAAGGATTATCTGTAATGGTAATGAGGTAAAGGATTTCATATTTCACAACATAGGGAATAAAGAATATCCTTGGACATAAAGAGCAAACTTTTTTTTTCCAAAAAGGTATTCTGTTATAAACTGCACAAATATAACCTAGGGAAGTGAAGCTTGGAGCTGGCTAAGGACTATCTATGGAACCAAAATTGAAAGACAATCATCAACCCTTGTCTCTATCTCCACAACCACCCTAGCTCTTGCCTGGGTATTGCAATAGCTTCCATACTTGTCTTCCCACTCCAACCATGGTCTGATAGAGTCTATCCTAACATATCAGCCAGAATGTCTGTTAAAAGAAAGAAAAACAGGAAGAAAAAAAAAAAAGAAGAAAGGCAAAATCACTCCTCTGCCGAAACCATTTAAATGGCTTCCTGTTGTATTCATAGTGAAGTCAAATTCCTTACCTGATCTTTAAAAAAGCCTACGCTTATTCTGTTCCAGCCGCAGTGGCCTCTGCCAGGAAGCATCTCTTCTCTCAGGTCCTATAACCTACACAGCATACAGCAACTCTCACTTTTATCTGTCCTCATCCTCATATCCTACTTTATATTTTAACAAAATTTGCCACCTGGTGGATCATTAAACTTGTTTGTTCTATTTATTCCTTGCTTGCTCCTCTGTATTAGAATGGAAGTTCCATGAGAGTAATGAAATTCTCTGATTTTTTCCATGATGAATCCCCAACAATGCCTGATATGTGGAGGATCAATAATTTTTACTGAATGAATTAATGGAAACAGCTTTTAGGGAAATTTCAAAGGCTACTTCTTACATACGGAGCTATACTGTTAAGTAAAATTTAGAAACAGCATATCTAGCTTCTTGTCCTAATTTACGAACCTACTCCAACGTGTGTAGTATCTTGGATATGTCACTTATTAACTTGATCTTCAGGTTATTCTCCTGTAAAATAGAGAAACTTATTTCTACCCTATTTTCAGGATACATATTTAAATAAATGAATACGTGAAATTATAAAATACTACAAAGAGATAAAATGTAATTATTAGTCTGTGCCTTCCTTGGTCAGATTATAAAAATCAGATAATTACTGATGTTTTGTAAACTTAGATTGCATAAGCAATGCTCACAGAGCACAATCGAAAAACCTTATTTTTTTCTCTCTCATAATCCTTTTAAACTCATTCTGCAGAGCTAATGTTCCCTTATTCTCAGATAAAATTCATACAGGACCCGTGACTTCTCTGTTTATTCTTAAGCAATAAACTGACTTGTGGTCACATTCTTAATTCAGTAATTTAAAAATCTCTAGCCTTAGTGAAAATTCAAACTCTGATACTGATTAGATATTGAGGCTTCTCCCTTCCGCCAACTTGCAGGTAAGATATCTGTAGCTGAGGACATTTAGTTGACTTTTTTTTTTTTTTTTTTTTCCTCATTCCCTGAGCATCTATTTTATGACTTCTGCTCTCTTGGTTTCCTAACTGGTGTTTCTGGCTCCTTCACAGTTGAAGCACAGCAAGGCAGAAGTGGAAAAAGAAAGAGAAAAAAGTTATTTCTTATTGTTCCTGGTCCTGGATATATAACTTCTGTTGGTTCTCTGGAAACCACAACACTTACCTTTTCTCTTTCCAACACACGTATTTTCGTGGATGTTCCTATCACACAGAATTCATAACTGTTCTCACTGATTGCTACCATCTTCCGCGATCCCTAGGAATCTGATGGTACTTCCAGATTCTCTAGAAAATTCTCTCTAGTAAGATCTATTTGTTACTATATATGGGACCTGAGATAACCCAAAGAAGAGATATTCTACCTTGTATGGCTGATATCTAGTCCACAGGACACATGCATAATTTCCCTTATGAACACCAAGCATTCAAATTACATAATGTAGCATCAGTCTCTCCCTCAATCAGCCATCAAAGTACTACCAAATTAGTTACTCATGATTAAGGGCCATGAATCAGTCATTAGGCCTCTGTCCTTCAACCTGCAGGAAATACATATTCCCATTTTCCAGTGAGACTTCCTTCTACCCTCTCTCTTGACCGAGGTGGAGGTTGAAACCTTTTCCAGCTCTCTGTGGTGGAGGTTGGGTGGATGGGGTGCTGCAGTAGAAGGACTCATAGCAACCTAACAGCTCTCTCCACACAAATTTTCTTCAAAACTCCTAACTTCCAACACACTTATAGCCTGTATGTAAGTAGGGCATTTAAGAATTTAAGTTATTGTCCCCTCTTTTAACAATTTTTGTTTTGACATTGTATCCATTTTGGAATGTCATCTGTATTGTATCTTGATGCCACAAAAAAGCTTTTCAATTCACCATCCCATTATATTTTTATTAAATAATTCCTACAGCCTCCGGTGTGTGTGTGTGTGTGTGTGTGTGTGTGTGTGTAGAAGGATAGTTTAGGTCATCACTGCCTTGGAATAGTTTTTACCATGGTTTTCTAGCTCATCTTTTTGCCTATTGTTTTTTCTTCTTCAACTACATTTTGCTAGAAAGTCAAGTTCCTTAAATACTACTCTATGCAAAAAACACTTGCTTGAGGATTTTAATAGCTTCACTTGCTTACTTGGGAAAAGAAAATCTGAATGCTTCAGCATCCTGCTGTGCCTACCTTCTTTGAGGGTGAAACAGAAGTTGATTATGGTAAAGGCATCATCCTTAAAGGATTATAGAAATCATATGCAAATCTCAAAATGCCTGGGAAACAGGAAAAGGAGGCTTTCACTTTGGATAGCAACAACTTTTTCCTCCCTATTCGACAGTGTGCTGAGAAGCAGCCCAGTATGGGATCCTCCTCATCATTGCCAATCTGCCCAAGAGAGAACAGATCTTTTTTATCTACATACTTGAGTTCCTGAAGGGATACTTGATTGAAATTTGAGATCTAAGCTGTATTGAATTCCCTGCTTTAGTCCCGCTTATGACTACATCCCTCAGATAGTTTTTCAAGGAGTACTTAGTAAGACCTATTGCCTCAGTAGAATTTACAAATAAAAAACAACATTGGATGTCCATAATCTTCATTTAGTCCCAGAAATTTATACATCCTTAAACCCCTTCCCAACTGTAGGTTTAGATCTTCAGTTGCCACTCAGTAATACTTGATTTTCTTTGACTTGTTATTTAGGTCTTGATGATTCTTCAGTGAGCTTTGTCCATCTTTACATGAAATTTCTGCACCCAAATATTTGCACTTTCCCTCTATGCACGCTCTCTCTCTCATAAATAAATAGATAAATAAATAAATAATTTTTTTAAAGGATGTTATTTATTTACTTGAGAGAGAGAGCACACAAGCAGGGGGAGGGGCAAAAGGAGAAGGAAAAGCAGGCTCCCCACCTAGCAGGTGCCCATAATGGAGTTGAATCCCAGGACCCCAGGACCCCAGATGCTTAACTGAATAAGCTACCCAGGTGCCCCAATAAACAACATCTTTAAAAAATTTTTTTAAACAAGAATAACTTAGTTAATATAGGCTAGCTCTTCCAATGTCAGATGAATGAATTTAATTGGCTGCTAAGTTAGGCCATGGCTCCTCAACAACAGGCTATTAGTTTTCTGCACAATAGAATTATCCAGAAAGCTTTTTATTTATTTTTTTTTAAGATTTTATTCATTTGACAGACAGAGATCAAAAATAGGCAGAGAAGCAGGCAGAGAGAGAGGAGGAAGCAGGCTCCCCGCTGAGCAGAGGGCTCGATGTGGGGCTCGATCCTAAAAAGTCAGGTCTCTGGGGCACCTGGGTGGCTCAGTGGGTTAAAGCTTCTGCCTTTAGCTCAGGTCATGATACTGGGGTCCTGGGATCAAGCCCCACATCGGGCTCTCTGCTCAGCGAGGAGCCTACTTCCTCCTCTCTCTCTCTGCCTGCCTTTCCACCTACTTGTGATATTTCTCTCTGTCAAATAAATAAATAAAATCTTTTAAAAAAATAGAAAAAAAAAGTCAGGTCTCATCTTCAGAGACTCTGATTTAATTGATTTGGGTTGGTAAGCAGGCACTGGGTATTTTTTTTAACAGCTCCCAAGTGATTATAAGGTAAAACAAACTTAAGAACCACTGCACTGGGCTGACCACAATTTTATTCTAGACATGGAAATTCTAGCATCTTCCCAGAGTTGACTAAAATTATCCTGCATTATGTCTGGATGTGACCCTGAATTAAAAGATACTGACATGCTAATTTTTCTTCTTGATTTCAAAATTATGTATCTGTAGAAATATGGTTTCAGGAAATAGATTCCATCATTATCATAATTTTATGATGTTCAGTCATAAAACTTGTATTTCTCCTCATCAGTTGAAAATAGGAACAGGAAAGGGAGAGCCATTCACTCAGTTCTCCATCAATCTAACAGATCATGGGCTCTGAAGATCATGTAACAAGCCCTTTCTTCTTTTTTTAATTCGGCTTTCTGAGAAGATGGATGTGTTTTGGCTCAGTGCTTTTATATTTTTCTCACCAAGATACCAGCTGCCAGTTTAGATCTCTGGCTGTAATTTAGTATGTTGTTGGCCTTTCTTTATCCTATGTATTAATTTGCATAATTATATCTTCTGTGATTCCCCCAGCCTAAGTTAGGTAAAATGTAATGTATAAGAGGTGAAGGAACTACCTTATGAAATCCATATTTCATTAAAATCTATTGTTATATCACCAAAATTGTGGGAGATCTTATTTCAGCTAATGATATAGTCCTGCATTGTCTTACAGCTGAATTTATCTTATCCTATAGTTTTTATTTGTTTTTTCTTTGTTTCTATGAACTGAATACTTGTATTCAGTATGGGGAAGCCGAATGTGACTATGTTGGGAGATAAGGCCTATGAGGAGGTGCTAAATGTTAGATGAGGTCATAAGGGTGAGGTTCTGATCTGTTAGGATCACTCAATTTCTTGCTCCCAACGAAGAAGTCATGTAGGTTCACAGTGAGATGGCAGCTGTCTGCTCCCCAAAAGAAGAACTCCTACCAGACACCAACTCTTCTGGCATATTGATCTTGGGCCTCTCAGCTTCCAAAACTGTGAGAAAATAAATTTCTGCTTTTTAAGCCACCCAATCTCTCTATGTCATAGATGTGAAATGTATGTAAATAGAAGCCATCTCTCATAATATGAGAATTAGAAAAGTTAAGAATACCTAATTAGAGCTTAATAAACTTCCCAAATATTATTGTTATTATGATTTATTGATGGAATGAACATGATCAAAACAGCAGGAATGATGGTAGGATTTCAAGAGTTATTCCTGAAATAGATTTAGAAGGGAAGTCTCCTTTTATCCATAAATTACAAACTTCCTGCCAAATGCATTGGATCATTTAGGAATAAAACACCATTTGCAATCTCTTTATGCCTCTCTCCTTCTGAGTGTTAACTTTATTCTGTTAGTCTGGTTATCTCTGAGAAATAGGACTATAGTCACCTCGGCTTTTATTCTTAAAGCTTAGTATCAAAGGGAAGGGGATCTTCTCACAGGTTTCCCCCAAAAAAAAATGCTGGGAAAGGATTCTGGTTGATACACCTTGGCTGACGTTTATTACTGGAGTATGGTATCTATGAGGTTGGTATGAGGGATGCCACGATTGGTCCAATTTAGGTCATAAGCCCAAATCTTTACTCTGTGTGTATGTGTGTCTGTGTGTGTGTGTCTTTTGAGATAAAGAGACAGAGAGATAGAGAGAGAGAGAGAGAGAAAGACAGATAATGGATGGCATGTTCTGGATATATAAGACAACACAGGTGGCTCATGTGCTGTGCCTAGAGATGACATTGTTTTTCTCTCTCCTAGAACAGTGTTACAGACTACATTTTAGTTAGCTGTCTATAGAATGAGTATCTCATAGAGTTTCTAAATTAATCACTTCCCACTCATTTGATAAAGTGGCTCTTCAGAGCATTCCCAACACAGTTGAATAGATGAGATTAGGGAGTTAAGTAAAATTAAATGAATAATTTCTTAAATCTTGCATGTTTAAGACAGCACCTGTTTTCCAACTGTTGTAAATGGATTTTTCAGCAAATTGAAACAAGTTTTTACATGTTCCAACTGTAGACAAATACAGACTTTATCTTTCTAGTTCCTGATTCAACAGTGATACCCAAAGCCTGAAAGAGCTTTGAACACTTTCATGAGGGAACAGGCAAAATGGAATCCTGAAAAGACTACCAGGAATTTTTGTAATTTTAATTTTATTGAACTTTTTAAATCATAATCAGATTTAATCAAATTTAAACACAGCTCCTTGCATGGGACTTAGAGCCAATAATCAGAATAAATATAGTTACTAAAAGCATGTCTCTGGGGGAAAAATTTGTGGAACACAGAAACCAGAGGTCAAGTGTGAAGCTTATTTCTTCAGGGTTTTCTATGCTTAGGATAAATGCTTTAGGTTTGATATCCTCAAGAGAGTTTTCAATTTTAGGCTTAAAAGTATCTCCTAATACAGCTTGTTTCATTAGAAAGCTTAACTTCAAATAAAAATTTAGATTACTTTTACCACTGTTTAAAGGCTCAAGGGATCTAAACTCATCTTGTTAACCATAATTTTGCTATGACCTTACCCAGAGAAAATCACATTATAATCTATGTCAAATAAAGAAGATTCCTAAAAATGACAAAAGCATTACTAAGTATATAAATTATTTAAACTACTGGGTTCTTAGCACCATATTTAATGAATAATAACTGGATGTATTGCATTCAATATTACATGTGGTAAAAATTATAAATAAGCCAAAACCAACATTTTATTTACATATTTCAATGACTACTCCTGGGTCTTTGAATCTATATACAAAAATCCTTTCTGTACTAAATTTGAGTTTTATGTAGCATGGCTATTATTAGCTGCCTGAATATAACCTGAATTTTAATAGCATTGCAAAAGACAAGTTCAGCAAGAATCACCATCACAGATCATATAATAATTTCAAGCGACACAAAACAGAACTCTCTCTTCTCAACTGCCTAAGAACAAACAAATTCATTTTAATGAATTGAAACCACTTTTAGCTGACTTTTATGTTCCCATTCCATAGCCATTAAGGTGGTAAGTCTGTTTCTCTGTAATGATATAGAGTCATTGTCACAAGGACAGAACGGTTGGTTTAGTACAAAGGTTTTTATCTGAATAGTTACTTCTGACATTGCCTTTTCAAATTACTGACTCCAACACCTAGAAAGGATATGGAAATGGAAATCTGTAAGATTTAAAAACCAGGACCACCAGTCAGCTGGACTCTGGGAAGGCAATCCACTAATTATAAGGCAAACGAAATTGCATTAAAGAACATATACATGAAGATAGGTCAAATTATCTATTTAATCCTAATAAGATATATTAGGATTTAAGCATATTTAAAATGTAATACACAATTTTTAAGGCATCACAAATCAATGGGAAGAGGTGAATTTTTGACTATGTAGAAAATCGTACAACTACTTTGAACAAAATATTAATTTAGTTTCATAGAATACATACAAAACATTTCAGATGGATCGAAAAGATAATTGTAAATACTCAAACCTTATAAAAGGGGCTGTGGAGGAAACAAGACAGTGTAAGTCTGATTTCTCGCTGGGAAAGTCTTTCACATTTAAACATTAGAATATGAAAGCATAAGGAAAGGAGTTTGATTGTATTAAAATTACAACTTTCTGCAAGTCAAAACAAAATAAATTAAAAAGCAAGTCATCCATTAGAGAAATATTATAAAAAAAAACTGACAAGGGTAAAAAGCCTTAGCATGGAAAGTGCTAACAAAAACTGATAAAAATACTATGCTTACAAAATATAAATGAGAGAGGAATATACATAACTAAAAAAAGAAGTAAATGTATGCTTATTTGACACTAATAATAACAGAAATGCAAATTGATCTCATTGTTTCCTATAGTTATCAAGAGTTTACACCAATGTGACTCCTTAGTACTGACAGGTGGACTAAAGGGGCACAGTTCCATAAATAGCCACCCTCATATAACTGTTGGTGGTATGGGAAATATTTTGAAAAAAAAAGAAAAAACTGGAAATAATATGTAAAAGCTTTTTTTAAAAGTGCTATACACTTAGTATAGCAATTTCATTTTTGGAAATCTATGCATTACAACACTAAAAGGTGAAAATGGAAAAAAACATAACATTAAAAATATAGGGATATTTGCATAATTTAAGTTATGACTATAATATACATCTATAAAAGTTTATAAAATATAATAAGGGAAACCCACCAAAATATTAGCAGGGAGCAGGGATATTTTTCAGAGTAAGATTATGGATGATCTTTCTTATTTCCTACGTTTTCCACAAGGAATAGGTAATTCTTATATATTTGGATAAAAACAAATGATTTAAAATTCCCTGTAAATTGAAGTGGGGTGTATATATGTATAATTATTTGAAGAATGTTCACGTTCAAGTTATTTTATGTTTCCTTCTTGAATCAGTCTGAGACCTTAAAAGACTATGTATTTGGGGTACAATCCCTAATACCCTCCAGAATTGCCTTTTTGGGCATTCATAGGTATGTTATCAGCTTTTATCAAAAGATTATTTTAAAACAGCCATATTTTTATTTGGTTTACAAATATAGATACTGAGGAGGATAAAGTCCTCTGTGAGACATGCTTTTAAAAGGGAATGCTAGAAGGGGGACCAATCTGTTTTATTACCCCAATAATAATAAGACCTGTGTAACCGGCCATCTTTTTTTGGGCTTCTAAGACTGGAATTAAATTCTTAAGCTCAAGTACCTTAGTGATATTTGTTGACTTTAGTGTACTTTGATATTTTTGTTTCTTAGTCTTCCTTTATTAAATACACTTAGTTCTGATACATTTTTTGCTAATTCTTTATTATTCATTTTAATATTTTAATACATATTTTATTCTTTCATTTCATCTTGAACCCTTTGTGGAAGAAGCCATAAGCTGTATAAATATCATCAGAAAACTATGGTTTGGTTCTTTGCCTGTTTTGTATGCAGTCTTGAGCTAAGAATGTTTTACATTTTTTGAAGAATTATTTAAAAAATGCATACATATATCATAAAAAAAGATCACAAAACAGAGACCATAAATGGCTCATAAGGCGTAAAATATTTATAGAGAAAGTCTGTAAACTTCTGGATTAGATAGATGGCTAGTGGGTAGTCAGCTACATCTTTAGAGTGTCTCTGAAAATTCTCCACAATAGGAATACATACTCTTCTTCAAGTTTCTCTTTTAATATAAGCATTTGTTCAATATGCTATAATTAATATATATACAAGCTTATATTCAAGACTTGGTTCCTTAAACATTTCATGCCTACTCTTTCTTTTTACTCTCTGTATGTAGTTTATTCCATTCAGAACTTTCCTTCACCTTTTCCTCTATCATTCCCTGATACACCTGGCAATTCCAGACTTAGTGATCACTCAACTATGGAATCTCATATAGAATTTGCCTCTGTAATATGACATTTACAAGACCCTCTCACTAATATTGACATGTCTAGTCCCACAAAGAGGCTAAAAAACACTTAGGTGTAGTGATCACATTTTTTTTTAAATCCAAATACTTTGAAGCTTTCTATAAATCAGCGTTCCTTAGTGTGGCAGGTCTGTAGACACCAGCTTGTTAGAAATACAGATTTTGAGCTCCTCTTTTAAAACTTTTGTTAAAGGTTTGTTTGTTTGACAGAGAGAGAGCACAAACAGGGTGAGCAGGAGAGGAAGAAGCAGGCTCCCTCTCCATGTGGAGCCCAATCCCAGGACCCTAGGATCATGACCTGAGCCTAAGGCAGATGCTTAACCAACTGAGCCACCCAGATGCCCCCAGATTTTGAGCTCTTCTTGGAAGTACTGACTTGGCGCCTGAGAACTGAAGTTTTTTAAAAGTATCACTGGTGATTCCTTAACTAAAATTTGAGAAAGATAAATATTTGTTGATTCACTACATGTATACTCTGTCAGTACATAACTAGTCCCAAACCCAAGAATCTGTGATAAACAAGATGCTCAATCTGTCACTGATCATTCTTTATTCTCAAGCACAAACACCTACACTTTGATCACAGAACTGTGTGCTGGTCAGACCTTGGTGGTGGTCTTTTTCTTCTACAAGCCAACATTTCAGTTAAGACAAGTCCAGGATGTCAATCATTGAGTTTAGTGAAGCTTCACTGCAATCGTTGTTACCTTGTATACCCTATATTTCTATATTTATACTGACAGGATTTCAGGAAAAACAGTTTATAATCCAATTCACCCAAGTCTACCACTAGTAAACCAGAAACCCCTAAATAATCCTGTAATCAACCTATTAGAGCAGTAGGATTTCTGCCCTCAAGTACAAACCAGTATTCATGACCACCATATTATAATACTATTAGTTTACAAAACAATGATTTATATTTTCAGTATTTGTGAGAAACAAATGTCACAACATAAAACTATAATATTTTGAGTATGAGTAACAGTCAATGCTCTAATTCTCTTTTGCTTTACTTAAATTTACTCATTTAATGTAGTGGTGTGTAAAAACAGTCATCCTTTAAGTTGCAAATTTCTAATGAATAAGGAAACATTTAGATAATTTTTTTCTTGTGTCATTTTAATTTCTATTATTTCTATCAATTATAGGGTTTTTTTGGCTTTTAAAAAATATTATAGGCAATATGCCTAAAAGATGTGTTCTAATTATTAAAATTTGATATCACATAACAGAATTCATCAGTTCTTCTTATACAGATAATATAGAGAATAAAAAAGCAATTGAAACTATAAAGAAAATTTTATTTTCAAAATATAGTAGAGCAGTATAGATTTTCTATAAACCCCATGGACTTACAGTTGATAAGACATACTAGGGAGAATCACCCTCTCAAGTGTCACAAAGTACCAAAACTTTTTATAACATAATTCTAAAGTAATCATGCATTATAGATAACAAAATGACAAAGTGAGAATAATTTAAAAGCTAACTTCAGTTTGTACAAACACATCCTACATAAAAAATTAATTAACCTAAGTCTTCTCACACAAAAGAAAACTACAAACTTTAATAATCTCATGGGCAATATGTTATGTTTGGAAAAAAACAATCTATCACCCTTCTCATTCATTCAACTGTGTTTTATTAGTGATAATGGCAGCAGAAATGTAGATATTTTTAATGCACACCTTAAATTACTTAGTTAATACTAAATATGGCCATTTCAGAGAATTAAGAAAATAATAGAATCCCAGAAAAGTGATGATACGCAAGTATAAAAGAGCTATTTAGTCTAAGTTCCATTATAAAATTATTTAGGAAAACATATATCATTACATTCACATTCTTTGGTAAATTACAAGGTAAAATATGTAACTGGATATCTTAGTTATTTTCTTCATATATTTATATACACCTGGATAATCAAAGACTTTGCATAAAAATTAAAAATATGTTTTGATGATCAAAGATATTTAATTAATTCATTCATTTATTTAGGTCTTCAAGTAAACAAACTTTTCTAAACTTCTACTGAAGTATTATTGATGCAGTATAAAGTGCATATTTTTAGAGTGTACTCATTGATAAATTTTTGCATATGTATGTATTAATGAAACTACCTCAAAAATATAGATAATGAACATATTTAAAGCTATTTTATAAAGATTTTATTTATTTATTTGATAGAGATTACAAGTAGGCAGAGAGGCAGGCAGAGAGAGAGAAGGAAGCAGGTTTCCCTCTGAGCAGAGAGCCCGATGTGGGGCTCAATCCTCGGACCCTGAGACTGTAACCTGAGCGGAAGGCAGAGGCTTCAACCCACGGAGCCACCCAAGTGCTCCAAAGCTATTTTAAAGAGGAATATTGATATCCTCTTTAGGGGACTAGAAAACTAGTTGGTGAGAGGGCAAATATGCTGGGAGATTAGTGGCTGATTATGATTAATATGGAACTATCTATGTACTTATAGCAATATTAATTAATTGATAATCTACTGACAAATTTTATTCATAGTTTTTTTTTAACCTTTTTTTTTGGGTATAGTTGACACACAATACTACATTAGTTTCAGATATACAACATAGTGATTCAAGAAGATTATACATTATGCTATGATCATCACAAGTGTAGCTACAATCTGTTCCCATATATTGCTACTATATCAAATATATTCATTATAGTATGCCTTTTATTCCCATGATGTATTCATTCCATAACTGAAAGCCTGTATCTCCCACTCCCTTTCATCCATTTTGCCCATCACCTACCCCCTTCCTGTCTGGCAACCATCAGTTTGCTCTCTATATTTTTCAATCTGATTCTGTTATTTGGTTGTTTATTTGTTTGTTTTTATTTTTATTTTTATCTTTATTTATAGAATCAACTTGAGAGTGAAATCATGTAGAATTTGTCTTTCTCTGTATAATTTCACTTTACATAATACCCTCTACATGAGTAAAGGAATGAAATAATAAAAAATCAGAGCAGAAATAAATGACATAGATACTAGTAAAAGGAAAAAAGTCAATAAAACCAAGAGTTGGTTCTTTGAAAAGCTAAATAAAATTGATAAGCCCTTAGCCAGACTCATCAAGGAAAAAACAGGAAAATACCTAAATAAATAAAAATTAGAAATGAGAGAGGAAAATTAACAATTGACATCACAGAAATGCAAAGAATTATAAAAGACTGCCACAAAAAATTGTATGTCAATGAATTGGAAAACATAAAAGAAAGGGATAAAAATCCTAGAAACATGCAATCTTCCAAAACTGTACCAAGAAGAAATAAAAAATCTGAACAGACTATTTACAAGTAACAAAATTCAATCAGTAATAAGAAAAAACAAAATTTAAACTATCAAAAAATTAAAATCCACAACCAGATGGATTCACAGGCAAATTCTCCCAAACACTTAAAGAAGAATCAATACATATTCTCAAACTATTCCAAAAAATCAAAAAGAAAGGAAAGCTTCCTAATACATTCAAAGAGGCCGACATTGCCCTGATACCAAAACCAAAGGCACCACAAAAACAAAACTAAACTAAACTAAACTAAACTAAACTAAAGGCCAATATCCCTGATAAAAACAGATGCAAAAAAATCCTCAAAAAAAATTAGCAAACCAAATACAATAACACAATATATTAAAAAGATTATTTGCCATGATCAAGTGGAATTTATTTCAGGGAAGCAAGGATGTTTCAATATTCACGAATCAATCAACATGGTACACCACATTAACAAAACAAAGCACAAAATCATATGACAATCCCAATAGATACAGAAAAAGCATTTGAAAAAATTTACTATCCATTCGTGATTAAAAACTCTCAACAAAGTGGGGTTAGAAAAAACATATTTCAATATAATAAAGGACATAAATAAAAAATTCACAGCTAACATCATATTCCATATGAAAAACGGGGTTTTTCCTCTAAGATCTAGAACAAGAAAAGGATGTCCACTTTCCCCACTTTTATTCAACATAGTACTGGATGTTCTAGCCACAGCAATCAGATAAGAATAAAAAAACAGAGGCATTAATATTGGAAAGAAATTAAACTGTCATTATTTGTAGAAAACATAATACTATATATAGAATATCCTAGACTCTACCAAAAAACTCCTGAAGTAATAAATGAATTGAGTAAATTTTCAGGATACAAAATTAATGATCAATAATCAGTAGAATCTTTATACATTAGAAATAATATAGTCATTTAATTTCTCTTTAAAGGGAAATTAAATAACAAAACAATTTCAATTGCACTAAAAAGAATAAAATGCCTAGTATTAAACTTAACCAATGAGGTAAAAAACCTGACCCTGGAAACTATAAAACATTGATGAAATAAATGGAGGATGAGACAAACAAATGGAAAGATATTCCATGCTCATGAATTGTAAGAATGTTACTAAAATGTCCAGAATACCCATAGCAATCTAAAGATTCAATTCAATCCCTATCAAAATACCAACAACATTTTTCACAACACTAGAACAAATAATACTAAATTTTGTGTGGACCCACAAAAGACCCCAAATAGCCAAAGCAATCTTGGGAAAGAAGAAAGCTGGAGGTATCATGGTTTCAGATTTCAAGATATACTACAAAGCTGTAGTAATCAAAACAGTATGGTACTGGCACAAAAAGTAGAAGATTAATGGAACAGAATACAGAACCCAGAAGTAAACCCACAGTTATAAGGTCAATTAATCTATGACAAAGGAGGCAAGGATATACAATGGAGAAATGGAGAAAAGCCAATCTCTTAAATAGTAATGGGAAAACTGGATGAATACATGTAAAAATACAAAAGACCACCTTTTAGCATCATAGCCACAGTTTTGAACCTTAATTCTACAACTGTTAAGTTCTACAAAGCCAACTAACTTGTCTTCCAGGTATCTGTCCCTATCTTCACCCATTTTTTAAATTTATTCATACAACATTAATAGAGCAAATACTTACAATCTGAAAATGTAACCAAGCTCAACTAGAAATAAAACGGTCGAGTAGGTGAAATTTACCTATTGTATGCTTCTCCATTTAATCTTTTCCCTCTTTCTCTGAAAAGTTATCTTTCCTGGCTCCATTGCCTTAATGTTCCTCCAGTTAGTGCAGCAGCTCTTATGATATTCCTAATCTGGTCCTATTTCTTCCAGTAGAGTCCTACTATCTAATTCTTCCTTCCTACACCATTTCTAAACACTTACTATCTGTATCTAGAAGAGAGAGGATGATAAATAAATCTATGTTCTAGTAGCATGTTATATACAGCTTAAAGGGGTAATGCTTCCTGTTCGGATGATTTTAAAAGGTGGAGTCTACATGTGGCACTGCATAATTAGTAGCAAAATATCAGGCACCTTAGTGGATAATTAAAGATATTTTGGGTGAAGATGAGCATCATCCTGCTGCTTTTCAAATCTTAGCATGAATAAAGGAACCATGCATAAAGCCATACTAGTCTCCCTATAACTTTGAGCTTTTGATTCAAAACATGACCCTGAAATAATATAGAACACCATCATTTCTTTTTGCATGTTGCTGCCATTAATACATGAAAATTAATTGTGCCTTATTTTTTATATTAAAGATAGTTAATCCCTTCATTGGTTTTTGCTGCAACATGGCTTTCTCAATGACATCAATATATTTCATTAGTTTTTGGCATACTCATAATATTATTCCTTCATTTGACCTTGTGGTCAACCAAAATCTTTGATTAATTTTCATCCAAATTTCTATTAAAAAAATCTTTGTCAATTTTTAACATCGACATTTTTTTTTTCTTATTGCAAGTGACAAGTTTGGCCTTTCTCTCTGTCCAATTGCTTTTTGTTAGTTGTCTTTTCATTGATAGTAGAGACTTCACTACTCAAAAATTAACCTTTTTAATCAAGGATTACAGGCTTCTATAAGAACAATATTTTTGCATATGTATAGCTATCACTATAACTGTGTTATATGTACACATAATGTATATTTTACAATTCAATAAAATTAAAATATTATTATATTGTTAATCCTTTTCCCAGCAATAAATTTGAGTAAGATTATGTTTTTTCCTATGCCTTGTTAAATAAGAACAGAATGAGAAATAGAAAACAATGAGTAGATATTACCAGGTAGAGGCACTTACACACCTTGTTATCATTCAAGAAGTATATTGTTATTACGTAATGCAGGAAAGATAAAGGAACGATTCATAAGATACTAGCAGAATTCAAGACAGGCTTTAACATTAAAATACAAAATGTTTTAAAATATTTATAACACTTATTTTTAAGTAGCTAATATTAACAGAACTCAAAGCTTCATCAAAGGTAAAAACAAGAAATATTTCTTAGTTTATTTCTCATAGGTTTAAATTCATCCTATCCATGAAATAATTTTAAAATTTATAAAATTTGTATTCTATAAATAAAAATAATTTGAATACTTCCTAAATTATAATGCTGAAAAAATTTACTATCAATAGACTAATCAATAAATTATTGCTTTTCTTTTCCTACTAGGTATTATCTTTAAATACAATGTCATTATATTACATTGAAATGTATCACTCATTAAAATGTAGTAAGACTACATACTTCATTTTGTTCAATAATCTCTAAATTATTTTAACCAAGTTAGGACCTCAGACAATCAAAGCTCTTTTTAATGTCTTGATACTTCTTATATTTGGAGGTAATTTCCATTGTTGATGTTAAATAAATCAAGTTAATGACATTGGAATGCTAGACACTGTATGTATAATTCCATTTTCTATATTTCAAGTTATCCAGAATAAATTTCATTTTTCTCTTATTATGGACTACAATATTAAGGTAAATTACTTGCAGATCTGCTGCTGCTAATACTACTTTTTTTTGTCCCACATGCTCTCCCCCAATAGAAAATGAGCAAATTGTCTTCAAATTAGTTGCTTTAATAAATTTATACAGTCAATGTATAAGCAGGTACAGTCTTCTAGAGTTCTGAATGACTTCGATCTCTATATCTTATGCTATCACACTACTTGAGCATAAGTTCTAAAGCAGAATGAGAATTACTTGTGTGTATGTCATAAAGCTACAACATATAGTATAAGATGATCACAAGACATTTATATAGAGAGATATGCCTTTGGTCCATATTGCTTTTATGTTTATTTATCTTCCTTCTCTCTATGATGTCTATATTCATCTCATCTACCATCTTTCTATTATCTATCTACCAACTTTCTATTATCTATCTATCATCTATCTATTATCTCTCTCTAAAAAAGGTAGCTCTATCAATAGTAAGTACTCATAACTGTTTGCTAATGTCATAGGATCTTAAAAGAGAACTATGATTTATAGCCTTCAATATAGAGCTATACACCCTTTGCCATAATTCGACCAAATCTCATCTTGAAAAAAGATAATCAGCCAGTCAACATAGAATCCCAATATATTTTTATCTATCTTGTGACAAAACACACACACACACACACACACACACACACACACACAACATTTTGGGTGCAAAATTCTACTTAGAGTTATAAAATATAGAACTAAAAATAATTCAAAAAATATTTTATCAGAAATTTCAAATCATCCACATGTGTACCTGTTAATTTTTCATCAAAAAGCGCTTCTGTTAATAATAAGATAAAACTTTCAAGTTCATAGTGAAACAATGTGGCTGTAGTTCAAAAGGAGAAAGGAAAGGCCTTAAAGAAACAATTGGGAATATTCACTCTACCATCAAGGGTAAAATCTGGAGAGTAAAAAAAAAAGACTAGAAATTAAATATTATGTAAAACTTACAGAAGTAAGTTAGAAGAGTAGGACAGACAGTAGCTAACAATCTCTGTGTTTTAACAATTAATTTTTGAAAAATAAAACAAAATTTAATATTATTTTATAAGAAAACATAAGAAATTTTTATTAGTGAGATTTTAAATAGTGTTTCATTGGAATTTAAAAACTACAAAATAACTATAAATATAGGGATTGATAGCATATTTATAACATAAGAAAAAAATCAGAAAAAATCTTATCTTTCCCATTTATCTCAAACAGGGAAAGGTTTTAGAATTGTGGAAAGAATTTACAATGCAGCAGAAAGACAAAACAAAACATTGAACTAGAAGTCGAGTGTTGGTTTTTCAAGCAAACTAAAGACTTTTTTAGGGAAGCCATTCAATCTACAAAACACAGGTATTAGATATATAAGATAGAGATATTTTACCAAGTGACTGTTGATTTTTCTCTGATTTTCTCTTTCTTCAAAAATGTTTGGGATGGATGAAAAAAATGCACCTTCTTAGAAAAACTTGAGTATGTTTAAGAATGAATAATTATTCATGTATTATTTTTAATGTAGATACAGGTATCACAATTATCTGTATCTATATTAAAGAGAATATATAGAAGAGTCAATAATAAATTTATTTAATACCAGTAGAACAGATAGTGAAGAAATAAGATCTAAGAACCAGAATCTTTTTGCTTGTTTGTAAGGGACTGAAGATGCTAGAATCACAGAAAAAGAAAGATGAAATAGAAATATGTGATTTTCACAAATAAAAATTGATTGGATAAGCATCCAATTCTTAAATTGTAATTGTTTTGCTAGTCCCAAGAATAATATCCCAGTTTCCAATTTTCTTTGAAAAGAGAAAATATCTATTAATATAATACTTTCTGTATGGGAGATAGAAATACAACAATTTTTTCCCACAATTTAAAAGATATTGTCTCCTATTTAATGAAAGCACACTTACTCAAATCTTATTATTATTCTAAATGGTACAATCAGATATTCTGAAATGCATTAGCCTGGTACTGAAAGATTTCCATCTCAGTTTGGGATATAGATTCATATCAAACTTGAATGAATCTGTGGAAGAAATTCTCAAGCAAAGCATTTCAAATACATTTTCCATTTAAACCCACAAAACTACTTTTATTCACGTACTCCAAGGCAATAGAACTTTCCATAGCTTCTGATTAAGAATTACTTGAAAACATTTTCAGTAGATAAGTACTTCTCTCCTCATGAGCATTAAGTGACTTTCTCAGGATGATTATAAAATTCAGCTAGATGCATTCATTTTATTAATTAAACATATCAAGGCATAACCTATTTTAACCCAAGATATTTTTAGAATTATTGTCTAAAGTGAGATTCATTTCTCACATTTGATTATTAAAAAAATTGCAGATATTCTATTTTACTGTTACAGTGAAATTTAATAATCCTGATAAAAGATATTTTTGAATATTTTAATATCAAAGTTCATTGCCAATAAGTGTAAAAACCCCTTATTGCACCTAAATTACTGTTATTAATAAAAGTAATTCTACTTATCTAAGAACACCTCCATTTCCAAACATTTATTTCCCATTTTGGAAAAAAAAATACTCTATTCAAACTTAGATTTCCACACAACTTTGATAGATTATTTATGAAATCCAAAAAGAATTTATTAGAAAGATATTTATGGTCCTGGTGAAAATGCTGACAATTTAAAGCAAAAAAAAACCAAAACCAAAAACAAAACCAGTTCTTCAAATTAACATTTGCAGCCTCATCAAGTAGTGGATGTAAGCAGGGTAAATAGTATAACTCAAGGAACATGTATCAGCAACATCTAAATTGCATGAGCATATTAATTGATAATAATAATACTAATATGCATCTAAATAATAAGGTTTTGTTTTTGAATAAAAAATATTTAACTATCACTTTGAAAAACTGTCCATCTGAATTCATTTAAGTATCACATTTCAGATTATATATATTTGATGATTTAAGTTCCTATGAAAACTACAGACCAGAGTAAAAAGAAGACATGGTTTATTTCTGTTAGTTTTTAAAAATCTTTATTACTTCTTCAATCATTTGTGTACTTTTTTAATGGTTAGTAAACATTTGGGATTCATCATGACTATTAATCTCAAAATATAAATAAAACAATACAGGGATTTATATTTTAATAAGATCTTATTGATAATATGAAGGTCTTTAACTGTAAATTAGTTTACATTAATTACTTACAAATTTTAAGCAACTAAATTTTCCGGGGAAAACTTAAAAAATATATTAATCTTTAGAATTAGAAGAAATAAATTTTATCATTTTCAGGAATTGTTTTTCAGAGTTTCAAAGTCTTTCAAACTTTCACCAAAGTAAATCATCTAAAGGCACATTTCATATATTAAAAATAATTTTTGTTATGGCAAGAATTTTGAGGTTTATTATGTATGTAAAACTGCCATACTGCAAAATTATTTTAGATATTTTTTCCTAATCTAATCTTAGAATGTTTAATAAACAAGTTTACAGATTAATTCAACATAGTATAGTCTTACTTCAAATAATGTAAGATATAAATTGTATATTCTAGTGTCATAGATAGTATCTGGAAATAAATGAACTGTTTTGATCTTTTTAAAAAAAGCAGTTCTTCAGAATGCTTTATAAATGCAAGATGGTATAGAAATGAATCATGAAATGCTAGGTCTAGAGGACAGACTCTATTTCTAATCAGAAACAAGAAAACTTTCATTCTCAAAGTCTAAATTACTTGTATACTTCTGACAAAGTTTCAGAAATTATTTTTCTTCTCTAAGTATAAAGAGAATTTAAAAAAAATTAAAACTTCTAAAACTAAACTTTTATTTTTTCTGATGATAGTATCACATGACTTTTACAGAAAATCCAGAAAATAAAGGATAACATAGAAAAGAAAGTAACAACAACAATAGCCTATAATGCCACTATTTTAAGATTATGCTGAGTGAAATAAATCAAGCAGAGAAAGTCAATTATCATATGGTTTCACTTACTTGTGGCCTATAAGGAATAACATGGAGGACATAGGAGAAGGAAAAGAAAAGTGAAGCGGGCGGAATCGGAGGGGGAGAGGAACCATGAGAGACTATGGACTCCAAGAGACAGAGGGTTTTAGAGAGGAGGGGGTGGGTATTAAGGAGGACACGTACTGCATGGAGCACTGAGTGTTATACACAAACAATTAATCTTGAAACACTCCATCAGAAACTAATGATGTATTGTATGGTGACTAACATAATAATAAAATTTTTTTAAAAGATTAACAATCTTAGTAGCTACAAAGAAAATATGAAATATGAAATATTTAAATACTGAACTCTACAACTAAATTGGAGAGGATAAATATGATATTTCATTTTTCATAGCTAGAAATAAATGCTTATTGTATGCATCATAGAGTTGCACACATTTTTTTAAAAAGGCATTCTGAAAGGAAGAAAAATATTGATTTTCAGAAATACTTACCATCACGTAAATAAGGACACGTTCACATTAATGGTTGGTATGGGCTTAAGGTCTCAGTAAAAATACATTTGAATATCCTCCCCTCAAAAATCAGGAGTATAATGAGAAACATAGTGTCCATTCACAGCCATATGTTAATAGTCTCCACACTGTTGAGGATGACAATCAGTTGCCAAATACCATATGCCTGTCTTTAGCACAGTCAGTAAATACATTGCTTTTAGCACACATGTCATTGCTTTCTGCTCTTAGGAAATGCAACAAATTGTATTACTTATTTTTATTGCAATGTGTCATCTTTTTGTCAAAAAGAAAACCTGGGAGGAAACATATTCAAATTGATAGCAGAGACTTAAAAAGGGACAATAGTTTATACATCCTGCCAACACAAAGTCTCAAAAAAGTTTTTCTTCATAATGTAGTTTTGATTTCAAAGAAATGAATAAATATCAGTTGCCATTTTCCAATCACTATAGAACCAATTAATTTGGACTAAATTCTTAATGGTATCTGACTAGCTTTTATGTATCAGGTGTCCTGGCCATGAAGGAAAATAAGATTACTGGGGAAGGAGATGGGGAAGGAAGACAGGAAGGAGGCAATGCAATCAGCGGGCACCAAAAGCCATGATTACAATTTCAATTATTCATCACTGATATCAATATAATATTCGTTAGTTTGAATGAAGGCCCCCAAACAAATGAGTTATGAAAGCTCTATTAGCAAATTTGGGGAGATTAAGTGCCCAGACTCTTTAAACTTTTATCATCATTCCAATATATAAAACCCAGTTCCTGTTGAAGGAGAATTTATAATCCCTAAAGTCAAGACAGACCTGAGGGAATAAGAGATATTTAATCAAATATTTTAACAGACTACAGAGAAATTCAGAGGTGAGAGAAAGCAAATAATTTGAGGTTCAATGACAAACCTGTGGGATTATAGCTTGACTGAGCCTATCATACCATCAGTCCCTCTACTACAAATTAGTCTGTTGTGAATTTCCGATATAGGTGGACAAATGACTCATGCTGTGTGATCTCATCATGCCACTGTTGGCCCATTTAGGCAACCTCTTCGAAGTAATTCTTTGATATCTGTCACTTATAGCTTAATCACAGCAATGAGACCTTGCAAAAGAAGTACACATATGAACAAACGTTTCTCAGTTCTATGTATTTTTCATTTAAATTGCATTAATTATTATTGTTTGGGTAGTGGGTCTTGGATATTAATCGCCATTTGTGGCTGAATCTAGAAATAAGGTTGTTCAGTGGATAGTATATACCACCACAATGTGTGTTTGAATTTGAGCTGGATTAGTTTCATATTGTGTGTGTTTGCATGTATGGGTAGTTAAGACAGATTCCAGTATGTCTCACTGTGGGTACTGTCCAGTAGAATAGGAAGGAAACTGAACCTTGCCTCCTCCATATCAGGAATGGTCTTGAACTCCAAACTCAGGATGTGGACTAGAGATGAACCGCAGATTCTGAGTCTCTCAGAGCACATACATATTTAAACATTTCCTATGGGTCTGCATGCCAAAAGCAGCTACTTTTTTCAAAATAAGTCCTTTCCTCAAAAGTAGAAGAGTAATTCATACCAACCAAACAATCCAGATTAAGGAGTACTTCCAGAAAATTTATTGATTTTATTTCCACCAAAACTTGAGACCGGAATTGTACCCTATCAGGAATCTTTGCCCCGTGCTGGAAAAAGTCAGCATCATCTAGTCCACCAGAAAGGATAGCTCCTGTTCTTTCCAAAAGTCAGTAAAAGTTGGTGGCCTAAAGCAAGACTCTGTCAGAAGTCCTCTCAACCCAGGCAACAGCTAACTCCTCCAGAAACGTCAGAGTAACTCTAAACATCATTGGATACAATTATCTTTTTCTCTTGCATGTAATAATAGTAGATGAGCTCCCTTAAAGCAGAAATGATCTAGTCCACAGTATTTATTTTTCAAGAACACAGCATTCTCCTACCGTTCAGGAAACTGGGGAGGTCAATAGTTTTGAGAGTCTAACACATTGGACATTTTTTAAGGTGCTAGGTAGAAGATCACATTAATTTGTGGTGCAAAATATTTTCTTGAAGACACATCAAAATAAAGCTGACAGAGCTGAATTTATTGTGATTGTGTATTTTATATATAAAGGAGGGTAGGAAGAAAAAAGCTTTTTTCACAACATATTGTTAATTCACAGCATTTTCTAGATCCCCTCCATTCCATAAACCTTCCAGGATAAAAATTCATTGTTAGAAATATGATAGTAAATAAGGATAGCAGATGTTCCAATATGGGCTTAATTATAAGGACTGGGATAGCACTTTATGTTAGCTGACAGATTCTCTGCTATTAGCTTCCCATCAAACTGTATATGCTCCCAAGTCTTGATTAACAGATTTGTAGAATTTTAGATTCAGAAAGGACATTAAATGAAATGAAAAGGGTAATGTTTCATGCTATCACTGTGATTGTCATATATAATGCTCTGTCAATCATACCTAAAATGAAATTACTTTCCCCACCTCATACAGCAATTTCTTGTCAGAACAGTAACTAGACTGAATTTCTTCTATTGGCCTTAAAATGAATCATATAGATTACTGCCCACTTGCAAATTGACATGATTTTAATTATTCCTTGATATGTAACCTACAAAATAATTTCACTTACTCCTTACAACCTTTTTAAGAGATAGATATTATTAGTCACCTTTTATAGACAAAGATGATGAGACTCATTAGGGTTAGTTGTCCTAAAATCACACAGTTAGAATTTCAGCCCAAGTAGGTCTTCTAGCCAAGGCTATCCAATTTCCCACATTACAACATATTAAAACTAGCCTAGCTGTTACAAAAATCTTGATTCACAGAAAACCAATAATTCCTAATGAGTTCACACTTTTGCGGGTCTTTCCCTTTTGATTAGAAAAATTAACCTATTTGCTTGGAATAATCAATGTAGTATTTCCCTATTCTCTATGAATTTCTGAAAATAAATTATATATAATCTTACTTAACCCCTTAAATAATTTATTCTATTTTTGGTGGCCAAGTGGCCAACTCTGTTAGGCATTGAAGATACAGTGATGGAAAGGGTATAATCACAATTCATTTTCTAAAGTGGCATGTCAGCAATTAATTTCTGTGCATATTCTTATTAATTTTAATTAGAATAAAAATATGGCTGTTATATTTATAGATGCAGAAAAGAATCTTACAGATTATCATCTTAGTATGCACATATATTTATTAGTTCATTCATTAAATACTTAATGAGCATCTACTATATGCATTCATTAAAGGATAGAGCAAGAAATAGATATTCTTGTCTCAATGACTTACATTGGAATGAGAAAAACTTACTGCAAACAAGTAAATGCATTATATTCATGTGTGTGCATATATATATTCTATATACACATATTGCATATGTACTTATGTATATGCATATAATTTCAATGAACAAAAAGTGCTATAAGGAAACATAAAGCAAGGTAATAGAAAAGGTAAATGCTATTTTAGATATTGCAGAACTAGTATACAAATAGCATGTTGAAGAACACAGCACAAGTACAATATTTAATCATTGGCTATTTGAAGGTAAAACTGTTCTTTCCTCTTCTAAGTACAAGGCAATAAAACATTTTAGTTTATTAAAAATGGACCAATAACAAAAATAATACCCTTTTCAAAAACAGTACATTAAGTTTTCCAAAGATGAAAAACTACAGGTTTTATTTTGTGAATTTAATGTTGGAGAACCTGAATAAAGATTCTAAACCTATCTGAGAAACAATTATACCTAGGAGCTAAAATATCTCTGCTGTACCATTTTATTTCATCAGCTTACTTGAGAAAACAATTTTATGAAGATACTAAGCATTATTATGCAATTAAGATTGGTTGTGAAACCAGTTTCAATCTAATTTCTTCCTGGGCTTATTTTCCTGTTTGTGATAAAGTTCATAGGTTTAGAGTATTAAATTTTAATGCTGGAACTCCATCTTTGTGATAAAAAATGAGTAGTGTTGGCAAAACCAAGCAAAACAAAGGACACTTCAGACACACAAGCAAAAACAAAGAAAGAAAGAAACAAATAAACAAACAAAACTATTGTGGAGAATTTTTCCAAGGAAAAAAAACCCCACAGATTAATCTTTTACATTAAATATTTCATCTTTACTTTTTTCTGTATTCTAACTAAGTTTAGTTTTAGGAGATTGTATATGATGTTATTAAATTATTTTTCTTCTTGGAAATACTGTATTTTGATGAACAGAAAAAAGAACAAACATTCTTGGGGAAAGTTTAAGAATATAGAATACCTTGAAAAATTTGACTTTGAGGCTTACCTAAGTTTATCTTCAAGGGTACAGTATCTAACACCTTGAATGCACTATGTACTGAATGAAACATCACCTTATATCAAAGTAAAAGAACATGAACAAAATATCAAAGCAGAAGAGCTTTTTGTTTTGATCAACATCAGTGAAAATTAGATAATCCTTTTCACATTCTCCCCAATTCAGAAAAAATGAAACCTCCACTTACACAATGCCAAAAGAGCTGAGACTAGTCCAAAATTTGGGACTTGTTCAATCTCACATTCAAATCCAAACAGACACAATCCTGCTGGTTTATGAGCACTGACAGTACCCCGCTGTAGGTGATAAGGCTGCCGGCATTGTGCTCACTTAGCCACTGGCAGTAAAATAAACCCTGACAACTTGACAGTTCATCAATTGGAAAGCCATTCAGTCTTTTTGATATGTGGAGATACTGGGACTAGAGCCTTAATTTTAGACACATCTAAGTGAATCTGTATTGTAATTATTTGCATGGCAATGTTTTCCCTTGATGGTATCTCTGAGGACATTGTATATATGTGTTAATGTCCATATGAAAGAACCATCCCATTTATAAATGGAGCTAGCAATCCATAAACTTAGTCACAGTACTCTTAAAATTAGTTAAGAGGGAGATTTGGAGTTTTATAAATTCAGTACTTGGTTAAAATTGTAGTTTGGTAGAAAAGGATTTGTAGTGTAACAACGAATAAAAAATTAAAATAATACATAATTGTTTAAGCAACAGTGTAATAGGTACTGTAAAATTATGGTCCTTTTCACATAAAGTCTATGTTATCCCAGGGCACTGGAATGTTTCCATCCAATTTGGGAGTTAGAGCAATGAAACATAAATAATTACAGTAGTGTTCTATTATTACTTAAGAATGAAGCATACATAATTTGAAGTATATGATTCATTGTCAACTGAATGGCAGAGACGACACAGTACATGGACTCTGAATTCAGAGCTGGGTGAAGCAACTACATTGATCTTGGAACTACAATGATCATGGAAGGCAAAATGAAGACCACTTCTGTTACCCTCTAACATGACTTTTTGAGCATCTGGAACCCATCCAACCCTTTGAATCATGAATTTAGATGTCTCTCTCTTCATACACGACTTCCTGCCTCTGAAGGTCTTTCATTTAATGCAAACCAAAAATCGGCTCTTCAGACTTACAGAGGGCTCTCTTCTCTCAAGTCACACTTTCTGCCTATGGTTGAGATTCTTCCTGTCCTCATTACCATTCATGTCCAAGTTAGATTTTATGATTTACCACCTCAGCCATCACCCTGTCAATAAATATCCTTACAGCCATCACCTCATTTGAAATCTCAATCTTCCATTAATTCAAATGCATTATACCCATCAAATGCTTCTGGACAAAAATATATAACCATGTATATTAATGCTGAAATGAAATTTGAAACCCCTAAGAACCAACAACACCGCCTGGCAATTCTATATTTCCTAACTCGCCCTCTCTTGTTTGTTACAGCAGCTATTTTAAAACTTGATCACCTTTAAACTTTCAACCTCCTTATCTCTAATGTTTTCTGCTACATTTTCCCTCTCAGCATATAATCTCATCTCCCACTTTTCCAAGAAAAGTTAATATATTTCTTACTAATAGCCTTAACTCTTTGACACTACCCATGAAGACTTGCTTACATTCACACCATTCTTTTTTTACTCCCTCCCTCCATAATTCTGAAAAACCATGTCCTCCATGTCTAAGATACAGCATTCCATCCAAAGGGATCTGATCCCCTCTCTTTCTCCCAGACCTCTATCAATAACCACCTTCTTTCCTTTATCTTATTTCTCTTTCTTTCTTCCTTAATCCGAACATTTGAACATACTCCTTTCTTAAATTCTGAATGTTTGCCCCCCTTAATTTCATGAAGCCATTTAATGGCCACTCTTGTAACCAAATGGTGGGCTAATACAATATTTATGCTTATAATAAAATATTATATTATACAGTATTTATGCTTATAAATGCTTATGCTTGCTTCTTACTTGTAACCTTCCTTTTTACTTTCTGATTTGTTGGTTTTTCAACATAAAGCATTACAACCCTATTGACATTTCCTTCATAAGTGACAGTTAACTGCAACATTTTTTGAGGTAGGGCAAGTTTTGGGTGTGTCATATCATTAACTCATTTAGGTTGTAACTACGTATGAGTCTAGTGACACTCCTGAGGTCACTTGGTATTAAATAACATA
Source organism: Mustela erminea (assembly GCF_009829155.1). Classification (NCBI taxonomy): domain Eukaryota; kingdom Metazoa; phylum Chordata; class Mammalia; order Carnivora; family Mustelidae; genus Mustela; species Mustela erminea. The sequence goes on along the minus strand of NC_045615.1, from coordinate 52,308,313 downwards.
AAAATTTGAACAGCCTGACATCAGCAGCCTTCCTAACCCATTTGTCTTATTGCCTCTTCTTAGTTACTAATGAACCCCGAGTTCCTAATTTCAACAGATTCTCTTTAGCCTTTATACTACTGCTTTTCTGCTGCATTTCTGATCACCCCCTACTTCTTTTTTTTTTTTAAGATTTTATTTATTTATTTGACGGACAGAGATCACAAGCAGGCAGAAAAGCAGGCAGAGAGAGAGGGGGAAGCAGGATCCCCACTTGATCCCAGGACCCTGAGACCATGACCTGTGCTGAATCAGAGGCTTAACTACTGAGCCACTCAGGCACCCCCTGCCCACTTCTTGTAACTCATAGAGAATAGAGTTTATATAACTCATAGAGAGAAAACCCTCTCCACCCCATTTTATGAGGGCAATATAAGCTTAGTATCAAAATCCATGTGATACATCACATTAGTAAGAGAAAGGATAAAAACTGTATGATCGGGGTGCCTGGTAGGCTCAGTGGGTTAAAGCCTCTGCCTTTGGCTCCAGTCATGATCCTGGGGTCCTGGGATCGAGCCCCGCATCGGGCTCTCTGCTCAGTGGGGAGCCTGCTTCGTCCTCTCTCTCTGCCTGCCTCTCTGCCTGCTTGTAATTTCTGTCTGTCAAATAAATAAAATCTTTAATAAATAAATAAATAAATAAATAAATAAATAAATAAATCTTTAAAAAAAACTGTATGATCATTTCAATGCAGATAAAACATTTGACAAAATACAACACCTGTTTGTGATAAAAACTCTCAATAAAGTAGGCTTAGAGGGAACATATCTCAACATAGTAAAGGTCATATATAGAAAACCCACAGCTAATACTAAAACTGAGAGCTTTTCCTCTATGATCAGGAATAAAACAAGCATGTGCACTCTCAACTACTGTTATTTAGCATAGTACTAGAAGTCCTATGTCCATAGCAATTGGACAACGAGAAGAAATAAAAATCCTCCAAATCAGTAAGGAAGAAGTAAAATTCTAACTATTTTTAGATGACATATACTCTATATAGAAACCCAAAAGAGTCCACCAAAAAAACTGCTAGAACTGATACATGGATTCAGTAAAGTCTCAGGATACAAAATCAATGTACAGAAAACTCTTGCATTTCTATACACTAATAACGAAGCAGCAGAAAGAGAAATTCAGGAATCAGTCCCATTTATAACTGCACCAAAAACAATAAGATACCCAGAAATAAACTTAACCAAAGAGGTGAAAGACCTGTACTCTGAAAACTATAAACACTGATGAAAGAAACTGAAGATGACACAAAGAAATGGAAAAATATTCCACGCTCATGGATTGGAAGAATAAATATTGTTAAAATGTCTATACTACCCAGAACAATCTACACATTTAATGCAATCCCTAACAAAATACCAACAGCATTTTTCACAGAGTTAGAACAAACAATCCTAAAGTTTGTATGGAATCACAAAAGACCATGAATAGTCAAAGCAGTTTTGAAAAAGAAAAACAAAGCTGTATACATCACAATTCCAGACATCAAGTTATATTACAAAGCTGTAGTGATCAAAACAGTATGGTATTGGCACAAAATAAACATACTGATCAATGAAACAGAAAAGAAAACTCAGAAAAGAACCCACAACTATTACTCAATTAATCTTCAGGAAACATTATCCAATGGGAAAAAGATAATCTCCTCAAAAAATGATGGGACGGGGGGTGGGAGGTTGGGGTACCAGGTGGTGGGTATTATAGAGGGCACGGATTGCATGGAGCACGGGGTGTGGTGCAAAAATAATGAATACTGTTATGCTGGAAATAAAAATAAAAAAAAAAAAAAAGAAATGGAAAAAAAAAAATGATGGGAAAACTAGACGGCAACAGGCAAAAGAATGAAACTGGATCACTTTCTTACACCATTCACAAAAATAAATTCAAAATTGATTAAAGACTTAAATGTGAGACTTGAAACCATAAAAATCTGAGAGGCGAACACAGGCAGTAACCTCTTTGACACTAGCTATAGCAACTTCTTTCTAGTTATATCTCCTTAAGCAAGGGAAACAAAAGCAAAAATAAATTATTGGGACTTCATCAAAGTAAAAGTGAAGGAAACACAGTGATAGAAACGATCAAGAAAATGAAAAGGCAACTTATGAAATGGGAGAAGGTATTTGCAAATGATATATCTGAAAAGGGTTAGTATTAAAAATATACAAAGTAGTTATAAAACTCAACACCCCAAAAATGAATAATCCATTTAAAACATGGGCAGAAGACATGAGTAGACACCAAAGAAGGTGTACAAATGGCCAACACACACATGAAAAGATGCTCAACATCTCATCATCGGGAAAATACAAATCAAACTATAATGAGATATCACCTCCCAACTGTGAGAAAGGCTGAAATCAACAACACAAGAAACAACAGGTGCCAGCGAGGATGTGGAGAAAGGAAAACCCTCACACACTGTTAGTGGGAATGAAAACTAGTATATCCACTCTGAAAAACAGTATGGCAACACCTCAAGAAGTTAAAAATAGAACTATCCTATGATTCAGCTATTGTACTACTAGGTATTTACACAAAGGATACAAAAATGCTAATATGAAGGGGGACACAACCCCCTATGTTTATAGTGGCATTGTCTACAATAGCCAAATTATGGAAAGAGCCCCAAAATACACCGACTGATAAATAGATAAAGAAGATGTATTATATATCTACAATGGAATATTACTCAGCCATCAAAAAGAAATCTTGCCATTTGCAGTGGCATGGATGGACCAAGAGATTATTATGCTAAGCAAAAAAAAAAGAAAAGAAAAGAAAGAAAAAGAAAAGTCAGTCAGAGAACAATAAACACCATATTATTTCATTCATGTGTGAAATTTAAGAAATGAAACAGATGAACAAGGCAGGGAAAGAGACAGACAAACTATAAAACAGGGTTTTAACTATAGAGAACAAATTGAGGGTTGCTGGAGGGCATTTGGGAGGGTGGCCTAAATGGGTGATGGACATTAAGGAGGGCACTTGTGATGAGCACTGGGTGTTATATATAAATGATGAATCACTAAATTCTCCTCCTAAAACCAATATTACACTATATGTTACCTAGAATTTAAATAAAAACTTGAAACATACAAAGAATTGTTAAATACTCTGTATCAATGATAGATTAATTACACTATTGTTCAAAGCAAGGGGTGATGAAATAAATAAATTCCAAATCCATTTGAGGTGTGACTTTATAAGGAGACTTCATCATCATCAGGAGAGATGACTTTGGCAACTGAAAGCAGACCTCCAGCTGCCAGTGGGAAAGTAAAAGTCCCTTTTGGTAGAGTGCATTGGTGAGGAATGATGGCACTGGTGTTGATTGGGCAAGTAGAATTTTTTTTTTTCTAGGTTCTGGGAAGAAGAGTCATCTTTACCACAGCAGAACTCACTTACCCCAAGGTCTTCAGAGAGCTATTTTTTCTCAAGTTTTTATTTTAATTCCAGTTAGTTTACAGTATTGGTTTCAGGTGTAGAATTTAGTGATTCATTACTTACATACAAAACCTAGTGCTCATCACAACAAATGCCCTCCTTAATCACCATCACCTACTTAATCCATCTGTGCCCCCTCCAGTAACTCTAAGTTTGTTGTCTACAGTTAAGAGTCTGTGAAACTAAAAGGAATTTATATAAAAATGTAAATATATATATACATGTATATGCATATGTGTGTGTGTATATATATATATATGTGTGTGTGTGTGTATATGTGTGTGTGTGTGTGTGTGTGTGTGTGTGTGTGTATATCTCCTAGAATCAATTATGAAAACAAAAGAACCCAAAAGAACATGTCCGAAGGACTTGAATGGGCAATTAATTCCAAAAGAAGTCTGAAGTGCCAAAAAGTATGAGAAAATATGCAGAACTGTGTTATAATCAGGAAAATAAAAATTGAAACCATGAAGACATATCATTATATACCCAATAACTTAATAAAAATTTTGAAGTCTAATGGAATTAGACTCAGGCAATGAGAACTCATTGCACTGTATGAAAATTAGAAAATCTCTATGAAAATGGGTTTGAGGTTACAGAGCAAAGTTTCAAGATATGCTTTATTTTTTTTTTTATTTAAAGATTTTTATTTATTTATTTGATAGACAGAGAGAGATCACAAGTAGACAGAGAGGCAGGCAGAGAGAGAGAGGGGGAAGCAGGCTCCCCGCTGAGCAGAGAGCCTGATGTGGGGCTCGATCCCAGGACCCTGAGATCATGACCTGAGCCGAAGGCAGAGGCTTAAACCACTGAGCCACCCAGGTGCCCTCAAGATATGCTTTCTTATAGCAAACAATTCTACCCCTGAACACCAAATCCATAGAAATATATTCACAAGTTTAAGAGTATATATCCAAGATACGTCTACGAATGTGCATAACAGTTTTGCTCATAATGGTCTAAAAATGGAAAGAGACCACAATGGATTTTCAGATATTCATTAGGTAAAAACAATACAGAAATATATAGAGATAAACTACAACTACGTGTAATGACAAGAACGAATAACACAAACAGAATGTTGGATATAAGAATCAAGAAAAGACTTTGGTGAGTGCTGTGAAGTGTGTAAACCTGGCAATTCACAGACCTGTACCCCTGGGAATAAAAATACATGTTTATAAAAAAATAAAATAAATAAAAAAATTAATTAAAAAAATTTTGAAAAAAAAAAGAATCAAGAAAAGAGAATATATGAAATACTGAGTCTACTCATAAACTGAAATATTGGAAAAACTCAATTATGTTATTTAAGGATACACATAGTGATAAAATAATACTTAAAATCTAAAGAAATGAGTACCATAAAATTCAAACTAATGGTTATGCTACTGAGAAAGGAAGTTGGGGATGTGTGAGGGAGAAGTATGTGGGGTGGCTAGGATGCTTGATATGTTATATTTCTTGACTGTAGTAAGGGTTGTTTCCTTTAAAATAATTCACTAAACTAGCCTTGTGTTTTATGGAGTTTTTATATGTCTCCTTTGTTTTGCTATAAAACAATAATTAAAAATACATTAAGGTAATTTCACTCCTCTCTAGCATAAATCTATTAGGAAGTTTTTATTGTGGATTAGAATAGCTCCTAACTTTGTCACATCTAAGTTTTTCTGCATTCTACTCTCAGCACTGGAGAGAAACACCTACTGAAGAAACTCTTATTCTCAATGTAGTTACCTTTATATAGCTACAAATTTACAGCTGTGAGCTCTGGATGTACACTCAATTATCTTGTTTTTTTTCCTACCAAAAATATATAAACATGGCAAATAAAACTATAGAAAAGTCATTTCTGCAGAGGCTTTTATTTTCTCCTTGAGAAAGTTAGTGAACCAGTAGTTCATAAAATATCCTTTATTGGCACTCCTACTTTTACATGTGATTTGTAGCATAGAGTTAAGAGCTCATTTCCTGAAAACCATTTTCTACTTATTACATGACACATAGCATTTGAACTACTGTAATGTCACAGTTTAGACTTTTCCTCTTCCTATATGAAATGTATCAAAGCTCTTATTCTGATTTTGTGTCTGTTACAAGTTAAAAATCAAGCAGTTATTCATTATATAATTACTGAATTCACTACCTTATACAAATTATCATTATAATGAATGGAAGATGATGCTAGTTCCCTAGGAAACCATTGGGTTACTTTTTTTGCTTTAAATTATTCTAAGGCATAATAGAATTTATTGCTTAATACTTCTGATAAGTACTTAAGGTAATTTAAATGCCTAATTCTCCCCACCCCATTCTCTTTCAAACTACAATACAGGCTTTAATTCATACTATAATCTTATGACATGGAGAAAAATCAAACAAAACTATAGTTACTTTAGGAAAAAACAGGTACCAATATGTCTGCTCTTACCTTGCGAATACCTCGGCCAAGCTCCTCTCCATAGTTGGTTCCAAGGATTTCAAAATGGACATTGGGATTTCCTCCATTCTCTCCAAATTCTAATTCTCCAGTCAACCCACTGACTCCACCCTAAAACAGTGAAAAGATATTGATGTAAGATTTCAGAAATAAAATAACAATAATAATACCAATGATAACAATAATAGTGAAGAGAAGAAGAAGGAGAAAAAGAAGAGACGGAGAAAGGAGAAGGAGGGAAAATACTATTTGCATCAACAAAATAAATATTTTATCAAGAGGACAATTATTAACAGAATTTTTTTTAAATAGGTACACATAATAAATAGGACAGCAATTGAAAGTTGACCTTGAGGATAACTTAATCCAATCTCATCCTCTTTACGAACAAGGGAATTTATACTCAAAGAGTCAAATGACTACTGAAATAGCACCATGGTAGAGATGAGACATAATTGCAGGCTAGGATTTTTGCTACCATATCCTGTGAAATGCATAGTTCCATTAGTCAGAAAACAAGATGCTTCTGGAGAGCATAAAACCTACTCTGGAGACAAGTTTTGACAATATTCTTTCTGTAGCACAATTCTATTCTAATTTGATCTAAAAATATATCTGGGAATCTTAAAAGTCATGGTTTCTAACTTATTGGAGATTTATTTTTTCTTTCTTCTTTAAATATCTTTTCCGAATTAAAAAAAAAAGTTAAAAAAGCTAAATTGGGCTTGAAATCTGTCTTTGCTCTTAATAGTAATGCTGGCTGTTGAGATTCATTGGGAATTTCCAAACTTCATCTTTCGTTCAACATGACAGATGTTCATTTCCCCAACAGATGGCAATGTAGGTCATACTTCTCTCTTTCTTGTTTACCACTCTTCTCTCAGCTTAGTTTATCAGTGTTCGCCTTATTTAGGATTTTACAAATTAAAACCATATTCCGAATCACTTCTATACTAAAGCATTTTAAGAGTTTCAGCTTGATAATCACACTTATTTGGAAAAGTTATCTCTGTAATTTGCTTCAATTATCACCTCTATGACATTGATACCCAACTATATCTCATTTTGCCATATCCTCTAATTCAACTTCTAGTCTTTTTTGGCAGGTTTCATGTTGTTTGCCAAGTCTTCTACTTCCTCTGTGCTTCTAGCCCATCATGTGACTCTACATTCATAACAGATATTCAATAAAAGCACTGATTAATCATTAATTTCAATATTTATTTCATTTTTGCAATAGCAATAATCAACAAAAACTAACCTCTGCATTATTTCTTAAGAAGCCAGCTTCTCATTTATTATATGGTTTTATTAATAAAAATATGCTGAATTTGGGATTTCAGGAAGAGTCAAGATGGCAGAGAAGTAGCAGGCTGAGACTACTTCAGCTAGCAGGAGATCAGCTAGATAGTTTATCTAAAGATTGCAAACACCTACAAATCCAATGGCAGATCAAAGAGAAGAAGAACAGCAATTCTAGAAACAGAAAAACAAGCACTTTCTGAAAGGTAGGACTGGCGGAGAAGTGAATCCAAAGCGACGGGAAGATAGACCCTGGGGGGAGGGGCCAGCTCCCGGCAAGCGGCGGAGCAACAGAGCACAAAATCAGGACTTTTAAAAGTCTGTGCCGCTGAGGGACATAGCTCCAGAGGCTAAACCGGGGTGAAGCCCACGCGGGGTCAGCATGGCCTCAGGTCCTGCAGGGCACAGAAGGATCGAAGGTGTCTGAGTGTCGCGGAGCTTATGGGTACTGGAACGGGAAAGCCGGCTACAGAGATAGAGCAGACAGTAAGCTCACAGCTTGGGGTTACCTTGAACCAGCCACAGGCTCGGTGAGCTCGGAGCGCGGCCAGAGGTCAGGCAGACGGGAGGAACTGGGCGCTGTTCTCTGAAGGCGCACTGAGGAGTGGGGCCCTGGGCTCTCGGCTCCTCCAGGCCGAGACCAGGAGGCCGCCATTTGTATTCCCGTCCTCTGGAACTCTACAGAAAGTGCTCAGGGAACAAAAGCTCCTGAAAGCAAACCCGAGCGGATTACTCAGCCCGGCCCCTGCTAAGGGCGGTGCAATTCCGCCTGGGGCAAAGACACTTGCGAATCACTACACCAGGCCCCTCCCCCAGAAGATCAACAAGAAATCCAGCCAAGACCAGTTCACCTACCAAGGAGTGCGGTTTCAATACCAAGGAGAGCAGCGGAATTCCAGAGGAGAAGAAAGCAAAGCACGGAACTCATGGCTTTCTCCCTGTGATATTTTTTAGTCTTGCAGTTAATTTAATTTTTTTCTTTTTCATTTTTTTTCCTCTTCTTCTGCTAAAATTTTTTTTTAACTTTTACCCTTTTCTTTTTTAACGTTTTTAAACTAGTTTATCTAATATATATATATTTTTTTCTTGTTTATATTTTTCTTTATTCGTTTTCTTTTTTTAATTCTTTTTTTTTCTTTCCTTTCTTTAGTTTTAAACCTCTTTTTATCCCCTTTCTCCCCCCTCATGATTTGGGATCTCTTCTGATTTGGTTAAAGCATATTTTCCTGGGGTTATTGCCACCCTTTTAGTATTTTACTTGCTCCTTCATAGACTCTTATCTGGACAAAATGACAAGGCGGAAAAATTCACCACAAAAAAAAGAACAAGAGGCAGTACCAAAGGCTAGGGACCTAATCAATACAGACATTGGTAATATGTCAGATCTAGAGTTCAGAATGACAATTCTCAAGGTTCTAGTCTGGCTCGAAAAAGGCATGGAAGATATTAGAGAAACTCTCTCGGGAGATATAAAAGCCCTTTCTGGAGAAATAAAAGAACTAAAATCTAACCAAGTTGAAATCAAAAAAGCTATTAATGAGGTGCAATAAAAAATGGAGGCTCTCACTGCTAGGATAAATGTGGCAGAAGAAAGAATTAGCGATATAGAAGACCAAATGACAGAGAATAAAGAAGCTGAGCAAAAGAGGGACAAACAGCTACTGGACCACGAGGGGAGAATTCGAGAGATAAGTGACACCATAAGATGAAACAACATTAGAATAATTGGGATTCCAGAAGAAGAAGAAAGAGAGAGGGGAGCAGAAGCTATACTGGAGAGAATTATTGGGGAGAATTTCCCCAATATGGCAAAGGGAATGAGCATCAAAATTCAGGAGGTTCAGAGAATGCCCCTCAAAATCAATAAGAATAGGCCCACACCCCGTCACCTAATAGTAAAATTTAGAAGCCTTAGTGACAAAGAGAAAATCCTGAAAGCAGCCCGGGAAAAGAAGTCTGTAACATACAATGGTAAAAATATTAGATTGGCAGCTGACTTATCCACAGAGAGCTGGCAGGCTAGAAAGAGCTGGCATGATGTTTTCAGAGCACTAAACGAGAAAAACATGAAGCCAAGAATACTATATCCAGCTAGGCTGTCATTGAAAATAGAAGGAGAGATTAAAAGCTTCCAGGACAAACAAAAACTGAAAGAATTTGCAAACACCAAACCAGCTCTACAGGAAATATTGAAAGGGGTCCTCTAAGCAAAGAGAGAGCCTACAAGTGGTAGATCAGAAAGGAACAGAGACCATATACAGTAACAGTCACCTTACAGGCAATACAATGGCACTAAATTCATATCTCTCAATAGTCACCCTGAATGTTAATGGGCTAAATGCCCCAATCAAAAGACACAGGGTGTCAGAATGGATAAAAAAACAAAACCCATCTATATGTTGCCTCCAAGAAACTCATTTTAAGCCCGAAGACACCTCCAGATTTAAAGTGAGGAGGTGGAAAAGAATATACCATGCTAATGGACATCAGAAGAAAGCAGGAGTGGCAATCCTTATATCAGATCAATTAGATTTTAAGCCAAAGACTATAATAAGAGATGAGGAAGGACACTATATCATACTCAAAGGGTCTGTCCAATAAGAAGATCTAACAATTTTAAATATCTATGCCCCCAACATGGGAGCAGCCAACTATATAAACCAATTAATAACAAAATCAAAGAAACACATTAACAATAATACAATAATAGTAGGGGACTTTAACACTCCCCTCACTGAAATGGACAGATCCTCCAAGCAAAAGATCAGCAAGGAAATAAAGGCCTTAAACGACACACTGGACCAGATGGACATCACAGATATATTCAGAACATTTCATCCCAAAGCAACAGAATACACATACTTCTCTAGTGCACACGGAACATTCTCCAGAATAGATCACATCCTCGGTCCTAAATCAAGACTCAACTGGTATCAAAAGATTGGGATCATTCCCTGCATATTTTCAGACCACAATGCTCTGAATCTAGAAATCAACCACAAGAGGAAGTTTGGAAAGAACCCAAATACATGGAGACTAAACAGCATCCTTCTAAAGAATGAACGGGTCATCTGGGAAATTAAAGAAGAATTGAAAAAAATCATGGAAACAAATGATAATGAGAATACAACGGTTCAAAATCTGTGGGACACAACAAAGGCAGTCCTGAGAGGAAGATATATAGCGGTACAAGCCTTTCTCAAGAAACAAGAAAGGTCTCAGGTACCCAACCTAACCCTACACCTAAAGGAGCTGGAGAAAGAACAAGAAAGAAACCCTAAGCCCAGCAGGAGAAGAGAAATCATAAAGATCAGAGCAGAAATCAATGAAATAGAAACCAAAAAAACAATAGAACAAATCAACGAAACTAGGAGCTGATTCTTTGAAAGAATTAATAAAATAGATAATCCCCTGGCCAGACTTATCAAAAAGAAAAGAGAAAGGACCCAAATAAATAAAATCATGAATGAAAGAAGAGAGATCACAACTAACACCAAAGAAATACAAACTATTATAAGAACATACTGTGAGCAACTCTACGCCAATAAATTTGACAATCTGGAAGAAATGGATGCATTCCTAGAAACATATAAACTACCACAACTGAACGAGGAAGAAATAGAAAGCCTGAACAGACCCATAACCAGTAAGGAGATTGAAACAGTCATTAAAAATCTCCAAATGAACAAAAGCCCAGGGCCAGACGGCTTCCCGGGGGAATTCTACCAAACATTTAAAGAAGAACTAATTCCTATTCTCCTGAAACTGTTCCAAAAAATAGAAATGGAAGGAAAACTTCCAAACTCATTTTATGAGGTCAACATCACCTTGATCCCAAAACCAGACAAGGATCCCATCAAAAAAGAGAGCTATAGACCAATATCCTTGATGAACACAGATGCGAAAATTCTCACCAAAATACTAGCCAATAGGATTCGACAGTACATTAAAAGGATGATTCATCACGACCAAGTGGGATTTATTCCAGGGCTGCAAGGTTGGTTCAACATCCGCAAATCAAACAATGTGATACAACACATCAATAAAAGAAAGAACAAGAACCATATAATACTCTCAATAGATGCTAAAAACGCATTTGACAAAGTACAGCATCCCTTCCCAATCAAAACTTTTCAAAGTGTAGGGATAGAGGGCACATGCCTCAATATTATCAAAGGCATTTATGAAAAGCCCACCACAAATATCATTCTTTTTTTTTTTTTAATTTCTATGGAACACAAAGACATTTTGTGTTTCTTTTTTTTTTTTTTTAAGATTTTTTTATTTATTTGACAGAGAGAGAGAGGGATGACAAGTAGGCAGAGAGGCAGGCAGAGAGACAGAGGGGGAAGCAGGCTCCCTGCTTTCGAGCAGAGAGCCTGATGCGGGACTCGATCCCAGGACCCTGAGATCATGACTTGATCTGAAGGCAGAGGCTTAACCCACTGAGCCACTCAGGCGCCCCCACAAATATCATTCTCAATGGAGAAAAACTGAAAGCTTTTCCGCTAAGGTCAGGAACATGGCAGGGATGTCCATTATCACCACTGCTATTCAACATAGTACTAGAAGTCCTAGCCTCAGCAATCAGACAACAAAAGGAAATTAAAGGCATCCAAATCGGCAAAGAAGAAGTCAAACTCTCACTCTTCGCAGATGATATGTTACTATATGTGGAAAACCCGAAAGACTCCACTCCAAAACTGCTAGAACTTGTACAATAATTCAGTAAAGTGTCAGGATATAAAATCAATGCACAGAAATCAGTTGCATTTCTCTACACCAACAACAAGACAGAAGAAAGAGAAATTAAGGATTCAATCCCATTTACAATTGCACCCCAAACCATAAGATACCTAGGAATAAACCTAACCAAGGAGGCAAAGAATCTATACTCAGAAAACTATGAAGTACTCATGAAAGAAATTGAGGAAGCCACAAAGAAATGGAAAAATGTTCCATGCTCCTGGATTGGAAGAATAAATATTGTGAAAATGTCTATGCTACCTAAAGCAATCTACACATTTAATGCAATTCCTATCATATTACCATCCATCTTTTGCAAAGAAATGGAACAAATAATCCTAAAATTTATATGGAACCAGAAAAGACCTCGAATAGCCAAAGGAATATTGAAAAAGAAGGCCAACATTGGTGGCATCACAATTCTGGACTTCAAGCTCTATTACAAAGCTGTCATCATCAAGACTGCATGGTACTGGCACAAAAACAGACACATAGATCAATGGAACAGAATAGAGAGCCCAGAAATAGACCCTCAACTCTATGGTCAAGTAATCTTCGACAAAGCAGGAAAGAATGTCCAATGGCAAAAAGACAGCCTCTTCAATAAATGGTGCTGGGAAAATTGGACAGCCACATGCAGAAAAATGAAATTGGACCATTTCCTTACACCACACACGAAAATAGACTCAAAATGGATGAAGGACCTCAATGTGCGAAAGGAATCCATCCAAATCCTTGAGGAGAACACAGGCAGCAACCTCTTTGACCTCAGCCACAGTAACATCTTCCTAGGAACATCGCCAAAGGTAAGGGAAGCAAGGGCAAAAATGAACTATTGGGATTTCATCAAGATCAAAAGCTTTTGCACAGCAAAGGAAACAGTTAACAAAACCAAAAGACAACTGACAGAATGGGAGAAGATATTTGCAAACGACATATCAGATAAAGGACTAGTGTCCAAAATCTATAAAGAACTCAGCAAACTCAACACCCAAAGAACAAATAATCCAATCAAGAAATGGGCAGAGGACATGAACAGACATTTCTGCAAAGAAGACATCCAGATGGCCAACAGACACATGAAAAAGTGCTCCATATCACTCGGCATCAGGGAAATACAAATCAAAACCACAATGAGATATCACCTCACACCAGTCAGAATGGCTAAAATTAACAAGTCAGAAAATGACAGATGCTGGCGAGGATGCGGAGAAAGGGGAACCCTCCTACACTGTTGATGGGAATACAAGCTGGTGCAACCACTCTGGAAAACAACATGGAGGTTCCTCAAAATGTTGAAAATAGAACTGCCCTATGACCCAGCAATTGCACTACTGGGTATTTACCCTAAAGATACAAACGTAGTGATCCAAAGGGGCACGTGCACCTGAATGTTTATAGCAGCAATATCTACAATAGCCAAACTATGGACAGAACCTAGATGTCCATCAACAGATGAATGGATCAAGAAGATGTGGTATATATACACAATGGAATACTATGCAGCCATCAAAAGAAATGTAATCTTGCCATTTGCGATGACGTGGATGGAACTAAAGTGTATCATGCTTAGCGAAATAAGTCAAGTGGAGAAAGGCAACTGTCATATGATCTCCCTGATATGAAGAAGTGGTGATGCAACATGGGGGCTTAAGGGGGTAGGAGAAGAATAAATGAAACAAGGTGGGATTGGGAGGGAGAAAAACCTTAACTGACTCTTGATCTCGCAAAACAAACTGAGGGTTGCTGGGGGGAGGGGCGTTGGGGGGGTGGGGTTGTGGACATTGGGGAGGGTATGTGCTTTGGTGAGTGCTGTGAAGTGTGTAAACCTGGTGATTCACAGACCTGTACCCCTGGGATTAAAAATATATTATATGTTTATAAAAAATTAAAAATTAAAAAAAATATGCTGAATTTGATATGTCCATATGTTCTCCTCATACGTGAGCTAGCAGTCAATAGCATGGATTTTGGAGTCAGACTACCAGTATTTGTTAATGGTATCAGAATCTACTTGCTGGTAAACCTAAGTCACTGAATTTCTCTATACCCCAATTCTACATCTATTAAATAGCAAAATAATACTGCCTACCCCAGAACACTATTATGTGTCTTAGAATACCATACCCATAAAGGATATAGAAGAGAGCTTGAAGAGTGGTGAGAGCTTAATTACTATCATCATCATCACCATTATCTACATGATTATTTCATTCCTTAATTTCAAAGACTTCCTAGTTTTGCCACAAATTATAGACATGCTCTTGGTCTTTTTCAACTAGTTTATTAGGGTTGCAAAATTGCAGCATATGTTTGAATATTTACATGGCTTTGGGAAATGTTTTTGCAAATTTTGATTCAGTTACATTTCATTGATTACTATTTGGGGAAGAAAGTGTTAAAGCAGCTGGTCTAAGATTCATTAACTTGTTTTACTGTTATGTGTGTTGTGAGAAGTGTGGGTGTGGGTCAGGAGCAGAAAAAAAGAAAGGTCAGTCAGTCTAATGTCCTTATCAACTAGAACTCCAGGTAGAGACTAGTAATATTTAATAGGAAGAAGAGTCCTTATCTATAAAAGCCCTTAGCAGGATGTACTCTGCTAAAGACTTATTGTAGTAAATAAGCAGAATCTGTAGATTAATGGCTTATGGCACATCCAAAAATGTATTGAAGCTTTACACTTTCTAGAGTAAAATTGGAGACATTTAATAATGTAAATGCTCTCTGTTGTATGAGGTAAACTGATAGAACCTTCTTTGGAGACAGAATGCATGTATCCAATGTGCAAAGAAAGGATTCAGAGAGTCATGCAAAATGCCCTACAATCTCTCTCCTCTGTGCCTCTTGATTTCCTGTGCCTTTGATACGGGTAAATGAACCTATTATTGCATGTCAATTTGATCCTATATGTTCATTCAGTATTAACATCTCAAGAAATCCAGTTATCACTCTAGAATGTAAAGTCTGGGGTTAAGTACAGTGGATCTTATTATCATTAGTATCTCCAAATAGCAAATACTGTAGGAATTTGACTCACAAATATAGCTTATATATTTTTTTAAGACTTTATTTATTTGACAGAGAAAGACACAGCGAGAGAGGGAACACAAGCGGGGGAAATGGGAGAGGGCGAAGCAGGCTTTCCACCAAGCAGGGACCCCAAAGTGGGCTCAATCCCAGGACCCTGAGATCATGACGGGAGCCCAAGGCAGATGCCTAATGACTGAGCCCCCCAGGCACTCCCAAATACAGCTTATATTTCTAAACCCAAGTTCAAACTACCAGTATACCAAAATCTTCTATTGGAGATTTTCTTGTCCACATTCATACCTCCACCCAGCCTAATAATATCTCTTAATTTTATCAGTTTAAATTTCTGTCTTAGTGCTTAGGGAAAAACAAGATATTATATATCAATATGATCGCTACATTGCAAAAATGCTATACTCCTGAAATTTTTAAACATTTGAACACTAGATTGTTTGGCACTAAATTATTATTATTCCCAGTCAATACTCATATGGCTGCTCCAGGCCAAAGTTTTGATCCATAGCTTGTGTTGGTAACTCAGTCTACTTACACTGTGTACAAGGTACCAAAAAAACAAAGAAACAGACCAAAACAAAACAAAACAAAACAAAAAAACATAAATCAGGGAAACTGCGCTTGGTTAACTGTGGCCTCTACTTAACTTATTCACCTTTTTGACTCTGTAATTTGTCTTCTTTGTGTGATATTCTTAATGAGCCGTTAGCATTGGTAATCAGTAAAGCCTTCCCTTATGAAGATACAAGGGATGCTTGAGAGGTTGGTATTTCAAGCAAATAAGCTCTATCTCCAGCCTCTTGTTATTTGCCCTCAACTTAACCTCTCTGATTTTTGATTGCCTAGGACTATTCCCATGTTTTTGAGCTTTTTATTTTGTTTTCTTTTTTTCATCTATCCTCAGATCAACTTCGAAAACCGAGCCTTGATGAAAATATGTGCTGGCCAGGTGGTAATGAGCAGTCATTATCTTTGTACATGCACAGTTGCATTTTTTTATCTCTTGGTGATGTAGCAGATTCTAAACAAAACAAGCTAATGGGACATTGATAGTGTGAATGACACATACAAGTAATTTCTAAACGTCCTTTAAATTGACAGTAAAAATTGCTGCCGGAGTAAACCTTTTTTAAAATACCAAGTAAAATTGGTCTTGATTTCATTCCACCTAATCTATGTCGAAATGCCAGTGGATATCAAATATAGAATGGAGAAAGAGAGAAAAATAAAATGAGGAGAATCGAAGGTTGGGAATAATTTACCATTAGATAATCAGTTTCTCAAAAGGCAAAAGTTTGCTGTTCCTCTACAGAGAGGATAAGCTGGGAAAAACAAAATGAAGAAGAGAAAATATTTACTAAGATCTATTCCTCTCTTTTATGAGGCTGCAGGACGTTTCCCTATGCTTGAACTGCACAGTAACTTAGAGATACTTTGGAGGATCATATGGAACATCAAATATTTATGACACTCGTCTAATTTCCTTATACATACTTCTAGGTTCCTTGCAGCTTGCAGACATGCTTGGTAATCAAGAACAACCTGTTAAATAAACATGAGCCCAGAAAGGCAGAAAACACACTGAAAGATGCCAGACTCAGTGGTGTACCCTGGTGGCCTCATGTTTCATAAGTTAATTTCAGAGAGAAAAATCTCTGACAGAGGAAATATTACATTTTTAGCCAGAAAAAAATATAATGGCGGCTATATACTACATTATAAGATGAAGAAAACCACAAAAAATAAAAACAAAAGAAACTTCATTTGTGTGAAATGTTTAGGAAAAACTAAAATTGCCATGACATTTATATGTGTATATATATGCATACACATGTGCATATGTATATTTGCCAGTACACATATACATTAAAATATTCATTCATAATAGATGCTTTCAGCAAACCAAGAAGTAAATAGGATATTGCTAGTATTTTGATCATGTTATCTATATCTTAGATATAGAGGTACAGATGACAAGTTATTTGAGGAACCTGAACTGAAATCTCTATCCTGTTCTTCATACTTCTTCCTCTAGACTATATAAACTGTGTGCCCAATATAATATATGTATATCACAGTGGATTGCTCAAAAATGTATGTTGAACTGAAATAAGTTAAAATTTATACCATTTTACCCACTTGGTGATTCAAATGCCCTGAAGCTGGAGTATACGTTGACATGTCCACAAGAGTCACTATTCTAAGGGCATAGATGGCATTTTACAAGCTCTAGTAACAAAAAAGTTTATTTGCAAATATTATTGCAAAACACTATATTATATTCAAAGTCAGTACTGTTACTGGTAAGTCAGATGATATTTTCCTAAATTATCTCTCTGTCCTTCAGGTTTATAAATTATAAATGGTACGTGGTACTTAACCCCAAAAACAAAGTAATATGTTTCCATTCCTGTAAGTATACAAATTAAATAGCAACAATAGCCCCAATTTATTAGAGTTATTTTTCTCTAAGCCAGAAGCCTAGAATCTTCTCTTCTCCCCTGCACATTTATGTTAAATGTCAAATCTTGTTTTAATCACCGAAATATCTCTCAAAAACATCTACTTCTATCCATCCCTAAGACCAACACCGTTGCCTTGGTTTCCTTTGAGTTGGAACACCAGCCTCTTAAGTGTCATTCTCTCATCCAGTCTGTCTTGGTCCAATAGCAGGTGCAGAATGAATTCTCCACTTGGCAGCACTGAATAACCTAATTTTGTCACCCCTACCCTCCCTGGCCCTGCATTTAAAATACCTCAGTAGCTCAACCTTATCCCTTGGATAAAGTTTAGGAACTTAAACATGGTTTACAAAAGTTTTCCTGGTCTTTCTCTGTCTGTTTTATTTTAGCTAATAAGGAACCAAGTCACCAAGTCCCTATTCTACCTCTCTTCTAGCCAACCCCATCTTATTTCAGATGCCTACATGTGCCAAGCACTTTTTCCTCCAAGCCGGAGAATATTCTGTTGCTCTTGCGTGAGGCATCCTTCCTTCCCCATTCCTGAAGTACTCTCCCTTTCTTTTCCTGGCTAGTAATCACTCACCTTAAACATTTTCACCTATCTGTCATTCTTATACCTAGGGAGGTCCCCCGGACATATATTTCCAGAACAGTTGGTTTCCCCTTTTGTAGAACTAACCACACTTGGAATTATTTTTGATATTTCTATTTTCCTTCCTTATTCTGTGCTCACACAGTACAGCATATGGTAGTACTCAGTAAATATTTGTTGAGTGAATACATTACCATATAAGAATTAAAGTAATTTTAGTATTTTTGCCATTTCAAAGAACACTTCTTTAGATATGAACATGGAGTTAGATCTCTTTTAGATAGGATAGGTATTGATACAAGAAAATGTATTGTTACTAAATGATTTGAGATACTAACATAAATATTGATATATTCAATTTTACTACATTTAGTATTGAAAATAATCACCATAAAATATTTAGCAGAAACTGATCAATTAAGTCAATGCTGAAGTATTTGATTTAAGGATCTATCAAATCTTGATTGGCTTACTCACGTAGAGTACATACAAAATGTCAGTGTTTATATGTAATCACATATTTGAGTGTAGTATTTTTCTTAGTTTTTTTTTAATTAAACTAAAAGATATAAGCATATATTTTTTTTTTTTTTCTAAAACTCGGCTCTCATTTTGTTATCTCCATGCTCAAAAATTCTTTAGGGTCTTTTATTTACCTATAAAATAAATTCCTCAATCTCTTTCCAGTCTAGACTATTCCCTCTATGTATTTTATACACTCTGGTAAATTAATCAATTGTCATTATCCACATGATTTATTCCAACAGATATGGCAGCTAGAGTGCTCTCACCACTGAAATATCCTCCTCTCCATAGCTTTACCTATCTTAAACCTGTTAATTTTCAAGTTTCCATTAGTATGCTATCAGTTTCATACAAATGTTTCTAATGTGCTTTCTCTGTTTGGGGTCAAGTTCTCCAGGAAATAGCTCTGAAATGGGGATTTGTTTGTGTGCAGGAGGGTTACCTCAAGTGCTCCTAAGAAAAACACTTTCAAGGGAGTGCAAGAAAAGGGTGTGGGAAGGGAGAGGTTAAACAGTGATGGAAATACAGCAATGGCTTGGGTGATGCCTGGGGCTAGTCCCTGGGGAGGAGTAAAATAATTCTGGAGTTACAGCCTTTTGAGTCAAGGGACTCAGACCACTCTGCAGTGAGGGGTCGCTGTGTGTATGCAATTCCAGGAAGAGAGTGGAATGTCTCTCTGCCACACAGGGCATTTCCTGGACAGAGGCTCAGCTCTGTGCCTTCCTGGAAAAGAGTATCTCATCTGAGAAATGGGAATCTGAGTGTGTACCACTGCATGGTACATTCTTTCTAAGATTCCACAGTACCCTATTTTCACCACTTTGGGGGCCTCTTGTTGTCTCTCAAGGTAGAGGATAGCTTGCAGTATAATAATGCCAATATTCACTACTAGGCTCTAAATTCTTTTTTGGGTAATCACCCAAAAGTGTTTGAATAATACATTCCACACTACAGACAAGTGATAAATATCTGTTAAAAGAATGATAAATACATGAATGAGCACAGCGTACTCTTGGAAGCTGTCTCAACATTGATAGTAAGAAAAAATAGGAAATGATTGCCATTTAATTTTAGAACAAGTCTGTAAATAAAAATACTCTGCCCACATTGCTTGAATGTAATATTATTCCACAACCTAAGAATGGCGCTAGATCTGTATGGATTAAACTGATTTCTAAATGTCCCAGGGAAGTGGGTTTCAAACTGCGGTTCTAAGAACCAGTTGTAGTGGGAGTCCATCTATAGAGACCCTCCCCCACTTTCTTCCAGAGCAGCTCAGCTTTTGTTTTACTTATTTAGTTTAAAAGGCTTGAAAGCTTTCTTTAAGGCAGGTAACCTCAACAAATTTAAACTATACAACATGAAAACTCCTTACCAAAATGTATACTACAATTAAATGTAGGTTTTCATAAAACAGTAAAGATTGCATATGTGTGCTGATAAATTTCTGCCACAAGAGCTTTTAAAAATGCAGTCCATGCCTTTAGAATCATACCCTTGCAGACTCATCAATGCACACTCCAAATTCAAGGCATCTGAAAAAGGCACCTTGAAACTAAGATATTGTTTATGTAATATTTACACATAGCACTTATACCCTTGGTTTCTTGGTATGTGGCATTCCCTTTAGCCAAAGGGTTTTGGCAGTGGTGAATAAAATTATCACAATGAACAAGGAAAAGGGTATATAGTATGGTATACAGAACACAGAGTTAGAAGCCAAACAACTTGCTAATAAAACAAATTTGCATCGTAACTAACCCTTAATAAGTTGTTTAATTTTCCTAGAGGCTCAGCTTTCTCCATCTTAAAACTGGGGAAGGATTATTTTATTTTACCTTGCTACTATAAAACCGCATGAGTTAAATAAAAAAAAGCACAAAAATAATAAAAAAATAGAAAGATATATTCTTTACCTTGTTTAGAAATCTCTTTTCAAATAATACCTTTGATATACTTATAGCAAAACACTTGTGGCATATTTATTAAACCAAGATATTATTTATCATCAAAATTATACAAATTTAGAAGTAGAAGCTAAAGCAGTTAGTCAAGAACAGCTTTTATTTTATTATTTTTAAACTTCTCCCTGTCATTTATTTAGGGGAAAAGTTTTCTACAGTAGGATAAAGTGGCAGACATTAGCCTAGAATCCAATCATTTCCAACCATTAATTCCTGATCTTATAGTAGCCATGAGAACCAGCCTCTAGGAGGAATTATGTTTGAGTCCTATAACAGGGATAAAGGCTCTGATTAAGTCTTATCTCACATCACAAAAACTCCAAGTCGATGGATGCTTGCTATTAGAAAGTCTAGCACAAAAAACATGACCCAGACTGCCACCTTCAAAAAACACTGGCATTCTGCTATCTGTATATACCCACAGATTAAAAGCTCTGATGTTAAAAAAAAAAAAAGGTACTGCAAGAAAATAATTTCTATCATATATGCCATATATGTTGCCAATTGGCACTATGTTTTTACTCAAAATGTGGGGGGATAAATGAAAACACACACTTTATGAAAACATGCCCCTCCTAAGAAAATTGAACCCAAGTTAAAACATTTTTATGGAGTCAGATAATTATTTAAAAAATCTATTTCTGCTGATGGCAGCATGGCAGCCAATTGGCCTGTATGCCAAACATATATGGAACAAGTGCAATTCCCAAGTACAGACAAGAAGAACACACAGCACTACTCACGAAAGATTCAGAGCAAGCAAGCACTTTTCCCCATCACTGTAAGATGCCATCATCAGCTAAAGCACGCAGCCCGTCTTCAAACATATCTTTGGTCATTGCTATGTCAGATTGTCCCTGAATACCTTCAAAAAGTTGTATTTTAGAGTTGGTGTTTGCCCTTACATAAACTAAGTTAGCTAACCCTTCTCTCCATTTCGAGGAGGTGGAATTCATTTTTGTAGTAAGAAGATATTTCCATAGTTCAATCCAGTGGTTCTGCTAAGTGACTTAAGGATACCAGCTGTCCAGAGTATGCAGAAACCATTCCTCAGCTACTACTGAGCTTCTGATCTTACTCAAGTCTACATAAACCTGGATGAGAGCCTGGCAGGCTTGCTGGCTCAGCCAAGACATGACTGTGCTCGTAAGCATGTATGCTCATAAGCAATGGAGTTCTTCAATACTGTCACATTTGTGAACCCTTTCTCCACTTGCTCCTTGCTCTGGTAGTACAGAGCCACAAGGTGGTGAACCGGGTGCCTGTCAAAGGCTTCATCGTGAGAGTCCAGCATGAGGAAGATCAAATCGAGCCTTGATAATAACATGTGAGGTAACTGGATTATTACCAATAGCTGTTTTCTGTTGAGACTCAATAGAATTTGCTGCTGCCAGGATACAGGTGCATGCATTGAACTGACAAATAAGGGGTACCTGGGTGGCTCAGTGGGTTAAGCTGCTGCCTTCGGCTCGGGTCATGATCTCAGGGTCCTGGGATCGGGTCCTACATCGGGCTCTCTGCTCAGCGGGGAGCCTGCTTCCCTCACTCTCTGCCTGCCTCTCTGTCTACTTGTGATCTCTCTCTGTCAAATAAATAAATAAATAAAATCTTAAAAAGAATATTTGAACTGACAAATAATCCCAGCCTTCGAGATGGAGAGAGCCAACTGTCCCATGACAGTGCACAATGCTGGTCTCATATTTTCATTCATCTCAAACTTATAATACAGCAGATACTACTGTCACTTAGGTCAAAGGCGTCAGTCTTCAGGACCACCTGCCTTATCTCAGGGTCTTTTGCTACTTATACTGTGAAGTCAGTCCCAGGAGACTGGATCATACACATAATGCAGAGGCTGGGACGTACTGGTCCCAGGGTCACCACACATCAGGATTTGTTTTCAGCACAAAGTCTGTCCTTTGCCATGTGACTAAAATCTTTCTTTTTTCTAAGGAAGAGCTGAAGCAAGAGTCCCTTTTTAAAATCTTGATGTTCTTACATGCTTTGAGTGGAGACTGAAGCAATCGTTTCATAAATGCCTCGTTTTCCGTAGAGCTCCTTCAGCAATACCACACGCTTCTCTGAAAACAAGTTTCCATTCCGTATCTTCATCTGCTTCTTCATGCAGATGTTCTGCATCCATTTTCTGATAATAATTGCCGTCAATGTGGGTTTTGTAGACAGACTTCACATTACTCACTCTTGAATTGACTCAGTAAGAACAACTCAATCGATGTCTGTACTGTTTACTCTGTCCCCAGGTTGAACCTTGTCAACAAGATCATTGTGAGTAAAAAGGATGACAGCATGAAGCATCTGCCTTGCAGGCTTATTTTCTAGAAGACTGCTGATGTTTGATCCATCTGCTTGTCTGAGAACACAGAGTGATTGTGGGTCAGCATTCACCCATGTAGAGCTCAGAGATTCAGCCATGGTCCATCTCCACCAAGGCACTGTGGATGCATACCTGGCATTGCAAAAGGACTTCTGCATCTCACGAAGCAGGTGAGACATCCTAATCAACATGCCACTTATGGTGATAGACTGGTCAATGTCTTCTGAATTCAGGTTTCTCATGTAATTAGTCTTCAACACATTGAATGGTCCTACTTAAATCTGATGTTGTCTGATTGAATCTGGTAACTGTCAAAGAAGATCTCATTGACAGCCATGTTAAAAACTGGGATAACTTCTTGTGGGTGGTGGATGAGCCGTCTGTACAGATTTTTGTCAAATGACTTTATTCACAGTTTACACTTTAACATGCTTCCCCAATAACATGAATCACCCCATCATTGCATGTACAAACATCCAGCAATATCTATGACAACACTATCTTCTTTAGACACAGAGTCAATAAAATGTGAAGAAAACCCCCCAAGTTTTCTTCACATGTTGCCATATTTACATATGTTGCTCAAATCACAAGTTTGTGGCCTAGACGCTGCTCACTAGCCACTCTATCCTCTGTAACTAGCCTATCTTGCAAATTCCCCTACAGACCCTTCCATGTAGACCCCACATCAGGCTTCTATCTCATGGGTGTGCTGCTAACACCACAGCTTGGGGTTCCTTCCACCCAAGAGCTGGAAGCGTCCCATGTCAGTGGTGAATTAACATTAAAATCAAGATAAATAGTTGAAGGATGCATCAGAGGAGAACCGGAAACTAGTGTGTCCTATGTGGCAGGGTTGTGCAAGTCAGTTCTAAGCCAGGTTGGCATCAGCAACAGCTCTCCTTAGAGGTAGAATCCTTACATCTACACCTTTGAGATGGAGATGACCTGGCATCCTCACCTGGAGCAGGAACAGATGACCACCTCTGAGGTACATAAACTCTGGGGTATACCTGACAGGTCATTTCCCAGACAGCCTCAAGAATATGTTTTTTTTAAGTTCTTGAAAGTTTTAGAAAGATACAAAGTATTAGAATTAGGTGATAACATTAATTTTACTTGAGGACGAGATCAATGGCTACTTGAAAAAGACAAGGGAATAAACTATGAAGGAAGAAGTGAGAATCAGGAGTCAAGTTTCAAGGGTTGGTCAGCTCGATCACAAAATATGTCAAACATCAACAACTGCCCTACATACTTACAATATCTAGTTTGAAAACATAATGGAAATAAATTCGATTCATGATAATGTGTACAAATATGCACATACACAGAGACATACGTATTCAAAACTTTATAAAATTTTAAGTATAAAATATAATGCAAATAAGTATGAAGGACACTAGTCTTTACTGAGGGCTATAAAAAGGTGACTATGTGGATAGATACCATGTCCACAGATGGGAAGAGTCAGTATTTTAAAAATTATAAATCTCAAAGTGGATCTCTAGAAGTCATATAAATAGCAATGGCTTGGGGGTAACTGATAATACCTGGGAGAAATAAACACTTGAGAATTGACCACTATTTTTCAAAAAGAAGAGAAACGTGGAAGTACCTATTTTACAACTAATAAAATGCATTGTAAAGCTTCCATACAGCAGTTTCCTGGAAACTACCACTTCCCCCCTTATAAATGTACTGGACATTTACAGTATTTATATCAACTACATTGCTTCTTAATTTTTTTTTTTGTCTTACCTCCCCCCAAAAAGAATATAAATTAATTAAGGGACAGATCCTCATTCTTTCACTTGTCTCCTCACAGCGACTCAGAGGCTTTGTAAAGTATATATAGTATGCCCTTAATATAGACATGCAGTGGTTTCTTGAATGTAATTAAAAATTTTATCACTAGAATGTTCCCATTGTAATAAAGAGCCTGACCTCATTTGTGATATTTGGCTGCTGATTTCTTTCTAAGCTTTGGTCTCCCTTTCCCCTTTGGCTCCACATCTGGACATGCTGATCAAGAAAGCTCATTCTGCACCTGCTTCACTGAACCCAGTAGGAAATGTAAGTCTTAAAAATCTCTAGCCCAAGTAAATGGGAAATTTTCCCAGTCTCACTGACTGGCCACTAGCAAGACCTGGCCCACCCTTGCTGCTTGGGCTGAATTAGCCAGGACATCCCTGAGCCCATTCTGCTCTACTGGGAGTTCCTATATGAGTAGTAATGTTCTTTCAAATTTTCTTGGTACACGCAGTATTATCAATGACATCTGAATGAGATGACAAAAACACTCATATGAGGCAAAGTAATATGACTGGAAAAAAATGACTCCATTTTTGTTGAAATCAGTTTGAAATATGGGAAAACAAATAATGAAACTGAGCATGTGATTCTTGACCTCAGGGTTATATGTTCAAGCCCCACTGGGCTGAGTTTACTTAAAAAAAATAAGGAAACCAAATATATCTGCAATGATATATATCATTCAAAATTAGTCTCTAAATACATAGAATGGATATATTCCTTTAAAAGTGTCACTGGGCTGAAAGCTTACTGGGACGAATATACAAATATTCCCCCCCAAAATAAATGTCATAATTATTATATCTAAATTATTGTTTTGATTATACATTTTTCAACAGCATCATTTTGTATAATGAATTGCTCCATGAGAACCACCTACATATTATGGTGTCTCTCTTTCCCCTCCCACTAATACTTCCACTAAATAAGTATCTCCTAAGCAACCTCCCAAACTATTATCCTGCCTTTATATTCATTCAGAAGAATGAATCCCAGCCAAACCATGAATTAATAAATTGGCAGGATCAGAATCATGTTCAACAACTTCCCTTGGATTCATACCTGCCAAATCTCTACACAGATAGGGAGATCTTGGCAACACTTTGAGTTTAGATTTGACTTACTCATTTTTTAGTTGAAATATTTTATTCTGCCAATATATTCAATGCATTGAATTCTCAAGCACTTCTGTTGATAAGAGCCTAAATTCTCATTAAAGCGATTCTTTCACAAAGAGGAAACACACCAAGAGAAATATCCAGGCTAGTCTCCATTTGCAACATTTCCTTCTTCTCCTTCCTGGTTTCTTGTACAGCTCATTCACTTCTAATGATAAATTTTTAAATTTTTCTCTGGCTTTTCTAAAAAACGTTCATATTTCATTCAACTAGCTATTTCTCTTTTTGTTTCAGGAGAGAAAGGCAAACACATCAGAGAAAAAAAGGATGGGTAAAATAAGGAACATCAACTTCCAAGTGTCTGTCTTCTTTGTGTAAAGGGTACAAGAGAAATTTGTTTGTTTTATTAATCATTTCATTTTAAATCCAAGAAGCTGTGTGAGACAAACAGAAAATGCCAGCAAGGATGACATGACAAAGAGGCTAATAAACTGCAGAACGCGTATACCGTGGAGAGGAGCTAAGCACCATAAACTGCCTCCCGGGAACAGAGCACGTAGCTCAGCCAAAGCGGGTCACAGCCTGGCTAAACACCACGCTGACAGTGAGGAAGAAGAATGCACCAAATATCTCAAATAGTTCACGAAGGCTGAAAAATATTAACTGTTTATGAGTTTTATCTTTATCATATGATAAATTAAGGATCATCTCCTCTAATGTCGTACCATGTATCATGTATTCCAAAGACAGTGAAGTCTTGCACTTATTTTTTTCAGTTGATGGTGCATTTTTTTTTAAAGATTTTATTTATTTATTTGACAGACAGAGATCACAAATAGGCTGAGAAGCAGGCAGAGAAAGAGAGGAGGAAGCAGGCTCCCCACTGAGCAGAGAGCCCGATGTGGGGCTCAATCCCAGGTCTCTAGGACCATGACCTGAGCCGACGGCAGAGACTTTAACCCACTGAGCCACCCAGGTGCCCCTTGATGGTGCATTTTAAGGAAAAGAAAACCCCACCTATTTGTACTTGTGACAGGCACCAAAATAATCTTAGTATCCCTAATCCTAAAGGTATAACAAAGGCAGCTAAAAATAATTCAACCTAACTTTATATAATTCCCTGACGTGTAAGGAAGGGCTCCTTGTTTTATGCATGTATGTGACTTTCTGACGTTGTTTCTTTTAATATTTCATTTCTCTATTACACTGTCTTGCATCTTACATTGACAACAGTATTGGTGATGAGAAACATCCTTTTAAAAGATATCTCAACAAAAGACAACTTAATGTATCCCCTTTCCATGAAAATTAAGGAGAGTGAAACGTTAGCCACAAGTTACCTTCTTGATGGTCTCCAGCATGGATCGCCCTCCCTGCCAAGGCTTGGAGTTCTTTCTGATACACGACAAACTGGCCATGCTGTGCCATTTTCGGTCCTCCAGTTTCTTATGAAAAGCATTAGCAAGCAAAAGCACCGTGTCATATATGTAAAGGTTTGAAATCTGAAAAGACATTAGACAGTAATCATTAGAATCATTGATGCCTACCACTGAGAATAAGGGGAAAATCATCAGCTCGGCTACTTCCGTTCATGTCATAGATGGCTGGTTTACTGGGTTATTTATTAAGCAAAAGGTTTCTTTTTTTCATTTCCTGGGCAATTTCACCATTGACAATGAAGTCTTGTCTGATTGTATGCCTCAATTGCTTTCTCGGCTTATTTAGGTGTGAAAGGGAAGATAAAAAAGAAGTTTCGACAGAGGCGAGACTGTTAGTGTCAGACCTTTGAAAATCACTGGCCCTCATTTCTTTCTGAAGAGGTAAGGATCTAAGGGTTTCAGATTGGAAGGGCAAACTGAATAATACATTTTCTGAATATGTCAAGTTTTTGCATTCTGATTATTCAGATGGAGAAATATCAACTTGATCTTACATATAAAATGAGTGTCATAGGTGCAAGAAAAAGGAAGCGGCCATCTGTGTGTATGTGTCTCTCTATGGGGATTCGGTGATGAGAAAATGAGAGAACACAGTGCCATTCATAAACATTATAATTATCAAGGATCTATACAAACTTATCTAGGTATACAGAGGAATTGCAATTCAATAGCATGACAAATACCATAAACTATGAACTGTGGGTGAATATGTGTTATATATATTAATGCTTTCTTCTTCCAGAGTAATCATGTCATTATCTCCCTTCTATATAAATTGAAAAAATGAACTGAAAATTTTTGCTCTGATCTATTGCACTCTTACACTTAACTCGTGCCAGAAGTACTATTCATACTGTCAATTGCAGGAGGTGTTTATTTTTTGAAGATATTAGAAATTATTTAGGAAATATAAACACCAAGATACATCCAAAGTCAGTAAAAGATTTTAAATGGTATATTACTACTTCTCTGAAGGAAAAATAAAACACAAAGTAAAAAAATGAGAAATCACTATAGCTATGGAAGTTAAATTCATCTTAAAGCATTTGAGTCTCCTCAGATTTTTAAATATATCTTGTTATCACAGTTTTTTCCTGAAAACAAAGGTGACAATATGTTGATTGCCCTTTGTTTATAATTAATTATAATTAATTACTAAGGAATCTTATGAAATTGTCTTCAACCATCACAGAATGGCACTAAATTTCAACTATTGGGATGACAGTTTAATATTATGAAAAACTGTTAATAAGCACTTCCTAACAGTGCCTTGTGAGTTTTCTTTCATTACTAGGTGAATCTTAATCATTTGTTTTTGTTAAGTATCATTTTATATGCATAGTACTGAGGGAAGGCAGGCCTTTCTTTAAAGAGACATGGACATTAAGGGAGTCTTGTGATGGAATGAGCATTAGATATTATATGACTGATGAGTCACTGACCTCTACCTCTGAAACCAATAATATGTTATATGTTAATTAATTGAATTTAAATAAAATAAATAAGTAAAATGATGTGACTTGAAAGCAAAATAAAGAGGTACTACATATTCTCATGCACTATGTGAAATACCAGTTTGTTCTTTATAAGGAAATATTAGGACAGGCTACTCTCACCTTCACCTCCCTGAACCTCCCCTGTCTGATAATTACTAGAGAGAGTAGGGGACATGGATGACATCTGCAATGAATGAGGACTTGAAGATAAAAGTAGTTGATGACTCAAAATTCACTTTGAATTAGACTTTGAAGACCTGAACGGAACGGGAAACCTTTGGACATTTTCTCAATAATCTGTAATACTCTGGCCTCTTTTAACCTTTCCTTGCTTGGCTGCCTCAAACTTGCTTGCTCTTCACTCTCTAGCTCTCCTTGGCTTCTCCCTCTGGCTGACTGATTTAAAAAAAAAAAAAAAATATATATATATATATATATATATGAAATGGTAGGAATAGCACTCTTTGATGTCTCTTTACCTTTCTCCAACTACCTAACTTCTAATATTCAATCTGCAGGTCACGGGTGAGGTGAATCCTACCCTGGCTATTTCTCAGGACTCTACTTGTTTCCAGGCTAATTGGGCAGTCTTCTTTATCTCCCATGACACTCATGTTGCATGCTTCTACTTGTAACATGTAATGGTAAGTTTGTTTTTTTTTTTGTTTTTTTTTAATCTGGTTTTCACACTAGAATATGAGTTCCTTCCAGATAGGGCTCATAGTGTCCAAATGTTTCCCCTCTGTAATTTTGTTTCCCTTCTTCTTTATTTCCTCTTGGCTTAGCCTGGAGCCTAGCACACATTTGGCTTTTGATAAATAGCTGTCAAATAAGAGAAGACAAAGAAAAGGAAGTCAGGTTTAATGTCAGGTACATCTGACAGAAGTCAAGATGTGAGAAACCTGGCACCTTGTGTTCCATCCTAATCTTGACATTGCCATGGCACAGGGTCTCCTGCAAACTCTGAGGCATGTGCCTTAATTGTCCATGCTGCTCCTAAAGGTGAATGCCTTGTCTTTGATATGACAGGTGTTTTTGACAAATGGCTGCCTCTCATTCCCACCTTCTGAACTATGGAATTGAAAGGAGGTGATGACATTCTCTGAGATTTCCATTACCCCTTCTGGTAGTTGTTTCTCAGGGAAGTGCCTATTCTGTTTTGAGGTTCATGCTCTTTCCTATGCTGAGGTCCTATTCTGCTATCACCTATTGGTCTGTTGGTCACTCTGTATTCATGAGGTCTTTGACTCCTCTCTCACAGTGATTCTAAACTATCTCCCTCCATTAAAAGAAGTCACTGCAATTCCTACAGAGATGATTTTGACTTTTGTTCTGGCCACAACAAACAAGAGGAACTATTTACCGGATCCAAACACACACCTCCTCTAACATCTCAAACTCCATTTTTCCACCATCTGACCAATCATTTTTCTCTATCTTACTGTCACCACCCTCGCTTTCTGACTTACTTGAGCCCCCAGCACCCACCTCCTTTATAAGACAATCTTCTAATATTTGACAGCAGCCATGACTTGCCCTGAAATATCCTCCTTCCTTCGGTTGTTCATCATATGGTGTAACTCCTAGGCTGCTCATCATCTCAGCATTTTTCTTCTGTTCTCTTAGTTTTTGATGTTTCTGTTCAGAGTTTAGAACTCATTGCCAACATATTATTGCAGATGTGATCTGTCTAGGACAGAGTAGTCTAAAGGGTTGTCTCTCTTGATCTCACAAAATGCTCCACTAAGGAGACCAAGATCACATTAAAATGGCTTAGAGCCAAAAGGACTTGTGCTATGTTTAAACAAAATTTGCCTTCATCTTAATAACCTTAAACAGCTATCAAATCAGGTCTTATCCATCCAGACTTCTTATAATAATTTTGAACCTATCCTTTATCTCCTTGAAATGTCAAATTTCACATTTATTTTTAATCAGCAAATATTAATAATTTGGATCTTGATTATATAACACAGCATAAGCTTTCTCTCCTAGCTTTATGTCATTTACAAATCTGTTAGGCATTATTATTCACTTTTATTTGTGTAATGGTAAATAATTAAAAATGTAAGGTCCAAGAATACTATTTTTGGATGACCATATACAGTTCCTTGCACTTCAAGAGTAGAATATTTATCATTATGGTTGAGCATCCTCTTAGTTCCATACTTCCCAAATTGAAGTTAAAAGAAGTTATGGATATTAGAAGTACTCAGAGCTACAAAATATATCTGAGCTATGTTCCAGGCATATCAAATTTGCTCAAAGATTTGAAGAATAAACAAAGTTAACTGGTAAATTATTTGAAATATTACATTTAATTTTAAAGAAACTCATAAATTATAAATTTTAAGATGAGACTTCCACATATTTCTATTTCACATATTTCTAACTTTTATCTTTTTCTTCTTTTTTAAATCTAAAAATAATGTTTACTACTATCTTCTAAGTTCTTTATTGAAATATTTGTGTGACATTAACCTATCTAGACTTTTTAATGCCTTTCTATAAAGATTTCATAAGGAAATTGGTAAATTATACCTAAAAGTCAATATGCAATAAATAGGTTTATAACATTCTATCTTTATAAAAAAAATAAGTAAATAGGATTTAGTTTGGTAGTGCTTACCCTTAAGGAAGTCCTATTGTCATATTTGAAGTATCCCAAACCATGTATTTAGTAATATATTCTACAGTTTATCCAAATATCAACTTTTAGTGTATTAAATTCTGTCAGAATCATTTTCCTTCCTTTTGAAACTTGGAACAATATACCAATCTCATGTACTTGGGTCTTCTATCCAAGTATTTTTCTGGTATTTCTAAATTATAATATTGTGATCATATCTACTGTTTTATTTAATATTCTAAAACAATTATTATTTAGACCTCATTTTAAAGCAGTAAGGCATACGCTTACCATCTCCAAAACCTGCTCCTTATAAACGAGTGGTTTATTTTTTTTAAATAATTTTAACTCTAATTTTTCCAATTTGAAGACAGTTTTTCTTAGATGGAGATAACAAAAGCAAAAAAAAAATTTGAAATTTTCTATTTTCTCTCTATTAGTAGTCAATCTAACATTAGTTTCACCAAGCAGTTAATGCCTCACTTTTTTCTCGCTTCATATATTGTACAAACTTTGTCTCTAGAGCTAAAAGTTTTCTTTAACTTTATTTTGCAACTTCAACTCATCCTTGATTTTAGTCTTTCTGGCATGAATTTAAAAGTTTGGAAAGCTTGTTTTTTGTTTATAACAAAACAAATCTGAATCTTCTTTCTCTGTATATTAAATTAAGTAAGAGCCCAGAGACCTCTACCGAGACCCACACGAACTCTCTTCTCCCCTGTTGTACTGACTATTGTGATTTTATAGTTGGGTTTCTATTTAATAGTTGGGTCTCTATTTTTAGAGCTCACTTGAGTCATATTTTCATACTTTTACTTTTTCTGAGCTATTTTTAATAGTACCCTGCTGATAAGATAAAAATCTGTGATCCTATTTACCTGCAGTTTTTTATAGGCTCCAAGTTGGGAGGGTTACGTCTCTGAAGGAATCCCCTACTTCCAATTTTTTAAAACATATTATTCTTGTGGCTTCCTCTAACTTCAGTCAGATAAAATTTTTACCAAGAGAAGCCTCTATATCATATGTTGTGTTTTTAGTGGAACATCTTAAATTTACAGTCCTGCATTTAAGATTCTTAATTTTATATATATATCCACATATCAAATCTTCTGTCAATTTTTCTTTTATATACTAGATATTTTCTCAAAACCTATTATGTATAATAGGGAAGTTATTGTGTAATAAATCCTCAAATAAAAGTAATTTTCTTATTTTCTTCCATCTGTGGGTTTTACAGGTGGAAGACAAAGGTGTGGGATAAGAGGCATGGTGCTTCCTTAACTCAGTATAGAAGTCTGGGGCTATGAAGAGAAAGAAAGAAAAAGAAAGAAAGAAAGAAAGAAAAAAAGAAAGAAAGAAAGAAAGAAAAAATATTTGTTCCATGGTTTCAAGATACTCATTAATAAATCAGTAGGATTATACTTTTAGATGAATGTGCCTTAAAATATTATGTAGCTACTTTCTGCTTTCCCAGTTTGTATATTTCCTATTACTTCCTTTGACAGAGATTAACTTCAATAATTCAAAATTTTCTTAATCAAAATTATTCCACTGTCTCCATTTAGAATTCTATCATTTTCATATCAATCATGTTCATGACCAATTAATATGAAAAAAATAGGTCATTATAAGCATATGTGTAAGACTGGCATTAAAATTTAAACAGACCTTGTTTAGGCTTCAGAGTGGCATACTTTAATCATTGTCTTCTCCTTAATTACATTCAAATCAACATATATTTATGATGAAGCAAAGCAGTGTGGTAGGTGTGATGGAGGAAACAAAGATAGACGAGTACTTCATGGGATTTTATGATACCAGATCTTGGAGGAGACCTAGTCTCAAAGAGCCTAAATCTAGTAAGGAACACAAAGTTTTGTGGTCAATGGTCCTGGTAAATACATGCTGCTCCTTACAATGGTGATAAGTATGATGAAGTAGTTGGATAAATAGTAATTAATCTTTAAAAAAATCCAAAACTGACTAAAGATAGGAAAAATGTAGAGATGTCTTTCAAAAGAAGTCATTTTACAAAATGACCTTATTTATCTGGTATTACTGGGGATGAACTAGTTCTTATAGGGTGTATTTCCAAACTGTTCAAACTGAGTATCTCTAAGCACTAAAACATTTTTGAGATTAAACATTTTGAAAGAACAGCTTTCTAAAATATATATTTTTCTGACTTCTGAAATTGACCATGACTTTAATCTTTGTTGCTATCTCAGAGTTATTGTTAAAATACTAATATGTTAGCAGCATAGCACGATTATACCCTTAGGAGCTGTTTTATGACACCGAGTTGTTTTTATTGGAAAAGCCCTACACTGATAGGATATTTGAATTAGTATATCTGATTATTTTTTTCTGTCCCTTGTCTGCTAGAAAATGCTCCTTATGGCTTCGGACTGTTGTCGATATGCCTGCCTTGGTAACAACCCATTCATACTGACATATTGAGATTTCCAGTGCAAAGGAAATAAAACTAAATAAAACTAAATCTGATAGCATTTTCCTTAAGAAAAAGAAAATAGTCTCTGGGTGAGTTTTTAAAGGACATCCTTATGAGTAAACTGCAGGGACTTCCTGTTCTCTATTTTGCTGCTCAGAGATTTTATTTATTTACTTTGAATTTCTTTGTTGTATTCTGAATAGCAAAGCTTTCAGTTATATCCCATCTGATTTCGATAGGACTATATAGCACTATAGTATTTTTGCATTTCTAAGTATTTTTTGATGAATATCTTCCAACTGGAGACTAATCTTTAAAAAGAGAATAAATGTCTATGTCCTTGTTATGCCAGAGAAGTCAAGCAAATTTAATAATTTGGAATTTGGCATTAAGGAATGTCAATCACAAATTCCACCATGGCAAATGCTATGTATCTACTTGCTGAGAAGGAAATAACATTTACTCATTATATTTTTATTAAATGAGTATGTATTTTGCTATATTGAGGTCAAGATCAAAGACAGAAATTCTTAGCATTCCTGCATCAGACTTACTAAATTTCTAGAGGAAGAGAATAGTTCAGAAAATGCAAACATGTAACATTCTGAATCTATTACAACTCAAAGAGCTCTCTGTATAATTGACCAATGAAGCACCTCGAGAGAAATACTGTAGCATTTAGAATATACCTCCATATTCTGAGCAAATGGATCCTTTGGATCACACAACGTTGAAGATATTCGATGGTTGCCACGGAAACATCGCTGACTTATGTTCTGGGGGACTGGAAATGTCTGCCGGATGATTGTTAACCTTCCAATTGATCTTCTTACAAGTTCCTGAACATCCACATCATTTATTTCCTATAAGATAAGAAATGGAATTATTAGAAATGCTTTAATATGGTAACAGAAACAGAAAACTATTAATGAGTTGTTATTTGTAAATGTAAAGGAATTCGTGACTATAATGCATTTGCTTAGTGCTTAGGACACATCCAGATGAAAACAATAATACATGTTAATTAAAATGATCAGCTCATTTATAGGTGTTGTTTGTGCTTTATATTATATACATTACTGCCTAAATAATTCTAAATGGAACAACTGCTTAAATCCACCTTATCTGTAGTAATTTTCTAATATACTATGTTGAACATTGGAAAAATATTTGTCTAAACATTGAAAAAGGTCATAAAATCAGTGGGTTTCAAGGTACTTTGAGTATCCAGAAGATAGTTGCAATGTAAGAGGAATATATATTTTTCTTAGAAATGAAAAATGGAGTTTTCAAATAAAGCAAGTAAAGAAAACAAGAGGACATTTAAAAAAATGTTTCTCAATTATTTCTTAGAACTGGTATTAATTCATACATTTCTCTTGGTAAAGAACAGATTAAACAAAGTGTTCATAAAGATGGAACATTTTTTATTATACAATGTGAACCAGAATAGATGAATGGAAAAAAAAACAATATTCTTTATCCAAATTGATATTATCTTGCACATGAGTATTTGTCAAAGTCAAGGAACATATTTTCTACTTTCTTCACCCCCTCCCACCTTCCAACTTCAGACTTAAATTTTAAGACTTGGATCAATCATGGAAGTAGAAATAATAAAAATGAAATAATATTTTTATACTATAACATCTATTCTAACTGGAATTAGAATAGAAATGATAAGAATAAATTTTAGTTTTAAGGCAGTCTTTACTAAAGCAGTTTGTGCTTCATAGTGTCCATTTGGAGTGTTTTAAACCAACAAAGCCTTGCAATTAACATATTATTGGTTTCAATAGATTCTTATGGCGGCAGAAATAAGATTTGACACAAGATAAATTTTGGACTGTGGTGAGCGTTTCTTGATTTTGATCTGAAGAATTATTAAAGAATAATGAAAAAGAAAAAGACTATTTATAGGTGTAAATTGTCTTCTTTTCCTTTCTAGATTAATTACATATTATTCTTATTTAAAGCATATATTAGTTTCAAAATTCATTATTTTATATCTTCACAAAAATAGAGATTTTCTGGAAATAAAATAATACCTGTCAGCTGTATGCAGTATAATATTCTGGATTTCTGGTCAATTGATCCCTAATGTACCATAAAAAATGATTTTTCTCATTTAAAATGCTGTCTTTTCCCTTTAGTCTATGTCCTTTCCCTAGCCCACCAGAAACACTATCTGGCAAAAAGCAAATCACTTTTTAATTCTCTATTATCTATTCACAAAGCAGAATTAAACAGTATCTCATCAACTTCCATTTTAAGACTGAAATTTAACCAGAAACATTTTAAAAGTAACTAATATTGCTTTTCAGTGTCTTTACTTTTTTTTTTTTTAATTCCATGTTGTGCAGACAGGAATTTTCATTTAAAAGACAGTGAGAGATTCTACCACCTTTTTCATAATGTTAATTAAGTTTTGTTATATATGTGATCTTTTGTTCTTTAGTAATACTAAGATACAGCAACATTTTGTAAAACAGCATCATTTCTACCTGCCCCACATATGATGAACTATAAATCAGCATATTAGTATAAAAACTTATATTAAGTCTCTGCTTATAGTTGACAAACATTAAGCACTTCACCTATTGTCTCATTTTCTACTAAAAACTGCATTCTGAATCAGATACTGTGATTCTTACTTCATAAATAAAGAACCAGAGAAATTCCAAGTTCTTCATTCAAAATATTCTTTATTCATGGTATGAATTTATAAATGTCATCAAAAGAAACACTCTCTAAAGTAATTATACAAGATATGCACATTTCCTTATGTGAAATATTTAGATTAATATTCATGAATGATAGAAATTAAAACTATAAAGATATATTATTCTGGTATTAAAGACATTAATGATTCTATAAGGAATAATAAAGTAATCTATCATGAGCCAAAGTCTTTAAGTGGACTATTTTCAAGCCCGCAAAAAGGGATGATTTTGAAAGCTGAAGTTCTCAGGTGTCTAAGCAACTAAGCTATATCTGAGGAAATGTCAATTTAAATCGAATATATTTTGCCTATTATTATTTGGGAAAGGGAAAAGGAAGTAATTTTCTGGGAGGAAAGAATCTGCCATTCTGAATGAAGTTAACAGACAGTGTGTCTCAAAAAATTCACTTGCAGTTTTAGTTTTGACACCTGATCTCAAAAATAGTTTGATAGCGATATGAAAACTTGATTAGGCAGCTATTTTATATTTACAGAACTTTACTTCTACATTTCAAAAAGTGCATTTCAAGAGAGGCAGATGTAATGCTATGTAAACACTGAAAGTCAAATGAATATTTACTCTATTTTAAAGATACACTTTTAAATGAAAAAAAATCCATAAGTAAACTACTATAATAAAATATGAAACTATTGTATAATCTATTCGAATCTACATTGTTCTAAGACTCTGAACTTTAAAAAATGTGCGAACCATCAGATTTTTTAAAAATCTAGAACCAGTTCAAACACTCATTCTCCCAAGCCTACAGTACCACCAAATTATGCTAATCTCTATAAAGATATACAGAAATTTTCTCAGTTTTAAAGAATTTAAAGAGGTTGAATAACAAAATTGTTTGTTCTTTTTGTATTCTCTATATGAATAAGTATATTTCTGAATTAAGAATTAATAATGTAATAAAAGTGGAAAAATGTTTTATTTATTTATTTTTAAAGATTTTATTTATTTATTTGACAGAGAGAAATCACAAGTAAGCAAAGAGGCAGGCAGAGGAGGAAGCAGGCTCCCCGCGGAGCAGAGAGCCTGATGCGGGGCTTCATACCAGGACCCTAGGATCATGACCTGAGCCGAAGGCAGAGGCTTTATTTAACACACTGAGCCACCCAGGCGCCCCGAAAAAAGGTTTTATTATATCTAACATATTTAGATATAATAAAACATATATATACACAGATATATTTGAATGTATATTTGAATGTATATGTGTTTGTGTGTGTGTGTGTGTGTGTGTGTGTGTACACACACTTCTTTAGGAATGAGGCATACAGTCTTTTTTTTTTCCCAAAAAATAACTTACACAGATAATAAAAAATTATTAATAGTCAAGTCAAAATATTCCTATTCCCTTTGCTGTAAGAGTTTGGTACAAGGTGAACCCTGAACTGTGTAAGAGAGAAGAGGAAAGCTAAAAGTCTGTTACAACTCCATCCAGAAACAGCCACTTCCCAGAACAAATCTTTTAGGAGAATTCAGTCACTCCCAAATCTTTGTGGTGTATCAGCATAGGTTTAAAATAATAAATTCCAGGGAAGGAAAGACTCTCAAAATCCATTAGATCAGATACCCATCTATACTGTATAAACTATTTTGGAAGAGACTTCCTTCTTTTCCCTTTTTTTTTCTTTTTTTAAATCTCAGCATCTAACAAAGTTTCTGTCTCATCATAGGTATTTGCTAAATGTTGATAATTTAAAAATGAATGAACAAATGAAGTAATGGCAGGACTTCACCAAACTATCTCCTAAAGATAGATACCTGAAATTTTAAGTGTAGCAACTGGGATGCTGTCATAACTTCAACACTAACAAATAAGCCAGATTTTAGTAATGTCATTAAGCAGTATACTATATGGCGTAGTTTGAAAAAATTATATTTTTTTGTTGTTGCTTTTGCTAATGTTTATATTCTTCATGCTTTAGCAAAGATGAACCTTTCACGCTTCCACAGAATTTAACATTAATGTGAAATAATTACACAAACATAATGTTGAAATATGGAACAAAACCAACTGTAGGCTATATACCAGCAGGAAATGTAGCAGAATGGTAACTTTCTGCTTGAGAGATTAGTAGTGAGCAGTTCAATTAATCACTAAACTAGGAAAAATGAACAACCTCCTTTACACATACAGGCTTTTAAAATCTAAACAACAACTTCTTTTTAACTGCAATACTGAATTGCAGCAATTACCTTAAATTATTTAAACAAGAAGTCAGGGCACCAAAGGTCAGGTTCAGTGTTATCAAATGATAGAGGGTGCTTATAGCATGATGTTTCCTGCATCTCTAGACAATGCATATCTTTCTATCCGAATTTCTAACTTTTGTAATACTTAAATAAAGTGTGAGGCCATCTGTTTCATGACCCTAGGGGGATGACAATACTTACATGGAAAGGCTGTTCTGAGCTAGAGTCACTGATTGCAGGAAGAAGATAAATAGCATTACCAACTACTAACATATGATTGATTATACCATATGAGGTAACACAGCCTCTCATTATTATAGCACACTTATTGCAAATGAAAAAAATATATTGTTTTCAAGTTCGTACATCAATTTGTATCATGATGCACAGTACCAACTTTGATTTATAGCACCTCTTTAAGAAACTATTGGTGCAATAGATTAAATAAATGTTTGCAACCCATTTTAAAATTAGCAACAAAATAGTAGCTATGCAAACCAATCTAGACAGATTCATGTTTTCTACATTCAGTCAAATGGGCATTTGCATAGTTAGAGTTTTGTTGTTGTTGTTACTACTTCTAGAGTTTGTTAACTTCTTAGCAAATTTGAGAAATAGATGTTTCTTCTTTTATGGAAACTAGGATAATTTTAATTCATTCATTATAAATTTGTATAAGCAACTCATAAACAAAGTAAAGGTACTGAGAGTTAAGTTTCCAAAGGCATATTTTGTATCTCAGAGAAAACGAGGTAACTAAATGGAATCACTTAGAAGATGTTGACTGCAGATATATGGATAATGATGATTTTTCCTAGGAATGAAAGTACAGAAAACATGTTTGAACCTAGTTTAGGTAAAAATAATAACAAATATAAACTGTGGGCTGTGAACATCAGATTTTTCAGAAGCTAGGTGGTATTGACCTGCCCCAAAGAAATGACAGCTCTGTTCAAGGACTAGTAAGAAGGACTGCATGTAAAAAGGACACAAGGTTTTTAGTAGTGGTAAAGGTGAAGTTATAAAGTTATGACAGCTTACAGTAGAAAATCCAAGTGTGAAGGAGGAAAAAAAGAATTGTGGTCTCCTATACTCCTAACATTTAGTGATTTATTTGCTGGTTAAATTGCTTTGTTTGTGTGGATGTTTTATTTACAAAATAGTGGCCCAACTTGCTGAATATACATTTAAAGACATTTTCCTTCTAATATTTTATTAAATTAACTTAAATGTAAGTTTAAAAAGACTCTTAATGTTTATGAAATCTATACTAAAATAGAAATTGTTATTATTTCCTTAATATTTGTCACTAATGAAATACACTCTAGTCTCCTCAGGCTTCCTCTGTATGATATGAAGGAATGATTTCTCCCATAGCACAAACAGATACAGAAGCAGTAGACAGATGACTCCTGGTGTTCCAGGATCTCTACGTGGGTTCACACTTTTAAGATTCAGGCATGTTGTTAGAAGTTTAATTGGATATGGGGGGAAAAGTAATTAATGGGTCCCCTATGTAATATTATCAAAGAAGAGAATGGAATGGACATTTTTGTTTAATAATTCTAAGTATTAATTGGTTTAATTAATCTTTAGTCAACCAGTACCAAAAGATTGGGATCATTCTTGCATATTTTCAGTGCTCTGAAGCTAGAACCCAATCACAAGAGGAAAGGTGGGGAAAAACTCAAATACATGGAGGCTAAAGTGCATCTTACTAAAGAATGAATGGGTTAATTAGGAAATTAAAAAAGAATTGAAAAAACTCATGGAAACAAATGAAAATGAAAACACAAAGGTTCAAAATATTTGGGACACAGCAAAGGCAGTCCTGAAAAGAAAGTATATAGCGATACAAGCCTTTCTCAAGAAACGAGAAAGGTCTCAAGTACACAACCTAACCCTACACCTAAAGAAGCTGGAGAAAGAACATCAAAGAAAGCCTAAACCCACCAGGAGAAGAGAAATCATAAAGATCAGAGCAGAAATTAATGATATAGAAACCAAAAGAATAGTAGAACAAATCAATGAAACTAGGAGCTGGTTCTTTGAAAGAATTAATAAGATTGATAAATCCCTGGCCAGACTTATCAGAAAAAAAGGAGAAAGGACCTAAATAAATAAAATCATGAATGAAAGAGAAGAGATCACAACCAACACCAAATACAAACAATTATGAAAACATATTGTGAGCAACTATATGCCAGCAAATTTGACAATCTGGAAGAAATGGATGCATTCCTAGAGACATATAAACTACCACAACTGAACCAGGAAGAAATAGAAAACCTGAACAGAACCATAGCCACTGAGGAGATTGAAACAGTCATCAAAAATCTCCCAACAAAGAAGAGCCCAGGGCCAGACAGCTTCCCAGGGGAATTCTACCAAACACTAAAGAAGAATTAATACCTGTTCTCCAGAAACTGTTCCAAAAAATAGATATGGAAGGAGAACTTCAAAACTCATTTCATAAGGGCAGCATTACCTTGATCCCAAAACAGACAAAGACCCCCCCAAACAGGAGAATTACAGACCAATATCCTTGATGAACATGGATTTGAAAATTCCCACCAAAATACTAGCCAATAGGATCAAACAGTACATTAAAAAAATTACTCACCACAACCAAGTGAGATTTATTCCTGGGCTGCAAGGTTGGTTCAACACCCACAAATAAATCAATGTGATACAGTACATTAATCAAAGAAAGAATAAAAACCATATGAAACTCTGAATAGATGCTGAAAAAGCACTTGACAAAGTACAGCATCATTTCTTGATCAAAACTCTTTACAGTATAGGCATAGAGGGTACATACTTCAAAACCATCAAAGCCATCTATGAAAAACCCACAGCAAATATCATTCTTAATGGGGAAAAAATGAGAAGTTTTCCCCTAAAGTCAGGAACATGGCAGGGATGCCCACTATCACCACTGTTATTCAACATATTACTAGAAGTCCTAGCCTCGGCAATCAGACAACAAAAAGAAATAAAAGGCATCTGAATCAGCAAAGAAAAAGTCAAACTCTCACTCTTTGCAGACAATATGATACTTTATGTGGAAAACCCAAAAGACTCCACTCCAAAACTGCCAGAACTCATACCGGAATTCAGTAGTCAGGATATAAAATCAATTCACAGAAATCAGTTGCATTTCTATATACCAACAGCAAGACAGAAGAAAGAGAAATTAAGGAGTTGATCTCATTTACAAATGCATCCAAAACCATAAGATACCTAACCAAAGATACAAAGAATGTGTACTCAGAAAACTATAAAGTACTCATGAAAGAAATTGAGGAAGGCACAAAAAAATGGAAAAACATTCCATGCTCATAGATTAGAAGAACATATATTATGAAAATGTCTATACTCCCTAAAGCAATCTACACATTTAATGCAATTCTTAACAAAATACCATCAATTTTTTTCAAAGAAATAGAACAAATAATTCTAAAATTTATATGAAACCAAAAAAGACCCCAAATAGCCAGAGGAATGTTGAAAAATAAAGTCAGTATTGGTGGCCTCACAAGTCTAGGCTTTAAGCTCTATTACAAAGTGGTAATCATGAAGACAGTATGGTACTGGTACAAAAACAGAAACATGGATCAATGGAACAAAATAGCCCAGAAATGGACCCTCAACTCCATGGTCAACTAGTCTTTCACAAAGCAGGAAAGAATCTCCAATGGAAAAAAGATAGCATCTTCAACAAATGGTGTTGTGAAAATTGGACAGCCACGTGCAGAAGGATGAAACTAGACCATTTCTTTATACCACACAGAAAAGTAGACTAACATGGATGAAAGACCTCAGCTTGCAACAGAAAGCTCTCAAAATCCTTGAGGAGAGCACAGGAAGCAACCTCTTCGACCTCAGCCACAGCAACTTCTTCCTAGGAACATCACCAAAGGCAAGGAAAGCAAGGGCAAATATGAACTATTGGGACTTCATCAGGATCAAAAGCTTTTGCACGGCAAAGGGAACAGTCAACAAAATCAAGACAACTTACAGAATGGGAGAAGGTATTCAAAAACGACATATCAGATAAAGGGCTAATATTCAAGTATCTATAAAGAACTTATCAAACTTAATACCCAAAGAACAAATAATCTAATCAAGAAATGGGCAGAGGACATGGACAGACATTTCCGCAAAGAAGACATCCAGGTGGCCAACAGATACATGAAAAAGTGCTCCACATCATTTGGCATCAGGGAAATACAACTCAAAACCACAATGAGATACCACCTCACACCAGTCAGAATGGCTAAAATTAACAAGTCAGCAAATGACAGATGTTGGTGAGAATGCGGAGAAAGGGGAACCCTCCTGCACTGTTGGTGGAAATGGAAGCTGGTGCAGTCACTCTGGAATTAGTAGGGAGGTTCCTCAAAAAGTTGAAAATAGAGCTACCCTATGACCCACCAATCGCACTACTGGGTACTTATCCTAAAGATACAAACGTAGTGATCCGAAGGGGCACATGCACCCAAATATTATAGCAGCAATGTCCACAACAGCCAAACTATGGAATAGAATCTAGATGTCCATCAACAGATGAATGTATAAAGAAGATGTGGTATATATATACAATGGAATACTATGCAGCCATCCAAAGAAATGAAACTTTGCCATTTGCAATGATGTGGATGGAACTAGAGGGTATTATACTGAGAGAAATAAATCAATCAGAGAAAGACAGCTATCATATAATCTCTCTGATATGAGGAATATGAGAGGCAGGGAGGGGGGATTGTGGGGCAGAGGAATGAAAAAATGAAACAAGATGGGATCTGGAGGGAGACAAACCATAATAGACTCTTAATCTCACAAAACAACTGAGGGTTGCTGGGGGGTGGGGGTTGGGATAGGGTTGTTGGGTTATGGACATTGGGGAGGGTATATGCTATGGTGAGTGCTATGAAATATGTAAGCCTGATCATTCACAGACCTGTACCCCTGGAGCAAATAATATATTATATTTTAATAAAAATAATTTTAAAAATAGGATTGTGCTATCTGCAACAACATAGATGAACCTAGAGGGTATTATGCTAAGTGAAATATGTCAGACTGATAAAGACCATATAATTTCATTCAAATTTGGCATCTAAAACAAAACAAACATCAAATGAATAAGCAAAAAAATAAAAGGCAGTATCAGACCTATAGAGAAGAAACTAATGGTTGCCAGAGGGATGGGGGTTGGGGAGATGGGCAAAATGGGTGAAGGGGAAAGGAAGGTACAGATTTCTAGTTACGGAATGGATAAATCATGAGATTAAAAGGGATGTTATAAGAAATATAGTCAATTATATTATAACAGTGCTGTAAGATAACAAAAGATAGCTAAACTTGCAGTGAGCATAACATATTTGTTGAATCACTGTATCATACAGTTGAAACTAATGCAATATTGTGCATCAACTAAGTTTAAATGAATACATAAATAGATAAGTTAATTAATTAATAGGTAGTATAGGAATATTCTGAATTCACCTTCTCACTTGGACACATTGAATCAACAGCTGCATATGGAACAATCCCTTCTGAAAAATTACTGGAAATCAGCTGAGCAGCTACCCCACAACAAAAAATTAAAGAGCTTTATCAATACGGGTAGGAGAGGCAGAGACGTGTTCTTGCCAAAAAGCCCACCCCCAGCATAGTGACACACAGTTGAGAGGAATCTCACAAATACAGAGCTTGTCTCTGAGAAGCAAGGGGTCTATGCCCCACCTCAGGCATCCCAATTCTTAGGACCTACAATGGAGAGATAAGCCCCCAAAGTGTCTGGCTTTGGGAACCAATGGGGCTTACATCTAGGAGCCCCAAAGGGCTGTAGGGAACTGAGCTTCCATTTTTTAAAGGGTGTACACACAGACTCATTCACCTCAGGACCAAGTGCAAAAGCAGCAGTTTGAAAATCATCTAGAGTATATTCGAAAGAAATTCATTTGCTAATCTTAATGCATCGG
The DNA here is from genome assembly GCF_009829155.1 of Mustela erminea. NCBI lineage: Eukaryota > Metazoa > Chordata > Mammalia > Carnivora > Mustelidae > Mustela > Mustela erminea. The sequence continues at coordinate 52,263,528 of NC_045615.1, read as the reverse complement.
CCAGAAGGGCAGGGGCCTGTTGGCCTCTCTCTGGAGATGAAGGTGCTGGTGGCCACCATTTTTGCAATGTCACTTTTCCTTGCTAGTGCTGTCAGGTGTGTCTCAGCCCTTCACTCTCCTGTGGTCCCACTAAAGCCGGCAGGCATGCCTTACCCTCACATTAACCTGTGGCCCTGTTAAAATCAGCAAATACACATAGTCCACACACGAGACACCCTCTGAGCAGTTGGCTCTGAGGTCCAGGGGGTGTTGCATTCCTGGGCCCCATGGGATTGAAACAATCAGAGAGACAGTTCTTGGCAGGTTACCATCCCCAGGTCATAGCACAGAGAATAGACTGAAACACCTACATCTTCCTGTGAAGAAAGCCTATTTTACTTGTCCTGGAACTTCAGTCAGAAAGGCAGGTTTCAGGATTGCCACATACCCAGAGGCTACATGGGCCAAATGTTGCCATCTTTGTGCTCTCCCTTGCTTCACTACAGCTTGTCAGTACCTTCAAGAAAGGAGCTTATACATTTGTCTGAAACCCTAAATTTTACAGTTGTCAGCAAGGGAACCCCTCTACATGGACTGGTCTGGATGCCAGCAGGGCTTACAATTGTGGTCCTACAGAACTGTATGGATTTTCATCCTTTAAAAAGTGGTGCCTGAGCATCTGGCATCGAATAAGCATGAAACTAGGTGCTAATTTGGATTCCTCCCTTTGGAACAGTGGCAGAGTTTGGCACAACTTCAATCAACTGGGACTGATGAAGAATAAATCAGGTTGCTTAGACAATCACAAAGGTTTCACAGGCAACTAAGAGCTAGGGCAGAGTTGAATGACAGTTCATCTTCTACACAAATTCACTCATGCAAGACTGGGAGAGAAAGCTATACAATACATAGTAATAAGCATGGTCAAGCAAAATGAAGAAACAGAGGAATATATGCCAAACAAAAGAATATCACAAAACCCCAGAAAAAAAACCTTAATGAAACAGAGATATTTCATTTACTTGATAAAGAGTTCAAGGTGATGGTCATAAAGATGCTCACCAAACTCAGGAGAAGATAAATAAAAACTGAGAACTTCAAAGAGAGATAAAAAATATAAGAAAATACCAACAGAAGTCATAGAGCTGAAGAACAGAATAATTCAACTGAAAAATACACTGGAAAGCTTCAACAGCACACTAGATAAAAAAGAGGAAAGGATCAGTTATCCTGAAGATAAGGCAGAAGAACTCATGCAGTCAGAGCAGCAAAAAGAAAACCAATCAAAAACTAAAGATAACTTAAGGAACCTATAAAATAAAATCAAACTGAACAAATTTGCATCAGAGAAGACCCAAAAGGAGAAGGAGTGAGAAAGGGACAAAAAAACTTATTTGAAGAAATAATGGCTGAAAAATTCCCTAACCTGGGGCAGGAAATAGACATTCAGATCCAATTAGTCCGGAAAGTCAAAAAAGAAGAGGAACCCAAAGACAGCCACAACAAGACAACTTATAATTAAATTTCAAAACATAAAGCTAATAAGAGAACCTTAAAAAAACAGAGAAAAAGAACTTATTACATTTAAGGGAATGAACAAATGAAAATGGAACTGTAACATACCAAAATCTATGGGTTGCTGCAAAAACAGAAGGAGAAATTAAGAAAATAATCCCACTCACAACTGCTTAAAAAGAAGGAAATATCAAGAAACAAATTTAACTGTGGAAGTGAAAGACCTGTATACTCCAAACTATAAGATATGGAAAACATAAATTGAAAAAGCACAACTAAGTGAAAATGTATTTTATGCTGATGTACTGGAAGAATTAATATTGTTAAAATGTCCATATTACCCAAGGCAATCTATAAAATCCTTGCAATCCCTATCAAAATCCCAATGGCATTTTCACATAAATAGAACAAACAGTCCTAAAATTTTGTATGGAAACACAAAGGATCCTGAATAGCCAAAACAACCTTGAAAAAGAAGAACAAACTTGGAGACATCATACTTTCCAATTTCAAACTATATTCCAAAGCAACAGTAGTTAAAACAATGTGGTACTTGCATAAAAACAAACACATAAATCAGTGGAACACATTAGATAGCCCAGAAAGAAACCCAGGTATTTATGGTCAGTGAGTTAATTTAGAACAAAGAGCCCAGACTATCCAACAGACAAGACAGTCCAAAATAAATGGTGTTGGGAAAATTGGACAGCCATACAAAAGAATGAAATTAGAGTCTTATACCATGCACAAGAATTAACTTAAAATTGGTTAAAGATTTGAATGTAAGACCTAAAACCATTAAGATCCTCTAAGAAAACAAGTTGGAAAGCTTTTATTTTTTTCAATTTTTTAAAACTACTTAAGAAAAAATGTTTATTATAAAATTTTGAAAATATACAAAAGTAGAGGGAAATAATGAGCCCCATACATCTATCTTTCAGCTTAGAAACTACCTATATTCTTTTTTGTTTTTGTTTTTATTTTAATTTTATTTTATTTGCATATAATGTATTATTTGCCCCAACAGGTCTGTGAATCATCAGTCTTACACCATTCACAGCACTCACCATAGCACATACCCTCTCCAATGTCCATAGCCCAACCACCCTATCCCTCCCCACAAACCCCCCAGCAGCTGTCAGTTTGTTTTCTGAGATTGAGTCTCTTATGGTTTTTCTTCCTCCCTAGTTCCATCTTGTTTCATTTATATATACAAAGGAATACTACCGGAGCCATCAAAAAACTGAAATTTTGCCATTTGCAATGATGTGGATGGAATTAGAGGGTATTATGTTAAGTGAAATAAGTCAATCAGAGAAAGCAATTACCATATGATATCTCTGATATGAGAAATTTGAGAGGCAGGCCTGGGGCTCGTCAGGGGTAGGGAGGGAAAAAAGGGTGGAAAGCTTTCAGATATAAGTCTTGGTCATGACTTTGGATTTGACTCCAAGACTAGGGCAACAAAATCAAAAAACTAAGAAGTTAGGACTACTTTGAACTAAAAACAAAAACAAAACAAAACAAACAAAACTTCTGCACAGTGAAGGAAACCATCAACAAAATAAAAAAAGCAACCTTTTGAATGGGAGGAAGTATTTGAAAATCATATATCTAATAAGGGGTTAATAGCCAAAATATGTAAAGAGGGACACCTGTGTGGCTCAGTCAGTTAAGTGTTGGACTCTTGTTTTCAGCTCAGGTCATGATCTCCTGGGTGTGAGATGGAACCCTGTTGCCAGTCTCTGCACTCAGTGGGGAGTCTGCTTGAAGATACTCTCCCTCTGCTCCTTCCCCTACTCAGGCTCCCCCACAAAAATAAATACATGAATCTTATATATATAATTATATTTATTATTATATATATTATTATAAAAATTATATTTAAATATAAATATATATAGAACTTGAACATCTCAATTCCAAAAAACCAATCTGAAAATGGGCAGAGGATCTAAACAAACTTTTTTCCACAGTAGACATAAAGATGGCCAACAAGCACACAAAAAGATGTTCCATATCACTAATCATCAATGAAAGGCAAATCAAAATCACCTCAGTTCACCTCACACATTTTAGAATGGATATTATCAAAAAGATAAGAAATAATAAGAATTGGGAGGATATGGAGCAAAGGGAACTTTTGTGCAGTGTTGGTAGGAATATATATTGGTACAGCCCCTATGAAAAACAGTATGTTGTTTCCTCAAAAAATTAAAAAAAAAATACCATGTGATCCAGCAATTACATTTTTGGATATTTATTAAAAGAAAACAAAAACACTAATTTCTTTTTTTTTTAATTTTTTTAATTTTTTTTTTAAGATTTTATTTATTTATTTGACAGAGAGAGATCACAGTAGGAGAGAGGAAGGGAAGAGATCACAGAGAGAGAGGAAGGGAAGCAGGCCCCCTGCTGAGCAGAGAGCCCAATGTGGAACTCGATCCCAGGACCCTGAGATCATGACCTGAGCCGAAGGCAGCGGCTTAACCCACTGAGCCACCCAGGCGCCCCACAAAAACACTAATTTCAAAAGATATAAGCACCCCCCCATTTTATTACAGCATTACTTACAGTAATCATAATATAGAAGCAACCCAAGTGTCCATCAATGGATAAATGGACACATACACACACAGAGACACACACATACAGAATGGAATTCTACTCAGCTTTAAAAGAGAATGAAATCTTGCATTCTCAACAACATAAATAAACCATAAGGGTATTACACTAAATGAAATAACTCAGAGAAAGACAAAAACCTTATGACTTCACTTACATGTGAAATCTTAAAAATAAAAAAAAAAAATGAAAAAACAAAACTGAGTAAAACTAATAGACACAGAGAACATATTGGTGGGAGCCAGAGGAGAGAAGGATTAGGATGGGGTAATGGGCAATGGGAATTAAGAAATACAAACTTCAGGGGTGCATGGCTGGCTCAGTTGGTTAGCGTCTGCCTGTGGTTCGGGTCATGATCCCAGGGTCCTGGGATTGAGCCCTGTGTCAGGCTCCCTGCTCAGTGAGGAACCTGCTTCTCTCTCTCCTCCCCACTCATTCTCCCTGTACTATTTCTGTCTCTCTCTCAAATAAATATTTTTTTTTAAAGGAAAAGAAATATAAACTTCTAGTTATAAAATAAATAATTCATGGAGACATATAGCATGGTGACTATAGTCAGTAAAATCATATTGCATATTTGAAAGCTGCTATGAGAGCATATCTTAAAAGTTCTCTTCACAAGAAAAAAAGATAAGCTTTGTATGGTAATATACGATAACTAATTGCGGTAGTCATTTTAAGTGTATGCGTATATATGTGTATATGTTTATATATATAAATTTTTATATATATATATTCATATTTATATAATCTTTGTGTTATATACCTAAAACTAATATGATATAATATGCTAATTATTGTTTAAAAAAAAAAGAATGGTGCCAAAATTCTACCAATGTGTAGAAGACACAACTTGAAACTTTGAATTATTTTTATTTTTCTGTGTAAAGTCATTTACCCTCCATGAACCTCATTCCCTTATTGTTTCATAGAATAATGTTTAGTATTCAACACATTAACATGTGGGAAACCGATCTGTGGACTTTAGTGTAATATAATCATTACTGTATTACCATTTTTGAGTGTCATTTGTCAGCATATGTTAAGAGTATAAGATAAAATCTCACTTAATTTTTATAATGAGCTTATAAAGTAAATATTATACTTACTGTGCAAATGACACAGGGTGATTATATTACATATCCATAGTAACACAGCTAACAGATAAACAGTGCATTCTTTTTATTCATAAGTAATAGGTATGACGTGAATACCAGCTCTTGTTGAGGACAAATTCATGTGATCTCATTATTTGTCCATGACTGATCTGCTCATTATCCTTTCCAATTCCTATTGGTAGGTGTCAATGGAACAATTTATCTCACAGAGTTCTTATGTTGTAATGTATTCTTAATCTTTGTATTGTTTTTTTACAAAAATCAATAAACTTTCATAAGGCATTTGACAACTTGGTAGATTTTAAAATAGTTGTATTTCATCATGAAAAGAAAAAAATATCTATTTTTTATTCATATTCATATGCTGAACTATTTAATCCTTGTGTAAGGGGGGTGGATATAAAAGTTCTAGAAACAACATTAAAATATAAATGGAACACAAGTACTCCACTGGGAGGAATTCACTTTGCTTACAAAGAAGAACTGTACTTGTATAAAGATGATTTCCCGAAGCAGTCAGCGTATGCCAGCGGAAAAGACTAAAAGATACTCAGTGGGAAGATGATCTCCATTTATCTTATTCATACAAAGCCATTTATAATTTTTTAAAACTCCTTATTCTATTTTTAGTTAGCATCCAGTCAGGAAGCTCAAAGTTTACTTTGTGTTCTATTTCCTCTTAGGATTCCAAGGCCATAGGAAATGCTGTGACTCACTGTATGAAAGCAGGACCCAGAGTTGACAATAAGGTTTAGTTGGTGTTACCTCATTTATAATGATCCAGTGACAGTCAAAAGCAACCAAATTAGTCTCCACAACCTAGAACAGAAAACAAACCAGCTATCAGTCAGCATTAATAGTGAAAACCAAACCAAACCAAATGAATATACTTGCAAATGGCAGAGAAAAACAAAAAACGAAAACAAAAACAAAACCCATATCACGTGTTAGAAAGATCTTTGTTATTAAATTAAAGATGTAAAACTGTTAGCCGAACACCACAGAAGCTTTTGTGTTCAATGTGTGGATGCACTGTAGACTTGCTGATTAAGTTTGAAAATAAAATTCATCACAAGCCTAGAAAAATAGGTTTCAACTAAAAAAATAAATAATACCACACAGTGATTTAACTGGTAGTTCAAATCACATTTCCTATTTCAAGTAAAGTTTGATGGCTTTCTATTCTATTTCTACAGTCTGGCTCTAACATTCTTATCTTCTGCTATTTCCTTATGTAAATGCTTGCTATTTTCTTAAAGCAAACTGCTCTGTGTTCTGAAACACTTTGTGCTGTGTTCTCTAAGGAGATCCAATTTTAAAGTTGTCTGAATGTAAAAACTAAAAGCAATAAAGATTATATTAACATTAAGTTGTGGTTGGATAACTTCAGTAGCTTTTAGCTGCTAATTACATAAACAAAATTTATGCAAAAGGAAAAACAAACAATATATAGGTCGCAATCTTGACTGACTAACTTTGAATAAATGGATTCTAAATGATTCTTGGCTTGGGCTAAAAACTGTAAGCTTGGTCACACACACGTGTGTGTATGGAGTGTGTGTGGGCATGGGGGGGGCACAGTACGGTAGAGGTAGCTTTTGTATTACTTTCCATTCTATCCAATCTTATACATATTTTAAGGTATGTTTTTATGATTCATGCTGTGGGGCATACAGGCATATAACAGGTGACACTGTTTTATAAAAGATTATTCTCATATTTTCAGCAATAATGCCCACAGATCGGGTTTTAAATGAAGATTCTTTCTAATAACTATCAAGGAGTTGTTATAATACGGTGATTGTTTTGTTGGTTATTCTTCTTCCAACTGAGAAATGACTGTTGAAAGATGCACTGAATCATGAGAATTCCAACTGGAAATATATTTCTTGTATGATTCAATATTTTCTGAAAGGATGTAGTTACTTCCAGTATTTTTGTTTTAATTTTGGTATAAATTTTGTACTATTTCAATACGTATCACATCGGTCCCTATGAATTTATTGAAGTATATAGATAATACATCACCATATAAGTGAAGATGTTATTTATTTTTAATTAACATCATTATTATCATCATTTTTTGAAATACATATATTTTCCATTTATATGCAAAATAATGTAGAAAATATGACTTTGGCAGTTTTCAGTTTTAGAAATCACTTTACACCATTAAGGCCAACAATTATTTCTAATTTTATGATTATATTTCTTTAATCATCTTAGACAAATCAATCACTAATTTATTAGCAATAAAAAGTGTTAGAAAATAAGCAAGGGCTCTTAGAATTTAAAGAAATACAAACCAGAAATTCTGATATGAAGAAAATAGTTTTCCAGTTAAATAGAGTGACATATTTTTTTTTTAAAAGCCCGTGACTTAAAAAAAAAAAAAAAAATGACCAAAATACGGTAATAGCTAGAAGTCAAAGAGAAATGAAAGCCAAAATATAGATTGAAAGAACCTACTGAAACAACATCAGCAGTAGAGTGAGGAGATGGCTCAGTTTAGCTTAAATTGTCTTCATGCCGATAATCTGTACCATTTGGACAGATTAGGCAACATCTGGGCTCTTAGAACCCTTCATTAACCTGCGGACCTTTTTAAATGAGAAGCTGTCTTGTACAACAGCACTTATGAAAGAGGTAGAAGATAAAGGTTGCAGTGGTAACTTACTGATAATTTGTTTGGACCATTTTCCTATTCATTTTTCACACTTTGACCTGAAACAAACTTTCAGGCAAAAGCATGGCACAGCGTAGAAGTACAGGCTCAGTCTCATGTTTCCATAGAGGAGAAAGGTGAGTATCTCGTCTAAGGCCATGGTTCTATTAATTCTACCACCCTCCTTTGCTTAGGGTCAGCAGAGAGATTATCTTCTTTCACTCCTGTCTTTAATTTCACTCATGAGTATGGATACACAAGCCATTTCATAGTATCAATTTGAAACAAGGAAAGAGATTATTAGCACATTACTGCAGATAAGGAAATAAATCATTTACTACAACAGCTTAAATTCTTGGAACAGACCCTGTTCTATTACTGCCTGATTTGGTACTGTGCTAACCCAGAAATAAACCTCTTGACACATTGCATTTTGGGTCTCCTTGTTAGAGTAATTTAGCCTATTTTATCTAATGTAATGCATTTTTATTAATCTTAGCTATGCACCTTTTTCTAACCTTAATAAATTTTAATAAATAGCTCATTAGAGTAATTTTAAATCCCATGATTTTATAAAGGCATGGTTTCCAAACCATGCAATATTTGGTGGCCTTTTCACAAATGTCAAATATTCAGGCCTTTTTTCATGAGCCCAGTATTCTTTGGGAAAGGAAAACAAATTATGCCAGAAAGGTACTCAAGAAGGAAAAGGTAGATATGTCTGTCCCTTTTATTACATACCAAAATAGGTGTACACAACTCAAATCCATGTAGTAAGGTGGCACCCTGTTATAAAGAAACTCTGAAGCTTTTTTATTGGTATGTTGTACACAAAATGCTAATGCTTCCATTCATCATCTGAGGAGGAATATACTTTCCTTAGCTTTATGTTAACATCTTTATGCATAAACAATGAGCTGGCATGAGTTATCTGATTTTTTAATAATTGAGTGTCACTAAAAGTAAGTGATATGAAAAAGCTACTAATTAAAATGGTAACTGATATCTGGAAATGGAAGGAGCATTTACAAAGGGGCATAAAAGATGACAGGCACTTCAACAACCTAGACTTTGGAAACCTGGTAGGCTTTGAGTTCTTTCACTTAAATGACTAGAACAGATATACTGTACAGATAAAAATAAAATGTATCACTATACCTATACTAGCATATAGTATGTGACTTTGCATATATATGCATCTCCTTCAGAAAAGTAAAATTACAACCAAGTTAAAAGAAAAGATGGAGCGATAATGTGGTTTATGCTTTCCGCATATTATCACACTGAGCTAACACATAATGAATATTCTTAGGAGAAACATATTTAAATAAAAAAGAAATTCACAGCAATTTGTGTGGATAACAAAAGGCACCTAGATATTGTAAAGCAAAATCAAATCATCTGATAATTTTTCTATTTTTTTAGTAATATTAGTCCCTTTTCACCTGATATACCTCAGTCTCAGTAACGCTGTATCAGACTAGCAGCATTACTAATGTGAAGGACTGAATTCTGGATAAAAGATTAAGAAGTGATTGTAAGATATCCTAGAATTTTTTAAACCTTTATATTTATTTTCACAGTTACATTAGAACACAAGGAGGGAAAATTTTTTCCTTTCCCCATCTTCCTTACCTAAGTATCTCATCTCATTTTTCAGCAGTAAACATATCTGAAGCCAATGAAATAGATTAAGCAATTGATTGTGTTTTTTTTTCACCAGGACCCTATTTTATATCTGAGCTCATTATTAGAATTGTGTGTTCTCATTCCGTGGATTCTTATAAGTGTCTAGCAAGTTAGTAAACACTAATTGTATTTCTTAATCCAAAATTTCAAGAAATTTTAGATTGCTATGAAGTATTGAAGATCCTAAAAATTAATTAAAAAATTTATTACCATAACAATAAGAAACACTCCTTGAAAGATCATATTATGCTGGAGCTATTCAGTCAGCATTATACTTGGGCAAGTCAGCAAGAAAAAAACCATCCAGTGGGGACTCCTGTATGTTTGGTATTCAAAATAACAGAAAGGAAATATGGATTTTCCTTCATAATCTGCTCCTCCTCTCCTTCTTACCCCATGCTTCTCTCTTATCACTAGGCATGTGTATATTAGTCATGTAAAGGAGCATGGGGTATGTTCATATAGAGTTGCTTCGACTCTGATACAAAGCACATAGTTATAACAAATGAGACTACCCTGCCTCCCAAGAAGTTGAGCTTATTTTAAAGGAATTGAGCAAAAAAGGGGGGAAAAAATCAAGCCCTGTCAGAAAGACAAGCGATGAGTAAGGATAGACCATCTGTCACTGGCAGGAACTTTAGAACTTCTGAATCTTTAGAAAAGCCTGACAATTTATCACCATGTCTTCCATCATTTGTCCTTAAATCTTCAGATGTGCTAAATATAAGACAATCGGAAGCAAAGAAATTGCCAGAGCATGTATCTCACTGGTAATAAATGTGGAACAGTTCCTACGAGCACAGAGGACAATTTAATTGACTAAACAATAACAGCAACATGCTGTTTTTCACTCAACCTTGTGGCTTAACTAAATTAAACTTGTTCCCTTTGCAGGAGGCACTAAATATTACACGTTCATGCAAAGCGTTCCAGCACTCTGTACACCTGCAGCAGTGAGGATTTCAGGTGTTTACTTCCTATTCCTGTCTATTCCAAATCGCCAGGTGGAAACATGCTTGGGGAAGGACACCAACAGTTACGCTGGAATAAGCGGCCAGAGAAATATTAAAGAGCTCTTCCCCTCCTGGCTCCTCATCTATAGTAAGACTATAGCTTATATCTCTATTACTAGAACTATATTCTGTGGGATACTACCTCCACTAAAATTCATAAACATTTGGTAGCAAGTAGATTTAGAAATGCTAGGTTAACCAAATTAATAGATGTCACTACTGCATCACTCCCCAAAGAATTAAGCAGGTTAATATCAATATTGAAAGTAATTAACATAAAATTCATATTAATATGAATAATATTGGGGGACATATGGCTTCAGACCTATGAGTGTGAGCTCTAAAGTAAGAGTCAATGCCTCCGTTTTCTTTCAGTGTGACTTTGAGGAAATTACCAACCCTATAAACCTCAGTTTCCTCATTTGTAACTAGGATTAACACCATTGCCTACGTAATAAAATCATAGTGAAGCTCAAATGCAACAATAGTAGATTCTCAATAAACACCAAGTCTTCCATTTTAATGAATATGCTTTATGGAATTCCAGGAGGAGATATTTGGAACTGGCATATTCCAAATTGATCTGACTCGTGGGGAGACCAATTTTCTCCATTATAAATCCTATGGGATTAGTATTTGGGGAAATGTTAATTTAGTCACATATTTCTAAAAGTTCTAAAATTTTATTGAAACCCCACAAGGAATTTTCTAATTTTAAAATCATGGCCTTAAAATAATCCTACAGAAAGAGTGACTAACAGAGGACATTTTCCATAAAACAATTAGAAATACAGGAACAAAACTTGAATTACCATATTTTATGTAAAATTCAAATGCATATGTAGTAGTTTTGGCCAAATAATGATACTTGTTCTTTTCTCTTTTTAACTTTTTTACCCCCTTTGTAATTAAACAAAAGAAACGCAATCATTATACTCTCCAATAAAGTATAAAAAGGAAATATATCATGTATAAAGTTTATAGCATATAGTAGATTCTTAGAAGATCAGTGGATTTACAGTCCAAACCCTCCCTCCAGTGTCCCAAATGTCATATATGGCAAAACTGCACAACCACAAAGTTCTGCTAGTAGAAATTCCATTAGATACTCCAGTGCTTCAAAATGTGAAGTGAAAATACAAAACTTCTTAAGGTACAGTCAACCTGGAGTTCATTTCCATTGCTTTTTTTTTTTTTTTTTAAAGATGGGTTGTTTTTCATTTTTCTTTTCACTAGAATCGCCAAAGCCACAGTCCAGGGAGACCCTGGAGTATTGTGTCGATTTCATTTTAAAATCCCAAATATATCCAGCAGATGGCATGAGTAAGCCCTCGAGAGCTGATACTGGGCAACACGGGGATATTCTGAAATGACTGTCTTGTTTGCATTTCCCCTTGAGCTCAGCATGGGTCCGCAACTCTCTTCTGTTCTTATCCAAGCAGCTACTATCTGCCATCCCACTCTGTGCCTTTTGCTTTAGAATCTCTGCTCTGATCTTCCAGCTGGAAGACCACAAATACACTTTCATCCAAATCCTCTTGCCATTACTGCCAAAGTTATTTCATAAACGGATATGCTAGAATTATTGTTATTGCTGTGCAGTTGGGTCTTCCCACACCCCCTGGGAGATGGAAATATGCCACAGCTGAGATTTGGCCAAAAGTATACTACCTGCTCTGCTTCTTAATGTGGAAAGATGGGCACTAACACACACACACACACACACACACACACACACACACAAAATAGAGAATCTGTGTTCATCCTATCACACAGACCCACCTTCCTGTGTCCTAAATTACTGAAGAGAGATTGAACAACTACCAAAAGTGAATTCATGATTTCAATACTTTGACCAATGAGGATACAAATAAGGTTCTAACAATCATTTCCAGGGCGGGGGACCACGGTTTAACTACTTTAATTCTTTCTGAAGTTTTGGTTGCATTGGGCTTCATTTAGATGTTCTGCTGTGGTGATTGAAGAGTACTTTCCCCAAAACAATTAGGAAAAGTAGTGGTTGTTCAGAAACCGTTAGTCCTTTCTCATGCCATGTTCTAAAATGTTAACCTTCAGTACAACGAGGGAATTAATGTTACATTAAAATATTTTTTTGATTTTCTTCGTTTTTTAATAGCTAAGTGATTCTTGACAGAGTAAATTACTTCCTAAGTATAATTGGCAAACAAATAAATGCAAGTTCTTACTTGGATTTGATCTCCGTTTAATGATGATGATTTCGGGGCACATTGGCTCTTAATTGCTGGGATTTATGAAGTAAGACTTTCTTGTTATCTTGAAGCAAATAAAAGGGGAAAATGCTTCTTATAGAGAAGTCTATTGATCACATCAAAATACAACATACAAGCTTTTCACCACCGTGAACTTCATGCTTTGCTTTGTTCTTTTTTTTTCTTCATTCCTTTTGATCTATTCTCTATCTTCTGTCCTTGACAAGTGTTTCTCAAAACTCAGACTGAAATAAATGTCAAATCCTTTCCCAACTCTCATCTCCCTAACCCCAAGAAGTATTATCCCCAAGTTCATGCTCATCTAGCACTTTGAGCAAACCTGTACCCAGGTTTGTTAATTTAATTAAATCATGTTGAGTTATGTAACTGACTGTGAGAGCTGTGTTGTGTTTTATATTCCCCTTATTCCCTCTTCATTAGCCTGACTGGCTTTCTTGCTGGTTCTCCAGCACAGTCCTGCTTTGGCCTTTACCTTGCTTCCTGAACTGCTCTTCACCAGAAGGACAGATGCACACAGCGACACAGCCCTGGGCATTGCATGTGGAACTCGGCATAAACATCACTTCATCAGGCATGATTTCTGTAATCACCCACTTCTGATAATCCCCCCATGCATTATCCCACATGAAGCAGACACACACACACAGACACACAGACACACAGATACACACACACACACACACACGATTCACTGCCTCTTTCCGTGCACTAGGGACATAAACTTCACAACCCTAAGAATTTCATTTTGATCATTGGTCTATACCCTCAGAAAAATAAATGATATATAATAGTTTCAATAAAATTTGTTGCCAGGCACAAGGCAAATTTTCACTAAATGCTGTTTGTGGAAAAAAGGACAACTATATAGTCCTAACTCATGTTTATGTATCTGTGGATATCCCTACCTCACCTTTGACTAAACCATTTGATAAACTTGTTTGAAAGGAAGTCACTGGATGGGATTTCATCGTTAAAAAATAAATAAATAACAAGAAAATGACTCAACTCACATTTTTGCCAATGAAGAGCTCTTGATTACTTATATGGTAATGAAGTATAGAATTATCATATTCAAAATTTCCAAAGTCAAAGCCTCAGAGTTTGGAGGTTTTGTGATATTAGGAAAAACATAAAATTTGAAAAACTGGACTTGAGTTCAAATGCCAGATTTCCTTATTGATAGTCAATATATTACTTACTCTGAGTCTCACTTTCCTGATTATAGGAATATTGCTCTTTTCAGAGGTAGTAAGGTTTACATAGATGAATGTATCTAAAACACTAGGAACATTGTCAGAACTCATTTGCTAACCTCTTTCCTTTGTTAACTTTCTTTCCCTTTACTCAGGTTATTGCAGTATTTTCGACACTACTCATAAATGACTATGAGTATATTTATTCAATTCAGTAAATGTTTATTAAATGCTGTTTATAGTATATTTATAATAATAAAAGCTAATATTTATTCAGTGCCTATTATGTGCTGGGCACCAAGTGCTTATACATATACAGTAATTTATTTAATGTCTACTATATCCTTATGATGTAAGCACCACATTCATTGTCCACCTTACATGAGAAGAAACTGAAGCAACTCACCAAAATCATTAAGCTGGGTGTGGAATCCAGAATCAATAACTAGTAAACAATTTTTCTTTCTTTTTTTTTTTAATTTTTTTATTTTTTATAAACATATTTTTATCCCCAGGGGTACAGGTCTGTGAATCGCCAGGTTTACACACTTCACAGCACTCACCAAAGCACATACCCTCCCCAATGTCCATAACCCCACCCTCCTTCTCCCAACCCCCCTCCCCCCAGCAACCCTCAGTTTGTTTTGTGAGATTAAGAGTCACTTATGGTTTTTCTCCCTCCCAATCCCATCTTGTTTCATTGATTCTTCTCCTAACCACTTAAGCCCCCATTAGTAAACAATTTTTCTACATAATGTTTTCACAGCCTTCTCCATCAGGTTTCAGAAACTGTTTCGCTTTTTTTCAGAATTAAAATAACTACAGTTAAACTGAACATTGTATAACAATATATGATACAAACGGTTGCTTTATGTATTTAAACTCCAGTGTATAACTTATTTTTATCTACTGTGCACTTTTGAAAGGTTATGAACCATAGAAAATTTTGAGAAATGAAGGCAGTTTTATCTTCCATTCTGCTCCATGACCTTTACCTTGAAGTGGTAAAAGAAAATTTTTCTTTTAGTGGGTCTTAATTCCCATCTTCTTTTTAGAATGTAACTTGTTATAAGGATTAACTGATCAACATTATATATTATATATATATATATAACATTATATATAAGGATATATAGAGAACTATTTCTCTGATTCAGCAATAGCAACTATATATATATATATACCATATATACACACACGTATATATATATATACGTGTGTGTGTGTGTGTGTGTGTGTGTGTGTGTATATATTTCTCTGTTCCTGCTCTCTTTTCATAACAAAACTTTTGATTAACCCCACAGGATGAAGTGTCAAGAGCATCTAGAAGAGAAAATGTAGATCATGATTCTTATTGTGGCAGTAAGGCAGTAAGGACATTAGGCATCTAATTTCTGTAGTTAAACAGTTTACTACCCTTCTTTGTGTAACTTGGCTGTATTCTGGGTTATCAACAGCTCATTACTGATGAAGCCAATATGGATGCTGATTATTACTCATTAAAAGACATTCCTAGTTTAGTGTTTCTCTTATCTTTGGACTCTTCTAATATTTCACAGGGACTCTCCCTTCTAGAATATCAAGAATGGTATACAATATTGATGATTCTGGACTCAAAAGACTTTGGAGGGGGAAACGTATTTGAAAGGTCTTATTAGTTTTGATACATAAAGTACCCAAAAGAAAAATAAAGAAATGCAAAATGTGAATTTCCATGGCCATATTCCTAAATAAACTGTTTAGGTCATTCTCAAGATATTTAAACCCATTGGAGGTATGATCCTTGAACATTTTGTAAATCAAAACAAGACCTTCAAGCTTTTTCAGGTTTCTAAATTTCTTTCATGGTTCTTTCATAAAAAGTATACCTTGTGGCCTACCATAAAAAATGTTTTCAATGGTGTTGGACTTGACAGCATGGACAATTTCCAGAATTTCAAGCAATTGACTCTCCCGTCTGTGCTATTTCACTATGGTGAAATATAAACCATCTTTTTCTTACCACTGACAAATCACCTTATGGTGTTAGAACTGTGTTTAGTAACAAAATGTCAGTTGAAACTGAGGCACCAACTGTTAACTGCTCAAACAAAATGTCATTTGTAGAACAGAATTACAGAATTTGACAAAGGAACCTATGCTATGATCACAGAATCAAGAGTATTCAAAAATCATCCGACACGTTTTAGAATTTTCGTTGATCTTAAACCTCTCATTAAATTATTTTTTGAATTATTTTTAAAACTTTGTTTACATGGATGCTTATCTGCCTGTCAGCATTTATAATAGCACAACTTCTACAAAATGACTAGTTACCCTGAATCCCATTTACACCGTTCCACCTTTCCCAGAAATGGATCACACAAATGTGTGAGTTAGCATTCAACAGGTAGAAATGGTTTTAAGCCCTCAAGTTCCAGCCCCTCTAAAACCAGAAACAGGGGTGCCTGGGTGGCTCAGTGGTTTAAGCCCCTGTCTTCAGCTCGGGTCATGATCTCTGGGTCCTGGGATCAAGCATTACATCGGGCTCTTTGCTCAGCAGGGAGCCTGCTTCCCCTCTCTCTCTCTGCCTGCCTCTCTGCCTACTTGTGATCTTTGTCTCTGTCAAATAAATAAATAAAATCTTTTAAAAAATTAAAAAATTAAAAAAATCAGAAACAAAGCAAAAAAAAATCTGAATAACAACAGCTACCATTTTGGGGATGTGTATTAAAACATTTCAGTGCCTTTCATCATTTTGGTCTTATATCAACCCTTTGAAGGTAGTTGCTATTACCTTTCCCATTTTACAAATAAATTAACACAGTCTTAACTTCACTGCTCCCTTCTCCTGATAGTAGAACAGGAAGAGTTTCCTCTAAAGGAGACTAATTTCAGTAGAGCTTTGAGTCCCTTTCTTTCTTTTTTTTTTTTTTAAAGATTTTATTTATTTATTTGAGAGAGTATGAGAAGGGGGAGGGTCAGAGGGAGAAGCAGACTCCCTGCCAAGCAGGGAGCCCAATGCGGGACTGGATCCCCGGACTCCAGGATCATGACCTGAGCTGAAGGCAGTCGCTTAACCAACTGAGCCACCCAGGTGTCCCCCTTTCTTTTTTTTTTTCCTTAGGGAATCTGCAACAATAGTTACTTACATACTCTGCTTCCCACATCTCTCCATTTACCATCAATGGGACAACAGATTTCCTTCCACCTAACACATGAGCTTTCAAATGACTTTCGCAGATAGTCTTGTCAAATACTGCCTATGATTGCTTTCTCCTTTTTCACTTCTCACATTTATATAGTGATCATTCTGGCTTCTGTTCCCAACTCCCCCACTCTTCTTTATTTGTCTGGCCTCTAGGTATCTTTTAGGTATAATTATCCTCATCATTTCTAAGAGGTCTTCCATGATCACTACACCCCTCCCACCATAAACTTGTCTTATAAATGAGGATATGAATCACCATTTCTGAACATGTTTAATTATATATATGTGTGTGTATGTATATATCTATATATCTATATATATATATATATATTAATTTGACTACATTCTCTACCCTACTAAAAGCTTCTTGAGGCAGGGATGGTGTTTTATCTATTTTATATTTCCAAAAACTAACTCTGGACCTGACTCAGACAATAAGTATTGTGAACTGGACTTGAACTATCCTGTTATAAGGTCACTTTGCCCCATAATGTGACTGTAGATGTAAGAAGGTTACTTTGCCCCCTCCCCCCCGCCCAGGTGAACTGCCCTGCAACTGCAGGGGAAATGAGTTTCCAGCATATTGACCTATGCCACCTTGAGAGCTTGTATCCCTTCTCTTCTCTTCCTGACAACTTGTATCCAGCACATTTGGCCACACACAAACATAACCTAGAAGTGAGGGTATGTTAGCATCTCTGGAGATCAACTCTCAACCAACAGTGATGGGAAGAAGTAGATAAATGCTCCTGTCTCCCCATCCTCCTGTGGGAATGACTCAGAGGTATATTCCAAACTCAGTTTCTTAGAAGGCTCCCCACAAGATTGAGCTCCATTTGCCTACCTTTTAATTCATTCCTGGTAACACAATCTTGACTGACTTTTCTCTTTACTCTCTCTCCCTTATGTTTACCATTCCCTTACTTGTGCTTTTTGGGACAAACTCCCTGATAAATCATCTGCACCCAAGTTCTTGTCTCAGGATCTATACCAGTAACAAATTTAGTCAATCTTCCTACATAAAACACACAATTTACTACACATGAATTGAGAATAGTTGCTATAGTTAAATGAAGAAATTCTTGAGAAGTAGAAAAATGCTTGAGACATTAAAATTATTCACAATCTGTCTATAGGAGTTGTCTTCCTATAATAGACTGCTGAGAACTCTCATAATCCTAAAAAGCTTTGATGTCACTGTGTACAGTGTATTTGGGAATTCTTCACATAGGTGATTCTCAATTCTTCGTGTGCATTAGAATCACCTGGAGGAAGTTTTAAACTTAGTACTGGGCCCACTCCAGTCTTTTCTGATTTAGAAGTTCTGGCATGGAGTCTGAGAATTTGCATTTCTAACAAGTTCCCAGTTGGTGCCTGTGCTGCAGGTTTAGTGAATCATTCTGAGATCCACTGCTTTACAAAAGAGCCCTGGTCAGGGACTGAGTGTGATGATTTGACGTTAAGTCTATATCCATTCAATTACTTTGACAAAACCATTCAAGCTTTTTGAACACCTGAAACATACTAGACACAGCGCTAGGATAGGAGTCGATTCATTGAGCAAGGCAGACTTGGTCTTTGTTCTAAGTGAGCTTTCAGCTCCAACAGAGACTGTGAGGAATCTGAAAGGTATAACGGTCTAACGGTCTCTAGGTGCTGTTCCTTCACAAATAACCAAGAACATGCACCTTTCCCCAGGAGGAAAGACGAAATACTTGTTTCAGAAAGAATATCGTCGTTTTAAGCTTATTGTTTAAAAATTGCTTCTAATTTGAAGCAAACTTCTTTCCATACATTAAAGTGTTGCGCTTTATACCTTGATCATATCTGCACAAATCATACACAAATTATTTCAAATCACACATATTTTCTGTTTGGAATGATGAATTTTTATTTATAAAGATTGATTTTCTGGGATTAATAACCATAAACATTATTTTGCTTTTATGTCCTTTTTTGTTTGTTTTTCCATCTGCAACTGACAAAGTCAGCCTTGAATAAAGGCTGGCAATTATATCCTGAATTATATTATTGAATTTGCCTGTTCGTTATTTCTTATATTCCATTTCAAGTTCAATAGTAGGAATCAGTTCTGGCATGTTGTTAAATAAATTATGTGTTAAGGCTTGCTTTAACTAACTCCAGTCAGGTAAAAAGAAAAGAAAAATGTGTGTGTGTGTGTGTGTGTGTGTGTGTGTGTATATATATATATATACACATATATATACATATATATATTCTAAAGATTACTGTAGGTATTTCACTCTTCAGTCAGATTTTCTTTTGAGAGTTGAATTTTTATTAGGAATTATAAAATGGGACTAAAGTGTGGTTCTGTTGCTAGCATTGAGCCTGTAAATGCTGTGTGGAACATCTGTGGTTCATAATTCAAAAGGTGGCCTGGAGATACGTGTCTGGCCTTTCTTGGTCCGTTATAAAGAATTACATACCGATTTTGAATCTCCCATATATTTCACAGTTTACTGCAGTACTTAGCACTGTTCCACAGCATTCATTCATATTTAGCATAATTTCACAGTCTACTCAGTTCAGAATATGAAAGGAAGACAGCAAAGATGGATCTATTAGAAAATAATCCCTTGGACTCCCTCAGACCCAAAGACATGCACTAACACCTGCAGTTCTGAAGGCCACCTGTTTTCCTCCCTAGAGAAATTTGAAAACAATCATAAATCAAGCTGGCTGACAAGCTTCAAAAGCCTTTCTTCCCAGATGACATAAGTATGAGAAGGCTTTCTTTAAGAATATTCCAGTAGTACTTCTTTGAGAATTAAAGACAGAGACATAGCGGAAATAAATTTCATTCTCTGATCCGATCACAGTCCTTGAAATGGAGTCTTTTTTCTCCGACTGCTTTGTTTCTTTTCTTTTGCAGATTTATTGGTATGACACAGACTTACTGGTATAACACTGTGGCTCAACCTACTACAAGGTCATTATGGCCTCATGGAGTAAGGGCAGGCATAGCGTAGTTTAGTATGTTTGCTCTTATAGACACATTTCATTCTGACTTGCATTATGATTCACAGTGAGGTTAGCTCAGAATAGTTTTCACATCAATAGAAAATTCCTTTCTTTGGATGTACTCATCCCTTGTCTTTAAGGTACAAAATTGAGAAAATCAAAAGATATATTGACCTGCATCTTTCCTTGTATGTTCTAATCAGTTTACTGGAATGTTTGTCATTCAAGTTTCTAATTTAATAATTTAAAAGATAATGTATTTATTAGAGAAGGCCATCTTCATTTCTAAAGATAAAATTTGGACGTATAATAAGATTATTTTAGCTTTTAAGTTCTTTAAGTGGGTAATGAAATTCTTTTCTTTTTTTTTTTAATTTTTTTTTTTTGAAGATTTTATTTATTTACCTGACAGAGAGAGATCACAAGTAAGCAGAGAGACAGGCAGAGAGTGAGAGAGAGGGAAGCAGGCTCCCTGCTGAGCAGAGAGCCCGATGTGGGGCTCAATCCCAGGACCCTGAGATCATGACCTGAGCCGAAGGCAGTGGCTTAACCCACTGAGCCACCCAGGTGCCCCTTTTTTAAATTTCTTTTCAGAGTAACAATATTCATTGTTTTTGCACCACACCCAGTGCTCCATGCAATACATGCCCTTCCCAATACCCGCCACCTGGTTCCCCCAACCTCCCACCCCCCGCTTCTTCAAAACCCTCTGGTTGTTTTTCAGAGTCTATAGTCTCTCATGGTTCACCTCCCCTTCCAATTTCCCTCAACTCCCTTCTCCTCTCCATCTCCCTATGTCCTCCATGTTATTTGTTATGCTCCACAAATAAGTGAAACCATATGATAATTGACTTTCTCTGCTTGACTTATTTCACTCAGCATTTTTCAAATGCCTCTTTTTTCAGTGGCTGGTTGTCTTAAAAAGAACAAAATGCTAATATGGTTATGAATTCAACTCCCTGTGTTAAGTAAATTACTATTCCTTTCTTCCAAAATTATGGTTTTATCCCAAAGATACTAGTCCCCCCAAAAAGAACTGAATATTATCCCCTCATCATTGAGTTTCTTTTTTTTTTTTTTCTTGTGGAGCCCAGAATGTGGCTTGAACTCATGACACCAAGATTAAGACCTGAGTTGAGATCAAGAGTCAAATGTTTAACCCACTGAGCTGCCCCACAATTGAGTTTTCAAATGCAGAATGTAAAAAGCAGAAATTTGATGTTATAGAAGAATATCGCAAAAGTAGGAAAAGAATACTGAATGGTCATACAGGAATGGATGGAAGATATTCTGAGTATGATGAACAATTTCTGGGTGATATTTTGCAGAACATAGTGGAGAGATAAATGTTTTTTGAAACATTATTGATAAGATATACTTAAAATGAACTTTGAACAAATGGAAAGCTGAGATTGATGTTTTTATCCATATACTTCCATATATTTTGAGACGAAGAATTGACACACCAGAGTAGATTGGGTTTAGACAACTGTTTGGGACACACAGAAGATAGCCAAATCTGGAGGTGACAAAAAGAAAAATCTAAATAATGTTTTTACAGTTATTTTAAAAATAATTTTTAGTGATGAGAGACTGAAGATTTATAATAACTGCTGTGTGTAATTTATGATTTGTAACACTTCTAATTCTATTTAAATAAAATTTGTTAAAATTAAAAATTAAATATCATTTAAAAATCATCACATGGGCTCAGACATATTAGACAAATTAATGTTTCTAATTATAAAGATCATAGTAAAAGGATCTGTCTCAATATTCTAGAAGTAGGTATGCTGTTTCAGAGGAACAGTGTTTGTTATTACAGCTAAGATTCTGGCGCAGAGAGTGGGGAAGCAGATAAGCAGTATTTCTTATCAACTGATTCTTTAACAGGGTTGAATTCTCTCTTGTATTCTTTTGTCACAGAATAATGCCACTAAATTATTGTAAAGACTCTGTTTTGTTGAAACATTTATTATTAGAAAAAGAATTAAAAAGTTCAATTTAAAAATAAAGTATGAACTCTTTTATCTTCTAATTTTCTTAAATTTTATCTAGCATATATGGGGTGCCTGGGTGGCTCAGTGGGTTAAAGCCTCTACCTTCGGCTCGGGTCATGATCCCGGGGTCCTAGGATCGAGCCCCACATCAGGCTCTCTGCTCAGCAGGGTTCCTGCTTCCTCCTCCCTCTCTCTCTGCCTGTTTCTCTGCCTACTTGTGATCTCTGTCTGTCAAACAAATAAATAAAATCTTAAAAAAATCTTTTTATCTAGCATATATATAGTATGTATGTATACACACACAAACACACACACATATATAGTTAAAAACACAGTTAACTAATTTTATTTGAAATTTCTGATACTTGTAGGTATACCATAGCATTCCCAGAACTAATCGAATCTCACTAAGATTAATTTCCTGATAAATTGTTTGCAATTTTTCTGATGTGCTTAATAAAAATCATTAATTTGCAAAAAATTCTGAATCATACTATATATGTATTTTAAAATTACACTTTTACTTGCTTTTACTTAAACTTACTTTGTGGTAAGAGGTTTCTGCAAATTCAAAGGAAATAGTTAGATCAAAGTCTCAAAATATCCAATGAGAATTATGATTAAACAATAACAGAAAGAGAAAAAAATATGTCAAAGAATGATCTAACTTTATAGTTAGGAAAGTATGTCATTCTTCTAAATAATGACTTTTTCTTTGTTCTAATTTTATTTGTAAAAGTTCACAATACTGGGAAAATCCATTTTAGCTTTGAATATGACTTGAAGAAAGCTAAAATAAAGCACTTCAAATTAAAGAAAAAGGTTCTTGAGACCCAAGTAAAGGCCATTTTTAGGGTTTAGAGATGGATATTATTTGAAACCTGGGACATCCCAAATATTTGTTGTTTGAATTTTGAATTATGATTGAAATTATCAGATGGTTCACCAAAGTATCAAGGGTTATCCAATATGCCAAATTGCTGAATGGACCTGAGGAGACAATAAATCTTGAATAAACAATAAGTGTCTCCTTGAAAGCTGAATTAAATCCTCTTTATTAAATCAGTGACTATTCCAATTTATAGAAATCAATAGTGGACTTTTGAGTTTAATAAACTATAGGGATCTATATTAAGTTCTAAATATATCAAGGATATAAACAAAAAACAAAAAGTGTAAAGACACTAGGGTTTGTTGTTGTTTTAATAAAAGTGAAAAAAATGCTAGACTATTTCCTTTCTTAAGACATTTTATCTGGGAAATGAAGTATGACATTAAAAAAAGAGAGAGAATGAAAGCACTGAATTCCTTAAACTATTCAAGTTTACAATATTATACAAAAACATTATACAAGAAATCAATTAGACACGTTTGAAATTTAATAATTGTAACTACGTTCTTCCAAAGAAGGCAATAAAATCAATACTAAGACTTGTGTCATTCTCAAGAGTTTAAGGTGAAAATATATCACTACATGAGGAGGCAAAAAATTTGCTCTATTGCAGGCTTTCTAACCCATTAACCATTTTCAAAAGCTACTGCTTTTCGGCAGCCAGAAATAGAGGTATTTATATAGGATTTAAAGATCGTCAATAAGTGGTGATATTGAAAAATTCCAAATAAGTTTCAAATCTAAACATGATGGTAATGCTCTGTGTGCTAGCTATATATTTCACTTTCTGTAACTAAATTGGAAAAAAAATAACATTTGAAGCAGAAGCAACAGGATCTTAATCTAAACTTTTTCTTTAAGATTTCTATGCATACACACACACAAATACATGATATACATATATCTTAAAGAAAAAAAATATATGGCCAATGGATATACATGTGGTTTGGTGGTTTGGTGAGGTACTAAACAAAAAAGTAAGGTGATTTGGTGGAAGTACATATAATTAATAAATAGAGCCTCTCTGGAGACAGAAAAAAAATGCTTACGTGACCATATTAATGATACCAAATAAGTATTTAATTATAAATGTGTTAAAACTATTTGGGGAGGGAAGGGTAAATTTATGTGAGATAATTGTATATAAGCTAAATCCTTACTTTTTTTATTAGCCCATTAACAGATAATATATGAGAAATCAGGGAAAGTTATGTAAAAATGTTATTTAAAAATATCTGGAAGGGGAGGAGTCAAGATGGCGGAGAAGTAGCAGGCTGAGACTGCTTCAGCTAGCTGGAGATCAGCTAGATAGCTTATCTAAAGATTGCAAACACCTGAAAATCCATCGGCAGATCGGAGAGAAGAAGAACAGCAATTCTGGAAACAGAAAAACAACCACTTTCTGAAAGGTAGGACCGGCGGAGAAGTGAATCCAAAGCGACGGGAAGATAGACCCCGGGGGGAGGGGCCAGCTCCCGGCAAGCGGCGGAGCAACGGAGCACAAAATCAGGACTTTTAAAAGTCTGTTCCGCTGAGGGACATCGCTCCAGAGGCTAAACCGGGGCGAAGCCCACGCGGGGTCAGCGTGGCCTCAGGTCCCGCAGGGTCACAGAAGGATCAGGGGTGTCTGAGTGTCGCAGATCTTGCGGGTATTGGAACGGGAAAGCCGGCTACAGAGACAGAGCCAACAGTAAGCTCACAGCTCGGTGTTACCTTGAACTGGTCGCAGGCTCGGTGAGCTCGGAGGGCGGCCGGAGGTCAGGCAGACAGGAGTAACTGGGTGCTGTTCTCTGAGGGCGCACTGAAGAGTGCGGCCCTGGGCTCTCGGCTCCTCCGGGCCGGAGACCAGGAGGCTGCCATTTGTATTCCCGTCCTCCGGAACTCTACGGAAAGCGCTCAGGGAACAAAAGCTCCTGAAAGCAAACCCGAGCGGATTACTCACGCCGGCCCCGGGTAAGGGCAGTGTAATTCCACCTGGGGCAAAGACACTCGAGAATCACTACAACAGGCCCCTCCCCCAGAAGATCAACAAGAAATCCAGCCGAGACCAAGTTTACCTACCAAGGAGTGCGGTTTCAATACCAAGGAGAGCAGCAGAATTCCAGAGGAGGAGAAAGCCAAGCACGGAACTCATGGCTTTTTCCCTGTGATTTTTTTTAGTCTTGCAGTTAATTTAATTTTTTTCTTTTTCATTTTTTGTTTTTTTTTTCCCTTGCCTTCGGGTAAAATTTTTTTTTTTTTAACTGTTACCTTTTTCTTTTTTAACGATTTTTTACTAGTTTATCTAATATATATTTTTTCTTTTTTACATTTTTCTTAGGTGTTTTCCTTTTTTTTTTTAATTCTTTTCTTTTCTTTCTTTTTTTTTTTTTCTTATTTCTTTTTTTTTCTTTCTTCCTTTTTGAACCTCTTTTTATCCCCTTTCTCCCCCCTCACGATTTTGGATCTCTTCTAATTTGGTTAAAGCATTTTTTCCTGGGGTTGTTGCCACCCTTTTAGTATTTTACTTGCCCCTTCATATACTCTTATCTGGACAAAATGACAAGACGGAAAAATTCAACACAAAAAAAAGAACAAGAGGCAGTACCGAAGGCTAGGGACCTAATCAATACAGACATTGGTAATATGTCAGATCTAGAGTTCAGAATGACAATTCTCAAGGTTCTAGCCGGGCTCGAAAAAGGCATGGAAGATATTAGAGAAACCCTCTCGAGAGATATAAAAGCCCTTTCTGGAGAAATAAAAGAACTAAAATCTAACCAAGTTGAAATCAAAAAAGCTATTAATGAGGTGCAATCAAAAATGGAGGCTCTCACTGCTAGGATAAATGAGGCAGAAGAAAGAATTAGTGATATAGAAGACCAAATGACAGAGAATAAAGAAGCTGAGCAAAAGAGGGACAAACAGCTACTGGACCACGAGGGGAGAATTCGAGAGATAAGTGACACCATAAGACGAAACAACATTAGAATAATTGGGATTCCAGAAGAAGAAGAAAGAGAGAGGGGAGCAGAAGGTATACTGGAGAGAATTATTGGGGAGAATTTCCCCAATATGGCAAAGGGAACGAGCATCAAAATTCAGGAGGTTCAGAGAAAGCCCCTCAAAATCAATAAGAATAGGCCCACACCCCGTCACCTAATAGTAAAATTTACAAGTCTCAGTGACAAAGAGAAAATCCTGAAAGCAGCCCGGGAAAAGAAGTCTGTAACATACAATGGTAAAAATATTAGATTGGCAGCTGACTTATCCACAGAGACCTGGCAGGCCAGAAAGAGCTGGCATGATATTTTCAGAGCACTAAACGAGAAAAACATGCAGCCAAGAATACTATATCCAGCTAGGCTATCATTGAAAATAGAAGGAGAGATTAAAAGCTTCCAGGACAAACAAAAACTGAAAGAATTTGCAAATACCAAACCAGCTCTACAGGAAATATTGAAAGGGGTCCTCTAAGCAAAGAGAGAGCCTACAAGTGGTAGATCAGTAAGGAACAGAGACCATATACAGTAACAGTCACCTTACAGGCAATACAATGGCACTAAATTCCTATCTCTCAATAGTTACCCTGAATGTGAATGGGCTAAATGCCCCTGTCAAAAGACACAGGGTATCAGAATGGATAAAAAAACAAAACCCATCTATATGTTGCCTCCAAGAAACTCATTTTAAGCCCGAAGACACCTCCAGATTTAAAGTGAGGGGGTTGAAAAGAATTTACCATGCTAATGGACATCAGAAGAAAGCAGGAGTGGCAATCCTTATATCAGATCAATTAGATTTTAAGCCAAAGACTATAATAAGAGATGAGGAAGGACACTATATCATACTCAAAAGGTCTGTCCAACAAGAAGATTTAATAATTTTAAATATCTATGCCCCCAACGTGGGAGCAGCCAACTATATAAACCAATTAATAACAAAATCAAAGAAACACATCAACAATAATACAATAATAGTAGGGGACTTTAACACTCCCCTCACTGAAATGGACAGATCATCCAAGCAAAAGATCAGCAAGGAAATAAAGGCCTTAAACGACACACTGGACCAGATGGACATCACAGATATATTCAGAATATTTCATCCCAAAGCAACAGAATACACATTCTTCTCTAGTGCACATGGAACATTCTCCAGAATAGATCACATCCTCGGTCCTAAATCAGGACTCAACCGGTATCAAAAGATTGGGATCATTCCCTGCATATTTTCAGACCACAATGCTCTAAAGCTAGAACTCAACCACAAAAGGAAGTTTGGAAAGAACCCAAATACATGGAGACTAAACAGCATCCTTCTAAAGAATGAATGGGTCAACCGGGAAATTAAAGAAGAATTGAAAAAAATCATGGAAACAAATGATAATGAAAATACAACGGTTCAAAATCTGTGGGACACAACAAAGGCAGTCTTGAGAGGAAGATATATAGCGGTACAAGCCTTTCTCAAGAAACAAGAAAGGTCTCAGGTACACAACCTAACCCTACACCTAAAGGAGCTGGAGAAAGAACAAGAAAGAAACCCTAAGCCCAGCAGGAGAAGAGAAATCATAAAGATCAGAGCAGAAATCAATGAAATAGAAACCAAAAAAACAATAGAACAAATCAACGAAACTAGGAGCTGGTTCTTTGAAAGAATTAATAAAATTGATAAACCCCTGGCCCGACTTATCAAAAAGAAAAGAGAAAGGACCCAAATAAATAAAATCATGAATGAAAGAGGAGAGATCACAACTAACACCAAAGAAATACAAACTATTATAAGAACATACTATGAGCAACTCTACGCCAATAAATTTGACAATCTGGAAGAAATGGATGCATTCCTAGAAACATATAAACTACCACAACTGAACCAGGAAGAAATAGAAAGCCTGAACAGACCCATAACCAGTAAGGAGATTGAAACAGTCATTAAAAATCTCCAAACAAACAAAAGCCCAGGGCCAGTCGGCTTCCCGGTGGAATTCTACCAAACATTTAAAGAAGAACTAATTCCTATTCTCCTGAAACTGTTCCAAAAAATAGAAATGGAAGGAAAACTTCCAAACTCATTTTATGAGGCCAGCATCACCTTGATCCTAAAACCAGACAAGGATCCCACCAAAAAGAGAGCTATAGACCGATATCCTTGATGAACACAGATGCGAAAATACTCAACAAAATACTAGCCAATAGGATTCAACAGTACATTAAAAGGATTATTCACCACGACCAAGTGGGATTTATTCCAGGGCTGCAAGGTTGGTTCAACATCCGCAAATCAGTCAATGTGATACAACACATCAATAAAAGAAAGAACAAGAACCATATGATACTCTCAATAGATGCTGAAAAAGCATTTGACAAAGTACAGCATCCCTTCCTGATCAAAACTCTTCAAAGTGTATCATCAAAGCCATCTATGAAAAACCCACCGCAAATATCATTCTCAATGGAGAAAAACTGAAAGCTTTTCCGCTAAGGTCAGGAACACGGCAGGGATGTCCATTATCACCACTGCTATTCAACATAGTACTAGAGGTCCTAGCCTCAGCAATCAGACAACAAAAGGAAATTAAAGGCATCCAAATCGGCAAAGAAGAAGTCAAATTATCACTCTTCGCAGATGATATGATACTATATGTGGAAAACCCAAAAGACTCCACTCCAAAACTGCTAGAACTTATACAGGAATTCAGTAAAGTGTCAGGATATAAAATCAATGCACAGAAATCAGTTGCATTTCTCTACACCAACAGCAAGACAGAAGAAAGAGAAATTAAGGAGTCAATCCCATTTACAATTGCACCCAAAACCATAAGATACCTAGGAATAAACCTAACCAAAGAGACACAGAATCTATACTCAGAAAACTATAAAGTACTCATGAAAGAAATTGAGGAAGACACAAAGAATTGGAAAAATGTTCCATGCTCCTGGATTGGAAGAATAAATATTGTGAAAATGTCTATGCTACCTAAAGCAATCTACACATTTAATGCAATTCCTATCAAAGTACCATCCATCTTTTTCAAAGAAATGGAACAAATAATGCTAAAATTTATATGGAACCAGAAAAGACCTCGAATAGCCAAAGGGATATTGAAAAAGAAAGCCAACGTTGGTGGCATCACAATTCCGGACTTCAAGCTCTATTACAAAGCTGTCGTCATCAAGACAGCATGGTACTGGCACAAAAACAGACACATAGATCAATGGAACAGAATAGAGAGCCCAGAAATAGACCCTCAACTCTATGGTCAACTAATCTTCGACAAAGCAGGAAAGAATGTCCAGTGGAAAAAAGACAGCCTCTTCAATAAATGGTGCTGGGAAAATTGGACAGCCACATGCAGAAAAATGAAATTGGACCATTTCCTTACACCACACACAACAATAGACTCAAAATGGATGAAGGACCTCAATGTGCGAAAGGAATCCATCAAAATCCTTGAGGAGAACACAGGTAGCAACCTCTTTGACCTCTGCCGCAGCAACATCTTCTTAGGAACAACGCAAAAGGCAAGGGAAGCAAGGGCAAAAATGAACTATTGGGATTTCATCAAGATCAAAAGCTTTTGCACAGCAAAGGAAACAGTTAACAAAATCAAAAGACAACTGACAGAATGGGAGAAGATATTTGCAAACGACATATCAGATAAAGGACTAGTGTCCAGAATCTATAAAGAACTTAGCAAACTCCACACCCAAAGAACAAATAATCCAATCAAGAAATGGGCAGAGGACATGAACAGACATTTCTGCAAAGAAGACATCCAGATGGCCAACAGACACATGAAAAAGTGCTCCATATCACTCGGCATCAGGGAAATACAAATCAAAACCACAATGAGATATCACCTCACACCAGTCAGAATGGCTAAAATCAACAAGTCAGGAAATGACAGATGCTGGCGAGGATGCGGAGAAAGGGGAACCCTCCTACACTGTTGTTGGGAATGCAAGCTGGTGCAACCACTCTGGAAAACAGCATGGGGGTTCCTCAAAATGTTGAAAATAGAACTGCCCTATGACCCAGCAATTGCACTATTGGGTATTTACCCTAAGGATACAAACGTAGTGATCCAAAGGGGCACATGCACCCGAATGTTTATAGCAGCAATGTCCACAATAGCCAAACTATGGAAAGAACCTAGATGTCCATCAACAGATGAATGGATCAAGAAGATGTGGTATATATACACAATGGAATACTATGCAGCCATCAAAAGAAATGAAATCTTGCCATTTGCGACAACATGGATGGAACTAGAGCGTATCATGCTTAGCGAAATAAGTCAAGCAGAGAAAGACAACTATCATATGATCTCCCTGATATGAGGAAGTGGTGATGCAACATGGGGGCTTAAGTGGGTAGGAGAAGAATAAATGAAACAAGATGGGATTGGGAGGGAGACAAACCTAAGTGACTTTTAATCTTACAAAACAAACTGAGGGTTGCTGGGGGGAGGGGTTTGGGAGAAGGGGGTGGGATTATGGACATTGGGGAGGGTATGTGCTTTGGTGAGTGCTGTGAAGTGTGTAAACCTGGTGATTCACAGACCTGTACCCCTGGGGATAGAGTATTATGCCTCCATCAGAAAGGATGAATACCCAACTTTTGTAGCAACATGGACGGGACTGGAAGAGATTATGCTGAGTGAAATAAGTCAAGCAGAGAGAGTCAATTATCATATGGTTTCACTTATTTGTGGAGCATAACAAATAGCATGGAGGACATGGGGACTTAGAGTGGAGAAGGGAGTTGGGGGAAATTGGAAGGGTAGGTGAACCATGAGAGACTATGGACTCTGAAAAACAATCTGAGGGTTTTGAAGGGACGGGGGGTGGGAGGTTGGGGTACCAGGTGGTGGGTATTATAGAGGGCACGGATTGCATGGAGCACGGGGTGTGGTACAAAAATAATGAATACTGTTATGCTGGAAATAAAAAAAAATAAATAAATGGCAAAAAAAAAAAAATCTGGAAAATAGAAGTAGCTAAAACAAAACAAAAGTTAAGGGTTGTCTCCACAGAGTAGAGAGAAAGAGTAGGGAGAATTGGGGAAGCTGTTCCTATTTTTTGTTATCCATTTTATAAATACCTTCAAAAAATATTTATTGAGTGTATGTAAAATTTTGATAAAAATGAAATTTATTTTTAAAAAGTGGGCACATATTCTTTGACCACACTATTACAAAAGGGAATTGATTTTTAAAATGATCTATATGAAAATTACCTAAACAAAGTATTTTCTAATTAATTTTTGTTAAAATATACTCAAAAATCACATAAAAGTGTAATTAATATCTATAGTTTTAAAGCCTGTTATCTTTTCAAAGTACCACACTTCATGTTTATAGTACAAATCTTAAATATATCCCTCATATTATAAAAGTAAAGCATTATCAGTTCCACTATTGCTGACATTGCCGTGTCTCCGTAGATTAAAAAAATTGATTTGAGTGTCGGTAGTCAATTAATACTGTGATATCCTATAGCGAATGTTTATTATTTTCTTGCGGCTTTTATCATCTTCTTTGGGAACAATGACATTCCCCATAGTAGATCAAAGATCTTCGGGGAACGACTATTCTATCACAGGAGATCCTTTTGAAATTCACAGCAACCAAATGACAGAAATATTTCTTACCACAGAGAGGGCTTTAACAAGAAAGCAAAACAAAGGCACTTTTGAAATTTCCCCTTGAAATCTCCTTGTACCTCCATATGGGGACTTTGATTCAAAATAAATACAGAGCCATATGAAAATCCACTGAAGTTAAATAGGGTAGGCCAATCAGGTGCACCTTTTCTTTAGACCATTTATTTACCCTATTACCTATTAATATTTCTTTAATACTAAGTTGAATGAAACTGGATTACTTAAGGTGAAATTGTGTTTTTTGGGTTTTTTTTTGTTTTTTTTGTTTTTGTTTTTGTTTTTCCCTGATACACTGCAGTATCTGCAAACAAGTACCTGGGAAATTTGATATTCCTAAGAATTTGTTCAACTCCAGGGACTTGAGAGATTTTATGAAGATTTACTTGTGAGGTTTTCTTTGAGAAATAATAAGGCTAAAGTGATTGAATCCTGCTGACTGCAGAAGAAAGGAACAGAATTATCACTTATATAAGGAAAGGTAATGCATACCCAAAGTCGAAACTAAAAGAAGTAGGAACTTCAAATGCTTGGCTGAATGTACAAGGACACAGCAAGTAAATGTACCACTTAAGTGAAGTTAAGTGGTACTGTTCACCACCATCCCTTAATTGTTAAAGTGTGTGCCTTCACGAAGAGCCAGAGCCAAGCAGAGCCATTCCAGGTCATTTATTGGGCACTTCGTATGTGCTGGGCTGATTTCATCACTCTACCAGAACTTGCCTTTTTCATTCCTGACTAAACGTTTCTGTTTAATAGTGTCTCCCATCTGGAATACTTTTAAGCCTTTTTCTCCTCCCCAAGACGTGACCCCTTTTTCTTCCAATAAATGTCTGTGTTGAATCTGTACTGCAAAGTCTTTTTTTCCCAGTCCACAGTTGCTATCCCTTTAAAAAAATCTTCCCAGGTGAGTAACCTGCACCATTCATTTAGGTACTTGTTATAGACATCTAGGAATGTTTTATAGAAGTGGTAGAGTGGAAACTCCCTGGACTTAAAAAACAGTTCTGATTTTAAATTTCACCCCCATCACCTCCTTATGTGATGACTTTGAACAAATTCTCAGCATCTTTAAGGCTAATGTCTCCTTATTTACAAATTGGGAATAACGCCAACTTTTCTAAGTGGTTACATGGATTAACTGATACAATTTAAGGCTCCTGCCTCGCTCAGTGTCTGCACATGATAGTATGAGACAAATGTTTGGTCCCTTTCCTTTCAATTCCTGGCTCAATTATAAAATCCTGTAGGACAGAGAATTGCCTTACTTTGTACCCTGTTCAGTGTCTGACAGTAATTAAGTACCTTGCAGACACTTACTAAGTACTTGTTTGAATGAATGTATCAGCTGGGTGCTATGAGGAATCCCTAATGGGCTCTCTATTGAGTGCTCTCAGCTACTACAGGGACTCTTTAGATGTATTAGAACAAACCCATCACAAGGGAAACAACCTATTGAATGAAGGTCAGTACTATCATTTTTCAGTATTGAGGAAAACATGTTTATGTTTTTAAAAGGGGGCAATAAAATCATTATTTTGACCTCATGGTACATTGTTTGGTATTATGTTCAGTATATGAACCTGACAGACACAGATCAAAAGGAAAAACAAAACTGTAGCCAAAATGTGCCAACGTTTTGCAAGGTCAGAGATTCTCCTTTATTAATAATCCCCAAGTGGAGTTCTTCATTATCCATTTTCCATATTGGTAAATTGAAAATCGGTGGAAATCGAGATATTACATAGTATATATATAGCTATATGAGGCAACTAACTTTCAGAAATTCGTGGTTGTTTTTATAAGGCACCCAGTTTACCTTATTTTCCTGATTTCTCATTTCGGTAGAACTCTGCCCAGTTGGTTAGTAGAAGAACCTATGAAACATAACTGATTCACAGGGCTAGAGTGGTGGCGCTCCAACGTGAGCACAGATCAGAATCTGGCGGGGGTGGGGGGGCAGTGTAGGGCTCTACCTCCTCAGTTTCTGATTCAGTAGAGCTGAGGTGGTGTCCAGGAATTTGCAATTCTACCACTTTTCCAGCTGATGCTCACACAGTTGATCCAGGGACCACACTGAAAACCACGATAATAAAAAATAAAAATGAAATCAACCCTCTTGCTTAGAGGGCATTAGATTTTTATTATGTTCTGGCAATAATTCCAAAGTGCAAAACTGTTCTTAAGGACAGTGATGTCTAGAAGGTGAAATTTGGAGTTTCTGATAATTCAAATACTTAAAGACCCAGACTTGAGTTACCATCATCTCAGAATATTCAGACTTAAAGTAAACTTGGAAAATACTCCTTCAGTTATATTTTAAACAGTGTTTTGACTTTGGATAATGTAACATTATCTTCAAAATCTTGTCTCTTTCTACATAAGTGGAGTACAGAGAAAGTGAATTTAAAGTTAATAGTTACCTAGGTGATTATTTTTAATGCCCTCTTCTAATTTGATCAGTTATACATTTGAATTGATAATACAGTCTATTTTAAGGATAATGGAATATAGTTTTCCTAAGTAAGAGTCTTTTCACACATAAAAATCACACATTTGGAGTTTTAAATTAGCATTTTTTTAAGTTCATGGTATGTGCTACAGAGGTACAACATCATTAGATATTTTCAGAAAAAAAGCTGCTAAAGTGATTTGCGCAAGTTCAATTAAAAAAATAGATTTTGACAGTTTAAGAGGAACCCAAATAAGCCTGCTTAAGGTAATTTAAAGAATCCACATTTTTTTTAAAGACCATATTTTATATATCAGGCACACTACATCTTAAATACTGGAAATGTAAAGCCCACTTAAATTTGAACGAGAATTGATTTTCCATTTAAATTCTAAAATAACAGATTGAATACAAAGTTTATTTTTGCATGAGGCATCAGAAATACCTGTAGGGAAATCTACTAAACCCTTTTAGTAAGCTTACTTCTTGATAATTTTATAGACTATCATATTTTGTAAATTCTAGAAATAACTATGTTCTTTCACAGGCTTATTGTTAAGATGGGCCAGGGTTTCTTAAAACAGATGACCAAGTCAATTCATTAACTCACCAGATATACATGAGCATCTTAACATATACCGACATAGTTCTAGGCAGTGCATATACAACAAAGGTTTAGACAAATCCAAACTTCATGCATTAGTTTTCTACTGCTATTCTAATAAATTACCACAAATTTAGTGGCTTAAACCACAAAAATCTTACAATTCTGTAAGTCAGAAATCCAATACACTTCTCACAAGGTTGAAATCAAGAACTTGTTTAGGCCCTAGGGAGGATCAGTTTCCTTCTTAAGATTATTGGTAAAATTCAGTTCTTTGTGGTTTTAGGAAATTAATTTCCTTCAGGTGAGTGCCATTCCCAGCTTTCCCAGGCAGATTACACCCTTTGGTCCGTGTCTCCCTTCTTCCATTTTCAAGTCAGCAACAGTAAATTGAGTTTCCTTCCTGCTTTCCATCTCTCCTATCTTTCTGTCTTATCTCTCTCACCCAGTCAGGGAAATTTCTCTGCTATTAAGGCCTCATATGATCACATTGGGCCTACCCGTACAATCCAGGATAATCTCCCTATCTCATTGTCTGTGTCCTTAATCACACCTGCAAAGTTTATCCTCCCCTGTAAGGTAACATATTCACCCGGACAGGGAATTAGGACATGTGAGTCTCGATAGCAGGCAGGAGGTGTTATTCAGGTCACCATACCTCAGAAAACTTATATCCTGGTGGCAAAATTAGATGATAAAAAAGGAACAAATGTAAAATTTCAAGTAATGGGAAGTGAAGTTGAATCATCTTGATTTCAGACGATACAAATGGTAATGGGTTTAACTAAAGAGAGCTAATAAAGGGCTTTTTATACGGAGATATAGACAGGGTTAAAGAAATAACAAAGGCTGAGAAAGCACTCAGGGACCAGCAAGAGTGGGGAGCTATAACCATTCTAAGCCTAATGGGCAAGTAAAGAGAACTGTGTTAATAGAAGGAAACAGGAACTAGGGCCACAGGAAAAGTACCATCAGATGGGAGCTGTGGCCAGAAAGGAGAGCCGCCATTGCTGAAAGAGACTCAAGACATAAAGGAAGCAAGGACGTAATAAAAACCCTGAACTGTCTTTCTTTCCACTCAGATCTCTTGCCAGTGCTCCCACTGACCAATCCTGACCAGTATCCAAGGGATGATGAAGACTGGAGGAGGCAGTCTACAAAAGTCAGTTTTAAAAGAGTCACTCAGAGTTGTCGAAAGAGATTAGAGAATGGATTCAAGGGAGGAAGGAAGAAGGAAAATTATCTGCGCAAAAGTCTCAGTAAAAAAGAGAGAGAGAGAGAGAATGAGGGATTGGGAAGGGAGCAGAGTTATGTTAGATTAACTAATGAAGAAAAACCTCTCTGAGGAGACAATAATTGAGCAGAGGCCTGAAATTAGTGAGGAAGTGAGCTTGCTCTTGCTCCAGGAAGACAGAGTGTCAAGGGCAAATGCCCTGAGGAAGGGACTGCTTTGGGTTCTTTGAGGAGTAGAAAGACCTGGGTACTTGGAGTAGAGAGAATTAGAAGGAGAGGGAATGGGCTGGTGTGAAGTTGGTGTCAGACCATATAGAAATCAAAAAATTTTACTCTCAATGTAGTGATAAACCACGGAACTGTTTGGAGAGGAAAAAGAAACGATAAACTTGTATTTGTAGGTCACTCTAGGTTTGGAGAATTAACTGGAGAGGACAAGAGAGAAGGCAGGAATACCATTTAGAGACCCATTGAAATTGTCTGGGGAAGAGTCTGGTGGTATAGACCAAGGTAGCAGCAAGGAGTATCATAAGCATTGATAATACTCAGCATATATCTGATGATAGAAAAACACTGAACTAGTTGAACTAGTGGATGGATTAGATTTGACATCAAAGATGCTCTTAGGCTCATGGACTAAGAAACTGGAGGAATGACAGTTGTGGTATTTTCATGCACTTTGTCTTTTAAAGTCATGTTAATAGATGCTCAGTAGCGAGAGGAGTTCCAACCACACTTAGTCATTCTACTTACAATGGAAAATTCAGATTTTTTTTTTAAATACACTAGAGATGAGGTCCTTGGGTTTTCTTTAGGTGATACTGAGAGGGTCAAAGGCACACCTAGCCAGTGGTACTCCAAAGTCATGATTCTGTTCCTTCATTACTGGAAAGATCAGCACATTTATCTGCTTACATTAATAGTGTTTAAAATTAAACCTAAACCTACTACTTACCATCTGTAGCACCTTAGTTAAATTACTACTTAATTACTTTAAGTTACAAATTCCTAATCAGTTAGACATTATAATACTCGTTACACTATTGGGTTGATATGGTGATTAAGTGAGATATGTACAAAGTACTTAGCACTGTGCCTGGCTGGTTATAAGCACTTAATGAAACTTAGTTATATTTATTTCATACACTAGAGTTCTATACATTATTTTCTTTGAGGTAAATATTTCACCAGTGGATACTTAAATATATTGGACACTAATAGTCCACAATCATCCAAATGATTTTCAAAAGCCATACTATTTACTTACTCTCCAAGTCTTTGAGGAAAAACATGAACAAGGAAAGTGACATTTGTAGATTTCATTTGATTTTTTTACCTTCTGTATTATAGTTCTAAAATGAAATTGTTATTACTGACCTTTGTAGGAAAGATACAGTTACTCTAAAGAAAAACAGTAATACTAGATTTAACTTCCATCTACCCTGGCTTCAATTGTTGTGCTGTCCAACAGTGTCTGTGAATTAGATATCAAATTGATTTATGCTGGGGAAAAATTGTTACAAACCCAACAACTTAAAATTGAACAAAAGATTTGTTTCGTCTTTACTCGTCGCTTCAATAAGAGGGCTAGCTCAGGTTGAACTCTTCCTAAGCCCTTGTTAAAGTGCTAAATTTTACTAAACACATTAGGTTTTCTTTCCCCATTCTCTTTTATGAAGTGTCCTCTCCATTCAGTTCCATATACCTGAAAAGTGAAACAATTGCCATAGATTCTAACAAAAGGTCCAGGAATCTTGACCTTTACATCAAATGGTATTCAGTCCTCTTTAAATAAGTAAACAGAATATTACTTTGGGTTACTCCCACAAGCCCTCATGGCCATTTTATAGAAATAAGAACTCAAGAATCAAAAATAATATCATAAAGCCCTAGATAAGTAGTGCTTACTAGTTAATAGCATGAAAAAGATTTTTAAAAATCTTTTTTTAAAAATGACCCAAAATACATGCACACACATACACACCACATGCATCACAAATAAGAGTTAAAATAAATTGTCATCTTGAATATTTTTAAAGAAAAATAATGTATTGAATAGATAAAATGATCCTCAGTATTGAATCGGAGAACTTTAGGTAAGATGAGGACTTAAACCATCCACTGAACCTGATTCTGTTAAGGTTGCCTGGGGCGGGGGAGGGTGTGTGGGTGTGTGTGTGTGTAAACAAAGCCAAATTGCCCTGGGCTCAATGGGGAGTGACTAGGAGGACAGAGTCCTCTTCTCTCTGAGGATGATTAGGAGGGAACTAGATAGAAGCTCTGGAAGGATGTAACTTTAGGGAAGTGTTGTTTGTTCATTTGTTTATATATATATATACACACACATATATGTATATATATACACATATATATGTATATATGTGTGTGTATATATATATATGTGTGTGTGTATATATATATGTGTGTGTATATATATACATATATATGTGTGTATATAAATATATATTTATTTTTTAAGTAACCTAAAACCTAGTGTATCTCTAGACTGAAAGGAGCCAATAAAGAGGTAAGTACCAAAGGCAATTTTAAATTGATAACATGATAAAACTTCAAAAGAAAACCAATGACCACCTAGTTTCAATTTGACAGATTGCATATACTTGCTGGTTGGTGATGAAATATGCTTTGGAATTAATTTTCCCTGAGGTTATTTATATGCTGAATCTAAAGTCTTCAATGAATGCTTTTCCATTAATATTAAATTTAAAGTTTTGTTTCTGAAGTACTATGAAAAACTTTCATATGACAAAATGGGAAACACTTTTGCTCTAGAATCAGATAAACATGGATTTAAATGTTGACTTCTTTATACTATGACTTTCAGGAATGACTCTGAGCCTCAATTCCTTCATCCAAAAAATGAGGATAGTGACAGAATGTTTCTTAAAGGTGGTCGTGAGGATGAAAGGATTAATACACCACATGAAAAGGAGGGAAAGCAGACCCAGGCCCATGTTGGACAATCGGTATTAGTTACTTTTGTTGTTGTTGTTGTTTACTTATTTCACATATAAA
Source organism: Mustela erminea (assembly GCF_009829155.1). NCBI lineage: Eukaryota > Metazoa > Chordata > Mammalia > Carnivora > Mustelidae > Mustela > Mustela erminea. The sequence goes on along the minus strand of NC_045615.1, from coordinate 52,224,441 downwards.
TGAGATATTTCTAATTCAAACATAACATAAACATAGAGGTAAAATTAAAATGGGACTGAGAATTCTGAGTTAGATGGGGCTTCTTCCAGGAGAAGCTACTAACTACAATAAAGAAGGGACAGTGATCCCTCTAAAACATGTACTACTGCCCCTCAGAGACTAAAATCAATGTTCAAAAAACTTCTGAATTGTTCTATGAAAAATGTTACCATCAGAATATTAGTGATTTTGTTACATATATTATGGTTCTATCCTAAATGTACCAGAAGGATTATTAATGGACTTTCTACCCTAATTCTGCTTCTGGGAGTCTATGCTGGTAGTCTATACACCATTGCCCCACATTGTCATCAGAAATATGAGATGGTAGATTTTAAATTTGTGTTTATGTTTTAATTTGATAAAGTTTCTTTTGCCAGTGAGTTTTAATGAACTAGCATTTCTCAAAGAACTAAATAAAGGGCTGCATTTTTTTCGTTTTAATTTGTGCTTTAGGACATTGTTTTACTTCAGGCTTAACACATAAAAGGAGGTAAACCAAATGAGATTATTGAGTGGAAATCTCTTATCATTATCAACTCGTAATTATCCAATTTGCAGCTTATTTGGAAAATATTTCTTTCAGGTTAACTGACAGTGTTTAGATTATTCTCTTTAATTAAGGTTGTGGTTATCAATTTTCTTTACTGGCAGCACATATTCTACTTAAATACTCATTTGCCTATTAATTGTTGATTATTTAATAATTAATGACAGCTTACTTCTGTGCAATTCATTATTATGACTGCTATTAGCTCTGAGTTTGCAGGTACCTAGGAGGACGAAGTCCAAAGCCGTAACTCAAGATTTCTGGGTACTGTCTTAGAAAGAGGTCCACTCCTAAGATAGATGCTAGGTTAGTCTAAAAAGCTATTTATCCTCCCAGAATGCTTTGCAGGATTGAAGGGGCTACTGGGACAGCTTCCCATCTCCCAAAGGATAAGGCTTTACAGAATGACTAATGCTGGAACTAAATTGTTACATTGTTAACACATTTCCAGAAACATAAAAAGTGACTCCAAAGCCAAATAAAACTAATTAATGACATTTACAATGTCAAGTAGCCATTTTACTTTCTACAAGTATTAAAAAAAAAATCTAGATTTAATTTTTTCTGGAGTTTTATGGATAATCATTGAGCTGCAAGAGTAAAAATGTTTTGCCTTATGACATAAACTCTTTGACCAAAATTTCTACTGTTGAAAAAAAATTTTTTTGAAATTTTGAAAAAAAATCCATAGGGCTTTTTAAAAATAGTTCAATATAGTTTTAAAAATCTAGTAAGGCGGGACACCTGGGTGGCTCAGTTGGTTAAACATCTGCCTTCCGCTCAGGTCATGATCCCAGTGTCCTGGGATCGAGTCCCATATCGGGCTCCTTGCTTGGCAGAGAGCCTGCTTCTTCCTCTGCCTCTGCCTGCCATTCTGTCTGCCTGTGCTTGCGCTCTCTCTCTCTCTCTCTCTGACAAATAAATAAAATCTTAAAAAAAAAAAATCTAGTAAGGCCAACATGAAAAGATGTTCAATATCATTAGCTATCAGGAAAATATAAATTAGAACCACAATGAGATATCACTATATACCTGTCAAAATGTCTAAATAAAAAAAAAATAGTGATAATATTGAATGCTAGTGCAATGGCAAGACATTAGATTACTCATATATCAATAGTTAGATCATAAAGTGGTATAGCCATGCTAGAAAAACCATAAAGCAGTTTCTTAGAAAACTAAGTAGGTACTTAGCAAACAACATAGCATTTGCACTATCGGGCATTTACCCCAGAGGAATAAAAACTATGTCACACAAAAACCTATACGTGAATGTTATTAGCAGCTTTATTTGTGATAGCCCAAAGTGGACGCAACCAAAAGGCCCTGGGTTAAACAAACATATTAAATAAATTTATTTAAAAAATATATATTAATATATATTTATTACATAAATAAACTGGTATATCTGTGCCATGTGTATTAGTCATTTGGCACTACCCTAACAAAATACCATTAGAGTGGATGGTTTGAAGAACAGAAATTTATTTTTTTTGTATTTCTGGATGCTGAACATCTGAGATCAGTGTGCCAGCATGTTTATGTTTTAGTGAGAGCTCTCTTCCTACTGTGTCCTCACATGGCAGAGAGAGAAATCTTTCTCTCCTTCTTCTTATAAGGCCACAGTCCTATTGGATTAGGGCCTCATCCTGACCATCTAATTATCTCCTGTCATAGTCAAAGTGGGTGTTAGAGCTTCGACATACGAATTTGGGGAGGACACAATTCAGTGCATAGCACTATAGATTCCACTCAGCTGAAGAATAATTTAAATGGTCTTCAGAGTATTATGCTAAATTTAGAAAAAGAAAAAAGTTAATCCCCAAAGATTATGTACTATATAATTCCATTTATATGATATTTATGGAATGACAAAATTACAGAGCAAGAGAACAAATTATTGGTTGCCAGAAATTAGAGCGGTGTGTGGGAGGGAAGGGTCTAGGATAAGGTGGCACAAAGGATCCTCTTGACGGAACTGTTCATTCTTGACTATCATGGTGGTTATATGCATCAATACATGTGATAAAATTGCACTGAGCTAAATAAAGACACATAAACATACAAGTGAATGCATATAAAACAGGTGAAATCCAAAAAAGGCTAGTAGATTGTATTAATGTTAATTTTCTAGTTGTAGTATTACACTGCTGTTACATAAAATGCTTCTATTATGAAAATTGGGTAAAGAATACACTGTGTTACATGTAAATATGCAATTATTGCAAAATAAAACTTTTATTTTAAAAAAATCCTAGAGAAAACCTAATAAGGCCAATTTTATATAAGTCAAAGTATGATGATAGTTTAGTTGTGGCTTTTAAGTAAGATACTAACATGGTAGCTCCATGTTTTATCATCAGTTCCCAACTGCTCAAAGTTTAAAATCTATTATAAACATGCCCTCTGCTTTTCTTGAATTTATTTATTTTCCTTTCTTCCTGCCTGCCTGCCTTTTCTGCCTTTCCTTCCTTCCTTCCTTGGGTCAGAGGTGGAGAGGAGAAGGAAAATGCAGATGAAAGAAACTGAGAAATTAAATCTGAATTCCTAATTTCTTAGGAGGAGAAAGACCAGTAGCTTTCAATCTACTACTGTTCCAATACGCTCTATAAAATTCTTCTTTGAAGATATATTAGGTGCCTAAAATGAAAAAAAATAAAAGTTTTATTTTTTTCACTGTATTATAAATTGACAAGCCTTTCTTGACTCTGATTTTGAAATTTGATGAAGGAAATCCACTGGATTCATTTTATAAGTATTTTCTTGAATACATAAAGAAAATCAATGGCTCTAAATAGTCTATTTAACTATACATATATAAAGATTATGCCTTAGTTTTTAGGCAATACATTTTTCCTTCTAACCCTTTGAGAGAGCCATTAATAAAAAAAAAAAGTTGTTAAGAATAGAAAAATAGTATTTTCTGTATGAAATATGTCTTATTTCTAATTAGTGATGTTTTCCTAGGAGAGAGGAGTTTGGCAGAGCAACAGTAAATCACTGAACTGGAAAAAAAAAAGTTGAGCATGGCAATGTATTTTTAGGATGCAATTCCAATATTCAATCTAAGTTTCAGTTAACTTTATTTTCCCTAAACTTTAGCAATTTGGATCAATTCTTCTGAAACTTATTTGGTACTGGTTCAATTAGTTTCCCTTTATCTTAACAGATTCCTTAAAGTGGCAGTCTATTTTCTGTACTATAACCACTTATCCTTTGAAATTTGTTTTGGGGGGGCACCTGGGTGGCTTAGTCGGTTAAATGTCTGCCTTCAGCTCAGGTTAGAATCCTGGAAGTCCTGGGATCCAGCTCACATCAGGCTCCCTGCTCAGCAGGGAATCTGCTTCTCCCTCCACCACTCCCTCTGTTTATGCTCTCTCTCTCTCTCTCAAATAAATAGTCTTTTAAAAAAAAATTCTTTTGGGATTAATCCATTCACAAGGGTATGAGTAACTTTGGGAGAATTTAAGTTGAGAGACTCTTACAGTGTATACTTTCAAACTTTAAAGTTAAAGAGGAAATCTCTTGGCCCTGAGGTCATGAAGTGATAATACAGCTCAATTTTGCCCAAATTTGTGTAATAGTGTCATTAGGGGACAGACAATGTCTGTGACCTTAAGTAATCTGCTAGAAGGTAAATCACAAAGATATAATTAAATGAGACTCCAGTAATTTTCTAAGAAACAAGTCAGTTTCAGAACTATATGGAATGAAATAACTTGGAATTTCGGTACGAACACACCCCAGGGCATACAAAACCATGGCTATGTGACCAGTGGAAGGGATGTGAACTGAGTCATGCGGTACTTAAATTCAATTCCCTTTCTATCACTAATTAGTTATATAACCTTGGACAAGTCACCGAGTAGTATTGAGTATTTCTACTTTTGGAAATGGGTACCAATATATCCCTCTATGAAAAACACTAATTATATGCCTCACTTCCGACACCCCCTTCTTCATAAACCAGCTTTTCTCTCTGCCTCCCACTTCATAGGCACTGAGGCAGACAATATAATATTTCAACAAATATTTATTTACCAGGAAATATTTTAGGACAAAACCGACAAAACTCATGTGTTCATGGAACTTCCATTCTAGTGAGGTATCAAGAGGATAGAGATAAAATAAACAAATAGACAAATGTATATAGAATGCTCGGTGAAAATAAGTGCTTTGGAGAAATTAAAACCATGTGCAAGCTTAGGGAATATTGAAAGAAACTGCAATTTTAAATCTGATGGTCAGGAAAGGCGTCACTAAGAAGATGACAAAAGAAGATGGCAAACACTTGAAGGAAATAAGTTGGATTCCACTAAATAGATGCTTTTTCATGAGACTTGAACTTGGAATTCATATCAGTTGAGAAGCCAGAACATGATAAACATCTTAGTAATCAGTTTATCACTACAACTAATGTGAGCAAGGGGTATGAGTATGGGTTGGGGGGCATAAATCACGGATGCATTTCGTAGGAGGCACAGTAGAAGTGGGACTCAGAAGAGAAAATAATATTAAGAAAGGAACATAGAGTTTGCCTATATTCTAACTTTTCTTCTGAAACACAGCCAGCAATAAGTGTTTTTCATTATTTTAAAAGAAAGTCTGTGATTCTTTTAAGATATACATTCATGAATTGCATCAATGACAAAGCTTTCATACACTACAGGTGCTGATTTCTCTTTCAATGGTTCTAATTGTCAAATAGGGATCCAGCCCTGTATTGGGTTCCCTGCTCAGCAGGAGGCCTGCTTCTCCCTCTCCCACTCCCCGTGCTTGTGTTCCTTCTCTTGCTCTCTCTCTCTATGTCCAATAAAGAAATAAATAATAAAAACATAAAAAATAAAAAGCTAAAAAAAACCCTCTAAACTTTTAAGGCATGAAATTGTAAGGCATTTTAATATTTCAAAGTAGTTGAAAAGTGCTGAGAAGAAAACTTGGCTTTCAGGATTATATATAATATTTAACTTTCCAAGTTAAACCTGCATTATAGCGCAGCTTTAAATATACTTGAATATGATGAGATATTATATATTTACAAAAGCCATTCAAAACCGTTAGGTTCTTTCAGTGAGAATTGTTACTGATAGCTCAGTCACAGTCTGGATTGTTTTCTTGATCCAGGAGATTATATTTAGGTGAAATTTGCCTGTAGATGCAGCATAATAGGATCCATTTTCCTTTGAAAATGTATGAGAAGCTCAAGCCATGATAAACTATTGAGCACAAGTGGGCACACTGAGCTTTAGCATATAAAATGTTTTATCAACTTAAATCTTATAATTTATTGATTATACATCCAGCCACTGAAAAATTATTCCTTCTCTACTCCTGTGATATACAAGATGCTTTAAGAGATGCTTGCCCTTTATAACATTTGACTCTATGCTGTGATTCAGTTTCTTGGGCAATATGTACATATTGATAAAATATCCCTTAGGGCATGAATTTTTGAAAATAATTATATTAGTGATTTAAAAGCCTATGGAAAATTTTTATTACCTGAAATAAATTACATTTTTAGAGTGCTATAGTCCATAATATTCTTAAATTAAGCACTTGCCTATATCTCATTCTTATTGAGAAAATATAAAGCAATTAAATAGTAAATACATTGCAGCTAATTTGTTATTATATAAACAAGAAGGTTAGGAAATCATTTGACAACTAAAATAAAATATTAATAAGTGCAAATATTATATTTATGAGCCCAATTGTTAAGTTATATATAGCTATCTTTACATGAATTTCAGATGTTTTTAAAAACTTATTTCGAACTCTGTGAGCTAATGTACTTGGTTCAGTCATCAAATCTACCAAATTCACATGAATCAGAGACCTTAGTCAATGGTAAACTAGTAATAACTTCAAGAATATGGGAAATGAAAAGCTTCTTACCAAGCGGGGAGAGAAATGACACCAAGGGCAACTTTCCACATCCTTTTCTCCTGGACAGACAAGCACCTCTGGCCCAGAATAGATAAGGTCTCTAAGTAAGGCTTGTGGGATTCCTCGAACTGCAGTCAGTATATAAACTCTGAGACTTCTTTTATACCCCAGATAATTTAAATGATGTTCCTTACAGATTGCCACCCCTTACATGTTAGAGGATCCTTGGGCAGGATAGCATGCTGAGAGCATTCAGAAATAAGATCTCTTCCTCCTAGTATATATGTATCCTTAGTCTGTTTACACAGAGGCCCAGTGGACAAGGAGAATATGCCTGGGTCACCTGTCTTTTCTTTCTCCCAAACCCATTCTCCTAGTGAAGAGAATGAAAATAGAGTAGACCACCTGCTTTAACTCCTTCCTTTCATTTAGCTTCAGGGATTTGGAAACAATGTATATTTTTAGCTTTCTAGCATCTGCAGCCCAAGAAACCCAGTAGTTTGACTTTGAAACATTGAGCTAACAGGGGTGCCTTGGAGGCTCAGGCAGTTAGGCACTTGATTCTTGATTTAGCCTCAGGTCATAATCTCAGAGTCCTGAGATTTAACCCCATGATGGGCTCTTCACTCAGCAGAGAGTCTGCTTCTCTCCCTCTCTCTTTCCCTCTGCCCCTCCCCCAGCTGGGGTGTGCATGTGTGTTCTCTCTCTCTCTCTAAAATGAAGACGTAAATCTTAAACCACATTAAGCTAACAAATCACACTCAAATATGATTTATTTTTCAGTTAATCATTATTCATCTATGTTACTGTTTAAATCCTAGCTTTGATTCTATCTCCTTACATGTGAACAATCATGTAGACAGTAGCCTTGTACATGTCTCATCCAATTGTACAATTTATACATTTGCCTGCATTGTCCTATTTTGCAGTTGCCTTTACCATATATTTCAGCACTTTAAGATAAAATCACCTTTAATTTACTGGTATTCTCTACTGCTAGTATTATAACAGTATAGATATTCAGGTAATATTTGTTGAGCAAAAGGAAATGCAATTCTTTAATTTTAAGTGTTTTGGTTCTGCTTTTTTATTTGTGGTTCTAATAGGTGATTCTGAATAGTCCATCAGTTTTCCAAGTTTTAGCTTGCTTTCTAGCAACACAGTATTTTTAACTAAGAGAACCTTTTATATTTTAATTTATTTTAGAGAGAATGAACGCTGGTGCAATGAGGGAGGGATTGAGAGAGAGGGAGAGAGAATCTTTTTTTTTTTTTTCTTAAGATTTTATTTATTTGTTTGAGAAAGAGAGAAAAAAGTATGAGAGTGAGAGAAATCGATCATGAGCAGCGGGGAAGGGTAGAGGCAGAAGCTGACTCCCTGTTGAGCAGGGAGTTTGTTGTAGGACTCAATGCCCGAACCCTGGGATCATGACTTGAGTTGAGGGCAGATGCTTAACTGACTGAGTCACCCAAGCTCCCTAGGGAGAGAGAATCTTAAGCACCCAAGCTCCCTAGGGAGAGAGAATCTTAAGCAGACTCCATGCCCATTGTGGAGACCGACTTGCAGCTAGATCTCACTACTCTGAGATCATGACCTGAGCTAAAATCAAAGTCAGATGTTTAATGGACTGAGCCACCCAGGCACCCTTAAAGAGAGTCATTTTAATCATAGGATATTTGTTCATGTTCAGCTACTGCCATTGTTAGTTAAGGCTGAGCTTTGATAGGGTAAGATCAGTTACCAAGAGAGAAGGTGTTTACACAAAACTAAAATAATCTGCTTTATGCCTTCTCCTTTGGGACTGTGCTCTTAGGCAAGCTCTTTTGGAAATCATGTAACAGGCGCACCACGTTTCCCAGTTCTGTTTCCCTACCCTCCCTAGTTCCTTCCCCTCCCTAGTTCCTTCTTTGTCTTTCACTCTGCTTTCACTGCTGTAAGACACCCAAAAGAAAAGGACAGAGATAAATGATGAGAAGGATTCCAAAATCTCTTCTCTGCTGGTCTTAGATTTCATTAGTTATGGTCCCCAGAAATCCTGCACTCTACTTAAAATTATCTTGTCACTGACTATACTCAAGTGTTTGTTTCCATGCCCCTGGTCTTTTCTTCTCTTTGCAGTCAGGACCTACAGAAGACAATAGACTACCAAGAAATGGCCGTCTTTCTCTTCTCTAACTATAGCCCAGAGCTAACCATTGATACAGATCTGCATGCTCAGTCTCTTCTTAGATATTAAAAAAAAAAAAGGCAAAAACAAAATAAATTTTATTTCTCTGTATTTGCTGTATTAGTCACTGTGTTAAATCCTTTACAGGAATTACCTCATTTAATCATCTCCACAATTGTATGAGGAAGTTATCATCTCCATCTTCCAGATGAAGTAATAGCCCTCAGAGAAGTTGAAAAAAAAATTGCGCAGGGTCTTCCTGCTGTGCAAGGATTTGAACACTTTGTGTGAAGTAACATGTCCCATTGATATGTCCCAACTGACGCCATTTTGCCTCTTTAGAAAAGCGTTCTATACCTGTTTTCCAGATACCTTACATTCCTGAACACATCAATATCAGAGGCACTCATGAACTAGAGCACAGCAGTCAGAGCTACCTTTATTTACTTCTTTGTCATGTAACTCTCTGTGTTCCAGTAATGGAAACAAAAAACATTCTTAGGGTTTTTTCTAAGTGTTTTTCTAAAACCAAAGCTGAAAATTCAATGGAAAAAATAAAGCAGCTTTTCATCACTTTCCTGCCAAAGCTAAATTCCTCAGTCAAGGATAACCACTATTTTCTTTTTTTCTCTGACAATCCTTTGACATTATTAAAGTCAACAAAGGGTATAATAAAATATGACTTCTCTCTAACTTTATTTCTTGACTAATTTAAGAAGGGCAAAATTAGAGAAGCATAAATTTTTAAAGCTCCCAGTTTTGTTCCTAAATTTAAAAAAAAACTGCATATTTTATGAGTATCTCAGCTGTATTTAAAAAAAAAAAAATTATTCCCAAGAATAAGACTTGCTATATTCTGCGTTCAATTTGTCTTGTAATAAAGCATAAAGATGTTCCTCACGCCACTCCCAATGCTGCAATTCTTTGTCACTTTAACCTATTCGATTTGCTCTTCTCTTCACTCTCATGGGGAGCAGAATCGTGGTAGGGTTATCTTTGTCCAAATATCATACCCTTAGAGTTATGCTGCCTCTCTGTAATTTCTGTTGAGCCATCCATATTACCTAATTGTTTTCCTCAGTTACTCTCTTTTTTAAATTACCTTCCTTGTTTTGGGCTTGGTTTTTCACCTCTCATTCATCTCTCATTTAGCCAGAATACATTGAGGTCCTACTATATGCCAGGCACAGATAACAAAACCAAATTTCCTTCTTGATGAACTAACATAAAAAATATTTAGTTTGAGTTGCTTCTATTTTTCTTTTTAAAAATATCTTCTGTTGAATTTTTCTTTATTAAATTATTTTAAACAAAAAATAATTTGCAAAAAATACAAATTTAAAAAGGCTTTCATAATTTTATTACCTTGAGATAACCACTATTGACATTTTGGCCTATATGCTTCCAGCAAATTCTTAGATGACTATATGTAAAAGATAATTTAATAGAGAAAATGGAGTCACACTCCATTTTATATAGAGCTTATATATTAACATATATTCTGTGTATGAATTTAGATAATACATCTTGGTTAAAAAGTGTTAATATGGGCACCTGGGTGGCTCAGCCAGTTAAGCCACTGTCTTTGGCTCAGGTCATGATCCCAGGGTCCTGAGATTGAGTCCCACACAGGGTTCCCTGCTTGGTGGAGAGCCTGCCTCTCTCTCTCCTTTGGCCTGCCACTCTGCCTACTTGTGCTTTCTATCTCTCTGTCAAATAATAAAAACTTTAAAAAATAAAAATAAAAAGTGTTAATGTTGGTTCTAAGATATTAGTTGTAACACAGAGGTGAAAAGAATATATATTTTTCAAAAATAGCATATTTTGTTGGAGAATTTTTTCTCCCCATATATATTTTAAAGTGAATTTATGGAACAGAAAGCACCAGCTTCAAAAGAGTTACTTAAACTCTCATGTTCTGGAGAATGCAATAAGTGGTTTTATCCCCGTGTGGGCCAATGTGAATGAATCCCAGCCTTTCTCTTTTCTCTTCATTTAATCTTTGCACAGCATTCAATATTGTGACTTGAGTTGTCTCATATTGCCTGTTGGATATTCCATCAGCTTTCTTATCTGACCACAATGAAGATGGAACTCCTCATCCTTTCTTCCAAATTCTTGCTTCTTCCTAATTATTAACAAAGTCATCATTCTTTGTAGTGCAGGCTTTTCCAGACAGTGAATTTTAACACTTTAAGGAATTCTAAAGGCAAGGTTTGTGTGTAATGAACAAAAATGACACAAAGTTGATGATTCACAGTAAAATGCATTCATCAGTCCAGCTGTACAATGATAAATTATGGGTCTCTAAATCTACAGGCAATATTATTACAGAAAATAAAATTAAGTTAAAAGAGACATACAAACACACACGACCATTTAAAGAAAACACAGGGAAGGAGTTCATGAGCTAAAGCATAGGATTTCTATTCTTCTAACATATGCTGTCCTCATTTAAATCTCCACAAGATGAAGAAACTACTACTTGGTAAGCTGGCATGTTTATTTTATTTTAAAGGAGCTTCTAAGTCACCAAAAAAAGGAACTCAAGTTGTTACTGATTTCCTTAAACAATACTTCCAAAATAAATATATGTAAATGAATAAAATCTCATGGAACACTGTCTTTATATTCAGTGTTTATTCATGGTTAAATGGCTACTTTGCAATTCTGATAAAGTTTTTACCATATCAGTCTACCCAAGTTTTTGTTGTTGTTGTCATTTTGTTGTTTGCATTCTGGAGTATTTAGAGATCAATTTTTTAAATCAACAAAAAATAAGGAGGACTTATTTTAGGAAACTATTAACAAAACCAAAAGACAATCTACTGAATGTCAGAAAATATTTGCAAATGATAAATCCAATAAAAGATGAAATCCAAAACATATAAAGAACTTATACAACTCAACACAAAAAAGAACAACAAAAACAAAAACAATCCAATTAAAAAATGGGGAGATAACCTGAATATACATTTCCAAAGAAAACATCCAGATAGCCAAAAGACCCATGAAAATATGCTCAACATCACTAATCACCGGGAAAATGCAAATCAAAATCATAATGAGCTATCACCTCACATCATTTAGAAAGGAGCTAAAATCAAAATGATAAGAAATGTGGGGATGTGGAGAAAAAGAAACCCTTGTGCACTGTTGATAGGAATGTAAATTGGTATAGCCATTGTGGAAAATAATATGGAGATTCCTCAAAATATTAAAAATATGAATACCATAAGATCAAATATCCACTGCTAGGTATTTACACAAAGAAAATGAAAACACTAATTCATAAAGCTGTGTTTATTGTAGCATTATTTACAATGGCCAAGACAAGATGTGGAAGCATTCTAAGTTTCCATCACAAAAGAGTGAATAAGGAAGATGTGTTGTGTACACACACATATGCTCACATGCACACACACAGATACACGTATACAATGGAATAACATGCAGCTATAAAGAAGAATGAAATCCTGCCATTCGTGACAACATGGATGGGCCTAGAGGACATTATGCTAACTGGAGTAATTCAGACAGAGAAAAGTGAATACTATATGATTCCAGTTATAAGTGAAATCTTTAGAAAATGAATAAGCTAAAAAAAGAATGACACCTATAGAGAACAAAGTGATTGTCGCTGGTGGAGTAGGGGAGTGGAGGGTTGGGCAAAACGGGTAAAGGAGAATGGGAGATGGGGGCTTCTAGTTATAAAATGAATAAGTCATAGTAATAAAAAGCACAGCATAGGGAAGACAGTCAAAGATACCATAAGAATAATAAAATGGGACAGATGGTAGGTACACTTGGGAACATGCATAATGCATAAACTTGTCAAATCACTAAGTGGTACATCTGAAACTATCGTACCATTGTATGTCAACTGCACTCAGAAAAATAAGACTACCAAAAGAACAAAACAAAACAAAAACAAAAACAAAAAGAGAGGGCTTACCTGAAATGGGAAGTTTTCTATTATGAGGTTCCTAACATGATCATCATGAGAAAAACCCCAACAGGTCTGTTCCAAAGAAAACTTAATAGTATTGTAAGTCTTCCCAAGAAATGTTAGAAAGATTATTCTTCCAGAATATTTTAGCAGTTGATCAAATTGCTGTCATAATCAAAATAAAAACTGAAATATCTTAAAAATTAAAATTAAGGCAGATTAAATATATTATCTATGTATATTAAATCTAAATTATTTACATAAGTAATTATGGATATAAACCAGAAATACTTGAAGGAAAAATTGATGAAGAGTTAAAACATTTCAACCTTAAAGTGTTATAATCTACCTTGCTAAAATTTCACAAAGGAGGGGCATATTGCTACAAGTGAATAAAACTTATAAGGAAAACTTATAAGGTGACAAAGTTACCGTGGTTTACATATTTTTGCTTCACCCCAAAAGTCTTAAGGATGAATGTAGTCATCAGTCACTCTTTCAAAGTGTAGTCCAAGGACCACATGAATCATAATAACCTGGCAAGCTTGTGAAACCTGTAAACACCTAAGTGTAGCTATTTAGGACACTGTTATATTAAAAAATAAGGTCTAAAAAAGATGTGGTAATTAGGAGCTCAAATTTCTTTCATTATGACAAATATTGATCAAAGCTTTCCCTAAGAAAGTAGGGACTATGCTCAGTTCTGAAGTCCAGTAATGATGAAGGATGTGAAGAAATTCAGAAAAGGTCAAAGAAATGATTCAAGGCTGGAAAATTAGGTTTCTGCTTTAACCTCAGAAGTTAAAGGCAAGGCCATACCTATATTGTATGATTTGTAAGAAGCCAAAAGTTCTGTTAATGCTTAAAAAAAAAAAGAGTTTCTCTTCTTCCTTTCTCTTTCTCTCTCTCTCAGTTGCAAAATGGTCTTAGTCTTCTTTTAATCTTTTTTTTTTTTTAATTTGCATTGCCATGCAAACTTTTCCCAGTAAACTAAAGAGGGATTTTTGTCAAAGACTATTCAATATGCTAGTGTTATCGTTCCCAAAAGAGCCCCCAAATACTTCCCCTGCTGGCTGTCCCATCATGGAACCTCATACCACCACATGAATCCTTTTTTTAGACTGAGATACTTTCGCAGCTGAGGGATTTTCTTTGGCCACGAATCAGAATGTTACCATTTTGCTGTAGCTCCACAGTTTTTCTCCAACTAATGTGTATAGGAATACCTGAGGATCTTGTCAAAATGTAGATGGAGGTTGACTAGATTGAGTTGGAGCCCAAGAACATGAATTTCTTTTTTTTTTTTTTTTAAAGATTTTATTTATTTACTTGACAGAGAGAGAGATCACAAGGAGGCAGAGAGAGAGGAGGAAGCAGGCTCCCTGGATCATGACCTGAGCCAAAGGCAGAGGCTTTAACCCACTGAGCCACCCAGGCGCCCCAAGAACATGCATTTCTAGCTAGTTCCTAGGTGAGGCTGCTACCACTGGTCCACTGCTCATACCAATGCTCATTAACTTAAAAACACATTGTTTATTAATAAGGGCTTCTGTTAGAGAAGAGATCCCTACAGGATCCAGAATAAACCTGTGATGTTTTATTCTATTAAAGCGAGCTGTTAAATGTCCTAACTGGTGACAGGAGAATGAGCCTTTCCTAAAGAAACCGCTCTGAAATCTTTCTGAGGGCTGTGGATTTCTGGAGGAGAGGTGAGTAGACCTTGCCAAAAAGACAAGGGTAAAGCGAGAATCGGAGGTCACAGAATACTAATTTTGTTGACAACACGATTTTCCAGAATTGCCATCATTCAGAGAAATTGGATTCAGGCTGCTAAAGGGAATGCCAACAAAATTATAGTAGTCTCGGTTACTGTCTTTTTTTATCTTTTGAAGTAAAGTTTCTATTTTTTTTTTTTAAACTTAAAACCACTAAAAGAATTTTCTTTTTGTCTTATTCGCTTGGGGTTTTCAAACTTAATGTCGTCTTAAGTATTCAATAATGTCCCTCATTAATGTTAATTATTGAATACATTTTTAAGTTTAACAATTATGACTTTTATCATAATTGTTGTTTTCTTAAATGTCAACCTGAAGAGTAATGATCACAGTTTTCCCTAGTGGAACAACAATATGGGTCTTATCCAGCAGTGTTTAACTTTGGCAATATGTGCCAAAGATTATCTATATATCTTCTCAGCTACAAAAAATGAATTCTATTCTCATTCTTTGCTGAGTAATTATGTTCAAGCACATTCTATTGACTGGAGTAACAACTGAGATGTAACTGCCTTCTAGGACATTGAGAATATCACATTATACAATTCTTTGACTTTTTAATAAAATGGCTCTAGCAATTCACTAATTTATTCAAATCACTATAATGTTTAAAATAACAATAGAACGAATTCTGCCTATTTTCGTACCATTACTATCCACCTCCCCAACCCTATATCATCTTGTCTTTGTAACTCAAAATTCCGTTCCATCAAGTGCACCTGGTTATTTGTACTGACAATTCCAAATAAAAGATGTCTGTGCTAAGAGCTTAATCCCTAGGTAGTCATGAAAACAAAACAAAACAAAAAACTACAAATGTGAAAAATTCTTATCTATCTTATTTTAAATACTTAGGATAAAAAAGAAATAAACAAACATGGAATTTAAGAAAACAGTCTCAAAATCTTAAACTGGCTTAGTCTCTTCTGTTTTAATAATCTTTGTTTTACTATATGAACCTGCTATTAGATAGATAATTAAGATAAATTAAGGTGCACAGGGAAAGGGCAGATTGTTCGTACTGAATTTTTTTTCCAAAAGCAGTAGAGACAGTAAAAGCATGATGGAAGAGTATCATATATATAATAGAATGAAAATGACCAGAGGGTTTGAAAACACTCAATCAACTGAAATAGAATAATCTTACGTAGCTTTGCTCAGTGCTTATAAGAATCAGTAGGTTCTGTAGATAGTCCTGCATCTAGCATTCCTTGAAACGTTGGCTAGAAGTAAAATTATGGGCTCAGATGAGCCTCCCAGTCAATAATCTTACAGAGGCAGCCTTATTGATTCTTTAGTTCAAGTGCAATCATCTATTTCCTCCAGCCATTTCATTCTTCTCCACTGTGTAGGTGGAGACCAAGCAAATGCTAGGGAACGAAGCACAGCTTGCCAGGAGTGATTTTGTGTAGACATGGACTCAGCCACTAGAGGGAGGAAAAAAATACCCACAAACTCATGGTACCATTAAAATATTATTACCAAGTAATTACATAGTACAATTCTTTCAGGAAAAAAAATAATGGTCAATCTATCTTTTTATCAAAGCAAAACAGAAGAGTGGTTTTTGAATATAACATTTGAAGTTAGTCTTGAAGGATGGAATGATGTCTAAGTTCAACTTAATGCCACCATTCTTGCGCACCCCTGGAAGTCTGTTTTCTCACAACTGAAGTAGTAATAAAAATAACTCTACCTCATAGTATCTGAAAATCAAACGAGATCATTTTTGTAAAGTCACACACAATGCATGGATCATATACACTCACTTTTGTGTCTTAGCTATTATTGTATTCCTTTAATTTTAAGGAACCATTTCTTGTAAGGCATACTATTAATCTAATAGAAATTTTTCAAGGAATACTACCTCAAAAATATAGATACCTAAATGTATTATTCTAATTTTGGAGAAAATTATTCTGATTAAAAGGTTTTTTTTTTCTATTTATCTGTCTTTTTAAAGAAAATGTTACAGAAAAAACTGACTAGGTCTTGTGGTAAAAGAAAAAAGTCTTAGAATGAAAGAAATTTGGAATTATTGTTTGGAATGTTCACATCTGTTTTAATATAACATTTCTAGGAGGGTTATTAAAAATGTGAGTGTGTCTTTGTGTCTATGTGTGTGTGTACTATATGTGTGTGTACTTTCATACTCACATATCTATTAATTATAATGCATTAATTAATATACAAAATTTAAAAAATTATAATATTAAAGAATTAGTCTTTGTGTCTAACTAGAGATTAGAAAAGGAAAATATCAAATGATATTGTTCAAAGACATATGTATTGAGCTATCATTCACTACTGAGTTTTAAAATTACTCATATTAAATTCTTTTTTAATTAAAGTACAATTAACATAGAGTAATATATCACTTTCAAGTACAGAATATAATGACTCAGTTCTATACATTACTCAGTGCTCACTTGTATTCAATTCTTAATTTTAATTCATAGCACATCGTATTCAAGTCATCTGTTGGTTGTTAAATCTGATGATTTAACCTCTTCATTCATTTTACACAATAGTTACATTTAATCTAAGACACAGAGTAAGACATTTTTATACAATAAACTACCCATTTCCCTACATTCTGCCAAGGATGGGTGGGGGAAAAATTACTTTCTTTGCTAAACTGCAGCTTCAGAGTGGCTACAGGATAGATGGTTATATTCATAGAGCATTTTTGTTTTTAAAAATCATTATTTAACGAGGGAGTAAAAATTCAGAATTACAAAAATGCAAATACAACTTATATATGGAAGTGTATTTTCTGCAAGGGTAAGATGGTGTATTAGGAATTCTGAGAGATTTATAAAAGTCACGTGTGCGTCTGGCCCTAATAAATTGATTCAACCTTCTCCTTTCTCTTTCTTCAGCATCCCAGTAAATGAAAAACTATTACGTGACAATGACAGAAGCAAATACAGACTTAGATAATGGTACTGTTGGAGGCTTCATCTATTTTTTTTTTTTAAATCCAGGTACAGACAGGCACATATCAAGGATAAATCTAAAATGATAAAACTTCTTATGAAGGAGCACTTGCTCCTTCATCTCTATACAAACATACATTATTCTCTATCTCTCCCTGGCCCCTGCATAATGAATTGCAGCAGAACAGAAATTATTTCCCTTCTAGTGGCAGAAAGCCTACAGGAGAAACGTGACTCACAGAAGGTGAATCAAAGGTGAAAAACAAAACAAAAACAAAACGGGCATCCTTTGATGTCATGTTAAAGAAAATAATTGGTGGATGATAAAAGCATGTAACAGAAGCTGACTGTTTTACACTTACTGTTCACATAGAGTTTTCTTTATGGCCAAAGATAGTATTAAGTCCACAACTAAAGAAACAAGTAAGAGAGGTGACTTTTTTCCCCATGCAATCATCATGTATCTTTATAATTATTATCATGTTTCCAAACAGTAGACATCGGTCAGCCAAACAACCTCCAAGTTGAGGCATTGTGTTTAGGAAGAAGCCCTGTGGTAAGAGATTACACACCGGCCCAACTTCGCGGATGTACAGCCTGTGTAACCACGCATGAAAAGCCACACTCAGAGAAGTCCCATGCTTTCTTTAATGCTCTGTGAGCTCAGTGAGTCTCAAAGTGAGTACAAGGTTAAGTGTATTATATTTACGGCTGAATATGCAGCGGCACCGACAGCCCTGAGAGGCTTTCCATTTGAAACAGAATTTGCTTCAAGCACAGATAGAAAGCACTCTAAGAAACAGGATTGACTGAGGAACCCAATCATATCTCTTCTTAAGTGTGTTACTTCCCTCTATTTGTCAACTATTTATGCTTAATAACTATGACATGAAATGCAAAGAATAGGTAGGGGGACTCCAGTTCCTTTTCTCTTCAGTAAGTTTCCTTTTCTTTTCGGTGAGGCAAAGGTAGAGAGTGTTGCTTTAGCAACCACAGATAGGCTGAGTTTCAGATCCATCTACAGAAACCAGAAGTCTCTCCTATGCTCCAAGTTCATATGTTCAACTACATTCTGGACATCTCCCCTTACAGCATTTATATACCCCTTAAAATTATTAGATCTCAATTAAAACCACCACCCACCCACTCTCAGCCTTGTCAAAATAGCCTTCTCTGTTTTCCCCATGTTATTCTGTAGCAGAGCTACATCCAGTTGTCCAAGACAGAACCTCAGACCTATGGGATTTCCTCTATTTCACTTTTCACATCCAGTCAAGCACCATGTTCTCTTAATACTATCTCCTAACTATCCCCCATGATTTATGAGGACGTAACCATCTCTTTGATCTGCATTGTTTTTCACTTAAAAAAAAAATTAAACTAAGAGTTTGTACCTCTTAATCCCATTCACCTGTCTCACTATTCTCCTGCCCCTTGTTCTTTGCTTTTATTATTACGCTCTTCCGTCTTATCCAAACACTATACTTCTTGGGTAACATTTCTAGAAGGCAAACTGGATCATATAACTTCCCTGTTAATAAAACATATTGATATTTCCTCACCACTTTCAAAATCCATTTCTATCATTTTTTCTCACAGGTGTCTTCAACAGAAGCCTCTGTTTTTCTCCTTGTTTATAACTTGCCTTTCTCCTTTGCAGCCTATGCTTCAGCCACATGAAGCTACTTAAATTTCTTAATTTTAAACTTAATTAACCCTCCCTTCATTATTTGCACACACCTCTCCCGTGCTTTTCCAGCTATTATTTTTCCTGCTAAATTCTTACGTCATCTTCCTGGGTTATTAGAATCCCTGAGTAAATTGCCAGCAAATAGCTCCGGTTCACTATCTTGTGGTAAGACTTCTTGATAAACTGCCTGAAAGTCTGGGACATTTCAGCTTGGTTCAGAATCCATTACAGGAAAATGTGTTGAGTACCATAATAAGGATGTTGTATCACATGACTCTCTCCAGAGGGAAGCAGGAGTCAGGACAAATTCACAGAAGGGGAGAAACAGTTAGCATCTGCAAGACAGAAGACAGTGTCAGGGCTGATAATCGCATTTTCATAGAGATATAGAATATGCACAAGGAGGAGAAAAGAGAGCATGTTTGGAATTTTATACAATTCAGAATGGCTAGACCATGCTATGTGTAGTAGTGGGAATGAAAACAGAATCAATTCAAGAAATTTTAAGACATAGAATTGAGAGAATTCAGAGAACAGTTGAAAAAACAAAGAGCGAAAAGGAGTTGGTGATGAATACGTGATTTTAAGTTTATTCTAAAAGGTGGATCATGAGGCCAATTGCTGAGACCACACAGGTATCAAGGAATGATGAGATATGAGGAAGAAGAAATTTTAGGAACCTGTAAAAGCTTAAGAAATACAATCACTAAGTTTTGGGGGTGGGGATACTGGGAGGTTTAAAGCTGTAGGTATTTTTGAAATATTATGGGAAATTTTCAATATTTTGACACCTTGTGAAATCAATGCTGGTGGATAGCAAATGAGTATCAGTCAAGCTGTAGAGTTTGTGTTATTATTCCTGATTGTGAATTTGTTCAGTGATTATTTTCCAACAAAAAACTTGTGCCTTATCAAGATGGTGACATTAAAGGAACAAAATTATGACTAAAAGTGGGGATAGTTCTTGCAGAGGACATTTTTGCAGGGAAAAGTAGCTTTTGAATCATTTGTTCACTCATTCATTCAAAATATACCAAGGGCCTATTTTATGCCAGATGTCATACAAGATAGCACACACATTATATGACACAAAACAGCCTTCCTGTCTTCGAATAGTTCACATTTTCAGAAAAATATCAGAAAACTTTAGGTCTAGCAAACTCTTAGGAGACATGAATCTCAATTATTTCACATGAAAAATGAGAAAATTACAAACATAGATATTTAAGGACATATTAAGGAGAGTCACAACTCTCCTGGGGGGCTTTTTCCTGTGCATCGAGTCAGTGATCCAGTTTCTTGCTGAACTGGGGCTGTGCCATCTTCAACACAGACCACAATACCCACTGAAAGGAGGAGAAACTTGTTCCAACTTGACCTACCAGGTGCATGTGACACTTTCACCCATATCACACTGGTCAGAGTTCCATTTCATGACCTTTACTTAACTCAAGAGAGATGGGAAAGTATTATCCTCTATTGTGTTTAGGAAAACGAAATGAAACTGGCAACCATAAAGGTAGGCTCTGTCACTTCTCTGGAAGGAAGAGCAGGCCCTGGGCTTTGCCCCCTGTCCCCTGAGTACTCGAAGACTACAAAAACCAATGTTCAGGTTTACCTGGTTTCTCAAATGCCCTCAAAAGGAAAGCCAGATTGAGTGCTCTACCTGATTTTGGTCTGGGTGTTTTTGCCAGCTCATGAAAGCATTTATGAAGATATTTTCAAAAATGTATACACCAGTTTTAGTTTAGTTTTTGTTTTTTGTTAAGTGGAAGTTCACTCTAATTACCTAGTACATTATGTTGTAAGAATCAGGAGGTCAGAATTTTATATTTATTTTTGTTAATTTTACCTCTAGTCCTTTTGAGTATTTTATTATGATCTATCTTAAGAAATTAGATATTGATTACTATTTGAAGCATATTCAGTCATTTTCACGCCCTATTTCCTAATTTCATATTTTGGCTTTCTTTGTCAAAATTATCGATAACAAACATTCAACAGAACGGATTCAGGACAAAATAACATTCTAGGCCTTTGTAGAGCAGAGCACCATGCACTAGTTCCCTGCCTCTGGAGGGGACTCCCACTACATGGAGGACAACATAGATCAGCACTGTGTCAACCACCAGGATCAGAAGTCCAAACACTTTCTTCTATTGCATCTTGGTACTGTAGTCACCTGGGAAAATATAATGCGGTCAGAGCACTGCAGAGAACAACGCTTTTACTTCCAGAGACAAGAGAGCGCAAGATCAGCCTCCCTAGTGTGTCTGAGAGCCACTGACACACTTGCTTACGCAGAACAAAGGAGTAAACCCTGGATCTGAAACAGGGAAAGATACTTCCACACAAGGTGATAAGCTTGGAACAGGCTGTGTGGGTTAACTGTTGGTAAGAATGTGTTGCAGGCCCACAGTTCATTCTCACAACCAAGAGGTATCAAAAGACTGCACATAAGGTTGTGAGATTGCCTGAGCCAGCAAACTTTCTCCAGTGAAAAATGGGTTAGTTCCTTTCATCAGGTTTGTCTATTTTCATCCGGGTGTTTGCAACTATACCTTCAGAGTTGTATTTTACAACTGTCCAACACCCTTGAGCCATTTACCCCTTGGTCATAAACCATCTCTTTTCTTTCTCTGACACTTCTAAGATATTTTCTAAACTATAAGTCACACATCTGATTAGGTCTTTTTGCTATTGTTAATTTTGAGGCAGCATTTCATCTACCAGAATAAGCCACACAAAGTGAATTCTCAATTGGTTACTATCATGGCTGGTGACAATGGAGAGTTAGTATTAAACACTATTTGCCTTCACACTTAGGCTTCTGAGGCAGCAATAAACAGTTTAGGAAACTTGAAATACACAATAAGCCCACATGTCAACCAGTATATATCCACCTGTTCAATTAAGCTTTGGTAATTATAAATATTCTGCTCCTCTTTCATTTCTTGTGAAATTATATCTCAAGTCAGTTTTATCCCATGCTTTTCTTGGAAAGGCAATTCTGTACTTTTTGTCTTCATCTTTTTAAATCAAGGGTGAACAACCACCTTTGCTTATCATCTCCAAATGATTTTTAAAATGAGCTTCTTTTTTCCGGCTTATTTTTCCATTCTAGTTCACAAAGTAGAATATCAAACCTGATGAAAATCTACTTTAAAAATGGCAAACAAGGAACTAGATAGTCCCAGAGCAAAATGCTGAAGTTTAAAGATACCATCTTAAGGTTTCAGATTAAACTGTGAGGACTTAATTATTTTGTTATATTGAGTGTATTTTCATTCCAAATCTGTATGTTGAAACAAAGAGAATTAAATTGCTTTTTTAAAAGTCTTTTGTGCTATTCCTTGAACTATTGTTCCTTTCACACTTTGGAGATTAGTATTCATCTGTAGATTTTACCAAGTGAAACTAGAGCACTCCAAAATAAATTAAACACCTTGCATCCTATATGAAGTCTGTTTACACTGAAGCTGACTCACATCTACTAAAAATCTGATGCATCCTTTATCAAAATTAAATCAAGAGTTTTAGAGCTTAAAAACACATAGTTTTATTTACTGTGTATCAAGGCACATAAAACAAGTCAATTTAATATGATTATTGGATTAAAGTAACATCTTAAGATAGGAAAGGTATTCTTTCTCCTGAATTAATATTATCCCCTGGCACTGTTGGTTTTAAAATACAAAGGTGTTTTCACAAGTATTAAAAAAAAAAGTCAGATGTTCCCTATCTTTTTAAGAGCAGTATATTTCATATGACTCAGATTATGAAATTAATTGTGTTTGTATCACACTTGTTCTAATATCCTGTTCTATTCATAGTTCATAGGTATAGCTATAATATTTTGGGGATATTATTTAATAAAATTTTTGATATCTTTACCAAGAACCTGACTGACTTGATCACAGAGTGTCACAATAAGAACCTGGTGCCCAGTTTCTACCCTGTTACTGGTAAGGTTACTGGTGAGACCATTGTAGGAGGTGGTATCAAAGTTAAGTCTCCATATTTCTCCTCCTGAGGTGGAACCCTCCTGAGGTGGAACCCTGAGGCTAAAAAAGTGGGAAAGGTTTAGAAAGGTGACAGAGACTATAGATGCTATATTAGCATGTGCTATTTTCAGATTCTCAGGACACACTTTCCAGGCATAATAGACCTCAAATTCAAGCCTCTGGGACAAGCTGTACACCAACCTCTTCTGTATCAAGGAAGGTGGTGGTGGCACAAAAGGCAGAGATAATTGAGCCCAAAGCAGTGCTTCTGGCCATGTTCTGTGGATGATGTTCAGGGTTTGGCAGTTTCTCTATGTCTCAGAATAGCCACAAAGCTTTTGAGAAATCCAGAGGCCCACCATGGGCAGCGGTTTCCCATATGTCAAAAGATCCCACTCTTTGGAGGACTCACAAGACAAACACTAGGAAAAAAGCCAGATGAGATGTCAGTTGCATCTCTGTCATCTCTACTCAGAGAGCAGCCAGACATTGGCCCCTCAGCTCTCTCTGACTGCCAAGGAATTTGAGAATGGCCACACATTTATGTGGTGACTTTCTGAGGAATTTGAGGTGGTTGTGGAGTTGATATGGAAAGAGACTGTTTCAACCAGAAGCATTTCTAGTGGGAAATTTAAAGAGATATGTAAGTTGCCCTGTCTTTTTCCTACTCCCATCTTACCTGCTGAGCCTTTGCTAAGAAGATTATTTTAAATATATATATATATTTTAAATATATATATATATATATATAAAATGCCTCTTCTCTGTGTTTTCAAGTGTGATGTGTAAATGTCTATAACCCCACTAACATATAATAGATGTAATGTATAGGTTGAAGTTGTTTGATACTATGGCCAGACACTACATCCCTTTTAAAGAATGTAATCTTAAATCATCTCCTTCACTTTTCCACTCAGAATACTCCACAACAGCTGAATATGTGAAATTAGTCTCTCCCTGACAACTTCCACACAAAGAATTAAGGAGCACATTAAGAAACTGGGTAGGTTGTTCAGTTTTGGACATCTCTAGCTCTTAAAAATTTTTTTTCTGGTATTGAATGAAAAAAATGCTTCTTTGGAAATTTTACCTATCATCCTAGTTCTGTCCTCTGTAGCAATGCAAATTCATTTAACGATATTTCTCTTGACAGGATTTCAATATCTGAGCACTATTATGGCCATAAAAGCTCTTCTCTGAGCTGAACATCCAGGTTGTTACTTGTAAGAGGATATGTAGATGCTTTGATATCCTAGCTTCCCCTGTGGCTGTTTTGTACTTATGGGAGGAAATGAAGATTTTGAATTTTATACACAATGTTGATCCAAAAGCTTTGCATAAGTACAGTGTACATATTCCTCTGTGGTGCAGGAATGTCACCCAGGATGTGCTGTGAGGATCTACAAGCTAGTGGCATCATTTCCTCAGGACTGTATAGAATTGGCAGCCAAGGGAATGAGGCAGTGAAAAAACAACTACTTCCTCTAATTCTTACTGAGACATAAATTCATGGTGCCATTTGCCCAAACAACAGAAACAGAACTTTCCTTTTCCAAGGGAGTACATGAAGTTGATTTATACTGGTCGTGTCAAAATTCTTGCAAACAATTTAAATACATACAATGCTGCCACACTCATTGCTTTAGTCAATGATATTTATTACACATTGACCATATTTAGGATGTATTCTAAAAAATAGGCAACTACTGATAGAAATCCCGGCTCTGTGGAGCTTACATTCTAGCACTAAATTGGCATCACATGCAATGTTACTTATAAGTACAGATATTTACAATGGAGCTAGTCCATTTAGGTCCCCATTAGTTCACTAAATACACTAAAAGTAATGCTTCTTAGTACACTTTAAACAATAGTCACTTAAAGCCATATGTCAGTGAATATACCAAATCTGAAAATAATTAATATTCTAGAGTTGAGTGAAGAATTTACTTTTATATAATATATAAAAGAGACTTAGGTTTGTAAGTTATTATATGTAAAGCAGTTTCCTTCCTGTAAAATCTCTTCTTTTTTCATTATTTATTTATTTTCTTTTCCATGTATGTATGTTATGTTACTCAAAAAATTGATACTGACACATGAGACACCTACTGAGGGCTTAATGGAATGCCATTGTTTTATGCACAATTTGTGAAGTTGGTAGAAGCAGTATTTCTATTTTGCAATAGAGAAAACATTAGAGAAGTTAATGCACTTATTCAGAGTCACATGACAAGTCAGAGCTAGGTTTTAAACCGTGGTCTGTATGAGTCAAGCATCTAGGCACTGAGCAATTACACTCCTCATTTTGTACTCTGCGTGATATGCTGTGTGTGTTGGCTTCTATCCTTCCGTATGAACAACACTCAGCCAGGCAACAGTATTCGTTAGCACTCACCATGGGCCAGGCATTATCTAAGTGTGAGAAACACCTACATTAGTGAACTTAACTCATAAAAATCACTCTTTAGGGAAACCCAATTCCTAGGACTTTGTCTTTAGGAAGCTATTCTTAAAATTAATAATTATAAAGCCATAAACATTATTTAAAAGTTTTTAATAATTTTCAGGTCAAAATATAAATATCTTTATTTTCTTTCAGATTGCAAAAAATACAAATAGCAATGGGTTAAGAAACTTATTTCATGTCTTATAAAAGACCAGTATAGTAGAATAGAAATAAGATCCTATAAGGAAGACAATAAATCTGCCTTTTCTTTTTCCTCCCTACATTCAGGCCACCTCCCCTTCTGCCCGCTGTTGGTAGCAGAGCCTGGAGCAGTCAGCTAATGGCTCACAGCATGAAGCTCACAGTCTTAATGTCCTCTTTTCTCTCTCCACAAGTCCTAGCAGCAGCACCTCAAGAAGTGATCAGCATTGTGTCTTGCTTTTCTAGCTTCAGTTTCTGTTTTTTCCACAAGTACTAAATTGAAAAAGGAATTACATTTTCTTTTCCAAAAGTCTGACATTAAAAGGATTGCTCTGAGATTTTATTTGATCCGGGTACAAATTTTTCTCATAGAAAGTGTCAAGTATCATGTAGGTAGAAGAAAAAAATATTTGACGAGCATAAATTACTCCGCAGGTAATCTTTCAGAATGTATATATTCCTTACATCTGAAGAAGGCTTTCTTATACTTTATATAACCATTTTTAGCCTTTAGTCATTTTTCTAGAATGGTAGGCATTATGTCTACAACTCACTCTTAGATTTTTTTTTCCTGAAAATAAAAAGTATGTTCCTAACAATACATTTCCATATGAAGGTTACACATTTCATTTCCTGTCACACGGGTGATACCTATAGGTTTCAATTAAGCACACAAACTCCAGTAACTTTCTTTTTTTCATAGTTCTGTTCTTCAGCCTAAGACTGCTTTTCAAAATTACCAAAAGAAATCTACTTGATTTTCTTGAATTTCTTGAAAACTATCAAATCTCATTAAAATAAAATGCTATTCTGAAGAAATATGGCATAGATCTTCACTGGATACATTTATATTCAATCTCATTATATTTTCAGTGACTCTGCATCCAACAATCAGTTGCTCTTCTTTTCACTTTAGAAAATTACATAAGAGATAGGATACTAAATGTTTTACTATATTCCTAACGTCCAGAAGCATGA
Source organism: Mustela erminea (assembly GCF_009829155.1). Classification (NCBI taxonomy): domain Eukaryota; kingdom Metazoa; phylum Chordata; class Mammalia; order Carnivora; family Mustelidae; genus Mustela; species Mustela erminea. The sequence goes on along the minus strand of NC_045615.1, from coordinate 52,197,811 downwards.
CTAGCATATAGTAAGTATTCAGTAAATGTTTTTAATAATAAGTGAATAAGCAAGTTAAAAGTCAGATGAAACATTATTATCCTTACTTCATAGCAATAAAAAATCATGATAGCCAAGCAAGCTTGACAAAACATTCTATTTGTATAGTAAAGCTAAAGAATAATATTTACAAATCTGTAAAAAACTTTTCTTGAAAGATATCATCTTAGTTATGTGCAGTGGCTCTTTTCTTGGTATTTCTCTCAACCTCTCTCTCTGTGTGTCTGTCTGTCTGTCTGTCTGTCTCTCTCTCTCTCACACACACACACATACACACTCCAAAAATCTAGAAAGCCTCTTGGGATGCATTACTGCTCTCTGAGCATAAGGACCTATACAATTTGAACATAAATTCTGTTTTAAGAAGATCACACATGAAAAGCTTTCACTCTTCAGAGCATCCCCAAGTATGAGGCATGTGATTTTTCAAAGACTGGGTTTACATTAGAGCTTACAGGATGTTGCTTTCATCATTGACTCAATTTTTATCAAAATTGAATTGTCTTCTTCACTTTATATCCAAATCCCTTGATTTAAATTCCATAGCTAATGAAAATCCAAACACATTACCAGACTTAACGTTCTATGTCACTATTAGTTTAAATATGACTTTATGAATAAAATCAGTTTACAATTGATTATAGAAATATAAACATGCAATTGGGTTTTTAAGGGGCTTTCCTGAAAGAGGGAAGACAGAGAATTAAACTATTTATTCTGGGGCCTCCTACATAATTCATACTACTTCTGAAGCTGAACGAATAATCTTTCAAGTGATTCAATTCAATTTTAGAAATTGATCAAATTTAAAATGGAATTTGTTTGCAGTTTCCAAGATTAGTGTGTGCGTGTGCGTGTGTGTGTGTGTGTGTGTGTATAGATACACAAAGAATATATAGTGCTCAGTGCTATATATACATATATATATATGTATGTATACATATACATACATGTTAGAGCACTAGAGTACTGAGCACTATATATTCTTAGTGTATCTATACACACACACACACATGCACGCTCTAGATATATGTGTATATATATACATATGTATATACATATGTGTATACATATATACACATATGTATATACATATGTATATATTTGTATATATGTATACACATATGTATATACATGTGTATATATACACTTATGTATATACATATATATATATACATATGTATATATTTGTATATATGTATGTATACATATATACATATGTATATATTTCTTTGTGTATCTAGAGCACTGAGAGAAAAGATGAGGGTGAGGGGAGTAAAAAGAGACTAAGATTACAGACTACATTACATGAGGTCATCATCACTGAAGTCAGAAAACCATAAAGGGAAATTGTGTGTAAATGGCTGCCTGCCTAGGAACTCAGTGCAGATTTAAGGTGTGAAAATCCCATGACGGATAATTCAGAGTCCAAGTACTGCAATTTCCATATATTCCTTTTTTTTTTTTAATTTCTTTCTTCCCTCCTCCCCTCCTTCATTCATTTATTGAAAGGAAATAGTAATTATTTAAAACCAAATATGTGCTAGAAACTGTTCAAATGCTAGAAACACAGTAGTCAGAAATAGGCAAAAAAAAAAGCCTTTTTAATATTTTTTCATTATAGTGGTTGAAGAAAAAGATAATTGATAAGTTACTAAAATATATGCTACAACATATGGTGATGAAGTGCTATGGGGTGTGGCTGATGAGGGATGAGTCTCCCAGAGGCTGTGACATTTGAAATTGAACCTGGCAAGAAAGAAAGAGCTTTGTGGAAATCAGGATAAAAAGCATCCTGGGAAGAGGAGACAGATATTGCAATATCTGTAAGTGAGAAACAAGATTGGTGTGTTCAGTGAACAAAAGTACGGTCAGTAAAGGTAAAGGCAGGACAGACTCTGATATTTTTGTTGTGGCCTATGGTTCAGACTTTAAGGCTTATCCACCAAGTTCCCTTCTCCTCCTGATACTTTGTCTTTGCCCTTGTCACTGGAACCAGATGATTAATGATGCTTTTTATGGGTACTCTGGCAAATACATCATTTTAGACTTTTATTGGGCACAAAGCACAAAGAGTATGCCATTTCAGTCTCCAGTATTTTGATGAAGAAATATTGTTATTTACTCTAAGTAACAGAAACTATTTATTTTTAAATATGAAAACTATGAAGAAATCCTGCTTTGACCTGATTTGGTGTTTATCTTCTGCCTTGTCATTTGCAGGTTGCTTCTGGGCTTTACATGACTTTGAACGGTCTCTGACTTGTTACAGGAGTTAAATTCCAAGTGCTAATTCCTACACAGGAAACTCGTCACCTCTTACTAGAAACCTCAGGTTACATACACCGGGCTCTCAGGAAATACAGTGCATCTCTTCCATCTGTTTTTAGAACAAAGGTCTTCACGGACTGTGCAGTTACTTCCCCTCCTGTGTGACAATTTCTTTCTCTTCTGTAGGTATGTTTTCTACTCTTTGTGAAACAAAGAGTGAAAGAAGATGAAGTCAGAAGGCCTTAGTATGAGGACTAGCTCTTGCACTTTTCAATATTGTGATCCTGGGAAAATTAGTTAACCTCTTTTAGCTTCAGTTTTGTCATTAAAGATAAAGACTCCTGAGATAAGATATGTTTATGTATGCAAAGAATTTAGCGGATTGTCAAGCACCAGAACAACATGTAGTGTGCATTACCTCATCTTCATCATGTTCATTTCCATCATTTGAGTACTTTTTTCTTAGAATGTGTTTCTCAAAGTATGGTCCCTAGACAGCAGTGAGTATCTCCTGGCAATACAAATCCTCTGGTATGACTGACTCAGAGAATCTGCGGTGGGGCTAAGGAATCTATGCTTTGCCAAACCTTCCTGGTGATTCAGACACATGCTAATATTGCCTTAGAAGAAATATATTACATTATTATGTTTGTCTTCAGTTGTTCATGATTAATTCCTCAAATGTACTGAACTGTTTAGCTCAGAAATTTGTAATATTCTTAAAAAGAAAAAAAAAAAACTTCCTAGACAATTACTTCAAACAAAATTACTTATATTCAGAGCATAGCTTATATGCAATGCAATGCAAATAAAACGTAGACAAAAAAAAAAAAAAAGGTATTCCTACATCCCCCTCAGAGATAACTAGTTGTATTCAGATATTAGAATAATCTTCTAAAGTCTCCTAGATTCCTCCTAGAGCAGTCAAAGAAGGCATAATCACTCTTAGAAGGTTTTCAGACTGGCTTCAAGTCTTCTAAAAATGTAAACTTACTCATAAAATAATACAGTAGAGCTTAATGATATATATATATATATATATTTAATAAATTCATAAATTAGATAGATCACTTTAAAGCACAATGCAATAAACATTATACCAAATTGTCATCTTTATCAAAATTCAAACTAGTAAACTAGAGTTTGCATGCACATGAAACATGGGAGAAATCTTTTTTAAAAAAATATAATTAAAGGGGCATCTGGGTGGCTCAGTGGGTTAAAGCCTCTGCCTTTGGCTCAGGTCAAGATCTCAGGGTCCTGGGATGGAGCCCTGCATCGGGCTCTCTGCTCAGCAGGGAGCCTGCTTCCTCCCTCTCTCTCTGCCTGCCTCTCTGCCTACTTGTGATCTCTGTCTGTCAAATAAATAAAATCTTTAAAAAAATTTTTTTAAATATAATTAAAAAGAAATAATTCCACTTCATATGTGCAGTTAATGTCTCCTATTCCATGCCTTATGTTACCAAGATAGTAACATAAGCTGCATCAAGGAACACTTTCAGATCCAGAACTGTCACTAGAATGTTTTGATTTTTGTGCAAACTCTGGTATATTTATGAAATAATCAACAGGGATGTGGCAATTAAGAGTAAAATCTGCAGTTGTAATGCAGAATAAATTCATCTAAATGACTTGCCCTTGTATCCTGTTCTAAACCAGTGATTTTAATATATTTTTTTAATCAGGAAATTTTTATTCTCTAATGCAATCTCACAAAGAATAAAAAATATATAAGATTGATTCAACCAGTATTAGCATGAATTTATTTTACTTAGAGTTCAAATGCATATATGCTTTTAGTTTAAATACAATCAAAGGGAATTAGATCTCCTTGGATAAAATGAAAAAGTTGAAATTGAATATCACACTGTCAGAGACAATTCTCCATGGGTTGCTTGCATTTTTGCATTTCTTATTAGCAAGGCACTGACTGTCCTTTTGTTTCAAATTATTTTTGCAAGGATGTTTGTATAGCAAACAGCCTTGGAAGATAGAGATAAGGTCTGCCTCCAGAGCCAAGGGCAAATTTGTTTACTGTCAATATAATAAAGATAATGTCTCCCTCTGAGGTGGAAAGCATGTTTTCTTATTGCCTATTACAAAAGATTTGGGTCACCTAAATGTGGCTTCCTCAGCTGTGATGGAAACTTATTTTGTGTACAGTGTACAGAGCCCATCTGTGTCCTCCACATTGCCTTGTGTGACCTGGGGGACATGAAGAACAAATGCAAATGTTAATGTGGAAAAAATCTGGAAAAGCTTTGTTTCAGGGATCTTCCGTTTGGCTGCTCAGATCTACCTCCACCTATTCCCCTCTATCTTCCCCACTTATTCCACCTATTCTTCTTGACCTGGCAGATTATGTGAACCATGTGAATGGCTCCCAAATCTCTGATTTCCAGAAGCTACCACCAAAAGGGAGGCCTGGTGCTGGGTCTGAGGAAAGAAGAAGAATACATCCACTGTATCTGTGCTCCTGCCTCTCTCCCTGCAAGTTGCTCTGTTCTACAGCCACTGGCCTCTCCAATCAGCCTTCTGTTCATAACTCCCTTTCCTTCCAGGTTCAGATAAATACTGTCTCCCTTTACCACGTTAGACCTGGGATTATAATATCTCCTGCTCTTTTATTAGCTCTGATTATTGCATTATTTTTGCATTACCCACACTGTGCCTACACTTTTCCAAATAGACCCACTGTAAGAGCCCTTCTTGAGATACTTGAGTAATTTGAGTGAGAAACTTCTTTCTGGTTGGAACCCTGATTTACACAACTTGAATCTTGAAGGGTAAATAGGAGAGCAAAGAATTTCTCAGGGAAATGTAAGAAATATTGAGTAAATCAGAGACAATGGCAGGAGATAAAGGTAGAAAGGATTTGTTTCACCTCTAAGGAGACTACCTAAAGATAATAAAGAACTATTAAAATTTTTCAACTAAAGCTATGATATAGTCCTTGAATTTTAGAAAGATTACTTGGGCATCACTTAGGAAAGAGTTTTAAGAGAAGTGAGTACAGTTAGTAACCTGAAGTAATAAGCCAGGCAAGAGAAACTGAGGGTTAAACAGATTCTTTAATGAGGCTGGTAGCAATGGGGACATAGAGAGAGAAAAAGAAACCTGGGAGAATGGGGGTGGGGGGTGTCCCATGAGGTTTAAGAGAGGAAGACAACTCCCAGTTATCTGGCTTCAGTAACTGAAGCCAGTAACTGAATAATTAACTGGGGGAGTAGTTAGAATAGCAACTGAAGTTTCATGAGTCAATTTGACAATAAGAAGTCAGAGTAGCATTTAGATTAGGCTATGAGAGAGAAATTGAGGTGTTAGCTTTTTTGGCTGGATATACTACAACGTAGCCACTTAGGGATTTGAAGAAGGTGTTCAATGAGAAGCAGTAAACATATGTAATAGAGCATGAAGGGCACATGTATCAATAAGGGATTTAGAGAAGAGCAAATAAGAGAGAACCTAAGATCTATAAAAATGTTGTCCATGGAAGTTCAAACATATATTCAAAAAGAACCTTGACAAGATTCACTTCGGATATTTTAGAAGTACTGAAACCCTCCCTACTTTACCTTGTGTTTGTGACACTCTATACCAAGAGTTCACCAACATCAACAACAATTATGGCTTAACAGTATTTTGAATCATGGTTAATAATAGTTACAAGTAAAAATAGGTAAAAGCACAAGAGGAGCACATATTTAAGTTTTCATGAGGTATCAGAAACCATTTTAAGTTTTACATAAATTTAATTCTTTAATCTGGTAGCAATTTAAAAATGTTGGTAAGTATGCATATCGATTCCATTTCATGGGTGGTGGGGGGCGGAATTCAGGTTCACACAGGCTCAAGGTCATGCAGAAAATGTATATATAACCCAGGAAGTCAGATTATAGTGCCCATCAATTTCATGGGCCTAACTCCATGAAGTGTTGTTAATAACAGTAAGAAAGTTTGTAGGATATTGTACTTATGTTGGTACAAAAGCATATCGTTTCCATGGAAAGAATTTCCCCATTATTTCATTTCACTATAGCACTTATGAATATCAAAATAATTTGTTAGCATGTTTACTTCCTTTCACTCATTAGAAAATAAATCAAATGAAAGGATAAAGTCATCTCTTTACTCCACTACTATAGTATCCTCAGTGATAAGAATGGTATTGGGAACAAACCAGGAGGGGGGTGGTTTACAGTCAGTATATGTATATTTAGTCAGATATGAAGTGGCTATTCATCCATTTATTAGTCGTTTGATTTTTGTGTTAGTGACCTGAACTTTCTCAACTTAGACTCTTCTTTCTTAAAAAGGGATATTATAATAACTGCCTTTTATGGTTGCCTTTCATTCCTTCCTACCAAACCTATCCAGCAAATCTTCATGGCTACTACTGCTAATATTTTTTCCAATTTTAAGTTCACCCTACCAATTCCTCAAATTAGTTGATGATCTGTACATGATTATTTTTCATAAACATATTGCATCTACCCATAATCTTGAGTGTGTGAATTATGATATAAATGTGTCACAGAAATGAAATTTCAGATGCTAAATTAAGAAGAAATTATTGTTAAACTTTTACATTCAATATCGAAAAGCTCAATTTCATGTGAATAAAAATAGTTTCACAAATAGTTTCAGAAATAGTACTTCTTCTTCTTCTAATTTTATTAAATTTGTCATTTGGCTTTTAAGCTGCTACTCAATGTAGGTAAATATAAAATGTAGTAACTCTTCAGTGGTCCCACATGTTTGGGTTTCATGATAAAATGTTATTAAGTAGGGTATACTTGGAACATTCCCAGGATACTCTCTCTCTCACAGAGATGAACTCATTTGTTTCAAGTGTAATGTACTTATTATTAGATAACATACAAGACAGAGCAAGATAGCTTAAATTGCATGTTTTGCTGTCATCTCAAACTATAGTCCAGCCTCATCTGTACATTCATATCATGAAATACTCTTTGTTTACTTGCTTCACTACCTCAGTTTGATGTTATTTTTCACTTGCATGAATGATATTGAGAGACAGGTTCTTTGGGTTCTTTCTGGGCCTAAGGGGCTAGGTGCCTGTGGTATATTTATGTCACCTCAAACAGCAATAGTATAAATTGGCACTTTGCTTAATGTAAAATGCTAATTTCTCAAGGGCAAGGCATCATTCTGCATAGTAATCATCATAATGCCTATAAAAATTCTAAAATAATTCAAAGGTTTATTTTATTTTGCATTTAGCTCTTTTTTTTTTTTTCCTCCCAGGAGTTAAGGGACAAATAAACTCTGGCTGGAGTTTTGCTATAACCATCTGCCAAAGATGAGCAAACTGCAAAATGTTGATTCCCCACTGAAACTTGAGAAGGGTTAAACACGAGTTTGCCAAATATCGGCTGGCTCCATTGGTAATATTTATAAGCCAAATTTCATTATTTAGAATTTTAAAACCCAAAATAAGCCCCAAGGCTTTAAACAGTTACACATTTTATTTTCTCTGCATGTACTTACATTTTTATATTAATTTTTTTCTGTGTCAAAATCAACAACCTTAGATAATAAACTACTCAATGAAAAAAGCCACATTGCCCTACCTCTATCAACATATTTAAAACAAATAGGGTTTAATATTTTTGGTGATGTGATAATAGAAGCTACTTTGCCTTTAAGAGTCATACAGCATTCTATATCCTGAAAATCACTGGTCCAGATGTTTTGCTCAGTTAAGGGAATCACCTTACAATTTTTTTTAAAAGATTTTATTTATTTATTTGAGAGAGAATGAGTGAGAGAGAGCATGAGAGAGGAGAGGGTAGGAGGGAGAAGCAGACTCCCCAAGGAGCTAGGAGCCCGAGGCGGGACTCGATCCTGGAAGTCTGGGATCATGACCTGAGCCGAAGGTAGTTGCTCAACCAGCTGAGCCACCCAGGGACCCTCACCTTACAAATTTAATGAAGATCTATTCACTTACTATTATCATTTGTTCTAGAACAATAAGGTATCTTTAAAAAGGTAAATTTGCCTGAATAATAGATTATTCTATACTTTCTCCTTTAGGATTCCACTTTCTCACATTTATAACGCATTTATAACTTTTATGAACGGTCTATTCAAGTGATTTATTCTAGTACATATTAGGTAATAAACAAGAATATTGCAATCAGTATTTACACCATATGTTAAGATTATTTAATTATTTTTTTGTTTCAAGTTTTAACCTTTAAGACTAAATGAAATAAATAGGCTAGTACAATATTTTTATCCTATTGATCTTTAGGATTGGCATGACATTAACCAATCTGTGATGTTCTCTCTCTCTCTCTCCTTCCTCTCTTTTGGGCATGTGTCCTTCAGAAACTTTGATCAGATTTTCAGTCAGGGAATCATAATTTCCACTAGTGGAAAGTCTACTATCTTACCATTCAAGAAAGAATGTATTTACAGACAGCCAAAGTTTCGTAGGGGAATAATGGAGACACTTGGAATTTTTAGTACTGCATAATATGGCAGTTAGAAGCGTAGACTCTGGAGGCAGGCTGCCTGGGTTATAATCACAGTGTGACTTTGGGGAAGCTATAGATCTTCTTGTACTTTAGCTTCATCTGTAAAATGGGAATAATAATAGTAACTATGTTATAGAGATATTATAATGCTTAGAACAGTTTGTGATTGGTAATAACCGTGGCATATGGTTTGCATTATATGTTGGCTCAATTTTTACAAAATGGATAAAATGAATGAAATTTAACACAGGAAATCATTTATAAAAAGCACTATTAGAGATGCATTGTCATTTGATCCCCATATGAAAAGTGTATTGTTGTTGTTTACTAGACATTCATATAAAAACCAAAAAGAAAGTATGATTTCTCGCTTACATTCACATCCTAAAAATGATCAGATAACTACCATCGATTTACCACTGAAATCAAAACAAAGCAAAATATTTTCCTGACACTATTATACCAAAACAGGACTAGAGCTTAGTTTGTTTTCAAGCTCAGATGGTATCTTTCAAAGTAAATGCTCCAGTCAAACAAACAATAGCAACATCTGCTCATATTGATGAAAACTTTAGGACCAGTCGAGAGGCTTTATTAATTTTCAACTGGAAAGCAGATCATACAGTAGAGGAAAAACACAGTCATAACATGCATTTGCATATTAATAAGACATTACAAAATCCTAATTTGGAAAAGATAATATTAAAAAGTTAAAAAAATTCATCCTGTATAGCAATCAAATGACATACACTGACACTTTCTCAATCATTTCTTAATCTTGGCCACCAACAACTGAAAACAAAAAATCAAGGAAAAAAAGTAATGCTCAATGGACAACACACGTTTAGCTGTTCTCTAATAAGTGCTTTCAAAATAGACCTCCTTTGTGGTGGAAATATTGAAAAATGTCAGAGCTGATTTCAAACAAGTACCACACACCTCACAGGAGGCTGAACCCGGAGCCTACTATTGTTCAGGAATATTACAAGCAGTTGTTTTAAGACCTCACCAAACATTTTAGTAATGGGTTGTTGAATCAAATCAATCTACACATCATTATCTAACTAGGTCAAGTAAGTACCAAAAGATAATCGTTTAAAATTGATGCAAACCACTTAAATAACTTCTTGGTTTATTAAAGTAAATACATCACTTGGACGTATGATTTCGTGCAAATTCCCATTGTATTTTTTTTTTTTCTCTACCATAACAATAAAAAAAGCCGAATTGGCTTTCTTTTTCAGAGAGAGAGAACATGGCAGAACTCTGTAAAGGGTAATTTAATAGACAAGTTTCAATATGCCAAACAGTGAGGGGCAACGGGGCATGCATTTCTATCTTTATTTTAGAGCAAAGCAATAACACGCTACTGCCTCTTATAGCCAGTGGGTAGAATTTGTGAAGCAGCCTCTGCTTCCCAACTTCGTTCATTTGGTTCTATAAAAAATATATTCCTAATTAGATATTATCATTATAAGCTACTTCAGGTTGCTAAAAATATCAAATTTTAATTTTCATTGAAATGCCTTTAGTTCTGTAGTTTTGAATATCACCACAAAGGGTAAAAAAAGTTCATTGTGCTCATAAAATTGAGCATAGTATTATTGTAAAAAAAACATAAATTCCATAGAAATCCAAAAAGAAAATGTTTAAGATACAATGTTGACATCCAGAAAGTTTTTGAAAACAGAATTCAGGTGTGACAGTCATTACCTTACTAAATTCATTGCCATTCAAGGTCAGGCCATTAACACTGCAGACTCAGAGAACACAATGCACTATTCCCTCACTCAGTGCAAATTCATATCAGTGAAATATACTTGGTCATAGAAAGCTCTCATGCAAATTTATTAATTTCCAGTGAGATTCCAATCTCTTTCACTTCTATTAGAATATGACCTTTTTAAAAAAATTGAAGTAAATTGGCATATAACACTATATTGACTAACTTATTTTCTAAACAATTTATTCATCTAACCACTTTCTCTACAGATACACCGATACGGAAGCCAACTAAAACTAGAAGGTTGCTTGGAGAACACAACTCAGAATGAGGGAGTTAGATGAGACCCATTTTCAAAAGTTTCAGCCTAGGAAGTCCTCATATATCTCTCCAGCAAAACCCATGGACCTTCTTATGATATTTATGGACTGGAAGGCACCTTTGCCTTGGAAAGAGGTTGGTTGAGAGATGCTTTAGGAGGCTAATGTATTATTACTCCTACATCAGATGCTAAATTAAGATGTTATTTTACTCACCTTAAAATGAAGACCAGGCGTTCCCTTTCTTCAGTAGTTCTGTGGAATATACAGATTACCTTTCTATTTGCCTAAACCTTCTTTAACCTTTAGCTTGAACAATTCACCCCACCATTGTAGGAGATCAAGAATAAACTGAATTGGGATGCCTGGGTGGCTCAGTTGGTTAAGCGGCTGCCTTCGGCTCAGGTCATGATCCCAGCGTCCTGGGATTGAGTCCCATATCGGGCTCCTTGCTCGGCAGGGAGCCTGCTTCTCCCTCTGCCTCTGCCTGCCATTCTGTCTGCCTGTGTTCGCTCTCTCTCCCTGTCTCTCCCTCTGATAAAAAAAAAAAAAAAGAATAAACTGAACTAAAGGCTCTGACACCGTATTTCTATAGGTAAAGCTGTGGCTTGGCTTTTGCTTTATTAAAGGGGATGTTCTCAAAAGCTTCCTTCACCTGGGTGTTTATATTAGTAATCAGGGTAAATAGGGTACAACTGGCACTTGAATCCAGAGCATTAAAACACACACACACACACACACACACACACACACACACACACTCTGAATAGACCTGAGTCAGCAGTCATGGACAACCGCATATATATGGTGGACTAACTACCACATAAAAAAAAAAAAAAAAAAACTATACTGAAGTACTGCAAAAGGAATACATGATATCATTTAAGTATGCTAAAAAATGCATTTATACATCAGTACATCTTCCCATGAGATTTTAAAGTTGTTATAGAAAATAGAATCCATTGAAATCTTCATCCCAATTAAAACTATCTCTCCATAGTGAGATAATCAAAGGACACATTATATTTTTCCCAAAGTGCATTCTCGAAACAGGTACCTCAAATTTGATCTTAAGTTATTTAATTAATGAAGTTATTTATTTGTTATATAGCACATGATGGGACTCATCTTTCCTACTTAAAAAGTAAGATACTGGGACGCCTGGGTGGCTCCGTTCGTTGGTTAAGCAGCTGCCTTCAGCTCAGGTCATGATCCCAGCGTCCTGGGATCGAGTCCCACATTGGACTCCTTGCTTGGTAGGGAGCCTGCTTCTCCCTCTGCCTCTGCCTGCCTCTCTTTCTGCCTGTACTTGCTCTCGCTCCTCTCTCTCTGACAAATAAATAAATAAAATCTTAAAAAAAAAAAAGTAAGATACTAATGAATTAATCAGCAGTTAAAGTGAACATTAACGGCACTTAGCACAAAGCTATACAGTTTCTTAAACTGAAAGTGAAGCTCAAAACCCTTTTGGAGGAGCAATGTTATCAAAATGATGGAAAAGGCGCTTAGGGGAAAGAAGAAAAAGGCATCAGATGAAGTCACACAGCAAACTTCGCTGTTTTGATCTTCTCAAAATGGCTTTAAACAAGACAAGAAAGCTCAAAATACTGAGGAGGATAATGTGAAGACATGAGGAAGACGAGAGAGTGAGAGAAAGAGAGAGAGACAGAGCACAAGAAAGAGCCAAAGAAAGCAATGGGAACGGCTGGTCGGAGATTGACCTCCTCCAAAAGAAACACACATCTCCCAGTGTTTCGTGAAAAGTCCAGGTTCAACCCAGGCACATGTAGAGCAAAGCGGCCTGTCCGCTTGCTTCCCTGAGAAACAAACCCCATGGAAATCAAAAGTTAGTTAGCCATCAACTAATAGGGGCCGCAACTTGAGCACTCCCAGTTGAGCACTTCCAAAAAGTAAGCTTTCAACTCGTTTAAATACGCTGCCTTGAGCACCAATTGAGCGCCTTCACAGCACGCTGAGTACTGATTGAGCTATTTCGAAGCACATCAAGCACTTTTCTGTGTGAATTCTTAGCCAAATTTCCATACCCCAAACCCTCCCTCTGTCTACACAGCTGCTAATCAAGAGGTGCCTTCCCGGTATGAAATTCCTTTGCCAATTAGAATTACGGTTTAGACTTTCATCTTTCATGTTTTAAGAGAATTAAGAAATAATAATAATTAGTGACTACTTATGTCGGGTTGAAGTTCATTCCTTCTAAAAAGAGACGTCCGTTAAGCCACTTTGATCCCTCAAGGGCTCAAGTTAAATTTTGGAGATTACTGTTCATGCTGAGAGCTGTGAGACTGTGCCCGAACTTAACTGTGGACACCACGAAGGATGTTCAGTGGTTTATTTCTCAGGTGTTTAAAATCAGCCGGGAAGTGAAGTAATCCGAGAATGGTTCTGTTCCCTAGTTCTTTACAATTGTGTCAAAATTCTCATCTGGTCAGACTGTCATAAATAAAAAAGAAAATGTTTTCATAGGCAAGGCAATCACTTTTTTCCTGCCTGACTGGTTGCACAAGTAGAATAAAGCAAACCATTAAACACTTATTAGGCATCAGTTGCACGTAGGTGTTATGTCAAATATTGATGAGAATATGAAAGTTATAATAGTCCCTGACCTCAAGGAGGTTACCATTTTATTGGGACAAAGAGTGCAGCATCCTGACTTATAATTTGATACGATAATTTCTCTCCTAAAATTTAACCATTTATTCTCATTTACCCTTTCTTTAGTCCTTATAATTAAATGATATTTTACTATTTTGTATACAGTTGGAAGGGAGAAAGGCTCAATTAGATAAGAAGGAACATGTTTGGTTCATCCCGGTATATATAATTTAGTTCTTATTTGGATCACTTATAGGATGTCTAAAACTCTCAAAATCAAGTTAGAATTATAAATCTCTGGGACAATTTCACCTCTAAAATTTACAGTTTATTTAGAGCCAGCTCTTTGCATCATATTAGGTTGCATATAGTGCAGGATTTAAAGTTGAATAAATGAAGACTCTGACCCCATGAAGCTTAGAGTTTAATGAAGGATTACAATAATAATGAGAATGATGGTAATAGATTTAAAAGATCCAAAACTCACAAAAGTATGTGTCCATTAAACAATGCTAGAAAACAACCTGAATTAGTCGGTAGGGAAATTTAAGGGCCATATTTGCTTGTTCATTTCTCTCTTTTGTTTCTCCTGTTATTGTTGGAATTCTTCTAGAGTAAATAGGAAGTGATTTTTGTATGCAGAATGTGTTAGCATTTTAAGGAGCAATTTTGTTTTGTAATGGGGTCCCAGCATGGTTTAGATCCAACCATCTCAGCTCTTCATTTTATGTGTGAAAGGCTGGCTGCCTGGGTGGGAACACAGTGGTCTGTTTGCGTAAGCTGGTTAATTATCAGTGAGCATAGGTACCTGGACTTTTGGGGAATAACGGCTAGATACCTGAGTTAGATCCACTCATTTCCAGGGGATACTGTCCATACTTCAACTTCAATGCTCACTGCATAAAATGGAACACCCCAAGTTTGGTGTTTCTAATCTTTGGGTGTAATTGGAGGCATTACTGTGAGAGACACCCTGCCAAGCTCTATATGATAAGTACTAAACACACAGAGAAAGGAAGAAGCGATTAAAAAAAAAAAAATAGGTAAAATAAATACCAGATCACCAGAGTTTTTCTGTCAAGCTAATGGAACAGAATATACTACTACTTTTGACTCAAATGAGGGCTCGGTGCTCAGGGAATAGGGTTAGTGTTGGGAGACAGCGACGGCTACTGGGCTGGAGGAGACATCTTCTCTGACAGGGAGGCACTGGACAACGAAATTGGAAACAGCCCAGTGTAAGAGTGATTTGTGAATGTTCCTCGTAGTAGCACATGTCTCCAAGAAAGAGCTGAAACAACAAAGTCATCAACATAACAATCTTGATACCAGAATCCCTGTGGAAAGGTAAAAGAAGATGGCTGGTTCTGAAAGACACTGGAGTTCCTGCACTATCAGTTTAGAAAGAATCACTGTTAGAACAATTAAACTAAAGGGGACTGCCCAAAAATAACTTCTATTATTATTATTATTTCCAACAAAAAATGTGCCTCATGCCCGTTGGCCGAGAAACACCTATTATAGTTTAAATTTAATTAGGTGGATGTGTTAGTTGTATTATTGCTTCTTATATTGAAAAGGTATTTATACTGTTAGCCAGTATTTATTATCAAATTTCTATACTCTGCTAATGGCAGTTATTCTGAGTTCAGACAAAGGTTTTATTAGACAGAAATTCAAGTTCTAGGACAGTGCTGGCCAATAGAACTTTCTATTTGTGATGATGGAAATATTCTATATATCGTCTTTCTAGTGTTATCTGGGAGACGGATAGAAATACAAAATCTCATGCTCATACCTACAGAATTAGAATTTGCATTTTAATAAAAATCTCCAAATTAGTAGGCACACTGAAGCTTGAGAAGCAGCAACCTGGACATTATAATCAGTCACCTGAGGGGACTTCTTAAAAATACCAATACCTGGGGTGCTGGGTGGCACAGTCAGGTAAGCCTCTGACACCAGGTTTCAGCTCAGGTCCTGATCTCAGAGTTCTAAGAGTGTGCTCAGTGCTGAGTCTGCTTGAGATTCTCTCTCTGCTTCTCCCTCCTCCCTTCTCCCTTCTTGCTCCTGATCTCTTGCTCAAATAAACTTAAAAAAAAAAATCTTAAAGTTCTTGGCTAAGATCTAAGTAAAGGTAATTTTTAAATTCCTCACAGACAGATCCATATATCGACTGAAAAAAAAAGTTTCATGTATTTAACACTAAATAACAATGGACAAATAACTCTTCAGAAATATGTGTGGTTTTAGTTAGCAGTAGTACTTCAATAATCCAAAAATGTAATTAACATCACCTATATAAAAGTGTGCAATTACATGTTTGTCGTAGTCCTTGATCACCTATGTCTTAATCAATGGGAATTTGGGTACCTACAAGATAGAAATAATACTGAGGATTGCAAAGATATACCCAGACCCTACGCTTCTCAAATTTTATTGGGTTTACAGCAATAATAGTAAATTTTCTCAATTTAAGCAGTTCCATAAAAAAACAATTAATTTCCAAGGAGTAAAGTGAACCTAACCTCAGGGAGTGAGTGGACTTGGAATTTGGTGAAATCTTAAAAAAAAAAAAAAAAAAAAAACCCATTTTAAAATTCATATACACATTTCCAAAGTGCTAGATTGATGGGTCTATTTTATAGTTTTAGTTTGCTTTCAAATCAATCAATTTAATCCTGACATAGAGCAACCCTGTTGTAATAGGAGCTGGAGAATTTAGAAATACCCTGAGGTTGACAATTCTAAAAACAGTCATAGAAATGTAAAGCATAAGCTTTCCTTATCAAAATCTGAGTCTCTTGAAATTGTGATTCCATTTCTACCAAAAGTTTGTGAAATTTTTGTTTGTAGCTATAGTGAGCTCAGGTCAGATGCACTGAGAATGGGTTGGAATCATGCTGACAACTTATTCCAGGCTTCTCAGCAAAAGCAAACTCATATTGTTACAAATACAGTCAGCCCCATGCCCCTTCTGCACCCCTTGAGTTCTCATCCTCTTCAGCTCTGCTCTGTGAACTTTGCAATGGGGTCCTCATTATTGCCTTCTGTTTCTTCCAAAGGTCCTGTATGAGGCCGACTCCTTGAACCTCTTAGATTAAATCAGCATTATCTTTTGTTTTGCCAACTCACATACAGCATATCTAGTGGTCTTGTCACATCAGTATTTGAGTACTATCTTGTGAGTCACTGGAGTATAACAATTTCTTTCATCCCCAAAGTCCCTTTATATGATAATACATCTCTGCAATCTAGACTTTTGAAAATATATATTCAGTCATTATTCAAAATGTAAGATTCAATTATATTACTTGATCTATAATAGATATGTATAAAATAATTATGATGAGCCTACACACTAAAGCTAAATTATTTAGTCTACATAGCTTGTGTATGCTTGACTCAAGACAGTCTAAATATTCCCTTCAGTTGACCAAGTTTTACACAGTTTTCTTTCTGATTCAAGGCCTTTGACTTCCCTTGTCTTAGAGCATTTACTTTAGGACACTTGCAGTTATAAATTATTTCTCTGTGCCCCTGAGATGTTAATCTTCTCCCAGCCTCTTGTAGTTTTACAACCCAGGAATGCCTTTCTCAAGGACCTGAGGGCCAACTCTTTGAGATCTATTAGTCAAGGAAGATAGAATCTCTATCTCCAGGATCTATTAGTCAAGGAAGATAGAATCTCTATCTCCAGGTCTCTGTGGTTGGGTAGGAGCCTAACTTTGGTAAACACAAATGACCAAACATAGATAGCCTAATCATAATGACCAATTTCCATAATAGTGTTTTTTCACTACTCTTCCCCTAGCTTATCCCACTGCAAATTCTCCTTTACAATGATTTAACAGGAGTTAAACCTAGCAATAATTTCTTTGTCATGAATAGAAAGTTAGGATGATTTTTTTCACACATATTGTATACCTGAAAAGGCAACAGAGCATAGCATACCTGTTAAGAATGGTCTAGACTTGGGGTGCCTGGGTGGCTCAGTGGGTTAAAGCCTCTGCCTTCGGTTCAGGTCATGATCCCAGGGTCCTGATCCAAGGGTCCTGGGATCGAACCCCTTATCGGGCTCTCTATTCAGTGGGGAGCCTGCTTCCCTCTCTCTCTCTGCCTGCCTCTCTGCCTACTTGTGGTCTCTGTCTGTCAAATAAATAAATAAAATCTTTAAAAAAAAAAAAGAATGGTCGAGACTTGGATTTGCTATTACTTGTTGCGTGACCTGGGGCTAGTTTCACCTCTTTGTGTCTCATTTTCCTTTTTTTGTAAAATGGAGCCAAATGCTCAATCTACCTCATACCTTTGGGGTGAGGACTAAAAACAGGGTTAATACATAAAACACACTCAGATCAGTGTCTGGCATATAAGAAAAACTTACTAAATGTTAAGTTTTGTCTATGGCAACTACTTTACAATGTTCAGAATCAACTTAGATTTCTTGCCACCAATTAGTTATGTGTCATTTTATGTATACAATTCATTTCTTTTGCCTTTCCATATATTTTGTGCTAAAATTCTTAGGCAGACTGATTTCCCCCTCATTTAAAAGATCATTAAAGTAAACTTAGCAGTTGAGAGGTAAGTAATTACTTGGAAACCAATTATACTCTCCCAAAGAATGAATTCACGATGGACATTGTGAGAAAATAGTAAAACAACTTGGAAAAGAATGATTAGTTTAACAGAAATAAAATAAAATGCAAATAATCTGCATAATATAGATAAACAAATGTGTATATGCCATTCCTTTAATGAAGAATGACGATACCCATCCTACTGGAGTTTTTGAGAATTATACAAAATAATTTACAGAGTGATTAGCACAATGTCAGTCATCTGGAAAGAGTCCAAAAAATGTTGACTAGCTATTATTAGGGGAAAAGTGAAATAAAGTTATCATATGCCAGCAATAAAATTTCCATGAGAACAAAATTAAGTGTTTCAAACATTGAATAGTTCTGTAACAGAGATTATCAACCAAGGATGATTTTAATTCCTTATGACCGTCATCACCACTAATGGGATCTTTTGGCAATGTTTGGCTTTTTTTTTTTTTTTTTTTATCATGATCAGTGTCTACTGGTGTTTATGCAGTAGAGGTAGGGATGATTCTAACATATTATAATGCACAGGAGAGCCTTCCACAGTAAAGAATTATCTAGGCCAAACTGTCAATAGCCAAAGTTGAGAAATTTTCTCTTCTAGATAAGCACATTTTTATTTATCTTTGAAGTATTAATCCAGTTAATATTCTTTCTTTTCAATTCAAGTTTAGACCTATTATGTAAGTGCAACCAAAATAAAAGGAAAGTTAATATTTTATTATTTAATAATATTTTCCTTAAAGCTGGTAGCTCACATTAAGAAATAAGTTTCATGCCGGAAGTCAGTTGATGTCCAGCATCTCTTATGTTGTCTGCTATAGCGTCCTCATAGGCAGCCTGATTCTTCTACAGCTGCATGTTGGCTAGTGCCCCTCTTTGGGTAAGCCATTCCTTTTTATGTCATTTATTTTCCGCCTCTGCATCCAGTGTACTAAATACTTACAGGAAACTAATTAGAATCTACTGGTTGTACTATATATGTATCTTGTCCAGATGCAATTGAGCCCTCTTCATTACCTTCAGATTCTCTGTATTTTTATCCTTTCTTACTTTCTTAGCTTCTTTCCATTAAAATATAATCTTTTTAAAAAGATTTATTTATTTATTATTTACTTATTTATTTTTCAGAAAGAGAGAGAGAGAGAGAGAGCACAAGCAGGGGGAACAGCAGGCAGAGGGAGAAGCAGGCTCCTCACTGAGCAAGGAGCGTGATGTGGGACTTGATTGCAGGACCCTGGGATCATGACATGAGCTGAAAGCAGATGCTTAACTGACCGAGCCAGCCAGGCATCCTGATAAAATATAATCTAACTCCAAAACTGATTTTACTTCATTTCACTAATTCTATATTGATTTTTTTTCTCTTTCTTGTATCTCTTTCCCCCTTTCCTCTTGGTTTCCCTATTTCCATGAAATAGTCTTGAAAAATATCTTCTTGGAAATGGGTTTCTTTCTAAGATACAGTTCTTTTTGTTTCCAAACTTGAAAAAGCTGCCTGTTCTTGCTCTGCTTATTTGCTAACAAGCCCTTCATTATTTATTTCCTTATACTCTTTCCCCTCCTCACACTATTTTAATAAGAATATTTTTTCAAAGGTCACTAATGATCATCATACTGGCAAATACAATAGCTTTTCCTTAGCTCAGATGGATTCTCTTCATTCATTTCCACCAATCCGATGCATGTCTCAATCTAGATGTTCTAGAACAACATAAAATTTATTACTGAAATTACATTTATCATATTATCTCAAAACCTGTTTATCTTCTTATGTTCCTGATTTCAAAACCTTAACTTCCTTGAGACCCAGACTTGAAACATCGGATCCATCTCTGTTGCCCACATCTCAACCTCATTTTGCCTACCCAATCATTCCCAAGTCTATTAATTCCAACATCATTTGAATTTTCTTCTTTATCTGACTTAGCAGTTCTGAAGCATGGTCAAGTTTTTACTGAGTGTGTACATTACTCTACACCTTCTATTTATATTACCAGATATGGTTTTCAAAAATCTCTGTGATTTAGGAACTACTTCATTTTATAGATGAGGAAGAGCAAGCTGAATGTTTTTCAGTAGCTTGCCCAGGGCTGCACAGCTAGTTTGGCAAAAACTGAATCCAAATTCTGTGTCAATGCTGCCATTGTAGGTTTGACATTCAATGGTTGTCACTTACCAATCTGGTATCATCTTACTTCCTGACTTTACATCCTATGCTTCTACCTCAGGTAGCCTATGTCCCCTGCACCAACTTGCAGATTGTCAATTTCCATCTCTGTATATTCATGTTTTCCTTCATTCATGGAAAGATGCCCTTTAACTATATTGCTTTAAATCTGAATCCTAAATATGGGTTTTAAATATTGACTTAAATGTTGTCTCATCAAGCAATATACATAATTAAAGTAATTAGTATTTGAAATTAATGGACCCACATTTTCATATAATTTTAGTTTTGGTAGATACATATAAATCTAATCTTTTAGTCTTCATTTGATACAGTTTTGTGTATTCTATCAAAAATAGGATTTGCAGGAAAAATCAAAGGGACCTTCTTAATTTTCTCTACCTACACAGCTTATTTCCCTCCTATTTATCTATATTACAGTGAGAAAAACTATAAATAGAATTGTAACCTAGGGGTACCAGCTAACATTTCAACAATGCTTCATGGGATGGCTATACTTTCAAATCTAGTCCTCTACAAATCTAAAATATTGATTTTGTCAGTAAGCATTTAAGGAATTGATTAAGTTCTGGGAGACTGACTCATACTAACCCAGGTTGGCAAATAGATTTCGACTCCTGTGCTAACTAAGATCCATTCGCCGTGGCTGCCTTGAAGAGCAGGGCAGAGTGTAATGATCTATGTTTCCTTCTGGAAATGCAAAATAGTGGTACTTGTAGCATGTATTTGTCATTTACATAACAAAAAAATTTACTAGAAACTGGCATAGTAATTAAATTGTTAATTTATTAATTTTTAGAAACATACGTCTCTAGTGCTTAAAATATAAATATAGGGGCTCACCATTTTCCTAGCTTCAAAATGTGATGTTGAAAATGGGAGCAGCAACAAGGAGGTGCATGATTTTGAAAACTATTTCACTCAGACTATGGTAAGGGCTGATCAACTGTGCCGGGCATACTTCAGAGAATACCTTTATATGTTGGCATGTCCCTGCCTTCCAGGTCTGATACGTAACTTCTCTAGGCAGTAATGGACAAACACTGCTGAATTCTAATCTTCAAATTTAACATGGGGTCTAGTCTAACTAATCCCTTTGTGTTTGTTTGTTTGTTTGTTTTTCCATGTAACTTCATGGCAGGACAGTTACTCTTGGATTTATTCAAATTCTAAACTTGCTTTGATAAAGCTACATAGCAAGTTATGCTTAAGAATTTCTTGAAGTAGCCAAGACTTCTCAGTTGTCCCATAACAAATAAAGTTTTGGTTTACTTCTAGATATAGATATTCTTATACATTATCTGCAACTTTATCTGATCAAGTTTTAGATAGTTACTTTGTTTTCTTTTCAATTCCTTTTGGAGGTTGAAGAGAGTAACTTAACTGTTTTCTTTCTTGTGGTTTTAATATTCTGTAGATTTTATATCGACAACATTTTCCTTATTAGTCAGTATATTCTTTAGGGGCCGGAATCCTGTATCATTCATGACTATATTCCTAGCAACACTTCCCACAATGCCTTGCACAGAATAACTTTAAACATATTGTCTAAATAAATGAATAAATGAATAATGGATGAAGGAAGGACTTCAATGCCCTTGTTTTAAAGATTGAAGCAATTGTGATTTTATTTTTCAGTTAAGAGTACAACCCTCAATAATGTTCAGATATTTATTTTATTTTGTTTCAATAAAGAGAATAGAATGAAAATGTTGCACCCATTTGAAAAGCTAACAGAGAAAGAAAACTAACAAATTAGATGTTGCAAAGGCAAAAATTGTTAAAAGATTTTTAGACTAGTAGAAGTTCGTAGCAAACTGACCAATATCTGTACCCCAAGTTAGCAGTCACAGAAGAGAAGTGAGTTGGATCTGTCTTACTACGAGATTGAATTCATTGGAACCTAATTCCCTGCTGAGTTCCCTTTTTCAGGGGAACTTTATAAAAGTTAAACAGAGCTCCAGCCAGAAAAGCAAAGTCTGATGCTCCTTTGGGGCTCATTAACAGAAGCAAGAGCTGTCATATATGATTTTGGTCAGGTGGAAAGTAAAATAAATTTGAGATTTTCTCATTAAAAGAAAAAAAAAAAACAAAAAACCCAAAGCTGTAGGTTGACTGGTAACAGAACTGCCTTTCAAGTTCAATACAATACTAAAGCAAAGCAAAAAACTAAAGCTAAAGCAAAAAACTCAGATTTGAGAACAGTTCAATAACTGATAACCGTGGTACAAGAAAAATAAATTAAGTCATGAATGAAGTGGCGCCTGTTAGAAGCTTTGTTTGTTTTAGTCAAGTGAAATTAAAATTCTTTTTTCTTTTAAAATTCCATGCCAACATAAAAAAACATATGAATGAGTTGAATTTTTTAGCGACTGGCCACTAGCTGCAACTTGATAACCCATGTCTACTGGGTCCTTGGAAAGAATTATAACTTTTATTGTAAAATCCAGAATTATTAACTTTTTTTCATCATGTCTCCCATGATAACAATGAAATCATCAATATAACCCTGTATTTTTTCCTAAAGTCATGTGCTTCATGTTAGAGAGAAAAAATATATATTTGACAAAGATACAAGATATCATACTGGAATAATAACCCTATACTTTCAAACACGCTAATGAGCTCCCATTTCATTCATTGATGGTAAGAACCTCTAAATTCCTTTCCATTGAAGGGGTTTGGGACAGGTCCCCCTGAAATATGTTGCTTTGGCATGAAGATTATTTTGAGATAAAAACAATCAAAACCCAGTGGAGTCAGGAAAAGCTCTTTACTCCCATTCCCCTACAACTGTTTAAAAGAATTTAGATAGAGGAC
This sequence comes from Mustela erminea, assembly GCF_009829155.1. Classification (NCBI taxonomy): domain Eukaryota; kingdom Metazoa; phylum Chordata; class Mammalia; order Carnivora; family Mustelidae; genus Mustela; species Mustela erminea. The sequence goes on along the minus strand of NC_045615.1, from coordinate 52,174,724 downwards.
CTACTCCAGGAAGAGAGCTATCACCACAGATAACAACATTATGATATGAACTAAGTATGTATGATAGGGAGGGGCCCAGCAAGGCCTCTTTAATCAAAATCCTTTACGTTCCATTGTTTCTAAATAGCCCAGCAAACATTTGTTTAGCAAATATTTACTCTTCCTGTGAATCACATGTCTTTCCTTTGAAGTCTCAGACCCCTATTCTCTTCTCCTTAATTCAGGATGACATATTACCTCATTTTAGTGACTGTCTTTGGAATTTAATCTTTGTGTGAATTCACTGTATGTACAAAATGAAATTTGATTTTCTCCTGTTAATCTGTTTCATGTCAATTTGATTCTTAGTCCAGCTAGAAGGACCTTGAAGTGCACAGGAAATTCTTCCTTCCCAACATAATTCAGGCACTGAATTATGATCCTATGTTGAACCATAGGTCAACTGGTCTTATGGTTGAAACGAATAACAGACACCATGTGGAGGGTAAATGTATCTATCTCTACCATCCACCACATAAAGCAAAATCAATTCCAGATGAACTTCAGATTTAAATGCAAATGATAAAACAAAAATTCTAAAAAAAAAAACAAAAATAAAAGCCATAAGAGTATGTCTTCATGCCTTAGAAGAGGAGATTTCTTTAAAAACAAATAAAAAAGACAAAAAATATTAATTATAAAGAAAACAAATTAATAACTTGGACTACATTACAAATAAAAATTTACGTTCATCAAAATTCTTTGATTATGAAGTGAAAAGACAAATAATGGAGAAAGTATTTAAAATATATTCATTTGGCAATAAACTCTTAACCAAAATACATATAAAATTTCTACAAATTATGGGGGGGGTAGAAAATGACCTGAATGTGCACTCCATAAAATAAAAGATCAAAAAAAGTTAAAAAATACACCAAAAAACTCCATCAGAAAAATGCAAACTAAAAACAAAAGCTAAATCTAATACATTTCCATGAGGATAAATAAAATGATGAAGACAGAAAAAAAAAGTGTTGGTAAAAGAATGGAAAATTGAAATACTTTCACTTGTTATAAATAGAAATCCAAATGGCTGTAAATACTTTGGAAAACTGGCTGTGTCATCTAGCTTTAATAAATGACATTCCTTACATATGACTCTTCAGTTAGCAATTCCATTCCTAAGTATATGTCCAGTAAAAATATATGCATATACAAAAATACATGCATAAAACCACTATTTGTAATAGGCAAAAATCGAAAAAAAACGTAAATAAATTATATTACATAAAATAAATTAAATAGTAATTTATTTACTTAAAATATTTTAAATAAATGAATACAATAAAATAAATAAAAATAAATTATATTAACTGTGGTGTATTCATACAATTAAAGACTTCAAAGCAATCAAAATGAATGAACTTTGCCTACGTGTTTCAACATGGATGAATCTCATAAACATAATGTTGACCAATAGAAAGCAGACAAAACATATACAGTGTGATTCTATTTAGGAACAGATTAAAATTAATAACAATTAGTTTACTGTGCTAAAAGTAAAGATAATGGCTATCCTTCAGGGGGTTATAACAGAGTGGTACACAGGAAGGGAAACTGCAAGTACCAATCATGTACTATTTCTTAACCTGGACACTGGTTGCATGGAAATTTGTTGAGTTACACACTTATGTGCACTCTTCTTGTGTATGTTATATTTCTTTTTTTAAATATTAAAATAGTTTTATTTTATTTATTTTGTATTTAATATATTTTTTATTATGTTCAATTAGCTGACATATAGTACAGTATTAGTTTTTGATCAGAAACCATAGCGAAAGGGAAGGAAAACTGAATGGGTAGAATTCTGAGAGGTCTATGTTATATTTCAATATAGGGTTTACTTGAAAAAATATATAGCAGTCATCTTGAGCACAGTAGTAGTAGACACTTTCATGCAGTGGATACATTTTGGAAAAAAAAAATACCATTGTAAGTTCCTTTTTCAAATGTCATTATACTGGTATCATCTTAAAAACTGTACATTGCATAATGTCTCCAAATAATTTCTTGTTTGGTAAAATATCAACTTATTTAAATAGCTATTAAAAACTGATCACAGTAATTTGAATATTCAGAGTACCTTTTAATTACTGGGAATCTCGCTATATCCTTTGAGAAAAATATCTTCACTTGTTTCCTAAGCCTTCCTAAAGTCTTATTTCTGGCAAGCTGCTTATATATTTGAAATAAGTAACTTTGCCTTTAAGTTGTCTGGCAAGATCAAAGTTCTCTGGAATATAGTACAATGAAATGAAAACTATTTCATAAAGTATGTTTAAGGAATAAGAGATAATATATTTCTCTCATTGCAGTATAAAAGGATTTCATGTAAGTGGGGTTCCTTTCTGAAAACTTGAAAAAATGCAAATAAGAAATGATATTCATTACCATATAAGCAATAAAACTTCCTGTTTTCAAAGAAGTGATTTTCTTATCAAACCTGAAAACTAAAAGCCATGACAAAGAGTTCTAATTTATATAAGATTATTGTATACCTTCTAGAAAGGAAATAACTTATGTAGTTTCTAATGCCAATCTATCCTATATATTTAAAAAAAAAGTTGTTTTTCAAGATATCATCCCAATCCATATTTAAATCAAACATGTAAGCACTTCTAATTCACCATATTAATTTCAAGGACACTAACAGGTACATTGTGATAACAATTTTCTACCGCTATCACAGCAGGTTGATTTACTCAGCTGCACATAGCAGCAGTATTTTTCTTAAAGCTTTGAAACTCTTGAATGAGAGGTGGAACACTAACTGTAGACATGTAATGTATTAAATTTCTAAGACTTCAAAGGGAGCATAATTAACTCAGTGCCACATAATTGCTCCAGAGACAGAAAAAAAGATGCAAACAGAATTGATATGCCCATTTTTCCCGTTCGCAATTAAATGACAATGCTAAGTGAGCAATTTCTTTTTTAAAACTCATTCTTTTGACTTTAAGGTTAATTTTTCCTTTGAATATTTCAACAACTTTCTGTGCCCACTTATAATTTGTAGGAAGCAGTAAAAGTGAGAGTTCTGTTACCCCCTTTCTTTGGCTAGAATTTCCCCCTCGCCCTCTCTCCCTCTCTTCGGTCCTTACTGAACCAGTCTCTGCCCTCATTATAACTTTTAATTCCTCTATCATTCCTTTTATCCCAATCCACCAGTTTCTTTCTAGCTTCATATGCTTTGCTATCCATCATATAATCCTTGGTAAGTTATTTCTACAAATACTTCTCTTAGGATTGGACAATCATGTACCCCTTTGACCCACTGACAACTTTACTATTTTCAAAATGTGAGTGTCCCTTACCATCCACACTCAGCACTAGCTGCAAGGATGGTAAGCATTGCTGGAGGGAGCTAGAGAACAATATTGATAGGATTTAGAGAGACCTTTAGTTTTTCAACTTAAATGTGGAATTGGGAAAAAATGTTCCATGTTCCGAATCTAAAATGTCATGATTCAAGATACTGTTTCTTAAAAAGTGTAACAATGGTTCTTAAAGTACCTTGTGTTTGTTTAGTTTTAACCTCTAAAAATCTGAAAGAACACGTTGGAGCTTCCAACTCAAAAGGTTAAAAGGATTACCCCCTAAACCCTCAATAAAATGACCATGAGGAAAAAGGGAAAAGACCATCAGAAAAGTATTTTTAAATAAATTACTGAGAAAAGAAAAGCAGTTGAAGTAGTGGTATTTGATGATACTTGGTAGAAGAAGCCACAGACTAGTTATTGTCATATGGGGCAGCAGCAGAGAGCCCTCTCCTCTGCTGAGCCCTAGAAATTTTGATACTTGACAAATGCCAAGCCCAATGGAGGGCAGGAATGAGATGAGAGCTGAAAAGTATGGGAGCAGAGACAGTTCTTATCATTCCCAGTAGTTATGTTCTGTAAATTTCCCGAGAACACTGAATTAATAAATGCTGAACCACTGCTCCTAGGGGAACTGCAGGGTTTGGTTCCGATAAGTCTCTGGGTTTATTTATGTCTCTATTTGAAGATATTTAAATTTATATACAATGTCTATACACTTAATACATATTGTATATTTGGTTAATAAATGTTACATATAAATATATACACACACACATATATATTTATATATAACATTTATTAACCATAATTATAGTCCATTTGAGCTGCTGTAACAGAAAACCACAGATTGAGTAGCTTATTAAAAGCAAAAATCTATTTCTCACAGTGCTGGAGGCTGGTAGTTCAGTCAGGTACCAGCGTGGTTGCGCCATGCAAAAGAAGGCCTTCTTTTTGCTGCAGGCTCCTTGTTGTATTTTTACTTGGTGGAAGGCACTGGAGAGCTCTGCAGGGTTCTTTTTAGCATTTAGAATAGCACTGATCTTATTTAGGAAGACTCCATCCTCAGGATTTCAGCAGCTCCCAAAGGCCCCACCCACTGAAACCATCATAAGGGACACAGAATTTCAACATATGGATTTGGAGGGGGCCAGCACAAACATTCAAACAATAATATGTCGATTCATTAACGTTGAACTCATGGCCAGGGGTACTCATGCTTGAATGGACCTTATCAAACAGGTATTTTCTCAATAGGACATATGGGCTCAGTTAAGGACAGCACTTTAGCACTAAACTTGGAGGCCATTTTAAACAGTGGAATCACCAACAAATGGCACAAAAAATGCAAAAAAGGAGCATGAAATAGACTGCAAAAAGGACATTTGTTTACAGTATGAGAACTGAAACAAGAAAGCAGAGCACAGCTTTGTTCAACCTTAGCTGGCAATATGGGCTGTCAGGCAACTCACATTTTTCACAGCTCTGAACATTTCTGTGAATGGCTTGTGAAAACATCCCTAGTATTGATTTTCAAGCTACAAATAAATCTCAGTGAGTAGGCGAATTCGCAAATACAGAATCAGTGAATAAAGAGGACTGATTCAAGTTAAATACACACTGATTTTCACAAAGACCTTCTCACATACTGGCTCATGCAAAATGTCCTTAAAAGCTGACATTCATATATATATTTGGATATACACACAGAAACACACATAGATAGATGATAGATAGATGATAGATAGCAGGATTCTCGTCTATAAAAACCAAGCACACCATCTGGGCTAAGCTGGGGAAACTAGTGCTGGCATTGTCATCCTAGAATAAAGACCACCCATAAACATACATACAAAATCTATTCTTTGCATCTCCAGAACTTTGATGCTGTGTGCCATGTAAATCCTTGTCTGCCTTTTGAATTAATTGTTTTTGGTATTGAGGGATCAGTCTATTTCCTAAGTGGGAAATGTCTTCTAGATCCCATGGGAGAGCAGAAGAAAGGGGAGAGATATTTGAAAACAGTCAACTGAAAATGGGAACCATTATGCAGGTCAGAGAAAACAGCTAGCTTAGGATAGGGAAGGCAGTGGATTCACATTATTTCTGTCATTCCTACGTCACTGTTTGAGACCGTAGAATATACTTAGTACAGTTCGGAGACATAAAATGAGTGATTGTGAAAGACAAATGAGTGGGAGAAAAAGTGGTGTCTGGGTAGAGGAAGGAAGAGAAGTCTCAGGAAACTCACAAAAACAGATTTTATATGTTTGGGAACAAAGATGGAAACAGAGTATTACAGGTATCAATCTTCAGAGTCAAGGATAAAGGGCCATGGTTAGAATACAAGTCAAGATCACGACTTGGCAAAAGGGACAGGGTCATCTTGTCCCTCTTCTCAGTCCATTTCTTCTGACTGTTTAGTAAATATACACAAGTCGTTACCTGGCACTCATGGACTTTGCCATCTGGTTTAAATCCTGTGTTACATAGTGTGTCACTTCCCTTTTTCACATGTCCTACTTCGACTCTATACAAAACTACTTGCTCTATTCTGAGCACACAGTCAAGGACAGTGTCTTTCCACATCTTGATACTCTTTTCAGTTCACCAAGTATTTTTTGAGCATCTGCTATGGTCAGGCATGTGCTATATGCTAGAAAAAATGACCTAGAAATTAACATGTCTGAAGTACTTACTAGGAGCCACCTTCCTCTCTCCCATTTAAGGCGTATCACGGGATGTCTCATTACATTACAAATTTAATAAAGTTGAAATCAATATATTATTCTCATTTGATTGATTGTAAAACAGAGGCTTAGAAGTGTTGGGTAATTTGCCAACCCCACATAACCAGAAAGTGGCTGGGACGGACTTGTATTTATCTGTTGCATTCCACACTGCTTTCATGAATTCCTACTCATGATGATAAGTACAGTCCAAATGAGCCTTCTCAATGAAGCCTTCTCTGATCTCTACAATCCCCAACCAACGACGACCCGAGATGTGTCAAACCTCACTTATTATAATTTTAAGATTCCAATTTATGTTATACGTCTTTGTGTATTAACCTTAAAATTTTCAGCAGATTTTGGGTTTCTTGATGAAAAGACCCAACTCCTGTAAAATTGGAAATATTCTTTCTATTGTGGAAAAAATCTAGTTGTTCAAAGAGACTCTCTGAGTAATTTGCTAGATTAGAAAATCTCAACGTTCTGTATTTGTTCATTAATGCATAACGAAGTTGTCTATTAAAATGTTTAAAAAATGGCATTATTGATAGTTTTCCAAAAGTTTTATTCTTCTTAGTGATTTATATTCTGTTTCAGTTCCTTAATACCAATTAGGTTGTAGAGTGTCAAAGAATTTCTAACACATTCCTAATTTGGAGGCTTTATAGCAGTACTTTGGGAGCTAAAGAAAGCTTACTAGAGAAGTGAGGGAAAAAGTATTAGTCAAATAAAGTCACCAAAATTAAAAACACTAATAATAAAACCCATGTGAATGTATGTAATGTCATGACCAGTTCTAGCACTATACAGAATTAAAAACTTGAAGTAAGGCAAATGACAATAATCCTGTCAAGGCACTAGATAAACATTTTAGAACATAAAGATGTTACACCAATCATTAAAAAGTTTAATTGTATTTTTACAAACTTTTGGAGTTTCTAGCCAAATGAACAGATACAATTAAAATTTTGAAGATGCAGCATCATAAAATGTACAACGGTCATCCCTTTGCAGAGAGTTTCAGACAGTTTGAGTTATTCATCTTGGTACAGAGTTCACAGAACAGAAGTAAATCTGCTCTTTGTTTTTGTAAAAGTAATAATGTTCAGGCAATAATAGCCTGGTTCAAGTTTATCTTTCCTCAGAGGTAAAATTCTAACTTGCAAAAATTTAAGGATTGGTTGGAGAATTGTGGACTTGTGGTTTTATTCTTGAACGTGTTAAAGTCATTCAGGGTCAACAACACTTTGAAACTCCCATGACATTTCTTAAAATCATTGTGGCTATGTGCTTAAATATATAAATACAAACATTCCCAGCAGTTAACTGTGTAGGATGTGTGAAAATTTTGCTCAGTATGAATGCAACAAACAAGGAATTCGGTGTGCTACCCTCCATTAGTGCTAATGACAGTCGTGTAGTTAATTCTATACTGCTCTTAATTTTCAAAGAACTATGAGCATTTAATTTTTTTAACCCTGCCCCAACCCGATGACAATTTTTACTTACCTCAGTAATGAAAGATTTGGCTGTAGCAGGATTCATAACAAGGATGGCTCGCCTAAGAGTGTCTCGATAGCGATTCAATTCCTCTATTCTCAAGGTGTCAAAGAGAGTGGTGATCATTTTATTGATGTTGTTTTCTACTTTCTGCAATGCAACATCCATTCCCTGCTGAGACACCTTGTCCAAAAACTCCTGTATTCCACGGATATCTAGGAACATCAAAAGCCCATCAAAATGTGAATTAGAGCAGAGAAGGGAAATAAGAGCTATTTCGCTCACACCAAAAGGCAGTTTATTGTTCAGCATTGTAAGCTATTTAAAACTACTAATTGAGTAGCTGTTAGAACTCTCAAATATATTTTAGGCATAGTACAAGTTAATGTGTTTACATAAAAAATGTAGGAATTATTATTATTCTTTAAATGGATTTTTTTCTCTCCATTGAGCACTTTAAATTATCTCACCTCTAAAAATCTCTTAGGACAGAGTAGAGGGAAATAGTTGAAGAGGACTCTCACGTGTCTAAAATAGATGTGAGATAAAGGAAGTACATTTGTTATTTTGCTCAGCATTAAAGAGTGATGTAACTTTAGGTAAAATATGAATATCGGGGGCACCTGGTTGGCTCAGTGTGTTAAAGCCTCTGCCTTCGGCTGAGGTCATGATCCCAGGGTCCTTAGATCGAGCCCCACATCTGGCTCTCTGCTCAGTGGGGAGCCTGCTTCCTCCTCTCTCTCTCTGCCTGCCTCTCTGCCTACTTGTGATCTGTCTGTCAAATAAATAAAAATCTTTTAAAAAAATATGAATATCGTTAACGGCAGATGAATCTAAATCAAAATTACTAATGTTTTTCAAAATGGGCAACAACATCATACAGCCAAGTGTATGTGGATTAATTGCATTTAAGTTAAAAAAAACAGAAAATTATCTCTATTTCATATTTAAATAAAAAGGATAAAATCCAGTCTACATGAAGTGTTTACAGATTGTACTTTGATGTATAGTAAAGTAATAATAAGTGTCTGAAATGTTACAAATAGTTCTTCCAAGTAAGCATGGGCTGTTTATAGAAGGAGGGATCTGAACATTGAAAAATATGATTGAAGATGTATCTGCCACAATATAATCTTAATATAGAAGATTTGTTTTTACTATACAATAAACCATATTTTTCTATATATATCCATGGCATAAAATGTTTAAATGGAAAAAACTGGTGAAAGGTAGGAAGTAATAAGGATTGTAGGTTACTTACTATGAATGGACTATATATCAAAAATCCCAATTGTACAGAACTACATTCATGTAAAATTTGCTTTTCAAGGGCAATAATTAGTTCATGTGTTTTTCATTATATTACCAATTAAAAGCAATGTATAAGCCCACAGAACAAGAAAACAAATGGTCACAAATTTGGAAGCTATTTGCTCACAATAAAAGTTTGTATTTGCAGAGTTACAAATTAATAAAAAGAACTTTGGTTTCTTTTTATGATTGGCTTTATTTTAAAACAATTCTATAAATAGTATATGTTATCTTGTGAATCTCAAACTCTTAAAATAAATAACTGTATGAATTCTACCCTGTATTTCTTATCTCCAATTATATTAAAAACCAGGATGTCAGAATGATAGCAGCTTAAAAGAACAAAGCTCTCATCTACAGTAGAACAAGAAATGCAAAAATCAGGAATAACATATTAATCAGTAATTATGTCCTCATTAAATATCCAAGTCAGAGAGTACCTGAGGGTATAGAATACTCAGGCATGGATTAAACAAAATGTTAGAGACAGGTAGACCTATAACAGGACTATGAACACACTCAACAAGTATTCTTAAACTTTGGTATAAATCAGAATCATCTGTGAATCTGATTAAAAACATGGAAGACTGGGCCCCACCCCAGAACCACTATGTCTTTATAAAAGCAGATCTTTGATTTTGAATGGTAAGTAGTTGCTGTTTCTTTATATTGAAGCACTTAAATGGATAGCTAAATATAAGACAAACAGTACAAGAAATATCTTGAAATATATTTTGTGACCAAAGCTTAAGGCTCCAGATCATTAACATTCTAGGAAATCTTCTGTTCACAGATATAATATTCTGGTGTAATTTCATATCTTAACTTTAAAAAAAAAGAAAAAAAATATTCCACAAGGTATTTACTGAATACAGATACACAATGCTGTGTGCAAGGAATACAACAGGAACACCCTTCCCCACACTGAGATACACAGTGAGCATGCAAACTAATAAATACAAATCACACTAAGTGCTTGGACGGAAACAATAAGGATGCTCTGGTAGATAATGACAGGGTGATTATGTATTTTAGTTGGAGATGTATTTTAGTTGTAATACCCAAGGGAGGTTTCTCTAGGAAACTGATACTTAAACGGATCTGAAAGATGAGACGTCATTACCCAGGCAAAGAAGTAAGAAGTGAAGATGACTGCATGGAAAATGTCCCAAGGCAGCGAAGAGTCTATTGCAGGAACCTAAAGGATTCCTGTCTGGGTGCAGCTACGTTACTGAGGGGAGAGTGGAATGAGGCAGACATAAATGGAGAGGGAGGGTCAGATTATGTGGTTCCCAGTAAGACACAGAAAGAAGTTCTGATTTCATCCTAAATCCAATTTTAATCTACTGAAAGTTTTAAGTGGAGGATCTAAGTGGAAAACAAGCTATACCTTTGCTTCCTTAGTCTGGAACTCTGGTTAACACTGCCTAGATGATGTGACACAAAATTTTCAAAATTTTGTTTTTTGGTCTGTAAATGAGGAAATATTTATTTTATAGATGTCTTCAAAGATCAGATTAATGAGGGTGTCCGTGTGTGTATGTGTGCAAAATCCAGTGTAGGGTCTAACACATGGTTGTTGTTATTATTGTTAATAATGGTACATAATAACTTGTGAAGGGACCACCCCTTTCCACACCTATAGAACATAACTGCCTAAAATTTACTGTTGGGTAGCTACCCCAAAATAGCAAGCATAATGTTTTAGACTCTCAGAATGCATGAATTAAATAATAATAGCTTTGCTTGTTTAAGAATAACACTACACACCCAGAATATGTGGAATTGGTCAGTTTAATATGAGAAGAATTTGAATCATGCTATTAGCTGCTCTGTGGAACAGTCACTAAACGAGAGAGTGGACCTCTGGTTTTATTAATTCATGAACATAATTAACCATCACAATTATTCAGCCACCTTATCTGTGTGTCCATTACTTAACAAGGAGTAAAAATTAAAGTCACAGGAACAAAAGAGACAAGAGAGTATGCCTAACTTCAAGGAACTTCCAGGCCTGTGGGTGTGACTAAGTGCTATTTATTAATAACAGAAAGTTAAATGGCAGTTTCAGTTCAGTAATTCTAGTGATTATTAATTCTACCAGATAATTCTATAACAGCGAGGGGTGGAAGCCTCTTTAAGATTAGAGAAAAAAATGACTTTCTTTCCTGGACACTATAAAAAAACTTAAAGTAGGCAGAATAGTGACCTTCCAAAGATGCCCAAATCCTAATGCCTGGAACCTATAAATTATTCAGCAAAGAGGAATTAATGCTCCTGGTAGCATTAAAGTTGTTAATCACCTCACCTGAAGATGGGGAGATATCTTCTATTATTAGGGTGGGTCTAGTGATCATGGAGTCCTTAAAATTAGAAGAAAAAGACAGACAAGAGAGTCAAAGGGAGATCTGACTACTGAAGAATGAATTGGCTTAGAGGAAACTTCAGAGAGATCCAACCTTGCTGGCTTTGATGAAAAGGAAAGGGGAACTCCAGCAAAAAAAAAAAAAAAGAAAGGTGGATGGTCTCTAGAAGCTAGTAAAGGCGAAGAAGGTTCTCCCCAAGAATTTCTGGAGAGGAACACGGAATTGCTAATATCTTGATTTTAACCCTTTGAGATCCCATGTCAGACTTCCGACCTCCAGAACTGTCACATAATAACCTGTGGTGTTTAAGCCTCTAAATTTGTGGTCATTTGTTATAGCAGCAACAGAAAACTAATATAGAAGTGTACTTTAGTCTAGTCCTTAGTCACTATTTTTCAAATTGTGGTCTACTTAATTTGGGGGGGAATCATCTGGAGAACTTGTTGAAGAAGTTTTCTAAGCCCCACCCCATTCCAATAAAATAAAAACTTTCATGACAAAGCCCAGAGATTTTCTTCAGCTGATGATCCTGAAGAAACCCGTTTGGGAACCAATGCTCCAATTTCTTAGCCTTTTTTTGTGTCACAGAATCCTCTGAAAAAGCCACAAAACATGATGCAGACTACCTAGATCTAGATTTCCTTATAGGTAGTTACCAGAGAACCTGGATTAGCATATTGTCACTGCTCTTACTGATTTTTTTCTATTCATGCTATACAGGAACGTAAAGCATAGATAGTCACTCATTAACTAATAGCGTGTATTACATTTTATTTAAGCAGAGGAAACTTTTAATAAAAATATTAAAAAATATAACAAAAATGAATGCCTTTCCCAATGATATTTCATTGGTTTCAGTTATTAATTAGTCTAAATCTAGCTGTTCTTCAGGCCTAAGGAAAACCTATGCTGTAGAAAATAGAGTTCCCGGGTAAGTAGACTCTGGAGATAAGGATGGACGAACAGGAAGCTTGTTGGAGACAGCTCTAAGGAAGCCAGGGAAGGGACCCAGGGAAGGAAGCAAGAGTCAGCAGAGGGGAAGCCGTGGTACAGCTCAGCAGAGACCTGCCCAGCCCCTGGGAGATGGGATGCCCGCAGAGTTTCCCAAGTTAGGACCAGTGGAAGTAGAAACTTTATCAACATGCATGGGCTTTGGTTTTGTGGTTCTCTTCAGCTGAGGGCAGTTCCTGGGGAAGGAAGTCAATTGCCAAATGCTCTTAGTAGATGGAGAAGAAAGTGCTTTAGTTTTGAAGGGGGGTTTGGATGGCACAGGACAGAATGCATCCAGGAACTTTCCTTGCATTTATTGTTTTGGTTTTCAGGGTAATTTGACGGTATAAGTAATTTGCCTTTATAAATCACTGTATTTTTCTTTCTTTCTTTTTTTTTTTTTTAGATTATTTATTTATTTATTTATTTATTTGATGGACAGAGATCACAAACAGGCAGAGAGGCAGGTAGAGCAGGGGTGGGGGCGGGGGGCGGGTAAGCAGGCTTCCTGCTGAGCAGAGAACCTGAGCAGGTCTCAATCCCAGGACCCTGGGATCATGACATGAGCCAAAGGCAGAGGTTTTAACACACTGAGCCACCCAGGCGCCCCTGCATTCTTCTTTTTTGAAACAACTTTCTACTATGGAAAACACACCGCGTTTGATGTCAGACAATCAGGTTTGGATCCCATGAACTTGGAATTCATTAATTTCATAGTTAATGTCTGCTGTTTTTAGCTTCCCAGTGTTTCTTCTCCTTTATTCCAAATAACAAAACCTAATTTTTCACTTAAGAAACAAACCTGGACCCATCCCTTTTGTTCCACATTCTATGGCACTCTACAATGTATTACTAGATGGTCATGTAGCCCAGGAAGGTCAATTTGAACTCGCCATGTCCCTGGCCCAAGGGATAGTCACAGGATTCAGATGAGGACTGAAATTCGATATATGAATGATGAAACAAAAATGATCTCTCTTTTATATCACAAGTTGTAATGATGTCCTTTTAGAATTGCAAGAGCCAGTGTGTCTCGAGAGAAGCTAAGTGAAGCCAAAATGTGAAGTGAAACACATGCAAGACAGGCATTGGACTTCTCAACGACATGAGTGAATTAAAAAAAAAAAAAAAAATCTAAATTTTTTTGCTTACTTAGTTTGAAATGAGCTTCTCTTCCTTTTGAGAGAAAGAGTATTGACTAATATAACATCTTTTTATAAACATCTGATAGTTTGGTGATGAAGGTGAAGCCATAATTCCTATCCTTGAGGTATGTCCAGTTGGGGAGAGTAAAGGACAGCCTAAACTGGTAATTATGTTTTAAGGTGATTAATGTCAGTAAAACTAATCCTTTGGAAGCAGAGAATAAGTAGCAACTAACCATACCTTATTGCTGAAAAAAAAAAAAAAAGTTTGATTACTGGGTTGTTCTGAGAAAAGGAAATAGGGCTTGTGAAACAAAATAAATTTCTAAGCAGTGTGCATTTTTATTATGAAGACTTTATTAACCCAGTCAAAAGTCCCATTTGTTCCTAACTTTCTTCTACTGTCTTTTTCTATGAAAAAATGAAAAAAAAAAAAACAACAACAACATAAAATCTTGATAAGGGCTTATATTGATCTAGGTAACCTTCTCAGAACTTGATATTCTAGCAGCAGTCAATTTCACTCTCATCTGATTTGTGACTTGTGTAACCTATAGACCACTTCCCACAACTCTCCAAGAAGTACTGGCTGATTATAACTTAATTAAGTAATTAATTAATTTTCTTTTTTTAAGATTTTATTTATTTAGAGAGACAGAGTACACGTGTGAGCAGGGGGAGAGGCAGAAGGACAGGGAGAGAGAGAATTTCTAGGAGACTCCGCGCTGAATACAGAGTAATTGTGTTACCATGTTACTAGGTTACACAGAGACAGAGTCTGGCATGGGCTCCATTTCACAACCCTGAGATTATGAGAGCTGAAATCAAGAGTCAGGTGCTTAACTGACTCAGCCACCCAGGCGTCCCATGAAACTTAATTATTTATTTTATTAAATTGTGTAAAATAATGACTTTATTATAATCACTAATGAAAGATTAAATTTAATCTGTATTAAAAGTGGTTTACATGAATGTAGATTAGGATAGAAAAGATTCCAGGCTATATTAGAATATAATGTATAAACGCATTTCCAAACTGACCACAAAGCCAATAGTATGATACTCTGTTGTTCACTGCAAATTAGTGATCAGCATCCAAATAGCTGCCTTTTAGAATCAACTCTTTGTTTACTATGTATCAAGCACTTTGAAAGGTACTTAGAAGAGAAGTAATTTAGAAAAGGTACTTAGAAGAGGAAGACAAAAACAATTCTTGCCCTCAAGGAGTTCACTACCTAAAGCATCTGATGATAACACAGGCCCTATAGTAGATAGAGGAATCTCACTACACTACTCATTTTCCAAACTGTAGTTGCAATTTAAATTTAGTGACATTCTCTGGAATCTATCAAATAGTATTCCTCAGTCTGATCATTATGTTCAAATATTAAGTTGAAAATATTGAATTTGGTAGGAAGAGAGGTTTGTCACTAAGTCTCTGTAAGTCTGATTTTTTTTTTTTTTTTGGTCTATTCATCTTTCTCCTTCATTTGAGTAAATTAGGCACATTTAATCATTTTGATCACTTAATGCATTGAAGACCTCACTTCGAGCAGGAGATTAGTACTACATTCAGCCAATTTTGCTGTTTCTGAAATTATGACAGAAATCTGAGCTTTAAAGTTAATATTTAGAATCTTATGACTTTAGATAAAAAGGAGTATGTCATACGTTGCTGGATCCATGAGATCATTGAGCTGAACGGCTTTCCCAACATAAGAATAGCAAAGCATACTCTATAAAGTGCCTTATTTCCTGAGAAAATAAGTCTTTTCGCCACTGAGTGATTTAAAATTTTGGTTTAGGAGAACCCTGACTTTAAAACAGATTCTTGTCTCCACTGAGTATTCCCTTGCCGTTTGTGATGTATTTAGAAAATAAGGATTATATGCTGTATTAGATTTTGAGATGACACAGTCCAGCAGCAGTGACCCATCACTAAGATGATCTATTTGATGAGAACTTACTATTTTAGCATTAGATTGTAGTGTTTTAGAATGAGAGTCATCTTTACAGTAATGCTGATCAATAAGGACATTTGACTAATGAACAAATCTAAAGTAGTACAATATATTGTTTTTACCTACTTGACATAAAGCAAAGGAAATAGTTCAGTAAGATGCTTGGATTAATTATATGCTTATTGATGCACATTGAAGTAAATGAGAGAACTGAAAGTTGGAAAGTGGCCAAATGAGTAATAAACAGCTTTAAGACTGTCTAGAGAGATAGTTAATAATATTATAGTCATTAGACATTTGAAAACACCCTCAGGGTAATTATAAACATTTGCAATCAATTAAGAGGAATGTGTCCATTTTATTGGCCTTGATTAAACATACATCAAGATGCATGGAACAAATGCTGTTATTCCTTGGAATGCATTCGCAAGGATGATCATTCAGTGTTAATTTCAAAGGGCCTTACCATATGGCAATGGAATTGTAGGGAAAGGGTGATACACTGATGTACTTAAAGGTAGTGCTTAAGTATCTCAGGTCACTGGACTCCATATTGACCTTTAATTTGGAATCATTAAACTAATGTTTTGAGAACGTGGGAGAGCCCATAAGTAACCCACTTGATAATCCTTAGAGTTTAGTTTTTTTTCTTTGCTTTTGTGCCTATGGGTGTCAAAAATATATATTTCTATATAGAGAGACAAAGATATTTAATTTAATCATTTCCATTTTAAGATATTTTATCAACACCTGTTATGCACTTTAAGGTCTCTGATTTTCAGAAATACTCAGTTTAACAAATTATAGTAGAAATTTACATAGGGCTAAAAATCCTGTTGTAAAAGAAAAAATACTATCTTGACGTGAAGGATAAAGTCAGAAAGTTCGAGAACATAAAATAAATTTAAGCTAAACCAAAACAAAAACATATTCAAACTAGACTTTAAAAATGTATGTTTTAAAAGCAATTTTAAGTGTTGAATTATAAAGAGCGAGTATTTTGAATTTACGTATTTCAAATAGTTCAATTTAATAATAGTAAACTAAGATTTAAAATGTAATTAACAAAATTAAAATAATCGAATTAATGTTTAAGTAATAATTTTTCTTATAAGCAAGGTTTCCTTCAAACTGGAAAAAGAAGTACATGTGTTCACATATGCCTACACTTCACCCAGAGGTAATTCACCCATCATGTAATTCAGGTTGGTGATTGAGAGCCCAGCAAGTGCTTGGCCAATTTATTTGATTCAAGGATCAGCCTAGGGCCCAAACAGGGCCTAAGATTTGATATATAGATACATATCTATATGCATGATATGCGATACTCAAACAAAGCATGAAAAGAGTCTTTCATTAGTATAATAATTTGTAAAGATACTCTTTGAGTCACCAATGGCATCTATCTTGCCTAAGAATGAAACCAATACATAAGCTGAAGTAGAGATTTGCCTATGGTAAGAGGACATCTAACTACTTTCAATATGTACATGTCCCTATGTCATTACTGTGGCAAGCAGCTTAGATCCCTGTCATCATATTTTCCCTCCAATCTTCATAACTTGATCTGTGTGATAGATCTGTCAATAGATCAAATCCAGTATTGGGCTGTGGGGCCAATATTGTCTTAGGCAATGGAAATTAAACAACTCAAGTACCTTATCCACTGAAGAGCACTTCAACATTACTGTTTATGTCACTGTGGTAAATCAGTTCTATTCAGTCCTCCCAGGCATCAAAGTCAACTTTCCCCTCATCAATGCTCTCAGAATAGAATCCTCCTTTAAAGAAATATATCTGCTTTTATTCTACTTTAGAACCACCTACTACTATTTTAACTTTCTGGTTTCTGTACATTGTGAGTTCCTGGATTCTGGAAGCTAGCTATTGGCTTATACATTCAACTAATTCCTTGCATAGACCTCTCTGGTAGTGAGCCTACCTGGAGTACTCCCAATTGCTCTTAATAAGCCTTCCTCAATATCATATTCCACATACTTGACCAAACTTCCTCTTGGAGATTTGGTTGAAAGCAAAGCAAATTGAGGATGAAAACTGGAGGGATAGGGCAATATGATGAATGATACAATGAAGATTTAACATATTAAAAAAACAGAAATTATGAAACAAACAAACAAGGTACAAGTTGTGTAGTATTTTGTTTTGCTAAAAAGTGACAGAGGACTTACCCTTCTTTCTAAGGGATAATCTTTCTAATCTTTCTAATCTAATCTTTCTAATCTTATCCCTCTTTTTTTTTTTTTTTAAAGATTTTATTTATTTATTTGACAGAGAGAGATCACAAGTAGATGGAGAGGCAGGTAGAGAGAGAGAGAGAGAGAGAAGCAGGCTCCCTGCTGAGCAGAGAGCCCGATGCGGGACTCGATCGCAGGACCCTGAGATCATGACCTGAGCGGAAGGCAGCGGCTTAACCCACTGAGCCACCCAGGTGCCCATATCCCTCTTTTTTTTTTATTGCATTCCTAATGCAGTAAGATAGCATTAGGCTTAATGTATAATCAGTAAATGTATCAGATCATATACAGAGGTACTTAAAAATTAGATAGATAGGGATAAAGACATTTAGAAAAGTGGAATACTTGAAAAGCACAACACATTGCAAATGGGAAATTGCTCATGTTGAAAATGGTACTTAGGTACTTAGGTAGTAGAATGGTACTTAGGTAGTAGAAGACTAACAAGGGTTAAGGGAGCATAATCATTTTCTTCACTTACTGATAAATGATTTTAAACAAAATGATTATCATTTTATAAGAGTCCAGAAAAAGGATAATTTTGTTCAATATTAGTGTTTAAGTTTCATATCAAGAAAAATTTTCTGACAAGAAACACCCAGTGTCCAAATGTGAAGTAAGCTCCTTCAAAATATAGTAAGTTCTTTCTCTCTTGGACTATTCGGGAAGGGGAAACAATGCTATCAATTAAAGATGCTGAAGAAGAGGTCTGCTGAAATTTCTTATTTCCAAATGCCTCTTTGAGGAACAAAGCTGGCTTCATACCTTGCAACAATTCTGATTTTAGGAGTCTTTGATGGGACTCAGGTATTATGATGATTAAAAAGCTCTTGTAGTCATTCTGATTTATTACCAAATTTGGGTTCTAAGAATCCACTAAATGATTCTAAATGATTTTTGTATATGACTCTACAATCTCTAAATGATCATAATTCAACTATGTTAGTTAGTTAGTTAGTTATTTTACAGAGAGGGAGTGGGGGAGGCAGAGAGAAAGGGAATCTTAAGCAGGCTTCACGCCCAGCAGAAAGCCTGATGTGGGGCTGGATCTCACAACCCTGAGATTATGACCTGAGCCAAAATCAAGAGTTGGACTCAACAAACTGAGTCACCCGGGAGCCCCCAATTATGCTATTTAGTTTAATACTACATTAGGCAAATTGATTTTTGCCCCATCTTCTTTTCTTTTTCCTTCTTCAAATATCTAATGGGTTAGTATGTCTTCTCCTTTTTATTGAGATATAGTTTACATATAATAAAACAAACAGACCTCACATGTATATTTATTGTATTCCACTGTAACTACCACTCAAAACAAAATACTGAAAATTTATGTTATCACAGAAGGTTATCTTGTCTTGTGTTCTTTGCTAGATAATCCATTCGTGATCCAGAGATGCAAATAATTTTTAATTTGTGTTAACAGTATTAATTTTGTATATTATTGGATTTCATGTAATTGGAATAATACAGGGGTCCCTGGATGGTTCATTTGGTTAAGGATCTGACACTTCATCTCAGCTCAGATCTGAATCTCAGGGTAGTGAGTTTAAGCCCTGCACTGGGCTCCATGCTGGGTGTGCAGCCTACTTAAAAACAAACAAACAAACAAACAAACAAACAAACAAACAGAATAATACAGCATGTACCCATTATTCTAGGCTGCTTTCACTCAATGTTGTCATATATTTCAGAAACTCATTTTTTTTTACTACTGAATAGTATTCCACTGTACAGGTACAACACAATTTGTTTCACTGATTTAAAAATGATGAGCATGTGGGTTGTTTTCAGGTTGAGACAGAATGAATAATTCTTATATGAAAATTCGAAAATAAGTATTTGTGTTGATATGCATTCTCATTTTTCATGGAAAATGCCTGGGAGTGAAATGGGTAAGTCATATGGTAGATGCATATTTAACATTGTGACAAACTGCCGAGCAGCTTTCCTAAGTGATTGTACACTTTTACATACATCCAGCAAAGATGAGTGTTCCAGTTGTGCCACATTCTTGCTTCCAAGTAATACTGACCTTCAGCCAACCTAATGGGTAAAGACTGGCATCTCATTTTATTTTGCTTTTACCTATAGACTAAAAATTGAGCACTTCTTATATTTATGGGGCATATATATATTTTCTTATATGAATTTCCTGCACAAGCCTTTTGCCGCTTTTTAATTGTATATTTTTGTTGGTCTCATATTGTTGCATTGTAGGAATCATTTTTCTTTTTAATTCTCTGAGCTTTTTACATATCTTATGTATTTATATAAGCCTCTTAGATATATGTAATGGGATATATTCCTCTGCTTGTAATTTGCCTACTTATTTTCTTACTGGTGTCTGTTAATGAGTAGATATTATGAATTTTGGTGAAGTCCAAATTATTATTTTAGTTTCAATTTTTTGATGTGCCTAAGAAATCTCCACATGTCACAAAGTCACAAGGATATTATCTTGTGTTTTCTTCTAAAAAGATTAATAATTCTAGCTTTTAGTTTAGGTTTATGATTAATCCTGAACTGATTTTTTTATGGTGTGAGATAGGAGTCAAGGTTTTTTATTTTTTTCTTTTCCTTTTTTCTTCCTTTTTTGTATATATACCCAGTTGTTTCAGTACTCCTTTTTTATTTTAAAGATTTTATTTATTTGACACAGAGAGAGAGATCACAAGTAGGCAGAGAGGGAGCAGGCTTCCTGCTGAGCAGAGAGCCTGATGTGGGGCTCGATCCCAGGACCCTGAGATCATGACCTGAGCCGAAGGCAGAGGCTTAATCCACTGAGCCACCCAGGTGCCCCTGTTTCAGTACTCTTAAGAGCACTTCTCCACTGAATTCACTTGGCATGTTGGTCAATAACAAACTGGCTAAGTGCCAATGAATAGACTTCTGAACCCTAATGTGATCTTTTTGTTAATCCTAGGCTGATATGAAATGAGCCTTGAAATCAGGTAAAGCATTTAATCCAGTTTTATTATTTTTCAATATTGTGACCATAAGATATCTTTAGACATCTATATAAATTTTGAAATCAGCTTACCAATTTCCTCAAAAGAGCCCACAAATTTTTGATTGGGATTACATTGAATCTGTAAACTGATTTATTGAGAATGGGTATCTTCATGATATTAAATTTTCTAAGCCATCAACCAATATTCTTTTGGGCAAATTTTGTATTTTCCAGTGTGAATGTCCTGCAACATTTTGTAGGTTTCTCCTGAGGCACTGCAAGTTTTCACAATTTTGTTTATTTCACTTTCCGATTTTTTACCGCTATTATATAATTATTTTCAAATATTCATCTTTAGTCTGTAAACTTGCTAAACGAACTTAAAATTTTTGCAGGATTTTTTTGAGATTTCACAGGATTCTCTATGTATATAATTGTGTGTTGATAAAAAGAAATTTTTATTTCTTCCTCTCCAAACTGTATGACTATTAATTTTTATTTCTTGCTTTATTTCTGTGGTTGGAACTTCCAGTAAAACTTTTTTTTTTTTTTCCATAAGGAAGTCCCTCAGTGATATCTTTTCTTTTATTTCGGGTATTGGTAAATTTTGTTTTCTGTGTTTTTTTTTTTAAATAACAATTTGTTTCACTAGGAATTCATCACTTTTATTAATCTCTATGAATAATTAATGGTTTTATTTAAAAATATTTAAGTAATATTTCCACCCAACATGGGGCTTGAACTCATGACCTTGAGATCAAGAATCACATGCTCTACCAATTGAACCAGCTAGGTGCCCCAAGAATTAATCATTTTAGACTTTTAGTTTTATTTATTGTTTATTTTAATTTCATTAATTTCTACCCTTGTTTATTTTATTTATTACAGGTTTATACAGCCTTATTTTGCTATATTCTGAAGGTGGACATTTAGTTAGTTGCTTGCTACTTAAGCCTTTCCATTGATTTGTTATTTTATTTTATTTTAATTAAATTTATTTTATTATTTTATTTTATTTTTGTAGTTATTGTGCCTGGGACTCAGTGCGTTGATGCCTTTCCTAGGCGTGATGCTTCCTTCTCTTTCCCCAGACAAACCTGGGTGGCTGCCTGGCTTAAATGGAGCTTAAGGGAGTTGGACTTATATTGGAATCCTACCTCCTGGAGTCTCTTGTTGGATTGGCATGATTCTGAAACATGACGGTAATAAACACATGGTGAATACACTGTCACCTCCTCCTTTATGGCCACTGCAGGCTAAAGTTGGGGGACATAACTGGTCTTCATAAGTTTTATAAAAATGTCCTGTCTTGCACCTGACTATTCCTGATAAAAGATCTGAGTGCAAACAGGAATCAGTGAAGAAAAAAAAATGCAATTACAGTTATTGGAATGGGACACGCCATATTTCTGGAACAGGAGAGCAACAACTCCCACACAGGGAAGGGAAATCCTTAGACCCCCTAAGACAGAATAGATGGGCATTAATGACTTTTGTCTTTCAGAACAACTCTTGGGGTTCTCTTCTTGAAAGAAAATACCCTGGTGCAGACCTTTCAAATTGACTTAAAAGCCTTAAATTTAACTGACTGCTGGATCTGCTATTTTTCATCAGAGAGGGCTATACTCAGGATTTGATCATCATTCCCTTAATTTTATCAAAAAGACTATTGGAAACCACAGGGGATACAGTCCCCCTGCAAAACACCTGTTAGTCTCTCCAAATACCTTCTCTACCTGTACCTTCATTCATTACATGAGGCAGTAAGAAAATCACTAGAATGATGCCATACAACAGAGGCTAGTAAACAATTTCTAAAAGGACCATAGTGTAATAATTTAGGCTTATGGGTTATATTATTTCTATCGCAACAGCACAACTCTGCTATTATAGCTCAAAAGCAGACATAGACAACATGCAAACAAATGAACATGCTGTGCTCCAGTGAAACTTTATTTACAGAAAGAAATTTCAGGCCCAACAGTCGGTTGTTAACCCTTGAAACAAACACTAAAGACAGATTGTATTGACTGACCTCAGGCTGTCCCTCCTAATCAAGAGCTGGATTCAAATATCCTGTATGAATTGAGAACTCTTAGGAATACCAAAAGTCATATTGAAGGCCTTACTGTCTCACTCAGGGGGTCCCAGCACTGTAACTAACCATTCCCTCCACTCTTTAATAACTTCCTTCTCCCCAGTTCCCTCCCACACCACACCAGGGACATCATGTGCCCTTCCAGAACTATTGTTTTTGTGTGAAGGTTACCTCCTTCTGAAGACATGAGTCATACATTAGGGGTGGCTTTGAGACTTTAAAGTATTCAGGTAAACACCAACACCAGATGATATAGTACTTTACTGAGGTCTCTCTAAAGTGAGGCTTACCTAATTAATTTGGGGGAGCTACATGGAGCCGTATCTGACTTATGACTGAGGTGTGTCCTGTCGGTGGTCTTCCCTGATAGGAATCATCCAATTAGATTTTTTTCCGCGTGAATTTCACTAAAGTGATTGATGGTACGATTTCAGCCTTAGAAGTCATTCAGGTCAGCCTCAGCTCATTGGACAAGGTTGTTGTGGATGATAGAACTTCCCCTTGTGAGACAGGTAGAACATTTGCAATTACCAATAAATCCTATTGTACGTGGATCAATGCTTCTGGCCAAGTAAAAAGGTTTTGCAGAAATTTAAGGAGAAAACTCTCTGACTTTTTAAAGTAGCCTCTTGATAGTTTATGGGATTTATTTAGCTTGCTGAGTCCAGGACCCTGATGGGCATAGTTAATACCAATCTCACTTATTAAAAATCTTTTTTATAGTGTCCTTAGATAAATGCAGAAGAGACAAATTGAGTTGATCTGATCTTACCTCCTGTCAGTAAGTTTAACCAGATTGGTTTTAGGACTGGCATATATATATATGCCAAACAAACAAAAAAGTCTTTTGGAGAGACAATTCTCTATAGGTTTGGTGTCTCATGGCATATTATGCAAGAATGGCAAGCAGAAACTCTCCCTAGGTAAGAGAGACTTATTTAGAACGAAGATAGTGTCTTTTTCTGGACATATGCCAAGAAGGTTTACTTAGCAGCCCAACATACAAGATCCAGATTCCCAAAGCCAGGGCTCCTCAGCTGCCATACAAGCCCACTGCATGTACAGCATCCACTGGAGTAGCTCCACGTAGTCTTGTAACACATGAGGTCAAGAGGAAGCAGCATTAATATGAGGCTCACGCTGCTTTCTGTACCATGAGCATTAAAGTCCTCTATCTGTCTAAAGAAGTAGAGTGTTTTCTGCCAGCATCCATGAAACTGATGCAAGTAAGATCTCAGACCCTTCATAGCTCTTGACAATATTATATCACAATTCCCAGCTGTAAGAGAGCCAAAAAATATAGTTTTTCAGTGGGAGGTATTGGTCTCTCAAATGAACTTTGCATTCAGTTGGCAAATTTAAAAGCAAGAATGGTTATTCTGCAGGCAGGCAGCTGTTTGTGGTGATGGGTCAACCTCCTTTGGCCCATGACTGTCCTGTTTCCATACTTCCAGTGATAACCCAATCTTCTGAATCAACATAGAGTATTTTTCCTTGATGATATTAATATGGTGAGGATCTGCAGGATTGACATCATCGTGTCTCTTTAATAAAGATGATTCTGTGTATTTCATTTGTAAACTTGTTTTTTTTTTTTAAATTTTACAGTTGTCAGGAATTAATTTTACTCTTATTTCCATAGCGTCAGAATACCCTAGTGGTGAAAAGCAAAGACTATGGAAATGACTATCAGGGTTTGAATTCATGCTTCTCAGCTCACTTGCAAATTACCTGATGTCTTACATCCTCAGTTTTTTCATTTGCAAAAATCATCATCATCATCAACATCATCATCATTATTATCATCATCCTCTACCTCAGAGGGCTGTTGTGAGGCTTAAATGAGATGATAAGTGTAGGCACTTGGAACAGAGCCTGGGGATAATAAATGCTCTCTGTAAGATTAGCCCTTTTTATTATATTCTTGGGGAATAGTTCACTGTATCTCCTTTATATTCATTATACACAGTAAGGAGTATAGGCTCTGATCAGACTTTAGAACTCAGCTCTGATACTTAGCTGTGTTTTGTGAGCAAGTAACCCAGTTTTTGTTTTTGTTTTCTGTTTTCTTATTTGTAAAATTGTGATGATAATATTACCTACTTCATAGAGTTGTTGAGAAGATTACATGGTTTAAAGTAAAATGCTTATTCTTAGGCCTGGCAAATTAAGTGTTCAGAGATACTATTTTTAATATATTTTATTGCTACAAGACTTGTTCACACTTTCTCTCTGTTGGAGTGACTGTCTCTCACATATTGTGAAAGTTAGCTAGCATTTCAAAAGGCAACTTTCAAGGTCAAGGTCCACCCGTAAAGCCTTCTTTGATCCCTGCTGCCAAAAATTCAACATCTTCTTCATTAAACACCATTAGCATGCAGTCTGCATCATTCATGACACTTAACACACTATTTTCTCGATTAGAAGAGTCATAAATATTTTTACCTCTTTTGTTAATTGTAAGCTTCTTAAGGGCTAAGACTACATTCTGTAAAACTTTTTATCTCCTATTTTGCATTGCACTAAGCAAGTGAGCAATGAACATTTCTTAAATGACACATTTTTAAAAAGCTCAACACTTCCTCAACTCTTTTCAAGCCTTTTAAAAAATGTCTTGAATCAATCCATTCAAATAAAGTTTCCACATTTTCTTTTCTGTTTTCCTCCATTTACTTAGAATCAAAGACTTGAATTTTCTTTGTTAGGAAATTTAATGTAGACTTTTATACTGTGCCCTTAATCATAATTAACTGCTTTTGAAAAAAGTGTTTCTCTAATTAACTGGATATAGAAGCCTAATCTCGTTTTTTTTTCTTTTTCTTTAAAGTATATTTTTATAATCAAAATACATCTTCAATCACATTTGGTTCCAGCAGGATGCCTTATTTCATCCATAGATGATGCTTAATCCATTCCTTAATGAAAGCAATTCCTGATAACTAAGATAAAAGTCAAGTATAATTCCAATGTTTGAACTTAAAATGATGACATTGATGAATGGATATGTAAATACATGTAGCCCTCTTCAAGGTAGAAGGTATTTGGATAGTTTGATGTTTATTTTGGACTCTAGCCCAGTTCTTTACTAGCGATATTTATTGTGAGTATCAAAGGGAAATTTTCTTTTGTTAATCAAGAATATTAGTGGAAATAATTTTAAGGATACAAGCAGGGTAATTCTTCATGAATTATTAAATTAAAAAGTAAGTCAAAAGCAAGTTTATCATCAAAGTAAAAGGAAATATTTTTGTTATTATTATTATTCCTAAAACAAACCCTGCTTCTAACAGAGGACTCAGTCATACACTGTGATAATAGCAATTTATTTACTTATTAAACAAAGGAAAGGAGAATAAGAAATGCCAAGTGAATGTAAATGATTTTCTATGACTATGAATTTAGTGTACATTTTCAAAAACATTTACTTCATCAATAATAAAAACATCTTCTCTTATGAGAATTTCCTAACTGTAAACCAGGCAGGGCTTGGCAATAAGGTAACAAGGGATTTTCTTCCTTCATGGATGGATATAATGAAAAAGCAAAATTCTCATTTTAATTTTGTGAAAAACTTTCACCACAAACACTTTTCTGTTCTCTATTTTACTGGACTATTTTGACAGGACTAACTAAAAAATATTTTCCTCCTATGAAAGAAAGCTTTACAGTTTAAAAATTCATTATTTCAGGTAATATTTGAGCAGAGATTGTGAGAATGAATGCCAGTTAAGGTTATAAAAATCATAAATAATGTGACGGAAAGAAAACTGACAAAAACATATTCAACATATTTTTTTCCAGAGATAGAGTTTACAATGTTCACTAAATAATCCTATCAGCAAATTTCAAATTTGTGTTCAACCCTTACTTTTACTGATGAGCCAATTATTATTTTTTCTTTTTTTTATTTTATTCATTGCAGTCTCTTGGTTTTTGTTCTGTGATCCCTAAATAATATGAATTAAGCAACAAAAATAAGGATTTCCGTCCTGGAGACAACTGTGCTTCTGGAGAGGGCCACAGACTTCTGGCTGAAATCTACCCATCAAGTTTACTGCTACTCAGGCTGCCAAAACCCCATGCGACCTTTGAATATTTAGGGCTAAATGTAACTGCCACTTGCTCTCCCTCCCTGGGAGTCCACAGGGGCTCCTATTCGTTGCTTTCCAGATTTCTGCCAACCTGTTTTGACTCAGTTCTATTGATGCCACTTTCTGGCTCGCTCTTGTGTAACTGTTCTCCAGTATTGCTCACAATGCTGGGTAGATTATGACAAGAAAACCATTATTTTTAAATGTTTATTTATTTGCTAAGAAAAAATTGGTTGTAGTACAGAGGGTGAAGTCATCTTGATTTTTTGAAATAAAAAAATAAAAACCAGACCCATCAAGACTGAATGGAAAATATTTTTCTGAGAGTCCTTTTTAAGGCAAATCTCTAAAGAAACATATGTTTCGAAATATATATCTTCATGAAGACCTGCTAATTTTCTTTCATTTTATGATATCCATCTCTATTCCCCCTAATGACAATAACTGGAGAAACTAAATTTGAACATCTTTGGGATCAGTCAGTTAGAAAACAGATTTATTCAGGAAAAAAAATAAACAATATAGTTATCATTTTTATTCACTTTTCTTACTGTAACACAAGTAAAAATACTGAGATTAAGTATTTTTTTCTTGAATTACAGTAAATAAGGCTAATGTTTTGTGTTTTATCTTGGGAAATTAAAGAAATTAAGTGTCTTCATACTACTCGGCATTTTTGTGAAATTTCATATTGCAGACAAAATACCATGCTATTAACTAATATCAACTGTTACTTTCAAAGAGCGTAAGGTTCTAAAATATGTCAGTTTTTTTTTTTTTTTACCAGTAAATATGAGTAGGCATCTATTTTCAGTGTTCCAGGATCTGTCCAAAACAGTGTTTTATTATTCTATAAAGATAAAATGTTTTTGAAAATGGAAGAAAGAAAGTATTGTCTTTATGACTTCTCAATATTTGAAAATTCAAGATATATTGGAGTCAGATTCCCTTTAGAAACATTTATAAACTGAGCATTAGGTACAGGTATTTATTTTTTAAATTGACTTCAAAGTGATTTAATAGATACAGCTGAACTTGAACTTAACGAGACTTTTTGCTTTTGCTGCTAGATTTGTAAGAAGATAATGACAGACCAAGAAAACCGCAGATAGCAATGAGTAAGCTCCTTGAAGTTTTTCAAGATTTAATGAAGTTGCTTGTCATGCAAATATTATAGAACTCACCCAAATCACAAACACTTACCATATTCACTATCATAGAATATAATGAATTTCTGCCAGGCATATTCTGTGACCACTCTCAGGATAACGTCATTTAAGTAGACAGGTGGGCGAACAGAGAGAGTGTAGTCATCATTCCTGTTGCTCCTGGTGAGTCCACAGCCACTCCTTGGGGTCCCAGCTGTTGAGCGCTGTATGAAGAGGTGGGGGATATGCATGGCATCTGCCAGCGACTGGAGGGACCCTGCTGACGTGCAGCCAATGGAGCTGACCAGGGCCAAGATGCCTTGATTCATAAGTTCACAGGCTGCAAGAAAGCAGAGTAATATTCAAATGTCAGTGGGTTTCATATAACTTCTCTTTTGGAGGAAGAGTGAAAAAAGCTTATGGAGTTATTACACAGCTATGGATTTTTTTTTTTTTAAATGAACATTCTCCATGAAGAAATCCTATAATTACAGAGTGTTACCGGAATTCAGCTAAGGAACTCTGACCTTATTAGCTATTTGACCTTGTGCAAATTACTTCCTTCTCTTAGTCTCAGTTTCATCATCTGCAAAGAGGGTAAAATAGCACGAATCTTGCAGGATTATTGTTAGGATTGGAGATAATTCAGTGTCTGTTATTTGCCTTGCGTATGATAGGCACTCAATTAGTAACAGCTATACTTTTATAATTAGCAATGTATAAATTCAGAGAAAAGACAATTCTTCATTGAGTATGTAATGCAAGGTTTCAAAAAGCAGATAATATGTAAATTGGTGAATGAATAAAAGGAAGATGAAAGGCCTAAGTAAGGAATTTCTGGCTACAGAAAACAGCCATTTTGGTATCTAAAAGTCTAATGACACTCTTTCTTATTAAACCGGAAAAATGAAAATGTTTTTTGTTCTTCTCCTTGGCAGTCAGAAAATGCATGGTCAAATCAAATACTGAGTTTCAACAATTATCTCATTCTGGTTTCTAGTTGAACAATTTCTAATCTTTATTATATGATTTATTATCTGTGTTTTAATTTCATTTTAACTATTCTGTGTATGCATATATGTTTACTTCAGAACATATTTAAAACCGGGTCAAATATAAATTATAAGTATTTATCAAGACATAACATATATAGAAAAAAAAGTTAATAAGTCTTGGGGCACCTGGGTGGCTCAGTGGGTTAAAGCCTCTGCCTTCGACTCAGGTCATGATCCCAGGACCCTGGGATCGAGCCCCGCATCGGGCTCTCTGCTCTGTAGGGAGCCTGCTTCCTCCTCTCTCTCTCTCTCTGCCTCTCTGCCTACTTGTGATCTCTGTCTGTCAAGTAAGTAAATAAAATCTTTTAAAAAAAAAAAGTTAATAAGTCTTAATTTTCTTTCTCTTTTTTAAAAGTAATCTCCGTGGCCAATGTGGGACTTGAACTCACAACCCTGAGATCAAGGGTAGCATGCTCTACTGACAGAGCCAGCTAGGTTCCTCCTAATAAGTCTTAACTCTTAATAAGTCTTAATAAGAGTTAAGATATTTTAGTGATCTCATAATGCCAATCTCTGAAGGCAAGAGATTAGAAAGAAAATCAAAAGTAAATTCAGATGGAATCAAGATAAAATAAATTTTATTTTAGAAGGCCAGTTATTATGATTGGTCCAGGCATTATTCTAGATTTTAGGCATTGAAGGTATAATATTCTCTCTCTCTATATATATATTATTATAATCTGTTTTGCAGAGGTTTTTTTTTTTTTTTTTTTTTAAAGAATCAAAAACAAAGTTACATGAGAAGTACCTCCATGTTATTAACTGGCCAGCTAATGAAGGCTGACAAAGGGCAAGCTTAGAAGTACTCTACAAATGACATGCATATAAACACCAAATAAATGGATTATGATTAATTTTAAGCCAATCAGTACATACAAAATAAATTAGTAATAATCAGGGACATTATTTTCAAGCGTAAGACAGGTTATACGATTTCAAATGCATTTGAAAGGTAGCGACAGGGATGAATGCTTCTTAGGCCATAACTGGCTGAGGTTGAAGTTTCAGTAAAAATCATAGAACCTACTCATATTTGTGAATTCAACATTTATAAAAGCAATATGAACTTATAGTTATACTTTCAATGAATTTAGGCAAAAACACTGGTCAAAAGTTTGCCACTTCATAGTAGGAAATAAGACCATTACTGATTTATATAAGCAAATAGGAATTCACTTTTTAAAAAAGATTTTGTCTAAAAGTTTGGCTCATTTAGCATTTAAAATCAAAATATGGAGAATATCTTAAGGTATACAGAATTGAATTTCATGTTTAGATTACAGTAATTTAAAATGATCAAATAAATGCAACAGTTTACATAAATCTATCATAAGAGCTATAAAGTTTAAGTACAGAAGCTGAGATGAGAGAATTCAGTTTAAAGTATTATATGCTGTCACATATGAAAATCGCCTATTTTAATTTTCATATTTAAAAAGAAAAACTCTGGAGCCATATATAAATTGTTATTTATCATATAAATTTGCTTTAGTACATATTCTGTGATTTCTTCAAACCAGCCATGTTACTTCCTATTAACCTCTATTAGTAAGAACACAAACTAAGCAAGTACTAGAAACAATTGTTATTATTATATAAACAAATGTATTACTTTTATTAATATTTGGTATCATCTATCCTGTTACATATATAAGCAAGAATGACTGAAAACTCTCTATAAAATCAAAATAAGAATCCTCAAAAATTACAATCAGAAAACGATGTAATATTAAACCTGAAAGGAAATTTAGAAATTAGGTAGTCCAGGGCTGGAAAATCATCTTTAACTGCTATGCTATCTGTGACTGGCTTGGTAAGCTGGCATCCTGGAACACTAGTTTGAGAAAGATTTTGAGACTCAGAAAGATTACCAAAATCATGGTGTTAGGTTTCTCATAGGAAGAGACTAGGAGAAGTAGTAGCCTGCAAGTTTTGGACATGTATCTTATTATAGTGCTCAACCTTCTGTTGTTCACAGTTGTCAAGAAAACATAGGGTACCTCCTTAAAATAAATAGAAGATCCAGGACTCTAACTCATCATCCAAAATGCTTTTCGCTATAGTAAGTGAATGATACTGGTAACCTTAAAATCTTGTGTGGTAAAGAAAAGATAGACAGGTCTTCATAGGCAAAAGTTCAATTGGAGATTGTCTATTGTCAAGTTTGGTAAAAAGAGGTTATCCACTAAGAAGAAAAGGAAGAGCCCATATGCCTAAAATGAATTGAAACTGCTTGACCCAAAACACAGTGCTGGTTGGGCACAAATACGAATGGGTCTACAAAGCAACCTATCAAGGAGATATTTGACACCTATTTTGCCCCATTTTACCAATGTAAAATGTTGGTTGAAGAAGAGAAGATACTTGTTTATATGCTCCGGAGGTTGACCCTTTATAGGGCCCTATATAAAGATTATCATTAAAAAAAGAGATTATAACTCATGGCAGCAGAAGAGAGACTTGAGGAAATGAAGGGCTACACCAAAAACAGAAACAAAGATTAGTGAGGCAATCTACATTTTGCTACAAGAATTCCACATATTGACTGTTTGGAAACCACATTATTTAGACTTTTAGTTCCATACAATGCATTCTTCAGTTATTAGATAGTGTGAAACTGAATGTGCAAGACCAGAGTGTGTTTTTATGGGTATCCACCACCTTTTTATAGTAAGAATCTATAACAAAGACTTCTCAATAGCATATTTCTTTCCAACTATTATTTCAACTCCTGTGGTTTATTTATTTTACGTATATATGGACATACACACTTCCAAACATAGAGTATATTGAACCTCTTCCTGGTTTTGTGACTCCAGCTACCTGCGACTTTAACACTATTGAAGGTGTTTGAAGCATGTACTAATTGCTGGACTCACCCCCTTTTTCCCTCCCTCACTTCTTTCCTTCCTTTCCTCCTCCTCCACTCCCCACTCTTCTTCTTTTAATAGCAAGTACAATTAGCAACACTTTCACCCATTTGTGTCACTCAGCAGCTATGAAAATGAAGTTCTCTGTAGAAATGTGTAAATTTAAGTTAAATGATGTTTATGTACACTCTTTTTTTTAATCTCTGAAACTAATCAGTTTGAGTTATTTTTCTTATTAAATAAAATAGGATTAAAAGTAAAATCTATAAAGGGTCTTGAAATCTGTTACCTATTACTGAATTCTTAAGGAGAACTCAGTGAATTTTTTTTGGAAAGCACCACCTTTTTGAATACATTTATTCTCCGTGATATATTTTCTAACTCATTTGTATTGACAAATTTGTCCTGATATAAGCTCTTTCAGTGATTTTAAATCACATCAGGACCTTAGCACATTCCATTCATTCATTTGTTCTCCAACAGACATTTATCAACTTTTAACCATGAGCCAGGAACTTCTTTGGAGATCAGAGAGTGCACAGACAGATTCCATCCTCAAAGATCTCCCAACCTGTTCACCATAGTGTTTTCAAAATCTCTGAATTCTGTATCAGAATTCAAAGTGGAGATTTAAAAAAAAAAAAAAACAGATGACTAAGTCTGCTCCTAGAAGCCCTCCTTTATTCATCACAGGCTAGTGGTCATGTATTTGCATTATAATGTATTATCTGAGTAGTTCTGATGTGTGACCCTTTCGGGAAAACATGAGTCTGGTGGACTGTAACTGCAATATTCTTTAATGTGATTGTTGCAGAACATCTAATATTTATTGACTTTCTCTTACTTTTTTTTTTAAACAGTGATATTGCTGACAATATGGCTGTAACTGGGGAGTGGAATTTCCTTATTTTTCTAATTCTTTTAATTCACAAGTGGGGGTGAGGTATAAGAAAAGAAATAAGAATTATTGTACCCCAAAAGGTGATCCTTGTTTCCATTTTATTTCTAATAATACACTAAGAAGTTTATTCTTGGAATGAGTCTTCATTCTTTCCAGTTCTTCCAATTCAAATACAGAGTACCAAATTTCCACCATTCTAAAATGTGTGTAGCTTCTGTATTTTATCATATCTGAAATCAGGGCCTGTTTTAAAATTGATCAATACATTTAATATGCTGGATTTTTTTTCTTGAAAAAAATCACTAATCAATATTGAATGTTACAATCAGTGAACTCTTAGAAATGAGAAAATAAGGTAAGCTTCCATGGCAGATGAGAAAGATTTGTATTCTTTCTACAAAAGCTGAATTTAATTTAACTTCTTTTTTTCTTTTTAATTCATTAATGAGTCACAAGCCCAGTGTTGATAATTGCTTTCTTCTCTTTTTGAAGCACCAAAAAGCACCTGACATTTGCTTTCATACTTGTAAGAATATAGTAACACAAAACATTCAGCCTATACAGACATTTAACATTATTTGCAAATATGACTTTTAGCAACCATCTGAGAGGTGGCTATAAAAAAATAGAGTTTATTTGACACATCATCAAGTAGTTTGCCAAAAACACAATAATTTGGAACAAATGCTTCTAAATAAAGATGGTCTTTCTATATAAATAGTGTTACAAGGTCCAATTTAATCGTAATTATTTACTTAGGAATTGAAACTACAGGAAAAACATCATTTAATTATAATTAAAACATTAGGACTTAATTTCTTCTTTAAAGGAATATAAATGGCTAAAATGGTTGATTACCAGCCATCCAGTGAGTTCAACTGGATAATTTTCAGTCGACTACCTTTTTATTCACTTAGAGCCAGCATGAATCTCTCATTTGTGATCTAAGCCTGACATGAACTAAACATTTAACCTAGCACCTATTATAAGTCATTGTATTTTTCCATATACATTTCATAACAACTCTATGCAGAAGAGCTATTATTATTGTCATTTTCAAGTAAGAAACTGGTTAAGTGAACTTGAATGCATTCTCCAAATTCACACAATTATTAAGTGGCAGAGTTGAGATTCACATCTAGGACAGACTTTAATCCTGGGCCACAGAGAACTAAAACTCAGTTTTCAAACACAAAGTCACATATAAAAAGGTGTGAGTCACTTAACTTACTATAAGATTCAGGATATTTCAGCCTCCTGGATGTAAAAGAGAAAAGAATAATTACGATACCATTTTCTCTTTTTCCCTTTGTGTTTGGGATTAAGGCATTAATCTTATGTTTCAGCTCCAAATAGAAAGAGTAAATACAGAAAATTTAACAAGGGTGAAACAAACCATTAAGAAGAATTTACACAGTATTGAGTATAGTTTCAATCAATCCCTAACGTGATTCCTCTAACACCGATGTGATAAAAATGATAAAAATAATGACAAAATATTTAAAAAAATGAGAAAATATCTCTATCTTTATATAGTGGTTTGGATTTTATAAAGTGTTTTTATTTGCACTTGATTACGTTACCAGTACATGGCTCTATTTGATAAAATCCCTATCCTCATTTATTTAACACTAATTTGAGGCTCATTCTTACATTTCCAGTAAGCAGTGGAGAGAGGGCTGGAATGTGGATTTTTATGTTTACTCTACAACCTTCCAACTACATATTTTAATAGGCTTCTATTTATGGAAATTCCAATTAGTCTCTTCCCTTTTAATGTCAGTAACAATTATGCAATGAACACACCTATGTGTGTATATACATCTATATGTTACAAATATAAAATACACATACTGTATCAGGCAAGAGCCTGGTACTTAGGACGCAGGGTAGTCAAAAATAGGCCAATATACAATGGGAGAGGCAAAACATATTCAGATGAGTGTATAATGATATCCTGAGTAGTTGCTAGGCCAACAAGGGTCATTATTCTGACAGCCCAAAACACTTTTCCTAAACTGTGGGTTGGGAAAGGCTTTTGTGCAGAAGTGAATCTGGAGCTGCATTCTGAAGGATAAGTAGGAACTAATTAGGCGAAGAGACGTTACTTTGATGGAAAAGGGTGAAGAAAATACTTCCAAACAGAAGAAAGAGAATGTGCAAAGATTCTGTGGCAGAAAGAGCATGGGCTACTGGAGGGCGTAAGAGCTAGGTAGCTGGAGTGCAGAGTGCATGCTAGAGAATGCAGGGGCGGTCTGGAAATAGGAACCCTGCCTGGGTTTGTTTGTATTGTGGTCATTTGAGGGAGAGCTTTACATATTTTCAGTACCAAGTATGGTATTTGTATGTTAAATAACTGCCTTGACCTCTTCTTGTAATTTAAATTTATGTATAATTTATATAGCTCTTAATAAGTTTTAAAATGATTATGTAATCAGATGTGTCAGTCTTTTACTGTCAGATATATTTTCCTTCACCGGTGCTTAAAAAGGCTTTTCCCCACAGCCTCCAGACTTATGATAAGTTTATCTAAAACAACATTTTCCCTATCCTATACCCCGCAGCTGATCATCAGCTGATGAAAGATACAGTAATAAGAATTTAGGAAACTAGATGAGCACAGAATGTTGTTGTAGTTGATCCGGGTGATATCTGATCTTTATCTGCATAATCCCAGCCAGCGAAGTGTGAGGATTAAACATTATTGTGACAAGAATGATGATCTATATCATTCTATATGTTTGTTTTCAAAAGTTTTCCCATCATTTGATGGAAATTCTAGTTATTAAACTTATTATTCTTTTATAATATGGCACATCTTGGAATTAGAACTGATTCTTCCAAGATGAGTGACAGAATACTTAATGTACTCTAGCAAATTATATCTTGTAAAAGTAAGAGTAAGATCATGGTAGAAAAAGATAAGAGGATGTGTGTGTTTATGTTTGTCTAAGAGGAAGACAGAATGACAAAGCAAAAAGAGAGATAAAATGCTCCTGAAGTTACTGCCATTTACCCACAATATCAAAGCCAAAACTCAGAAGTCATCTTCAATTATTCCTCTCTCTTGGACTCCATACTCCTTCACATCAAACTTTGGTTGACTCGTATTGTTAATTCCACCTCCTAAGTATTTCTCAAAACTATTCTCTTCTTGAAATAGTCACTGTCAGTCCTTTACTTCAATCTCTATCACTACTAAACCAATTACTGAAACCTGTCTCCCAGCTGGTATGATTTCCTAGCCGCCCCACGCCCCCCAGCTTAAACGTTCTCCAGTCTTCCACACTGTAAACGAGGATATCTATTTTTTAAAATTATTATGTTATTTCTGTGTTTTAAAGGCCATTAATAAAATACTGAGACAATATTACAGAATGGTGGCACCAAAGAAAAATGACAATTCAATGTTAATATAGGATCCTGAATAAGATCCTGGAACAGGAAAAAAAAAAAAGGTATTTCAGAAATTGGTGAATTTTGAATAAGGTTTATAGTTCAGTTAATGATATTGAACCAATGTTAACTGACTGTGCTTGATAATTATAGTATGGTTATGTAAGATACTAATATTAGGAGAAGTGGGGTGAGGAATATAAGGAAACTCTGCACTTTTTGCAATTGTTCTATAGATCTAAAACTACTTCAAAATTAGAAGTTGAAAACAGATAAAACTACCAATAACCTCCAACTTCTGCCAGAAAAAAGCCTAAACTCTCAGCGTGGCACACAAAACCCTTAATGTCTTAGTCCCAGTCTTGTCTTGTCTTTTTTTTTTTTTTTTTTTTAAGATTTTATTTATTTATTTGACAGAGAGAGACACAGCAAGACAGGAAATACAAGCAGGGGGAGTGGGAGAGGGAGAAGCAAAGTTCCTGCCAGGCAGGGAGCCTGATGAGGAATCCAGTCCCAGGACTCTGGGATCATGACCTGATGCTCTCTCACCGCCATGCTATTTACACTTGCATTATATTATTTTGTCAATGGCCTAGTGCTTATACAAAGTATTATTTTTTGACATCTTAACAATACTGTTTCTTCTGGTTCCTGACTGTGGTATATGCCTTCATTTAACATAGTCTGTTTAAAATTTTAAAAATTTTTAAACAGTATTTTGGAGTATTTGGTGAATTCGATTTTTCACTTCTCTTGTCGTCTTTATTACTAAGGATTTTATGTATGTGTATTCTGTTGTAAATAGTATTTTTTAATTTTAATTTCCAATTTTTATTGCTAGAATATAGAAATACATCAGATTATTGCATATTGATTTTGTGTTATGAATCTCATTAAACGCACTTGTTAGTTCAAGTGTCCTTTTTTTTGTAGATTCTATAGTATTGTCTACATAGACAATCACATCATCTTCAAAAGAAAAAAAAAGGCAGTTGCACCTCTTCCTTTCCAATCTGCATGACTTTTATTTTCTTTCATACCTTATAGCACTGTCTAGTACAGTACAATGCTGAATAGACATGATAAGAACAGCCAGCCTTCCCTTGTTCCTGATCTTAGAGAGAAAACATTCAATCTTTGACAATTAAGTATGACCAATCTGTAATTTTATTTTATTTTATTTTATTTTATTTTTTACCAGGTTGTATATGAAGTTGAGAAAGTTCCCTTCTATTCCTAGTTTGCTGAGAGTTTTTTCAGGGATGGACACTGAATTTTGTCAAAGGTTTTCTGCATCTGTGGAAATGGTCACATGGATTTTTCTTCTTGGTCTTCTCATATGAAAATTTAATTGATTATTTATGAATGTTAAAATGTCCTTGCAAAGTTAATGCTACCCTCAGTAAATGAGTTGGAAGGCAGTCATATTTACTCAGTTTTCTGGAAGGGTCTGCACATAGTTAGTGTTACTTCTCCCTTAAGTCTTTGGTAGAACTCACCAGTCAGACTTTTTGGGCGTGGAATTTCAGCTGTGAAAAGGTTTTTAACTATAAAAACACTTTTATAAATAGAAACAAGAATATTTGGCTTATTTGAATTCTTTGAACTTTGGTAGTTTGTATCTTCCAAGGAATTTGTCCCTTTCATCTAAATTGCCAAATTTATTGGCATACAGGTGCTCATGATAATCCTTTGTAATTCTTTTAATATCTGTAGAATCTGTAATGATGTTGCCTCTCACCTTGATACTGGTAATTTGTATCGCCTGTTGTTCCTAATCTGTCTGGTGAGAGGTTTATCAATTTTATTCACTTTCTCAAAGAAAGAGCTTTTGGTTTCATTGATATTTGTTACTGTTTTTTATGTTGTTTGTTAGTTTCCTATTTCATTGATTTCCACTCCGCTCTTTGTAACTTCCTTTCTTCTGCTTAATTTTAGTTTACTTCACTCTTATTTTTTATTTTTTATAAACATATATTTTTATCCCCAGGGGTACAGGTCTGTGAATCACCAGGTTTACACACTTCACAGCACTCACCAAAGCACATACCCTCCCCAATGTCCATAATCCCACCCCCTTCTCCCAAACTCCCTCCCCCCAGCAACCCTCAATTTGTTTTGTGAGATTAAGAGTCACTTATGGTTTGTCTCCCTCCCAATCCCATCTTGTTTCATTTATTCTTCTCCTACCCACTTAAGCCCCCATGTTATGAGGAAGTGGTGATACTTCACTCTTATTTTTTTAAGGCAGAAGCTGTGATCATCAAATTTAGACCTTTATATTTTCTAATATACTCAGTCCTATAAATTCCCCTTTAAGTACTTTGCTTTAGTTTACTCTTTTTCTGCTAAACTTTACCTATTATTTATTTATGTTATTCACCTACCTGGCAGGCATAGTTAACCATAGTTATTTTTGTAGTTTTTGTTTGATAGTTCCAACATCTGGGATACAGCTCAGTCTATTTTTGTCATGTTTTAAAAAACTATTTTTTTCTTGCATTTTTGTGTGTGTCTCGTTATTTTAGATGGACTGTTGGCTAGCAAAGATTGAGGTAAATAGAATACATTGGTTCATTTCTCCTCCTATCAGGCTGCCAGCGTGTGGGTGAGTTAATCTAGTCGGGAACTGATCTGGATATGCGGTGTCTTTGTTGTTGACATCACTATGTGCAAGGCACCATAAGCTTCAAACTCCTCTTACAGCAGGTTGCTGTTACTTTGTATTTAGAATGGGGCCTGGGTTCCCAGATTTTCTTCAGTGTTCCGCACCTCCCTTTGCTTTCGAAGGCTCCTTCTCAAACATACCGCAGTGGAATCCCTTGTGTCCTGGACCCAGCCCCTGTGGTAGACAGCAGTTAAGTCTTTGCTGGCCTGGTCCACCGGCAGCCTCAGCCTCAGCCAGCCCTTGTGAAGCTGGCTTTGAAGGTAGACCTTCTCCAATGTTGCTGCCCCACATTTCTGATAGATAAGCACTACTTTTTAACTTTGATAGTGGGTCAAGAGAGAGTTTTCTGCTTCTCTGAATGAGCAGACCTCGAATATCTGCTTGATATTTGTAAAAGATCCTGGATCCAAGATATTTTTTATGGGTAGAGAGGTGGAAAGCTTCTGCTTTGACCAGTACACCAACAGCAATGGATCATAGTAAGCACCCCCATTTTTGTTTTTTGGTTTTTTTTTTGTCTTTTACTCAACACCTTAAGACGTTTCCTTTGTTGGTGATAAAGGCTAGATAAGTGACAGAGATACTGTACCCGCTTCGCTACAGCCAGCCAGCTAGCCTATAGCCTGCCTTCACCACTGAGGGGAGCTGTATCTGATATCGTGCAGACCCCAACTTTCTTACTAGCACTCAATGGAGGGTCATGGCAATAATTTATAAGTGAGTTTGAACTGCCCCTTGTGTCTGGAATCCCCAGCTATTCCAAACACAGTAGCTCACATGTGGCTTCTACAAATTCATAAAAATTCTAAGTGATTTCCCTCAGCCTGTGTGGAAGGTAATAAACTCTTGCCTATATTTTGTCAAAGTCCAGACTGTTTTTGTGTTTTGCTTGTCCTTGAAGAAACTTGCCCCTCCTTAAATTTTGGTTTCTTTGGTTACTTTGAGAAATGTTGTGGCATGAAAAAAAGTTATGATTTTGAGGAGTATTTCACTTTTCCTTTTTCCCTCATTTTTATGGTGGGAACAACTATTTTTTGCACCTTTTTACATCGCAAGCAGAAGTGAAATGTCCAATCACTCTTTGATCATTCTGATAACATTCTGTAAGTGCCTACAACATGACCATTACCTCTTTACATGGCGGTCTTCTGGATTAAACACTACCTTCTCCAGTGCTGTGTTTCTAAATATCACCATGAATGATTTTACTTAGTTTACTGATATTTTATTTCTTGATAGTAATGTCATTCAGGCACACACATTATAAGAAGAGAACTCATTCTCCATGGGAGCTTTCTTATCATGGTTGGTAAGGCCTTCTCTAAGCTTCTACTGGCCATAATTCTGATGTAAACTATTGCCTTCAGCCTTGCTCTGTCTACGTTAGCCACAATAGTCTCATTTTCCCACGCACCCTCTTTTCTCTGTATTCCTTCTGCCTGGGTACTTTTGACCCATACATACCTTCATCCTGTTCCCTCATGCTAGTTTTCTGCCCTTACAGCCCCTCATTGTATATATCCCTGTTACTATCTCATGACCTACTTTATTTTTTCTTTAACATTTATAATTATCTGACTTGATGTTATATATGTTTGTTTCTTTAATTTTACTCTTTCTTCCCCCACTAAAATAGAAACTACATCAGAGCAGGAATTTTGTCCATTTTATTCAATGCTTTTACCTAAAACCTAGAACAGACACCGATCTATTGTAGGCATTCAATGAATATACACTGAATCAATGAATAATTGAATAAACATTATAGCTGTTTTCTCCAAAGCGGATGTGGTGGAAGATAGTTTAGGTACACTACAAATGGTCTTTCAGCCTTAGTAGTTCATTTCAATGTTACTCACAGTTTACCTATTTCTCAGAAACCGTTGACTCCTGCTGATAAAGAAGAATCCTATGTGGTGTTGACAATAGTAAGATGGGCACAGTGAGAAGAACTGTCCTTCATAACAAAAATATTTTAGCATTTTCGGTGTGTACTATCTAGAAATACCGATACTCCTTTGTGATAGGACTAGCATATATAAGCTCCATGAAAGCAGAGATGTTATGCATCTTTTTTTTTTTTTTAAAGATTTTATTTGACAGAGAGAGACAGCCAGAGAGGGAACACAAGCAAGGTGAGTGGGAGAGGGAGAAGCAGGCTCCCTGCTGCGCAGGGACCCTGATATGGGACTCGATCTCGGGACTCTGGGATCATGACCCCAGCCAAAGGCAGAGGCTTAACCTACTGAACCACCTAGGCACCCCTATTGTGCATCTTTTTTAAACTCAGATGTTCTTGGCATGTAGGAGAACTCAGTAAATATTTCTTAAAATCATGAAGATGATAGTACATGTAATAGATTAGAACATTTAATTTGTCTTCAGAAATGATATTTTTCAGGGATTCTTTTCCAGTAGTAATATATCAAATGCAGTCCTTTACCTCTTTAGTCTGTAAATATTCATTTTGAAAGTGCCTAAAATTTTATTTGATTAAAATCATCTTTTAATACTATGTATGTTTTAGATAATTTTAAACTAAGCGGAAGCATTCGTTTTGGTTTTTAAATGAACTAAAATGGCTACTTCTATAATTTATTATAGCAAGCATTAAAACTCATATGATTTTTCTAATGTAGTATTTTCCAATTCATTGTAAAATAAATTAATTTTTTTCTCAATCTTTCATCTGTGATTACATTTTGATCTGATTAAGACATATGGTTGGCCGCAGAAGCTAGATCATAGTTACCCATTTGTGGATCGATCACCACTATCACAATTTATGGATAATCACATTTCACTTAGCATAAAATGCACTTGGATTTATTCTTTGCCAGGAAGTAATCTTTTACCATCTGCAGTTTGTTATTATATTCTAATTTCACTAATAATGCCTTTCAACATAGTATCAGAAGCATTTCTATTTCTGGGGGAAAAAACTGTCTACATACTTTACAGAGCTATGGAACAGTGCATAAGGTCAGAAACACTATTTAATAGTTAGCTTGGCCACTGCTCGCAGCAATTATGAAGTGAAAGGAGATAATTCCTGAAAAGTACAGCATAAGTCACGTGGACTCCTTTCTCTTCTATGTTTTTTTAAGCAGCACTATGCAAGCTGTTGAAAAGGCCTGCATTTAAATCTCTGACACTAATTCTCTTTGTGTACAATTCACTTAAACGTACAAAGATAATGTTTCTTCCAACAAAAGACATAAAATTGAAACAGGCTGACATGACAAACTTTCAACCATTGACACCAGCATGGGGAAAAAAAAAAAAAGAGAGAAAGAGAGAGAGAGAAGAAAACAACAATAACCAAAACATCCCAACCAACCAAGCCTTCCCTACTCCTGCTATTGCCTAGGAACTGTTGCTTTCAGAGAAAAAGCATGGGGAAATGTGTTGGCTTATAATAAAGAGCTAGGTTGTATGTGAGGAATCCTGATTTGTTAGTCTTGATTCAGATGTGAATCATTGTTGGGCCTTGGGCAAGAATCATTTTCTTTCTTCGGGTTTCAGTTTCTTCATGTATTAGAGATGGTTATTAGACTAGATGGTTTCCTGGGAGACACCATACCAACATTTCTTTCTCTCTTATTTCCATTATTGACCAGTATCTCCTCTAGTTGGCACATTCTAACATAATTGTTTACATTTTGACCTAGAAATAGAAATAGTTTTTCTATTTTTTTAAATGTCTTTATATACTACTGTTTTGATTCATTATAAGGACATTTTTATTTTCCTGTTTTCATGTGGGTTTAGGCGCCACTGGTGAATTAGTATACTCTTGCAAGTATACAATGAAAGGAGTACGATGGATTTTGTCTATAGTATGGGTGTTTTAAAGTGTCCTGGTATTTTGGATTTTTTGTTTTGTTTTGTTTTTTGTTTTTCTACTGTGTAAGGGTTTATGACCCTTTCAAAGAAAAATTTATTTATTTGTAATGAAACTTTTTTCTAATGTACTATGTAAATGATAGATATATAAATCAATATAAATATCTATATATATATCACTAAACTGATCGCCTTTTCTTCCATCTCTAGCTCCCCAAAAAAGGAGAATCTGATTACTGATAATTTTCCTTTTCTTTTCCTTTTCTTTTTTTTTTAAAGAGAAAGACAAAAAAATTAGGATCCATGTGGATTACTATCAAAGAAGCAACCTCTGGAAACAATATTTCTTATGGTAACATTTTTTTCACTAGTCTTTCTGTGAAACCCTGCTATGTTTTATAGCTCATAACACCTTCTGTGTCATACAGCCCTGAACTCTTCCCATAAATGATATCCATGAAAATTGTTTTAATGAGAGTTAGATGCTTCAGTTACAAAGAAATGTTTTACCCCAGTAGTAATAACATAATGAGAGGCTCCCTAATTTTAAAGATTTCATTTCAAAGGTGTTCTTACTGCTTTTTACCAACACAAATACCTATGAAGCAAACAGTGATCATTATACCCTATTTGCCTCATAAAGTTTTTGCTAATCATAAATGAAAACATGTTTGCAAAAGTCCCTTTTCAACAGCAAAGTTATATGCTTTACTCTAATTTATATTATTTACACACCTCTACTCTCTTGCTTGGATGATCCTGAAGTATAACGTTTGAGTTAATGGATTACTAAAGATTATAATCATGCAGAGATTAAGTCTGTAATCAGTGATTCAATCAACTATTAAGGACGTTGCTAAAGTAATGCAAGGTGTCCACATTCTTCAGGAGTTTACAGTTGCCTTAGTCTAGGTTACTCAATATTAATCAAATATAGGCAAGATATTTATTAAAAAGAAAAAATGATTAAGTATGCAAATATTATTTAAATGTAAATAAAGCACACATTTTAATGTGAGTGGGATCAATTTGGCCTGAACTACTTAAAGAATTTTTTGCTAAAGAAGCACATTAACTCTTAATTCCCTTAAAAAATGGTAGCATTTTTAAAGTTTTTTTTTTAATTTACACATAGTCCATGCTTAAGAAATATATGATGAGACAAAAATAAAGTAGGTGATAAATGAGAGATTTTGATAACCGAAGAGGAAGGAGAAGGGTATCCAGGAATGTGGATGAAAAGTCCAAATAAACAAGCTCTTCTTTCCACGGGGAAATACAATAAAGGAAACAGACCACTGTGAGACAACCTTGCTCTAACTTGAAATAGGCTTCTATAAGTAATGTGGCAAAAGAAATCTTACACTGTTGGTGGGAATGCAAGTTGGTGCAGCCTTTTTGGAGAACAATATGGAGATTCCTCAAGAAATTAAAAATAGAACTTCCCTATGACCCTGCAATTGCACTCCTGGGTATTTACCCCAAAGATACAGATGTCATGAAAAAAAGGGCCATCTGTACCCCAATGTTTATAGCAGCAATGGCCACGGTCTCCAAACTATGGAAAGAAGCAAGATGCCCTTCAACAGACGAATGGATAAGGAAGATGTGGTCCATATACACTATGGAGTATTATGCCTCCATCAGAAAGGATGAATACCCAACTTTTGTAGCAACATGGATGGAACTGGAAGAGATTGTGCTGAGTGAAATAAGTCAAGCAGAGAGAGTCAATTATCATATGGTTTCACTTATTTGTGGAGCATAACAAATATCATGGAGGACAAGGGG
Source organism: Mustela erminea (assembly GCF_009829155.1). NCBI lineage: Eukaryota > Metazoa > Chordata > Mammalia > Carnivora > Mustelidae > Mustela > Mustela erminea. The sequence continues at coordinate 52,130,291 of NC_045615.1, read as the reverse complement.
TGTTAGAGAGGAGAAGGGAGTTGGGTAAATTGGAAGGGGAGGTGAACCATGAGAGACTATGGACTCTGAAAAACAATCTGAGGAGATTGAAGTGGCGGGGGTTTGGGAAGTTGGGGTACCAGGTGGTGGGTATTATAGAGGGCACGGATTGCATGGAGCACTGGGTGTGGTGAAAAAATAATGAATACTGTTTTTCTGAAAATAAATAAATTGAAAAAATTTACAGAAAAAAAAAGAGATCACTGAAGAGCTAACAGAACTTTAATTTCAAAAAATGTATACTATCACTAGATTCCCAGGCAACCTCATTGAGAACAGTCAATTTATAGTATAGCAATCAGATAATGGCTTGCTGTAGTGTTAGCTTAAGAGAAGAAATTTTAGAAAGTACTAGGAATTAGAAATGGCATAGAAGAGCAGTCATTTATGTGTCAAGCAGAGAGAACTGTTGATTAAGTAACAATTTTTCTAGACACATGTTTACCCTAGAGTAGTGATTACAATCACTCTCAGCCTCTTCAGATATTGGCCTGTTTACTGAGTGAGGACTTAATAGTAATGAGACAAAAGAAATGTAGTAAAGTTACTATGTTTCTCTTCTCTCTATATCTTGATACTACTGCACATTGATTTTCTGTAGCATTTATAATACAGAGAGAGAAAGCCACAGAGGGAGGGAGGGAAAAATGGAGGCAGAGAGAGAGGGGAAAAAAAGATGGAGAAAGAACAAATACCATTTTAAAGATGTTTAGGACAGAATAAAATCTAAACTCCAGTGCATTGATTGAATGTGTGTGCTCTGAAATTAGAGTATCTGGATTTTCATTCCAGTTCTTATGCTTTTTAGCTGTATGACCTCAGGAAAGTTATTTAACTTGTATGGGTCTTATTTCCTCACCACTAAAGAGGAAATGATACTAATATACACCACTGAAGATTTTTATAGAATTAAATGAGTTAATACATTTTAGGGTAGTGCCCAACACACAGTTAGTGTTCAATAAATATTACCCAGTGCTTTTAAATTTGTATTTTTAACAGAATAAGCTTCAGGGAGGGAGGTTCTGTATTAGTATATTAGGTATGGCAGATTAGATACAGATAGACAGGAGCTTTAAAAAAAAAAAACAAAGAAAATGAATTATTAAAGTAGTAGAGAAAATTTTGAATCACTATGCATGCAATGAATAAATGCTAGATACCTATTATGTGCAAATCTGTGTTTGATGCTATAATTCAAACAAATTATGAATTCCATAAAAATTTCTTCTTGCATCTCAAGCTATAGTTATGAATTTTAGACATTTATTCTCAAAATGTTCATATTTTATATTTCTCACATGTCTTCTTTTACTAGAGTTTTCTGAAGAAGATCAAGCTAATTTTTCAAGCTGGGGATGCCCCAGAGCCTCATGTAAGTTATGCCTGGGAGTGATTAACCACAAATAGTCACCTCTTTGGGCCCCTCCATAAATGCAATCACAGGAATCAGCTAAAATAATTAAAGCTATCAGCTTGAAATGTTCTCTCACTGTGAGTAAATAAACTTGTACAAACTGTCTATGTCCCAGAAACATCTTGCTAAGACAGTGTGATTGCACTTAAAAGAAACCAATGTCAGTGAGCCACAGTGACAGTTGTTTTTTTTAAATCAGATTTTAAATGAGATCTTCTTTAAATCTAATCTCATGTTTATACTGTTTTACTATTTTCCCCTAGTAAAATCATCTTTCTTTTTTAAAAAGATTATTTAACAGCTAGTTAACATACAGAGTAATATTAGTTTCAGTGATTCAACACTTCCACACATCACCCTGTGCTCATCACAAGTGCGCTCCTTCATCCTCACCACATATTTTAAAACTAATTTCAGATTTTCTCATGATTCTGAAAAATCACTGGGTTCTTTCTGCATTCATCACTCAAGTTAAAAATGCAAATAAAATTTACTATTATTATCTCAAAATATCTTTAAAAAAATTATCACATTTTCCTTTCCCATATCTCTCCCTTTTCACTTTGTATTGAAAAACACAAATATGTGATAATCTATGTCTTATTTGATTATCATTCTTAAAATGTTACATTAGCTTTGGGGATTATCACTTCCATCTATAATACAGGGAACAAAATGATTTGCCAAATCTACGACAAAAATGAGTAGCAAAATCAATTTGGAATAATCTTATTTTTCCATTAATTCATTATAGAAATTCTTAAAACAATGATAACTAGACTAAAAATAAACTTAACTTAAAAGTATGTTCATGTATTTAGAAGAGCGACACTAAAGACTTGGAGATACAGTAGAAAATGACTGGAAAATGATGTTGAAATAAAATCCTTTCAAGCTTTGAATGTGATGAACAAAAATCTTTGGTTCAGAGAAGAAAGGTCTGGAAGTCTGGAGAGACCCAGTTTTTACTTAGTGATTCTCCAGGGTACTTTCTACCTTGATCCAACTACTATAGTCTCAGCTACTCCATCCAGGTTCTGTATTTGTAGTCAGAGATACTGGACTTGGAAGGAAGAGTTTAGAAAAATGCAGTTGGGTGTGGAAAGAGAAATGTAATAAATCATAGTGCTCCGAGCTCTTGAATTTAACTAGCATAAGCCTTGGCAAGGAACTAGTGAATGCATATATAAAATCAGCTTACATTTATTTTAAATTATAATTTTATCATAATGAAATTATGAAATTTTTGTACATTTCCAAAGCCCAAATATTATAGTGGCATATTACTATTTCAAAGTAGAAAAAGAAAATGCATAGAGAAAAATTACAAAGAAAGATGTAATTTTGATTTTATTCTCTGTAAGCAGTGATGGGAATAATACGAGAGGAAAAAATATATAAATGAGTAGTATTATACTATTTTAATATTATAAAAGTTATATTATACTGTTATACACAGTATACTGTTCTACTTAATATATTAAATATGCTATATTTTTGTATATCACATATTATTTGTGTTATTTATTATACACATACATACATATATTACTTATATTACTTAACCTTCTGATATTGTGGGACACATAGAAAAAATAATTCAATTTAATTTAAGCAAATATATATTAAGAAGCTATACCATGGGCTTTTTGAATAAAATGCAATTGTTACATTTAAAAATTTTACAAAGGGAAAAATGCAGCCTGGGTATATAATTTCCTAAATAAAATCCTTAAGTGTTAGTTTATTCATCTGCAAAATGGAGGTACTAATAACTCATTTGCAAGTGGGAAAGAGTAAAATATTTGAGAAATGCAAGCCGCTATTGCAGCTATTAAAAGATAGTTATTCATTGGTTTCAGAAATGCACAACCGTACAATATAAAATTGCGTTTATTTTCAAACAGGAAAAAAGTTTTTAGAAAAATGAACATTTTTATCTATGGTTTTCACAATTGTTTTCATAATGGAAAACCATTAGCCATATCCTAATCATCTATCAAGATCATTGCTGTATGTTTCACTCTATAAATTTGAATATATTAGTGTTTAAATTCTCTATCTGGGTAGAAAATGAGATTTGTTCATTAGGAGTTAAGAGAAATTACAGATTTGTTGCTCTGAGTAAATAATCCTAAAGTTTATTGTAAATCTTGATTGGTATTAAGTATTTATCTCCTGTACATAATTCCCTATGAAATATCTATTAAGGATTAGGCTAAAGTGGGTCAAATTGTGCACTAAAACTGAATCCTTAATTTACAAAATTATTTATCAAATGTGAGTTAATATATATATATACCTCTTGGTGTCAATCTCTTTTAATTAAGATTAAAATGAGTTCATAATTCTAAATCACAAATTCTTCTCACATGTTGAATTTTATTGTAGCACTATTTTTTTCTATTTCTCCTGTCATAAAATGAAACTTTTCTTTTTCCAAGTGAAAGGACTATCAAAATGCCAAAACATCACTGCTGACAGATAAGAGCTTTGAAACACAATGCAGTTATCTCACTACAGTAACACTGGGGTTTGTTCATTTTGAATAGTAATGTCTTCAACATGATTGATAATGTTGTATTAGGAGAAACTCTTTTCCAGCAACCTGTTTCATTGATAGATACATGGAATTTTAATATGCCTTTTTAAAGATAGTGATGATCTCCATGTGAATAAAGTATGTCAGAAACAGCCACTCTATTAATATATAGCACTGACATGGAAATGACCTCCTTTTCTGAATAAGGAAAACATTTTTATACAGTCAAGTCTGTGTTTGTTTTCTTGAAAGAATCCAAAGATGTTAAATTGACTCTAACACTACCTAAAGGTTTGTTTAAAAATATTCATAATGGACATACATAAATTTCTATTAAAAAAATAAAAGAATAGTCTCTCTTTTTGGTCCTGAAGTGAGTTTGACAGATTGCAGTTGTACTCTGAAGAATATGAATGAAGTGATTAGAACAACGAGTAAAATATCAGGAGGAATTAGACTCAAAGAAGATATGTGATGTTTGGGTTTTGATTGTGTTCACATCAGAGGGACTAGACCTACTGGCAAGCATCTCATATTTATCTCTAATTCTGATCTTTGGTAAATATGTTAACAGCTATTTTCAGCTTCTAGCCAAGACATTATACAAGAGGTAGAAATACATTTTTTAGGTCTGTGTATGGTTCTAAGGATAACTTCATCTACAATTGGTAGACTATTTCTTCTCTTTTTTTTTTCCTTCCTTCCCTTTGTTTAGCTTCAGTAAATATAAAAAAAAAGAATGAAAAGAAAATAATAATCACTCCAATTTCGACTATTATTTCAACAGTCATATAATCATATTGCCAAATTGAAGGTAGGATGTATTTTACATTTATGTATGTATGATTTAGATATTATATTAATGAAAAATCCATATTCCTAAACCCTATTTTAAAAAGAAAAATACTGGACTTCTAGTTTCTGCATGAAAGTTCTACATGAAAATTAAAAAGTAGTCCTGGATTTCTGGTTTTTGCATGAAAGTAGCTTTGAAGTCACCATGCTATTCTAACTAGGAGTAAAAAACTAAAGAGAATGAAAACCTAGCAACTCCTCTAGGAGCCATAAGACAGTTACACACAGAGCAACATGCTGCCTCCAATGTTGCATAGAAAAACAAGCGAATACAGATCATCAAGGCTCACCTATCTTATCAGAGCAGAGACTCACAAATGGCAACACCAGAAACCAGTACCAGGGTAGGAAAAACTGAACTGTCATTGAAAATTGCTAGAGGCTCAATGCAGCCAACTCTGAGAGTTAAAAATTTCAGGGAGACCCTGTTATAGAGGGGCTTCCATAATATTGTGAGATTTATTTTCAGGAGCTTGACCATTCTCCCACTGTTAACATCAGAGAAAAATCTCTTTTAGCTGTTGACAGAGAGAAGAGAGAAAGAACCATTTTGAAATACATGAAACATTCTGTTCTTAAGGAAGCCTGCCATTAGGGGAAACTACTCACTAGGGTCTAATTTGTTGGGGTATTAGCAAAACCTATCTTCGTCCGGGAAGAAAAATACTGAATTCCAGACATCTTAGCCATTGTGTTCCATCTAAGTAGGAGAGAAAAACAAAAACAAAACAAACATTAAAACAAACACTTGTGAAGTTTCCAGACCAGAGGTATAGGCTCACTAAAAGACTGAGACCTAATCATAGAACTATGGAACCATAGAACTATCCTCTTTCCACACAACCCCTACATTACTATTGGTCTACTGATAGCAGTTCATTTTACCCAGTATATCATGTTTGGTTATCGATGAAAAAATGATAAGGCATACCAAAAGGCAAAATCGTACTTTGGAGACAAAGAGTAAGTATTAAAACCAGTCATGGCAGGTATGTTAGAATTATTAGGCCAGGAATTTAAAACTATGATTAACATGCTAAGAGCTCTAACAGATAAAATAGACTGTAAAAACAGATGGGCAATGCAAGCAGAAATGCAGATTCTAAGAATCAAAATGAAATGCTAGAGATAAAAGAACAAAACTAAGCAAACAAAACAGTAGCCGCAATGGAGAATGCCTTTGATGGGCTTATCAGTAGATTGGATGTGCCTGAGGAGAGATGTCTAAGCTGGAGGATGTATGTGTAGAATCAGAAAACCAAAAAGCAAGAAGAAAAACTGAAAACAAATATCTCCAGGGACTGTAGGACAACTACAGAGGGTGTAACGTAAGTGCAATGAGAATACTCATTGGAAGAAGGAAAAAATATAAAGAGAATATTTGAAATGATAATAACTGAGAATTTCCCCCAAACTAATGTCAGACCCCAAATAAGAGATCCAGGAAGCTCAGAGAACACCAAAGAGCATAAATGACAAAGACATCTGGACATTTAATTTTCAAATTACAAAAATCAAATACAAAGAAAAAAAATTCTGAGAGGAGTCAGAGGGGGAAATTACCTTAACCTATAGAGGAACAAAGATAAGAATTACATCTGGCTTATCAGAAACCATGCAAGCCAGAAAAGAGTAGAGTATTTAAAGTATTGTGAGGAAAAACAAACAAATAAACAAACAAAAACCTGCCAGCCATAAATTCCGTACCCTGAGACATTATCCTTCGAAGTGAAGAAGAAATAGACTTTAACAGATAATCAAAAATTGAGAGAATTTATTGGCAGTACTCCTGTCTAACAAGAAATGCGAAAATAAGTTCTTCAGAGAATAAGAAAATGATATACATCAGAAACTCAATTCTATATATATATATAAAAAGGAAAAGAATCAAAACCAAAATGAGTGAAAGGAAAATTTAAAAAGAAAACCTTTATTTTTCTTATTCTTAATTGCTCTAAGACATAACAGTCTTTTTTTCAAAATAATAATAGTATTTGATCATGTGTGCTTATGTATGTATCTTACATGTGTATGTGTGTCTACACATATATATGCTCATGAATGCCTATAAAGGAGTAAAATCATTGGCAGTAATGATATAAGGGACAGGAGGAAGGACTAAGGATTATTTTGGTATTTTAAAGAATTCACATGATACACCATGTAGTGGTACAGTGCTATTTAAAGTTAACTTGGATTAGTCATTTATGGATATTATAAACTCTAGGGCAGCCACTGAAAAAAGTAAAATAAATAAATAAATAAAACTTAACTGCTAAAAGAGGAAAGAAAATGTAAATAAATAAAATGCTCAGTGAAAACCACAAAAGGCAAAAAAATAAAAAAAGAAAGAAAAGAAAAAGGAAAAGCTGGAACTAAGGACAAGGGTAGCAAATAGAAAACAGAACAAATATGGTAGATACCAATCCAACTATATCAATAGTCACTTTGAATTTCAGTGGTTTAGGATCACCAATGAAAAGACAGAGACTGTCAAAGTTATCAAAAACACTGCCCAGGAAACTCACTTTATTTTTTATGTTTTTAAAGATTTATTTATTTGAGAGAGACAGCATGAGTGGAAGTGGCGGAGGGAGAGGGAGGGAGAAGCTGAAGCTGACTTCATGCTGTGTGAAGTCCATTGCAGGCTCAGAGATCATGCAGGCTCACTGATCAAGATCAATACCGGATTATGGACATTGGGGAGGGTATGTGCTTTGGTGAGTGCTGTGAAGTGTGTAAACCTGGTGATTCACAGACCTGTACCCCTGGGGATAAAAATATATGTTTATAAAAAATAAAAAATAAAAAATTTAAAAAAAAAAAAAAAAAAAAAGATCAATACCGGAGCCGAAATCAAGAGTCAGCTGCTTAACTAACTGCGCCACCCAGGAGCCCCAGAGATTCACTTTAAATATAGTCACATACAGATTAAAAGTAAATGGGGACAATTATGCCATGCTAACACCAGCTGAAAGAAAGCAGGACTAGTTATATTAGTTTTAAACAGAGCGGGCTTTAAAGTAAAGAAAACTTCAAGGGTAAAGGGTATTACATAACAGTAAAGGGGTCATAATAACCCTTACTGTATATGTCGCTAGCAACAGAATGCCAAATTGTATGAGGCAAAAACTGATCAAACTACAAGAAACAGGTGAATGCACTAGCATAGTTGGAGACTTCAACACACCTCTCTCAGAAATGGACGGATCCATCAGGAAGAAAATCATTAATAGAGTTGAACCCAATAACACTATCAATCAAATGGATACAATTGGCATCTGTACGCTACTTCATACAACAACAGCACAATACACATTCTTCTCAAGCTCACACAGAATATTCACAAAGATAGACCACATTCTGGGCTGCAAAACACATCTTAACAAATTTAAAAGAATAAAATTTATACAGTTTTGCTCTCAGACCTCAATGGAATTAAATGAGAAATCAATAACAGAAAGATAACTGGAAAATCTTCAAACACATGGAGATTAAACAATATACTTCTAATTAGCATGAAGGTCAAAGAAAAAATCTGAAGAAAAATTTTTAAAAAATATTCAACTGAATTAAAATGAAAATTAGGTGTCTGGGTGGCTCAGTTGGTTGGGCGAGTGCCTTTGGCTCAGATCATGATCCTGGAGTCTGGGATTGAGCCCCACAGCGGGCTCCCTGCTCAGCCGGGAGTCTGTTTCTCCCTCTGCCCCTCACCTCTCTCCTGCTCTCTCTCTCTCATTCTCTCTGTCTCTCAAATAAATAAATAAAATTTTTTCAAAAGAAAAGAAAAGAGAAGAAAAATGTAACATCAAAATCTGTTAGATGGAATGAAAATAGTGTTTAGAGGAAAATTTGTAGCACTGAATATATATATTAGAAAAGAAGAGGGATCTAAAATCAATAATCTAAGTTTCCTTACAAACTTTCTTTCTCAGTGTGGTATCAAAGTATCTAAAAAGCTTTACAAATTGTAGGTGCTTAGCTGTTACTTCAAAACCAAAATGTGCTTCAGTGTAGAGAAAGTTACTCTCAGAAGTTGCATCTGACAGGTTGGGAGACAGGTTATTCCAGAGAGGATGGCTATCCCTGTGCCTAGTTTTTGCTTTGTATCCATTACCAGCCATTAGCAAAGATGGGTGTTGAGTATTATTTGTGAGTTGGTAAATCTGCTTGGACAATTCAGCCCTCGTGGTATAAGCAGTTCCCAAAATCCTTCACTCTCTTCCTTACCATCCATACCATTAATACCACAAAACCCATCAATGGAATTTCTGGAGATTATTTCCTTGTCCATTGATGTGATTTCCTATAACCAACAGAATACTGATAGCCATGATTTTTCCTGGTCTCTGGTTCTTCTGGTATTCATCATGAGAAAAGCCTGACCTATAGCTTCAATTCAAACCACTCTAGTCTACTCACAGACCTGAGTAAGAAAAATACTTTTGTTTTAAGCCCCTGAAATATCAAGGTATTTCTTAGACATCATCAAAAACAGAAGAAATCTGACAAACACGCATTAGAAGAGATATTTCTAAAATGGCATTTCACTTTATTTGTAACATACCATGGTTTCTTCAAATTTGCACTTAATTAATTAGACATGTTGGCTTCCATGAAGTTTTGTAAATTTACTTTGGACAAAACAAAACTAAACTGAACTAAAAGATGTTAATAAAAAAGACTGCATGGATGAAATTATGTCTTTTGAAAAACATATATTGTGGAGTTAACAAGGATCCAATCTTTCTTGTTTCCTCTGGTTCATCCTGTGAGCACTTATGGTCTTGTGTAATTACAATTACCATCAAGTTGACATAAATGCTGCTCCATTTCATAATATTATTATGTTTTTATATAGAGGCTGATAGTAGCATTGAAAAGATGTTACTTTTGTAAAGAAACAGATCTATTCAAATATCCAGATCATTCAAAAGAAAATGCCAATTAATACTTCCATCAGAGATGTAGCAAGTAGTCAGAAATCTACTATATGAATGTGTGGAAGGAACTGAAAGAGGATAAGCAAGACATTTTATTTCCCTACACTATGAAGAATCTGATTTTTATTTCTCAATAAAGTAAATGAAGTCAACACAGCTATGACAACCTACATGGAAACGGTATCAAATTGACTAAGCCCAGGGGATAGAGGCTGCTGCTAACTCATTAACTGGGGAGTCTAAAATGCTTTGAAATTACATACACAGGGAGGATTACAAATAAACAACAGTGTTTCATGCCAAAGCAAACTCTCTCCATCAAAATATCTAACTGTGCTTTGACTAAACATTTACTTCTGGTTGGTCTTAATTTAAACTATAAGCAGGCCAAGAAACAAATCTCTGAGAAAAGAGTGAATTAAGAAAACAATTTGTGGACACTTTGAATTCTATGTAGAAAGTGTTAAGGATAGCTGTGTCCTAGATAATTTGAAAAAAGGAGGTATCAATGTGTTAGGTAGAATCAGGTTCACACATTTAGTGGTCTTGTTTGTTCAGTAATAAGATAATAGTGTAAAAACACAATTTTGAGAATATTTTTTGAATCATTCTATCTGGAAATCAGAATGAGAAAAGTTTAAGTCCTTTGTGAGTATTGGAACCTTTCTCTTGTTTATATGTGGCAGAGACTACATGTTCAATTAATCTGTTTTCCTTGACAAACAAATGTTAACGAAACTATGATTCACCATACCCATAATACTGAAAACATGTTATTCTTAACAAATCTCCAAATTGGCCAACACACAATTTAAATGATTTGATTCCACCCATTAGTTCCGTAGTTCTTGGATGGTGGCAGGTTTTTTTTCCCCAGATGGTATTTGGCAACGTGTGAAGACGCTTTTTTTAACAGGCCTGGGAGGATGTTACTGGTGACTGATGAATATTCTAGAGATGCTGTTAAACATCCTACAGTGCACAGGATGGAGCCCCCCTCCCACTCCACAAAGAAATATCCAGTCCAAATGGCCATTGTAATGAATTTAAGAAAACTTGCCTTAGTATTAAATGAAACAACTCATTTGTCCAGACAATAATACTTTAATTTCAGTCATTAGTACAAGTTGGAGAAATCTGCAGAACTTTTCCTATTCTAGATTGGAATATTAACATACTATACTCATTTGCCTTAATTATGCTTCTGCACTTCAGACGTATATTCAAATGTTAGCCAATGGAAGAATGTTCGTTGCATTAACCTGATTGATGTATTTACATTGTATGTACTTGCCCCTCAGCAACTCAAATTACTGAGAGCTTCCAGTGTTTCTAGAGATAGGATGTATTTTTCAGTGGCATTTTGTAAGATGACGGTCTTTCTACTATGTGATCAAGTGCAATCCAAATGATTACACAGTGTCAGAACAAATTGAATACACTGCCTTTTTGCTATAATGAGTATTACTAACATTATGATACCAAAATGAACTGAGCACTAGTAATTTCTTTTAAAATACAATTATTTTAATATATTGAACTTACATTAAATTCATTGAGTATAGAAAAGCACTTATTTGGAATGAACCAAATGAAAGATAGTATTAATTCAACTATCTAAAAATAATTTTAGATATTAAAATGTTACATATATAATGGGCTTTAAGAAAACCCAGTATGTACTAGAAAAACATGTGTGCAATACAAAAATTGGGGACTTTTCTATTTCCTGAACTGAAACAAGAATTCTACCTTAGATCATGATTTAAGCAATAATGACCTACAGAGTAGAGGGCTTTCCAGTTACTAACTCCAACAGAATTAAAGAATTAATTCTTTTTTTAAAAATTAAATTAAATTATTTTGTTTGTGTTCCAAATTCATTGTTTATGCACACACATAGCAATACGTGCCCTCCTTAATACCCAACACCAGGCTCACCCAACCCCCATCCCACTCCCCTCCAAGACCCTCAGTTTGTTTCTGAGTCCACAGTCTCTCATGGTTTGTCTCCCCATCCAATAATTCTTAAAAATAAAATAAAATAAAAATCCAATATTTTGGTGGCAAATCTGCTACCTCCAGTAGTTGAATTATTCTATTTTATTTTATCCAAATAAAAACAAATGTTGACAAATAGAGACATTGTCCAATTTTAAAGGGAAATAAAAGGAAAATAGTGAATAAGAAATGAGTAGAACAAAATAACATAAAATATTTCCATGAAAGTTATTACTGTGAAAAATGCAATAAATATATTCCCTTTACTATGAAGTATAGATATGACCCCTTATAATTTATTCATAACACTTGGTCAGCACATACTTTCAAAAATTGGCTCCTGATCATAAAAACACTTTTTATTAATTTACTTCGTGTTAACAGTGTTGGAAGGGGAAAAAAAAGTTAAACCTAGCATTTATTGTTAGCTTATTACTCCAGATATTCATATTATTAAATTTAAAATTTCACATAGAATTTCAAGTAAATTTTATGTGAGAACAAATTGGCAATTCAGTATACTAGCTTCATTGCAGTACACTAACAAACCTTTTTTTTCTTTTGATGGGAAAATATCATAGAAAATAAAAACTGAGGTGGAACATGCAAAATTAAAGAATAAGAAAAAAAATGAGCAAAATCTGAATTTTACAACACGGAACGTATGTGAACTTTCAGTGTAATTTTATTTCCTAAAAACAGAGAAGGTGAATTGGATGAAACTCAACTCTAAACATGCCTATCTGACAAAAAATGTACAACCTCAATGGGATTGCCTAGCCATCTTTCATCAGTTTTCTGCATAGGTGAAATATAAACTTAATATTAAATGTAGCTCAGTTTGGGGGCAGATCCTGATCATTGGATATTATGAGGCCCCCTGACTACTTTTCTTCTTTATCCATTTTCTACATTTGAGGGTTAAAAAAAATAAATAAATAACAGATACTCTTCTTCCCAGACTACTTTGAAGCTAGCAAAGTTCAATGGCACAATTCTAGTCAATGAGACTGAAGGAAGACTTCCAGAATGTTAGTGACACTGATAAAATAAGGCATGCATCGAAATGTCTGCCTTTCTTTCTTTCTTTCTTTCTTTCTTTCTTTCTTTCTTTCTTTCTTTCTTTCTTTCTTTCTTTCTTTCTCTAGACCATTCTCCTCTCCTTCCTGCATTAAAACATGCACATATGAGGAAATGAGGTCTGATGTTGTAGCAGCCAAGTTGTGACCATGAGAAAAACAAGAAAATTGAGGCAAATTCTGGAGTCAAGCGTCTTGAGATTTTTTGCTTTAAACAGGGCATGTCCTTATATTTTGTGTCACTAGAGGTTAAGTATTCTGCTTCTTGTTATCAAAAGCTTCACTGACTAAAACAGAAACACTGAAATATGTGCCTATCAAGCATAAATAATCCTTCCAGTATGAGGAAACAATAAACCTTACTGAAGAAATAAGCGAAGAAATCTCTCTCTCTCTCTCTCTCTCTATCACACACACACACACACACACACACACACACACTTCTTTCTAGTTCCAATCATTATTTTAGTTTCCTTTGTTATCTTCCTAAGGTTCTCTTGAGTTGCACACAACTGTATCTCCTTAAATTTCTTGTTCTTATTTACACTCTTATTCTTGCTACCAAGAATTTCATATAGAAGTTTTCATAAAGAATTTCATAAAATGGAAATATGTTTTGCTCAAGAATGTTTTTAGGGTTTATCAAATTATGTCAAATATATTAAACCCAGAAAAATTTTCAATTGTAATAATTAGTCCTGGTGGCAGATAGTTGTGTCTTATCTGAAAAAATTTAAAAGAAAGAAATGTTATGATTCTAATTATTACACCATAAAATACTTCATTTTGACTATTGCAAACACACAAGACTTAACTAGGCAATGAATGACAAATTTGAGGGCCATAAATTACGTACTTCATTTGCTATACCCCTATTTGACTCTAGAAAAGTAATTTACCCAATAATTAGAGGTCAATGACAAGAATATACTCATCATATACTAATGCAGTTTTTGTAAGATTGAAAATTTCTTCTCTCCATGCTTCTTTGCAGACCCATTCTGTGTGGTGCTTTTTGTGTGTGTGTGTGTGTGTGTGTGTGTGTGTGTGTGTGTTTTAAGAGACAGAGGGAGGGAAGAGGGGTAGGGAACGAGGGAGGGATTCTTAAGCAGCCTCCACACCCAGCCCAGAGCCTGAAGCAGGACTTGATCTCATGACCTTGAAATCAAGACCTGAGCTGAAATCAACAGTTAGATGTTTAACTGATTGAGCCACATACACATCCCCCGTTCTGTGTTCTTTGCTTGCTATCCTGTGTTTGTTGAACTGGATGTGGACCCTAGTAATTTAAAAAGTGTTTTATGGGGTGCCTGGGTGGCTCAGTTGTTGAGTGTCTGCATTTGGCTCAAGTCATGGTCCCAGAGTCTTGGAATCTAGCCCTACATTGGGCTCTCTGCTCAGTGGGGAGCCTGCTTCTCCCTCTCCTATTCCCCCTTCTTGCATTTCTGCTCTTGTTATCTCTCTGTCAAATGAATAAATAAAGTCTTAAAAAAATAATAAAAAGTATTTTGTTATTGGCCTACTCTAATGAGCTTGGTACTAGAACTATACCTTGGAAACTAGTAGTATGGAGCCATAAAACCCAATCTTCTTTACTTTCTGCAATTTTTTTTTTCTAACTGAGATTACTTTTGAGCTGTTTATATACTTCAGTCTTTATACTCCATTGTAAATTACAGACTAGTCATGGGTGACATTGGCTTTTTTCAGTTCCCAACTCACTTTATTCTATAATGAAGTTCTAACTTACAGGAGTTCTGCAAATGAATAGACCCTTTCTAATGATTAGTATGTTAAGAATAAAGAATAAAGAAAGGTAGTTATAATTGGAAAGGTTATTTAGAAATTGAGAGCAGTGAAATCTAGGTTGCTTTTCTGATTGTTTACTTTGAAAATTCAGTTTATTCCACTTAGAAGATCTTGATTGAGGTTTAGTGAAATCTTCAAATATACTATTCTTTCATTTGATGCTTTTCATTTTGTTTTATTTTGTTTCAGTCCACTCAGCATTATAATAATCCATTTTCTTTTATTTCGATTACTATATTTCAATAAAGCATTGGCTGCTTCTAATATCTATGTTGTTTCCTTTGAGAACAGGAGGTTTACAATCCAGGAAACTATCAGCACAGTTCTTTCAGATCTCTTAAAGTTGTAAATAAAAACTTATGATCAGCTACCTCTAAGCCACTAATGGAAAATAATCAGTGTGCAGATCTGACCTCCATAAACCAACATCTATGGCTGCAACATATGTCTCTTCTACCTTCCAGAATGTGTCCCCTTTTCAGTTTGGGGAGGCCTGATATACTCAGTTTTGCATAACGGTACATCTGTGGCAATTCCACACCCCTGCAGGTTTCCAAACTGCTCTGAGAAATAAAGATGTCACTGCAACACATATAAACCTATGTGGGATCTTAATGAGTTCAGAAGATGATGGCATCATTACAGCAGCAAAAATTCAAAAAAGCAGCATGTTGTAAATTAGGAGTGTGAATTCAAAAGGTGATTGTTGCATATGAGGGGAACCTGAAGAGGGCTCCTTCATGATCCTATCTAAAAGGAGTTTATAGTGCAAATGAATTACAAGGGTGGCCTGTAGCTAGCTGCAAGCAAGAAATTTCAGTGAATATGTATGATAACTGACTTCTTTAGTAAATGAAACTGTAAAGTCTTAAAGCCTTATTACCCAAAAAGGAAGCAAGTTTTTGCTTGCTGTTTGTTAACTCCCTGGGACAAATATAACACTAAAAATAAATTCATTTAATAAAATTATGTCAGTTGCTTTAAGTCAAATGTATAATATTTTTCTTTGTGAAAAAAATGTATAGAAATACTATTTTAAATTGTGTAACATCAAATTTATTATCATATTTTCTGCTTTTCTTACCCTTCTGTGGGTAGGTGAAGGACCTATGAATAGAAAATTATCGTGTGGAAAATCCAGCACTGTTTTGTCAACACTAACAATCTCAGTACTGTTGAACCACGTGAAATGGGTAGAACCTTGCATGATAAAGGTATTACAAACCCAGATAATGCTTTTGACTGTGGTTAAAACCCTCATTCCACTTTGCAGAAATAGCCAAAAAAGAAAAACAAAAAGGAATAACCAAAGTGCATCTTAATTACAAATAAAGGGTTAAAGCATGTGGAGCACCTGGGTGGCTTAGTCAGTTGAGCTTCTGACTCTTGATTTCTGCTCAGTTCATGAACTCAGAGTCATGAGAACTAGCCCCATGTTGGTCTCCACGCAGCATGGAATTCTTATCCCTCTGCTCCTCCCCCACTCCTACTTGCTCACTCTCTCAAATAAATAAATAAATAAAATCTTTACATTAAAAGGATTAAACTGTATATCAAAATCCATGAACATATCAAACCATAAGAATGTCATATTGAACAGTTTTTAGCTACATGGCTAAGACTCACCATTAGTAAGAAATGTTATCCCAATATTAAGTAATGGTACAAGATGGAGACCTTTTTTTCCAAGATGGTGACATAAGAGTTTCCTGAAGTCCCTTCTCCCATGGATACACCAAGCCTACAGCTACACATGGAGCAATTGTCTTTGAAAGAAATCTGGAAACTAGCTGAGCAATTCCTCTAGAACCACAGAATGAGAAAATAACCACATTGAAATGGGTAAAGAAGGCCAAAACACACTCTCAGCATAAAACCTACCCCTGGCACAATAACATATTATACGGGAAATGCATAATTCTCAGCTTTTCCCAGGATCTAGAACTCCAGCCTTTAAGCTTTCCACGACAGAAATAGGTCCCCAAAACACTTAGCTCTGAAAGCCAGTGGAGCTTAAGAACATGAGGTCCATAAGAATGTAGCAAAGAAAGAAATAGTTCTAGCTGGCTTGCAAAGACTTGCTGGGGCTATTCTCCCAAGGCTCAGTACAGTGGTTACACTAATGTGATTGAAAATGAGCAGAATATCTGAGAAAACATACAAATGGGCAACTGGTACTCAACTTCACTAATCAGGGAAATACAAATCAAAACCATAATGAAATATTCCCTTAAACCTGTTAAAATGGTTATCATCAAAAAGACATGAGACAGGTATTGATAAGAATGTGGAGAAAAGGTAGCCCTTTTGCCCTGTTGGTGGGAATGTAAATTAGAATAGCCACTGTGGAAAATAGTGTGGAGGTTCCTCAAAAAATTAACTACAGAATTACCATACGATTCAACAATCCCAGTTTTGAGTATATATCCTAAGAAAATAAAAGATGTTAGGCTGTATCTGCACTCCCAGGTTCATTGCAGCATTATTCACAATAGCCAAGATATGAAAACAACCTAATTATCTGTCAACAAATAAATGGATAAAGAAGATGTGGTGTATTTATACAATATTCCACCAGGAGAAAGGAGGAAATCCCGCCATTTGTGACCATATGGATAGACCTTGAGAGCATTATGCTAAGTAAAGTTAAGTTAGACAAGAGAATAGTATATAGTATCATTTATATGTGATAAATCTAAAGAAAAAAATCAAACTCATAGAAATATAAACAAAGTGGTTGCTAGGGACTGAGAGGCTAGTGGAAATAAGGAGAAGTTAGTGAAATGGTATCAACTTTCAGCTATAAGATGAGTAAGGTTTGAAGATCTAATGTAAAACATAATCCCGATGGTGATAATACTGTATGGCATAATTAAAATTTTCTAAGAGAGTAGAACTTAAATGTTCTCACCAAAACAAACAACAACTGATAAATATGAAGTTAGGCAATGGAAGTATTAATTAACTGTATGGGGGGAATGCCTTCATAATGTATACATATATCAAATCACCATATTGTATACTTTAAATATAAAATAATTTTATATTTCAATTATATCTCAATAAGACTGAAACTTAAAAAAAAAGGTAGTGCCCAAATCTGTTCTTAGAAAATAATTAAAAGTAGAATAAATAAATAAACCAGATTTAGTTGTCTCAAAACGTATAAAAGACACTAAAATGAGAGAATAAAGAAGAAATTGTTACATTATTTTATAAAAAAATACTTTTACAAATTTCTGGCTGTAAGAGCAAAACAAAGTTCATCTTTATTCTTGCTATAATTCTGGATTTTAAAGATTTATTTATTTATGTAATTTGATTTCTTATTAGATTATTCTTCTATATTTTAATAGAGTGTGATCAATTATATTTCCATATTAAAATGCATTTTCTTTTTTCTAAAATCTTCCCTTAACTATAGATAAAATCAGCTGATATTGACTAAGACTCAACAACAGCAAAAAAGAGGTGATGACAAAATAAAACTGATAATGTTGTTTATTAAAATTTAAAATTTAATGTGGAGTCCCACTTTCTATTTGATTCTAAAAGGTAACTCGAAGTCTGGTGGTCTTGACCTGGGTAGAAAGTTTATCATAGTCTCCAAAGTTTTTCAACAAATCAAAAAATAGAAGCCAGATCAGACAGAAAAGATATACAAATAGACAACTACTCTTTGAATAGCAAGTTTATTATTCTATCAAGTAAAGAATGAATAAAATGATTTCTTGAGCTCATTTAATGCTTTGTTAGTTTTTTTATTTAACCAATATACAACAATTTAAAAAATATGGCAGAAAATTTTGGAGATAAAACAAAAGAAAATTATCTACATTGCTACGTGACTAATCTCAATTTTGTGAATGTTGTTATTCTTTTATTTTTTTCTCCAAGATTTATTAATTCAAGTTAGTTAACATATTAACTTAATCATTTTTAAATAGTTTTTCATAGCTATAAGGAGTATCCTTATATGACTTGTTGTTTCAATCAGCATTTTGTTGGGGAATTTTGAAGAAATAGTTGAGTTTACAATTTGCCTCCTTCAGGTAAAGATTTGAGGCCATTACACAAATTCACTCTGTACAATATAAAAGGGAAAAACATGTTAAAAAATATGGCTAAAATTAGCCTTGAGAGCCAGACAGTGGTAGTAACTCTATCCAACAGACTATTGCCATGGAATTTGCCTTTACAGACAGTGGAGTGGGAGGAGTTTGTATTGCCACCTGTAGAAGTTTGGTAGGGGAGGCTCATGCTTTCCACCAATGGTAGCTGACGCTACATTCTCTGAACCAATGATGTGAAATACTGCAGTAAGAGAATGGAAAATAGGAAAGGTTAATGGGTATTTTTTCCTGCTTAGACAGTCTTGGATTTTGTGAATGGCTGTATGCAGTGGTGATTAACTGCAGAAATGGTGGAGAAGAATGAAATCCTTAGGTTGACTGATGGGATATTCCAGGATCAAAACAGACTAATTTCTTTGCAATAAAGACATAGTCCTGGGGTTCCTTTGGAATATCTGCTTAAAAAAAAGCCCAACAGAACTGACTTTTTATAATTCAGCAGATCAGGCTTAGAATCATATAAACTTGAACACTGCAAGAAATAATTATTCTATACCGCAATATATGTCAACTAGTGTGTAAGTGAACTCCTAACCCCTCCCCTCTCCATGAAGCAGATACCATGAATGAGTAGGAATGAATGTAGTTGAGAAGTATGGTCAATAACTATAGTCAATCATAGTTATTTTTAAAATACCTAAAATATTTTTAATATAATGATGCAATTCCAAAGAAATTAAATTATCCCGTGAAAAATAAGGTGTTAGGAATAAGCATAATCTCTTTAAAACTGATAAAATGAATTCCCTTCTGGGTAAAAACAAACAAACACAAAATCTTTGCCGCCTTTAATACCATTACCAAGTTGAACCAATTATTACAAAATTAATTTACGAGGATTGCTTGAGACGATTAGGGAAAGTGACTGATGCCAACAATAAGCACACTGCAAAATAAACATGATAGGAAAAACTGAACAGATAAGTAAAAGGAAGTTTGAATAAAAGGGGCAGAGAAATTGCTGGCCACGGTCTCCCTCTTCCTTTGTTAGCTGAGGTGGAATGCATGGTTTCCTGAAACATTATAGGTTACCACCAGATAGGAATGCTATTTCTATATTCTACTAACATCAACCAGTAAACTTCTTGCCAACCCCCTATACTTAATTCCAAATTTATCAAGTCGAGAAAACAGTAAAATCTTCTTTAAAAGCTACTCCATTCAGAAGTAAATTCTAATTTCTCCCCTGTCAATAACTTGTTCACCCATCTTAGACAAGTCACTGAACCTTCTATGCTTATGTTTTCTCAACTGTAAAGCTTACAGAATCACAGTGACCTTTCTTGCATGGGTCAACAAAGACAGCACCTCATAAAAAAGAGGCACCTTCAGGCAGGGGGTGATATGTACAAAAAGATTGGTAGCATCTTTGCCTCTTGGCAAAGGTAACAGAGAGGAAAGATGAAGCATCTTTCCAATGCCTTTGGCAAGTGGTTTATGATCTGTCTACATGTCCCAAACTTAAATTCAGATTCTCTGCCAACAAAGACAACTGCTTTCATTTTTTTATTAATCAGGAATATATTTCTATTCCAAGGTATTTACAATGAATAACAAAACTAAAGCCACATAATTCAACTATTCTTTATTTTTATGCAGACTTATTAATAAGTTTTAATGAAGTCCTTCTAACAGTCAGAGTTCTAACGATATTATTGCCAGCAACAGCCACTACTCATGCTAAATTAAGATACTCAAACATCGGGGCAGTCCATTTAAAACTACATTTGTTGCATAAGAGTAATGTGGAGCACTATTTCCTCCGAATGTGTTTACTCACAGCTGAAAATCCCTCAGTGGTATGACCTTTATATTCAACATTTAAAAAAGCTTAACAATACTTCCCCCAGGCAGCTTAGAGTAGGAGATAATTCTTTCCCAAGAGAAAATAAAATTAAAATGCTGCAACGCCTGTTGAAGAAGTGAAGACAAGGATAATGACAGCAAGAACAGGCCAAATAATTGCGTTAATTGTTTATTTGTTTGCAAAGGAAGACATGTACTCATCGTGTTCAGTTCTGGTCTCAGAGTACCACTGAATACCTTCATCCAGGATAGAACAATCCAGTTTTAAATGAGAAGCAACCTCTTACTAATTTAATACGAGAGTTGATTTTACTCATTCACCTTTAACCTAAATACCTAAAAATGAACAATTTAGTTTGGGGAGAAACCTTGACATATCTTCAGTTGTTCTTTATAAATTGCTGTTAAGCCTCTGCACACACATACCATACACACACACACACACACACACACACACACCAGGTATTCTTTGTCTGGTCAAGGACTGACTTCACAGTTCCCATGGCAACCCAGTTTGCTCAGTGCTCTCTTTCAGCAGCTGCTGATTACAGTTTGAATTTTATTTGCATTCATGATTAAGGAGGAGTATAAAAGACTGAGGTAAAGTTTTTTTCTTTTTTTTAAAGCAGTAAGAGGATAAAAAACATTTCAATCAATGATTCTCTACAGCTTTAATTAAAAATAAAAGAATTAGAGGAGATACCAGGTTTTCAGAAACTTTTATTTAATGGTTGACTGGCTATTGCAACAATATTAAATGAAGATGCCACTACCATCTTGAACTTTTGCAATTTGCAAAGCTGTACGTTATTAGCTGCGAAGACCATACAAGCTGTTCCTGTTTTCTAGTAATGGTCTCTCTATTTTGAAAAGTAGTAAATACATATTTATTTTCTACACCAGTATTAGATTTAAAAAAACAAACATACTTAATATAGTATAATCTGCTGAAATTATGTAATGTATTTTCAGGAACAATGCTCTTTGAAATTCACTTGTCCCTTTGATGTTCACAGGAATTTATACTACTGAGTATAATATACAAAGAGAAAGTACAATAATTACTAGTGATTATCAGAGCATAAACAGAAAAAGAAGAACTACCTGGAAACAGGAAAATTTACCAATTATAATTGACCATACAATTCTGAGATACTATCTTTGAGCATGTATGTGTCCTATCAGTTAAGAAAATGTAAAATAATTAAAAGAATCATATATCTTTATATTAGTAAGCAAAGAAGTTTTGGAAGGAAATATTTTATGCTACTTAAAATATATAAATAGACATATTCTGATTCAGAATCATATATATATAATTCCCCATAGTTCCTTAAAAAGATAAATACTTTATTTTCTGTGTAATAGTAATAAACAGTACATTTAATTATTATACTCTGCTTAGGACATTTGCCTGTGGATAAACTTTGTGCTCTACAGGTCAAATTAATGCAATTATGTTTTTTGGAAAATAATTTCAGATTCTCATTTGTTAAGTTTGTATTAACGAAGTAGAGATGAATAAAATCACATTTAAATTGCAATTAGTAAAAAAAAGATAAGGGAAACAGGGAGATGAAATAAAATATATAAAAATTGTGATTTTTGTTATTTTGGGCAGGGCTGAATCTGCATGTATACATACAGAATAATAAGCTCATATATTATACTAATTTAATGGAGAACTTAAAGAAAAAAAAAATCACAAGTACTTTGTAGAACCCTTAATTTCCACCATTTTAGTGTTTTATTACTGAAGCCAAAGACCTGCCACAAGTCAGAATTAGTTCAGGATTCCTCACAGAGGAAGGACCAGACACCTAACTGAGAAAGTTCCTCTAGGCAGACTGATAGACTCAGCTGAAAAGCAGAGGGAAAATTACAGAAACTCAAAATACACAGACATGCTATAAAACAGCAAAGTGCTGGATACAAGAAGGATAGAAACTTCTCTCTTGCTTGTGAAATGATGATAAGTGATTCCTATATGAGTTAAAAAAACTCAGAATACTAGAGACTAGCAGATATTGAATCTTGACACAGGCTTCTAGTCAGTTGAGAGCAGTGCACACATGACTTACTAAAAACCAGAGGGGCAACATCATCCTTAGTGGGGTACCCGACAGATTGAGCAGAGACCCCCCTACTGGAAAATCCACGTTGTTGAACCTACTAGCTTAGGACACATCCCTGGGTCCTCAACCTCCCAGAACTGTGTCTTCGGTTTCGGAGTTTTATTTTCTCTTTCAGACAGATGAGTTTTGTTTTTCTTTTGTTTTTAAAGATTTTATTTATTTGAGAGAGAGTGAGAGAGAGGGTGTAGGAGCTGGGACAAGGGAGGCGGAGGGAGAGGGAAAGGGAGAAGCTGACACCTCGCTGGGCAGGGAACCCCATGAGGACGTTTTTCTCATGACCTGAGCTGAAGTCAGATGCTTAACTGAGCCCTCTGGGTGCCCCTTGTTTTTTGTTTTTTTTGTTTTTTGTTTAAGGTACAACTGGGTGTTCCAGGGGAGAAGTCAGAATGGCCCACTAGGGTCATTCATAAGGTTTGTTTGGTATGAGAAATTACTGGGCAAGAGGGCTCCTTTTGTCATCTAGCTGATTCATGCAAGGGCTTAGCCATCTGAGCAAAAGGGAATTTGCTTGCTTCCTCTAATGACACTAAGCTAATGTTAAATATTGTTTTGTTTTGTTCAAATTTACTACTATAACTCTATGTTAAGTACAATAACTATTTTTTTTCCCACAGAGGGGAACACTTAGTGAATTAATTGACAATAATGCCATTGCTCCTTTTAAGTGCGCACTAAAATAGATGGTACAAAACTACTAGAGTCGAAATGTGTTACCTAAGTAATTAAATAACTTTTCTTTTTAAAAGGCTTTATTAAAAAAATCCTTAGGCTTGAAACTTTAAGGTAATATAGAGAGTTCCTATATATCCCACACTGAGTTTCACCTATTATTAACATCTTACATTAGTGTGATACATTTGTAATAATGATTAATGAACAATATTGGCCTATTATTATGAAATAAAATTCCTAGTTTATTCAGATTTCTTTAGTTTTTATTCAATCTCCTTTTTCTCTACCAGGATCCCAGCCAAAGTACCACATTATATTTAGCTGCCATGTCTCTTTAGGTTCTTCTTGGGTATGGCAGTTTCACAGACATTCCTTATTTTTTATAACCTTCACAGTTTCAGGGAGCACTGACCAGTAATTTTATAGGATTCCTCACTCCTGGAATTTATCTCGTTTTTTTTCTCATGATAAGACTGAGGTACTTGGTTAAAAGACAATAGAGGTGAAGTGTCATTCCCATCACATCATATCATTATATCAAGTGATTTATGACTGTGGATGTTGGCCTTGATCACCTGGCTGAGATAGTGTTCTGTCAAGTTTCTCTATTGTAAAACTATGTTTTCTCTCCTTTTCAAACTTTAAACTTGTAAGGAAGGCACCGCATACAGTCCATATAAAGGAGTGGGAGTTGTGCCTGAGAGTAGAGTATCTGCAATAATTACTTGGTATTCTTCTTCTTAGGAAATTTTTCTCATCTCCAATTTATTATTTTATTCAGCTATGTACTTTGATCAATATAGAAATGAGAAGTTTTTAATAGATTCCATTACAAAGACTTAAGACATACAGAAAAAGGTAAAAGACTTAAGTTGGTGTGAAAATGCTTACATTATACATTCTAAATGAATCTGATTCAGAAATGCCACTTGTCAATGAGAGATGGACCTGGCTGATGAAAAGTGGCTCCTGTTAGGAAAAACGAAGAAACTCAGTGGATTTTTCTTATTGAAAGCTACTCTGATTAAAATATTAGCATAGGGTTATTCTTTAGAATACTCTTCCAGATACTAAAAGAGATCTCGAAACTATTTTATAAAATTGTTTTTATAAATATTTATATAAACTCTAAACTTTCTAAACCCTTTATATACATAAAGGAAGGTGGCTAAGAGGGTTATGAAAGTCTCATACGTTGAAATTCCTTCAGCATTTGTTTTTTATCTTACAATCTTTCTCTGTTTCTCTCACTCTACATTGCCCTTTAGGTAAAAGGAAAATGTGAACTTTAAAAGAAATTCAGTGGGGAATCCTGGCATTTTTATTACAAAAGCTAGATACCTAAAGAATGACTGACAGAAATTGTTATTGGTCATCATTGGTCATGGCTTAAATGTGCAAAAGATGTAATATCTTGAAGGAAAGAAAGAGAGAAACATGTATGAAACTTCATATATTAGAAGAGCATTTGACAGTTATAGGAAAATGTAATTTATTTATATAAAGTTCATGACTGGTTGTTTACTACAAGGATGCAAATATATACCGAACATGCAATGACTTTTCTATTACCTTATATTCTGTGAGACTTCAAAACGTTCTGCATATGTTTATATTTTTGATTATCATTTTAATCATTTTTTTAAAAGATTTTATTTATTTATTTGACAGAGAGAAATCACAAGTAGATGGAGAGGCAGGCAGAGAGAGAGAGAGAGGGAAGCAGGCTCCCTGCCGAGCAGAGAGCCCGATGCGGGACTCGATCCCAGGACCCTGAGATCATGACCTGAGCCGAAGGCAGCGGCTTAACCCACTGGGCCACCCAGGCACCCCCCATTTTAATCATTTAAAACATATTTTTTTTTCTACGACATTGGGAATTATGCCTGATTTACTCAAACAATTCTTTTATTTTACTGGTAACATACTATATTTTAAAACATTGGGACATTATGTAGTGCCCAGAACTACTTGGCTTGGGAAATAACTACTAACAGTCTGGAGTTCATTTTGATGATGGTCTTTATTACTTCAGAAAGTCTTTCTCTCATATATATGAGAGAAAACTGATCTCTCTCATATATATGAGAGACTTTCTGAAGTAATAATGTTTTTATATCTATATATATATATATATATAACATTTCAGATTAGAAATTGGTAGGTAGAAACCATTCATAGACTCATCTCCTCAGCTGTAAGGTTAGAGTGAGAAACAAGGAAAATGCAGGACAGATCATAATGCGTAGCAGAATTTCTAAGGCGAAATGAAGTTAATAACTAGAAGTTTTGAACCATTGTGATATAATGGAGGAGCCAAACCATAAACTTGGAGGAGCAAGACAGGCATCATGTGAGCAGATGTAACAGGATGCTAAAGCTAGGGGCACTAGGAACAATAAGTATGAAGACAAAGGTAAAGAAAGCACATGGACAAAGGCCCACGAGACCCAAATCTGAAGCATCACGGTCCCCTTCTTTAGTTTTATGTATTTCTGTGGGGCTGTGTGTGAGGCTTTACATCTAAAAACATGCCTAATGGTTAAATACAAAGTCCACAATCTGTCAGATTTTCTGTAGCTTGTGTCTAGTACCTGAGCAGCAGCGTCACGGGTATCACTAGACAACAGCACCAACAATATCACTACTGTACCACCTTCATGGCCTCCAAAAAAAACCTAACATGGGAAACCAGAAAGAATAAATGCAATCCCTCAATAACTATGGAGAAAGTACATTTGCTTAAATTATTTCTCATTTTCTCTCAATCTTCATTAGCATTTCCTTAATTAAAATTCTTTTTGGAGTGTCCTAAAGACACAACATAATTGGTACCCAGGAAGCTACTAATGTGAGTCTTTAGGATATATGCTGCATATTCTAACTTTTCATGACACTAATGATATCTTGCAGTGATCAGAAATGCCCCGGAGCATACACAAGGTCGGCATAAACTCTTTTAGGTCACAGAGTTACCATCTACACGATTATAGCTTGAATACATTTAAATGATCATGAATGCACCTTGTAAAAATGCCCATGTTACTCACAGAAAGTGAGGTATATGCCAATAACAATGAGTTATTTAACCAGGATGATTAAGCTGCTGCAGCAATAACAAGAAGCATAAAACTCCTAATTTCCTCTTTGATTTTTCAACACTAATATAGGTGACGTAAAACCAAATGGCACTTCAGAGTCACCGTAGATCAACTTAAACACTTATGCCCTATGATGCCTATTCTACTTTTCAAAATAGTCCTTCTTTCCTTTAATTTCAAGAGATTCTGAAACTCTCTTTTCCCAACCAATATAGTGACTTTTAGCTAACTGTTTTTGGTGAGAAAAATGATAATTTCCTAAATAAAAAGATTCTACGTCATCTACAACCTCTTCCTTTAAGTGTAATATACATGTTGCTTGATATTATCCAAAGATATACCAACATTTACTTCTAAGTCTTTGTTCTTGAAAACTGTGCAATGCCTAGTAATAGATAAGCAAAAGAGGTCGAGCTCAGAGACTATCCGAGTTCAACCAAGCTTTCTCCGTGTCGAAAAGAAACAGCTCATTTGGGGAAGCAAGTTCCAATGGCTGAGGTTTTGTTTTGTTTTTAAGATTTATTTGACAGACAGAGATCACAGGTAGGCAGAGAGAGAGAGGAGGAAGCAGTCTCCCCGCTCAGCAGAGAGCCCGATGCGGGGCTCAATCCCAGGACCCTGAGATAAAGGCAGCTGAGCTGAAGGCAGAGGCTTAACCCACTGAGCCACCCAGGCACCCCAATGGCTGAGGTTCAAAATGAGGAAATCGCTTCGTTTTCTGAAGTTATCTAAATAACTCTGGAAATTAAGAGGAATACTCCAACGCCATCACTTTTATCATCAGTTCTTCCTGTAAGGTTTTCTCCTCATGAAATGTATATTACTTAAAAGCAGTGACAGTAGACAGTGCTATCACTCACACCCCTAATGATGAGTGGATTCCCATTCTGTGTCTGCTCTTTTTACATATCACTCCTCATGTCAAACTTCATCTCCCCAAAAATACACCATGTTCTTTTATGTGTGCCCTCTGATGTATTCTTTGAAGCTGTTGTTACCATTCTTGGGAAAAAAATGCTCTTGTGTCCTTTATGTGAGAGGTAAATTTTGTGTAATGCTTTTGTAGAATGTACTTCACATCTGGGTGTCTGTCTCTTTCTCTTACGAACTATCAATTTACTAAAAGCATGGATTGCTTCTCAATGTATACGGTAACTGTACCTAGCACATGTTAGAAGCTCAATAAGTAAGTACTGAAATTCTAAAATCACTTAATTCTGGGCTCCAAAAACTGCAGTTTGACATTTGAATGATCTTGAATGTCACCAAATAGAATATCTCCCTGATATGAGGAAGTGGTGATGCAACATGGGGGCTTAAGTGGGTAGGAGAAGAATAAATGAAACAAGATGGGATTGGGAGGGAGACAAACCATAAGTGACTCTTAATCTCACAAAACAAACTGAGGGTTGCTGGGGGGAGGGGGTTTGGGAGAAGGGGGTGGGATTATGGACATTGGGGAGGGTATGTGCTTTGGTGAGTGCTGTGAAGTGTGTAAACCTGGTGATTCACAGACCTGTACCCCTGGGGATAAAAACATATGTTTATAAAAAATAAAAAATTAAAAAAAAAAAGAAAAAGAATATGTCCTTTCTTTCTCTCTTTCACTTTCTGTCTTTCTCTCTCCCTTTCCTCCTTCCTTCCTTGTAACTGGCAGCTATGGCGTAGGCCCTCCTAATCTCACAACTGTATTGCCGACAGTTGGTAAAAGTGGTCTCCCTGTTGTCTACTTGCTCTTTCTCCAAGAGTGGCTACTACTTGGCCTAACCTCTAATGTAGTTTCAGGATAAATGTAAATTGAAGTTATACCATGAATCTTTCATGAGAAAACAAGAAAACAACAACAACAACAACAATGGTTTGTTTACAAAGGCTTTCATGGACCATAATATGTCATTCATTCAAACTGAAAATTATCTATTATTTAAAACTTTTAGGGTCTATTTGTGGAGACTGATTTTTGTTCTGATTTTTACAGCCTCTATAATTAGTTTTCTACCCTATTTCACAGTTTCAGGTTTTTCATTTCATCTCTTAAAATACATCTCTTACAAAAACTTAACCAGAAGTATATAATGTGAAAATATAAGCATACCTTGAATACAGCCACTTAGAAGTATGCCAACCTCAAAGCCTACTGAAAACTTCAAAACAGATACAATGAAGCTTTCTTTAAAAACTATCAATAATAACAAATTTATACATATGATATTTCAAAAGTACTCATTCTCAGAGTAACACTGCTCTGAATTTTTGATGTTAAAATACACAAACTGTCTCATCAATCAGGTGGGAAAATCAGAAAAGGCTTAAGGTATCACTGATAACCAGGATAGAATTAAAAAATGTGTCCATTCTGATGCATTTTGGTCTAATTGTTCATTCTCATAATAACTGTGCACCCTTTAGTACATTGTTATAATGTGGAGGAGAAAAATAAGAAAGATGTAATTCTATTAGAATTTCACCAAACTTAATGGAAAGAGTTCGTGAATGCACTTCTTTTTTTTCTCCTTTTCTCCAAAATGACTATTTAGTAAAATTATGGAATTCTAAAGATAGTGGGGACATGAAAGTTCATCAATTTCTATCTCCCCCTTAAATAAATAGGGAAATAAAGTTACAGAGAAATTTGCTGTTTTGGAGCTGCTCAAATAAGTATTGATCTCCAAACTAAAATAAAAACATGATTTAAATATCTATATTCTTTTTATCAACTCCCCTGAAAAACAGAAATGCCCAAGAATTATGAAAAACTAGAAGAGTTACATAGCTTAGGACCAACAATCTATAGACAAAGGGGCTTGTACCTTCCCTACTGTGAATTCTTTACTCACTACTATCTTGAGTTAATTAAATCGGTAAATTTTATCCCATATTATGAAGTGTTTAGATAAAACAAAGGGGACATTATTTGTTTCCTTATACAAAATAAAAGCCATGTCCTTTTTGGCTTTCCACTATTATTTAGCATAATTGCATGCCTATACTATGAAAATGTTAAATTGCAACATCACTACACAGTAATCAGAGCCTGATGGAATATAGAAATTTCTCCAATAGTGTGGGATTATATAGAATTATAAAAGAAGTATTGCTAGTGATAAATAAGAGAAAGTAAATTATACCCAATTTTGGCGATAGCTAAGGGCATCTAAAAGCTCTGTCTGCTATCTGTTTTGGTCAATTTAATGGTTTTATTGTCTAACTTCTTTTCCTCATTATGACTATGAGGAGAAAAAAATTAAGTATTGTTTCCCCAGAGAAAGTGGTTATATTTAAAGTGATTTTAATTTTCATTAATGTAATTATATATTTATAATTATATGAAATATAGTTTATTGGTGTTGGGATCCGTTATCAAAGGAACGAGACTGAGACAAAGTAAAAGTTATGCAAAGACTTATTCTATGCCAAGCATTAGAAGTTAGACTGACCGGCCAGGGGAACGAGACTGAGACAAAGTGAAAGTTATGTAGAGCTTTATTCTATGCCAAGCATTAGAAGTCAGACTGACCAGCCAGGGCTGCCTCCAAAGAGAGCGACCCCCTCCCAATCTCACAGGCTGGTTTTATAGGGCATAACCGCAGAACCAAGGTACATGGCTTCTACTGTTGAGGCGTTTACTCCCGGAATCGATACCCGAAACCATACCAGGAACGATGGGGGCATTTATTCCCGAAATGCAGTCCATGGATGTAAACAATAATATGGCTACCTAGGCAATATGGAGTTGCTCTGGTTAAGCAGGCCCTAATATTTAAATAGGTTTTAACATTAAATTAGCCCTAACAATTGGTATATATGAAATATATATTTCAGTTCTATAACTGTATTTTCCTAGGGTATTTGTTTCTATACTGAAACATGCGTTTTTGTTTTGCTTTGTTTTGTTTTGTTTTGAGTAAGAGATTGTTTCACCAAGTGACATAAGAATAGAACGAGCACAGGTAGCGACAGGACATCATAATGTATCATAAGTATATGTGTATCTTAATAGCATTTATGGCAGAGAGTTGCTGTCCTGGGATCAATCTGCACTACTATCATTTAAAGAGATAAGGTTTTTTGGTGTGCCATATATATATATCATATATATAAATACATAAATATATATATATATATACACACACACATATATGTACATATATATATTACTAGAAGGAGAGCAGGTGTTTTAGATTCTAAGAAGGCTACTAAGGACATTTTGGCTGAGAGGCTAAGGAAGAATCTGAATGACCACCTGAAAGTGATTGCTTACTTACTCTAGGTAACCACAGGTGAGAGAAATCCAGTGAAAGGAATCTCTCCAAAGCCCACAAAGGTGCTCAGGCAGGCAAATAATCATCATTTAAAAGCTTCCTGGCCCAAAAGGATTTGTGGTAGGTAGACCCAAGATGGTACCCAATTATGTTCATCTCCTAGTATTTGTGTTCTTGTGTTATCTCCTCCCCTTGAGAATATGTTGAACATAAATAGAATACTGTAGAGTGTTGGGAAGTCCGTTACTCCCAAGACCAAATCAGGAGAGCATGGCTTCCTTTTTGGGCCCTTCTCTCTTATCTGCTTGAAAAGCCATAGGCTACATTGAGAAATGCCCTGTGGAGGAGTTAATATGGCAAGGACTGATTTTTCTCTTTCAACCAGCAAGTAGTTGAGGCCTGCTGTTAGTCACGGGAGTGAGCTCAGAAAAAATCTTCCCCATGTTGGAGTTTGAGATGATGGTAGCCCAGCCAATAACCTGATTGCAGACTTGAGAGAGAACCAAGTGAAGCCACACTCTATTTGCTGACCAAAGACACTGACATAATTAATGTTTGTTGTTGTTGTTTTTAACCTGATAAATATCAGGGTAACTTATTCCTATAACAAACAGATAACTTATACAGAGATAAAACCAAATTATGGAAACTAGTTCAAGTACTTGTCTTCTATTCCATCCTCTCCTGCCCCTGATCCCAATCCTGGGAAATCAAAAGAGATGCTGATTAGAAGTGGGGGAGGTGGAAACTTAGGCTTTCTTTCACCCATAGATAAAGCTGGGAAGAGGAGAAATATTTTATGGTATATCTAATTATGAATTTTTTATCTAGACTGGAACCAGAAATTTTCAAAAAATTAATGATGATTGTATTTGTTCTCAAAATGATGTCAAGAATATAGACTAAGTATAAACCGAAAAGACACGGGGCTCACCATGTTTTCATGGAGGGGTGGGGAAGATAACCTCCACCGTATACATTTTACAGACTCTGAGACAAGAAAAAAGATACATTTTTCATTACGCTCTAAGTTGAGTTTATTTAAGAAACTGTGTATACACTGCTTTGGTGATCTTTTCCATTGAAACACCAGACTGAGTGAGTTATGTGCCTTGGTACTCAATGGGATACATTTTGCCCATGGAAGAAATATGAAATGCAATGTAATGCCAAGCCTGCAGTAAATATAGGTCACACATTTACCAGGACATGTATGGTTATATAAGGGAGCCCAGTCAGGACAGGAAACAGTTCAAGCCCAACAGCCAGGCAGTATAAAAGTTGTGCTCACTGAGAAAGCAACAACTGTGAAAGCTTTCCTAGGCAGAGTGAAATATCGCTGCATTGTGTGCCAATGATAGGGTTATTACTACTCTTGGCTTGTTTACTACTATTCTGAGTTTTTAATCCCTCAAGTTTGTAGCACAAATCTTGGTTTTAGAAAAATACAGTGTTGATACACAAACTTTAAGTACAAACAACTTTGAAATAACACAGGAAAGACAAACTGCCTTGTCAGTGTTATTGCTTTCTATGAAAATTACTTTGTTTTTAAGCTTTGTTGTTAAATGTTACTAGAAATGTATTATGTTACTTCATTCTTCTTTCCCTATGCTGTTCCCCTACCTGGACAGCACTGAACACCTCCTTACACAACTCAGTCCAGAAGACTGCTAGACGTACTTCGAGATCAGCTCAAACATTTCCCTCTCAGTGAAGCCAAGCCTTCCAGACAGAGCAGATCACTCATCCTGGATAGATGCCATGTGAGTATTGTCATTACAGTACAGATCATAGTATTCCATGACTATTTGTCTATGTCCAACATCGATCACAATAAGCACAGGGCTTGGCACATAGTAATTGTCCCCCAAAATGTTTGCTGAACCAATATATGAATAAATGAATGACAAAAATTCCAGACATTTCTCCAACTCCTTTGTTTTTCTTTTCCTAATACATGGCATTTATAACACCAGTTAGGGTCTTATCAATCAAACACTCAAAATAGAGGGAACATAAATCTTTTTGGCTAGTAGCCAAGGTATTTACCTTGTTGATCAACTTGATCTTTGAGACCTTGTAGGAAAGAATTTATCATTTTTCAAAGTGAAATCTGGCCTTTGCCTTCACCTACTGGAGGTGATCACTGGATCTTGGCAATATAATGCCTGATTGAAATGTCTGATTTCCTGGGGGCCATGCATCATGATGGATAAGCATACAATGTAATTTAGGGTGAGGGTTGACCATACCAGAAATACAACAATATGACTTATGGACAGGGCTTTGGTACATGCAACTATACACCCTGAGATCAGTCACCAGAACAATCAACCATGCCTATATAATGGAGGCCCAGGAAGAATTCTGAAATTGAGGGTTGAGTGAGCTTTCCTGAATGTCATTACGCTAAGTATATTGTGTCACATTAATGACAAGAAAGCAAAGCTGTCCTGACTGAATCAGGAGAGGAGAAACAGAAGCTCCATGTTTGATACTTTCTCTCCCTTATAAACTTCTTCCTTTGGTGGATTTCAATCTGAATCATTTCCCTGTAATAAATCATAACTGTAAGTTTAACAGCTTTCAATGGGTTGTACGAGAAGTTCTAGTAAATTATCAAACACAAGGGTTGTTTTGGGAACATCCTGAGTTTGCAGTTGGTGTCAGATGTGACACCAGGTATAGGCTGCCCTCCCCCAACTTCACAGTTGGTTATAGTATGCACAAGTCTTTACCACTGTTTGTGATAGTAGGTACAGATATTTAGGAGAAAATATTTATATGCCACATAACTTAATTTTCATTTGATATGGATTCTAGATATTTGGTGATGTCAATTAACAGGAATGGCATATTTTGTAACAAAAATAAGACTTGTAGTGGCCTTCAGGATAGAAAGACCTGAATGAGCTGTTGCAATCTAAGAGATACCCTTTAATAAAAAATGTGGCTGTGGCAGCTGTGCCTTAATCCATGGGTGCTAGCCTATTTTATAGCTTTTTTCCCCTTCATTTCTGAGAAATGAAAGTCTATATTCAAATTATATAAAGTATATATTTTATCTTTTCAGCTTAAGTACTATAAAACCTTTTCTTTGGACATCTCCTTTGTGAGAGAAAACAAAACTAGGTACCTATGAAAAATAGTGAACATTAAATCCAATGTACTAGATTGCTTCACAGAAAGTTTCCAAGGGAAGTTAGTACATTTTCATTCTCAGAGAAAACATTAATCGTTTTTAATAAGATAAATGTTTTAAAATATCTATTTTATCCCTTAGGATAATTACAAGACAAGAGATAATTACTTAAGAACAGTGTATAAAAGTGCTTTTAAAAGGTTGCATTGTAAAAATTTGTTTCAATGTCGTATTTTTAAAAATTTCTTTAAAAATCTGCTGTTGGTACGAATAACCACATAAAAGCACCCTTTTATTAGTGTTTTAGTATTCGAGTCTGTGAATCTTCCCAAGATAAACCTAGAAGACTGGTTT
Source organism: Mustela erminea (assembly GCF_009829155.1). Taxonomy (NCBI): domain Eukaryota; kingdom Metazoa; phylum Chordata; class Mammalia; order Carnivora; family Mustelidae; genus Mustela; species Mustela erminea. The sequence continues at coordinate 52,095,998 of NC_045615.1, read as the reverse complement.
CACTCTGTCTTCTCTCTCTTGCAAAGACTCTTGCAAACTAGCCCAAAACCATCCTTTCGTTTCAGCCCTGACCTCTGAAGCTTCTGATTTCCATGTTCCAAATATAACTTAAAAATAAGATAAAATTACCAGGGCTACTCTCTAGCTGAAAATAGCCCTGCATTCATAATCATAAGCTACAGTATGACAGGGCTTGTGAAGTAAGGCTAAATTATTTTTATCCAGGTGTTTTAGGAAGTTTTCCTATCTTTCTGAGCTTGTACTGTCCTCACTTCATCCCTGAATTACAGACAATTATGTTGAATTATATAAGAATTGTTGGAGGACCCTGGGTGGCTCAGTGGGTTAAGTGACTGCCTCCAGTTCAGGTCATGATCCTGGAGTCCCAGGATGCAGTCCTGCCCTGGCCATTCGGCTCAGCAGGGAATCTGTATCTCCCTCTGACCCTCTCCCCTCTCATGCTCTCTCTCTCTCATTCTCTCTCTCTTAGGTAAATAAAATTTAAAAAAAAAAAAAAAGAATTCTTGGAATTCTTTATGTTGCTTTAGTTAATCTCTTTATAATACTTACTAATTATACCTAGATTGAAACTCACAATCTGCTGACAAAATTTCAGAAAGAACTATTCAATAACTATATAAATGGTTTGAAACTATTTATAGAGTTGAAAAAGTCAGTATTTTTCTCTCCAAAGGGAGTACATCCTTAGTCTACTTAAGGCCAAGATGTCCATGGTATCAGGTACTGACTATGGCTCCCAAGGGAGGACTCCTTGAGGGTCAAAGTTCTAAGGATTGTGGATCTTAAATTATAGCCATAAGAGAGTGGGCCACATAAAACCTTTCATAGGAGACTTTTTCAAGCCATGAAAATTCTATGACAATGAGTTCTCATAACGTAAGATTCCACAACCTCTCCTCCATCTCCCCAAATATCTAAGAGATGTAAAAGAAACTTTTTCCCCTCCCCTCCTGTCTTCTAGGTCTTTCTCAATCAGTCTTTCTCTGGTTCTTCTCCCTCATCTCATGCTGCAATTTTTTTCGTCTTGTGACTTTTCATGTCTTTATTTTGGAGAGGTTCATTTTTTAATTTAAATTCAATTAATTAACATATAGTATTATCAGTTTCAGAGGCAGAGCTCAGCGATTCATCTGTTGCATAGAACACCCAGTGCTCGTTATATCACGTGTCCTTCCTCACGCCCATCTCCCAGGTACCCCATCCTCCAAGCCCTCTCCCCTCCAGCAACCCTCAGTTTGTTTCCTATGCTAAAGAGTCTCTTATGGTTTGTCACGTCTTTCTTTAAAAGGTCTGTCTGTAGATCTTATTACGGCCTCAAGAGATAAAGCTTTTGGCCACTAGACTCTCAGTTCCAAGACAGCAATGACTTCAGCTGTTCACCACATTGGCCACTGCACCTAGAACAGAGCTTAGTAGGGGGCCCAAAGCCACACAGTCAGGAAAAAAGGAAGGAAGAAAGGAAGAGAGGGAAGAAAATTAAAAAATGAAATACCAAAAAGTCATGATTAAATGCTGTAAAATATTTAGGTATTTTATAAGCTTCCCTCTATGAACCATTAAGGCCCAGTTTAAAATGGGTGCCAGAAAAATGAGAGAGGACAGAAACTACTTTGTCAATAGTAATGGTATCGCATATGGGTACTAAATGTCTTCCTAGTTTGTGCTTGATTTAAAGATGAAAACACTCTGCACATTTCTCCAGCTGTGTTCCCTTAGCAGACTGGGACAGGAAGTGTTCTAAGAGCAGCTGTTGGTTCACATGCAGCTTTATTTGTGTCTCTAAGAAAGAGCATCCTGGTATATGAATAAAACATCCTTCTTTACCATAAGCACTCAGTAAGGTACTTGTAGTTAAACTTTTCTTTTTAAAGGCTTAAGGAATGAGGTAATTTTTAAAAATAATATTACTAATAATTCACTTTTTTTTAATATGAGAAATAATCTGAGGTAACAGAGCTTCCACTAATTTTTGAAAATATTGATAAACAGTGGCCTTATAATAAAATAATTACTCATGGCTTGGTATTTGTTTTATTATTTTTCTTGTTATTCTAATAATAGCAGCTTTCATTAGTCCTACTTCCTCATCTTGAAATATAAATGTGTCTTTTTAAAGATGACTTATTTTTAGCATAAAAAATACTGTTGTGTGTTTCTTTATAGGTATAGAGGGGAATTTTTTAAAACACAGCTTACTATTAACACCATCACAGTACACTGATTACCTGTAATATTATGATATCATATTACTACATGGTGCCAATAAACAAGGAAAAAAATCAAATGATCTAAGAAGCCCACATTTTGAAATATTCACTATGCTTTCAAATTCAAAATCAACACATATTAGCAAATATACTATAGTAAACTATTAGTTAAAATGTATTTATAAAAGATACAACTCAGAGAAAAGGGTAGATTTTAATCTAGGAAAAAAATTAAAAATAGTAAATCTTAAATTATATCTTGAAGTTTCAAGAACTAACAAGATTTCTTCTTATTTCTATTTGTCCTTTCTTAGTTTAAAACTGTGAGTTGGTGCTTCTTTGTAAAGTTTATAATTTATTTGCTCTATGCATCATTTTAATCATCTGTAAATGCTTCCCTCTCCAACTAATGGGAACTCAGGATGTGATATTTATGAAGATTAATAGCACAATGTTAATCTAAAATTTTGAGAAATTCTACTCATCTCAGTTAATCTCTTCACAAAACAAGATCACTGTATTAGCTCATTATTCTGCTGCTTTAATTATATTTATGTACATGAAAATTTTCCTTAAATGATGGCTTCACAATTTTTCTGAGCTTCAGAAACTGAAAGTCACTCTTTTTTTTTAACTGCATCATTTACACAGGTTATTATTCCTGAAGATTCTCTAAGTGGAAGCAGACATCAAGACCAGCTACATAATCTTAAGGCCTACTGAAAAATAAAAGGTCATAACTTTTGTTTTTATAAATCATTAAGAACTTTAAGACAGTAACAGTAAAGCAAAAAACCAAACATGAAGGCTTCTAAATGTGAGGTTCAGGAGAACACACAGGTCACACACCTAAAACAGGCAAAGCAGATCGTAAAAATGGAGGGAAGGAAAAGGATAGCTGGGGAGAAAAGAAATCATATCACACACTCCTGATGGACTGCAAGAAGGTATTTAATAGTTGGTATAACTATATGCATGGGTATTCTACTCATAAATCACATGACAACTGTAGAATTTTGAATAGATTTCTGAAATTTCCTTTCAGTTATTTTTAACTGACCTATCAATAAAGACTCTGTGTTTATCACCAGGGCTGGACCCTTTTAAGTTGACTGGTACCTACTCCTCAGTAGGTTCATTCTTTTTTTAATTTTTTTTAAATTTTATTTTATTTATTTGACAGACAGAGATCACAAGCAGGCAGAGAGGCAGGCAGAGAGAGAGAGAGAGAGAGAGAGGGAAGCAGGCTCCCCACTCAGCAGAGAGCCCGATGCGGGGCTCAATCCCAGGACCCTGAGATCATGACCCGAGTGGAAGGCAGAAGCTTAACACTCTGAGCCACCCAGGCACCCCCCTCAGTAGGTTCTTTAGGCTGATATATTTTGGAGTTCCCAACATCACTCTTCAAATAGAAGTGGAGAACACTGGAGCTAGGGTTAGGATATAATTTCATATAGAAGAAGTCAAAAACAAAGATAAAGGAAAAAAATGAATATAAGATAGTAAAAATAAGATTATTCATCAAACACAAAGCTTAGTCTCTATAGATTCTCTTTAGTCATTCTATAATGACTTAGATATCCACTATATACTAGCCCCTATTCTAAGTGCTGTGGATACTACAATGAACAAAAGAGATTCATATTTTTGCCTTCATGCATCATATACCCTAGTGGGTGTGGTGCGGAGTAGGAGATAGGGAATGAACAAATAAATGAATAGAATACGTATCTGATAGATGAGAAAGTATTATGGAGAAAAATAAAGTGTAGAAAGAAGAAAAAGAGTTCTGGAGTCAGGTTGGGATTGTTATTTTGCATAAGTACTGAGGAGGATCTCACAGACCCTATTGGAGCAGAGTCCTGAAGGAGAAGATAAAACTTATATGGATAAGCTGCAAATTAAATAAGCAGAATAGAAAGTTTAAAAGCTCTGGAGCAGGAGAGTACTTGGTTTACTTGAGGAACAACTAGGAAGCTTCTATGGTTAGAATGTTAGGATTAAAAGAAAGAACAATGGGAGGTAAGATCAGAAAGCTAAGGAAGACAAATCACTTATGATCTTAGAGGCATTATGTGAGTTTTGGCTGCTACTGGAGTGAAGAGCAAAGCCATTGGAGGATTTTAGGGCAGATGACTAAGAGACCTAATGTACATCTTCCAAAGTTGCTTCTGGTTGTCATGTTTTGCATAGAACAGGAAAACAAGGACAAATTAAAGAACAGATAAGAGGCTATAGCTTTTATCCAGGAAGGAGAGGGTGGAATCATTGGTCAGGGAATTAGTAGTGGAGGTTTGGAAAATAATCGGATTCTAGCAACCTTTTTAAAGTGCCATAATATCTGGACATGGAATATGCAGGAAAAAGAAAACTCTGGGATGACTTCAAGAATTTTTATTTGAGCAAGCAGTAGAATGTGGTTATGTTTATTGAAATTGATCTGAGAAGACCAAGTTTAAAAGGTATAGATCAGATATTCAGTTTAGGACTTCAAAAGTTTAGGTTTAGAGTAAGCCCATGGAGATTTAGAATAGGCATTGGAGCCTGGAAGTCTGGGGTCATGGTTGAGGCAGACATCATGAACGTAAGATGTGTTAGTATATGATGGTCTTCAAAGTTGAGAGGCTGATGTCTCTCTAGGGGTGAGTTCAGGCAGAGAATACTACAGTGTTGAGAGGTCAGGGACCTGAGGAAAAACCAGCAAAGGTGACTGAAAAGGGAAGACCAGTTAGATAGATGAAAACTGGGAAAGTGTGGATCATGAATGCCAATTTAAAAATAAGAGAGGGTGGGTGGTTTGGAGGTGAAAAGAGATCTATCAGTCCAAATATTGCAGATAATTAAGATGAAGCCTGTGAATTGATCCCCAGATTGAATAACACAAAAACACACTTTTCAAGATGACTTGAAAAAATTACTTTTGATGATGGGATTCAAGTGGATTTATAAAATGATAGAAGGAAAAAGGGAAAGACCCACAGATGTTAGGAGGAATGAGAAGTACAGCAGTAGCTGGAGAGAGAAATGGGGTGAAGAAAGGGTTTGAGAGATGTCTATGGTTCAGAATTCACCTGGTAGAAGTTTCTGTATCTTTGGATTATATAGTTCTGTTTTATTTTGTTTTAAGTGAATTAGACCACCAAAAATGTCACAATATGGTATATTATAATACTGATATGTGCACAAGGTGGCCCTAAGATTCCCCTCATCTAAACTAAACTTCAGAGAGACTTCTTCATGATTCTAGGTCTCTGACCTCCCTTTTCTTAGAGCATTTTCTTCAGAACACTTAAAATTGTAAATTCTTTCTCGTCCTTTTTGAGATGTGAATCTCCTAGCCTCTTACCAACTCAGGAATGTCTTCTCCAAGACCTGGGAAATACTATTTTGAATTGTAATAATCAAAAAAGATAAGGTCCTTCTCTCCAGTCTCTGTGGGAAGATAGGAGACTAACTTCTATCAGCACCAATTAGCAAACACAGATGGCCTAATTACACGACCAACCTTCCAGCTAATGTACCTGTTTTCTTATTCACCCCAGTGTTTAAAAATTATTCAGCCTTTTGTTTCAATGAAGTTTGAGTTCAGTCTCTCTCCCCTGTTGCAGTAGCCTTGAGCCCTGTTGTAAAAGTCTATGGTTTGTGCATTTAGAGAGCTTTAGAGCAATTTACTTTAGAAACCTAAATCCCTGCCTCCCACATCCATTTGCCATATTATAAATAAGCATCCTGAGCTCATGCGTAGACTGTCTAATTTATTCATGGTCCTCATGCCTAAAACAGAGTTTGGCAAATTACAGGTATTAAATGAATGTTTATTGAATGAATACATTAGAGTCTGATTCTCTTTTTAAATAGATTGTATATAATAGAGATATTTCCAACTGTGAAGTAGAGACTACATTGGCTTTGTGTCTTTCTAATTTCCCAGTTGCAAAATGATTTATAGAGGTAGCTAAACTTAAAAACTTTTATCAATATTATTATTTATTTATTTATTTATAGATGTTATTTATTTATTGGACAGACAGAGATCACAAGTAGGCAGAGAGGCAGGCAGACAGAGGAGGAAGCAGGCTCCCTGCCGAGCAGAAAGCCTGCTGCGGGGCTCGATCTTAGGACCCTGGGACCATGACCTGAGCCGAAGGCAGAGGCTTTAACCCACTGAGCCACCCAGGTGCCCCTCAATATTATTTTTTAATGCTACTAATAAATCAATGGTTTAGTTTACTCAGATTTGAATTAGAATTTTCCATTCTTATTAATAGATATGTGTTATGCTTCTTGAAATATTTTTTTTTGTTTTAACAATTTCCATTAGAAAAATAAAAACAGTATCCTAAGATTTTAAATTTGTACTTTGGCTATTTGTTTTAGCAAAATAATAAAAGCTAAAATGTATGTTTAAATATATTGTAATCTAACCTCAATAAAAGGTATTTGAAGATAGAAAAAATGTTTATTAAAGTCTGAATTGCATTATAAAAATCAGTACACATCTTAATACTTACACTTCATCTCCATAAATAAGATGGTGAGTGGTATATGAATGTGTTTTGAATTCCTGAACATTCTCAGTGTGAAAATACAAGACTGGTAGGAAAAAGTTAAAAACCTGCCTCTGTAAAGTTCAGGAAAAATGGTGCCACTTAGCACACAAAAATTAGTACAATTATTCGCCACTCAAGTATATATATGTACTACTCACTTTAGTTTTTATTTTCAAAGCATGCTAAGAAATTGTACTATCCTACCTCAATTTTCTCAATACCCCTTTGTGAATATTAAAGCTTGTTTAAAGGCTGAAAATTATAATGCCTTCCTACAATACATTAGTGAAACAAACTAAGTCTTTGGATATATTGACCCTAAAAGTTTATATGACTAGTCTAACCATTGATTAATAGCCAATAATGTCATCCCATATAAATAGTAATCAGATGGGAACAAATGAATCACTATTACAATAAAAGCAATGTGCATATATATGTGTGTCTGTGTGTACAGTTTCAGAAGTGAAAAAAATGATTTCACATGTAAAGCAAACAAAAATGTTATTTGCATTGATTGGTTGATTTGCCAATGAATATTCAAGAGGCAATTTTATTATACTTCCCTTTTCTTCCTTTCAATTCTGAGTATAATCTGTACTTCACATTTCTGCAAACACTTTTCCCATTTTCATGGCCTTCCTATTCTTGCTGTTACCTATTAAAAGTAGGAAGTTTTTAGGCCATTGTCTTCTATATTTCCAGACAGTAGTTAAGTTAAAATGTGCATGATGCAAGTATAAAATTATAAATGATGATGTTTACATTTTATTTGATTGTCAACTAATACAGATATAGAATTTCATAATATAACTTTCACGTAATTTTTAAAAATGCATCAGAAGTTGAAATGGCTTTTAGAAGATCCATTCTTAAATTAAGGTAATCATGAATATGTTCCACCCAGCATAAAAACTCAAGATACAATGGTCAGGCAAGGGTGAATGATGTTTAGAGAACAATTTTCAAGGGAATGTAATGCTAGAAAACACACATATCACACACAAAGACACACACACACACACACACACACTGCAATTCTATTATGAATAACCTCTTCTACACCATTCTACTTTCATACCGTCAAAGTAAATCTCAAAACACTTATGGATTAGAAAACAATGGAACTGACCTTTAGATCCATATATACCCACTTCAGATCCATATATACCCACTTTTGACATACATTATAAAAGGTCAAAAATTCATGGTGACAAGAAATAAAGTCAAGTCTGGGATGTAAGGATGTTTCATGTGTAAGTACACTTGATTCACTACAGCTGAGACAGATTTATCTTCATGGAGTAATTATTTCCTGATGATCTATAGGGTTGTCCTATGTTTAATGTGGACTATGAGGCCAAATGTGCCCCATAAATTATTCCATAATGAGCTTAATGTATTAAAAAATAACATCAAGCTACAAAGCAAATCTCAGAAAGCGTTTGAATAAAGCAGAAACAGGTTATAACTAAGACCATAAATCCCTGTTAAATCCTAATTGATTATAGCTGATGAAAGAGAAGATAATAATCATGGGAAAAAAAGAGAAGAAAACTATTTTTATGGTTTGAGTCAAACACATACTTAGTTTCTTGACATCAAACTACTTCTTTGAATGATAAAGTAATTAAAATTCAGAATGCAGTTTTTGAATAAGTTTTATTTTACTAAAGATTTTATTTATTTGATGAGAGAGAGAGTGCATGCATGTGCATGCAGGGATGGGGGAGGGGCAGAGGGAGTAGCAGACTCCCTGCTGAGCAGAGAACCCAACAATTTGGGGCTCAATCTCAGGCTCCTGGAATTACCTGAGCTGCCTGCAGCTGCTTAACTGACTGGGCCACACAGGAGCCCTTGAATAAATTTTAATTAATCCACTTTCCTTCCTTTTACTTCTCTTCTAAGAAATGAATATAATGTTTCCAACCACAACTACTAAGACTGATGTCTAGATATTATTTTTTCCCCAAGTTAATGTGGCTCTATCTCTATAATTCAAAATGGACCACCTCTTTAGATCTGTAATATTTTTGACTTGGAGAGGTGGGAATTAACCCAGGAATATAGATTTAAAAAATAAATATAGAACAAATTGATTAAGAGATCATGTTTCACATTTCAGCAAATACTTGCTTATTTATATCCTCCTATGGGAGGCTACTATACTGGAACCATGTTACTCAGTGAACATGTTTATACTTAAAGTCTATCTCTCACTTTTTTAAACCCACTTTGCTACAAAGTAACTTCTGTCCTAATGCTAGGAATTTTACAAGTAAAACATTTTAATATTATAATATAATACTCTATTATAGTAGTTATACATGGTACAGATTGAACCATGTTAAAACAATGATCTACATGCAAATCCTATGTGATACTAGTGGGCTTAAATGCATTAAATCCATTTTAAGCAAATATTTATGCCATCCCCTATTGACAACTAGGGGACTTGATGTGTTGAGAAAAGTGTAAGTGGGACAAATTATAACACTTCTATAGATTGAAGGGAATACTTAATTATACGAACTTACATTATTAGCTTATCTTACTAATTCTAGAATAGGGAATGGGGCATGCAGTATATCAGGGAATTAATAAATGTCTGTTAAATAAAGTTAATATATAAAAATGAAATGCCATTTTGAGGTGCCTGAAATGCCACTCAGCATAAATTTATAGAGAAGCATTTTTTCTGTTACAGAGATACACTCTGAGAACTTGAATGCTTCCAAATGTTTCCAAGTCATGGGCTCAAATTTCCTCCTTCCTTCATTTTCTTTCTTCCCCTTCCTTCCTTCCTTCCTTCCATCTACCCATCAACAAATATTTATTGAGGGTATACTATGTGCCAGGTTGGGCTGAAGGGCACATTCTTTTTTTTTTTTTTTTTAATTCTTTTTTTTAAAATTTATTTATTTTCAGTATCACAGTATTCATTGTTTTTGCACCACGCCCAGTGCTCCATGCAATCCCAAGGGCATATTCTTTTTAAGCAATATACTCTAACACAAACTTATAGGATATGAAATAAATAGAGCCAACTGCCAATTTAGTTATCGTTTGTCTATATCACAGAGATAAAATAGTTAGAGCCTTCTCTTCCTTTCTTTCCTCTTCCTCTTTCTCCTTTTTCTTATTGCACTGAAATATAGGATATTTTATCTCCACACAAAGGAATAATGTCATACTAATGTAATTCTTATACTTTTATTTTCCTGCTGTTGTAGATGGATGGAAGACTGAACATCAGGGACAGAGAGGAGGAATAGTAACAAGATTTTTTTTTTTTAAATTGAGATCTAATTTACATACAATAAGACACATAAATCTTAAGGGTTCAATTCATTAATTTTGATAATTGCATCTCTCAGCGAAACCATCATTCCAGTCAAACTATAGAACCAAACTATCTTTAAAACACACAAAAAAGTATAAAATGCATAAGCTTCTCCAGTGTTTAAAGCCTGTCTTCTTAAAAGTTTTCATACTTTGGGCTCAGCTATAAAGATTTTTTTTAAATTTATAATGAACTATAAAGGCAAATTTTCTTAATTTCAGAAGGGGATTTAAAATCCCCAGCAGTTAAGAAATTTATAGCTCAGTGACCTGATATAATTTTTTAAGTTCTCATAAATTCTATAATATAAGTATATAACTTATGTCCTAAGGGCTGTGCCCTAAGACCTCTGAGAATCAAGATCATTTCTTGACATTTAAATGTTTGTAAATCTATTGCATACTCATAAACACAAATTGCTATGCATTTGTCTTCCAGAAAGATTCAGGTCTCATTTGACTAGACCCTATTTGTTTAACACATGTTGGAGACTCATTAAAGAGGGCTTAGGGAACTAAAATAATCTTAGTAGGTCTTGAAATTACAGCATTTATAAAAAGAAATGGCAGATTTTGAATTAATGAGGCACAGAATATAATTCAGAGCCTAGCTTTTTATTCTATTTTGCACCAATAGGCTTGCTTAAGGGAATAGACTTAATTGAAATGGTGTGTAAGTTGTTTTTGATAGAAGTTTTTCTTTTTTTCCTTTTTCCCACTAGAAAATGAGATGGTAGAAGAAAACCTCAGAGATAAAAATAGACTAAGGCTTTTTTTTTGTTTTGTTTTTTACTCTGTTTCTGTAAACTATAGACAGTTATATATAGTTAAAGCTTTCGGGGTGCTATAGAAGCACAACATCAATTATCCGCTATTTTTTTGCTTGAGATAATGCAAACATAGTTTATTTATTTCTCACTCCAAGAAACAAAACTTCCATACATCATACTGTCTTATACTTTCAGCTTATTTGACTTAATGAAGAATAAAAGTACCTTCAGTTTAAGATATGTGGGGCTATTATATCATCTTAATCCCCATTTCAAAGAATATATTTTAAGCCTTAGGATAATCTATAAAAAATATAGTTAATATTTAGAATATTGTTTGCTTTTCTTTTTAAAATTGCAGATTTTCACTCCTTTGTCAAAAAAGACCACACTTTTAGCTCCTCTAGAATTTCCCTTAACATTCTGTTAAAAAAAGTGTTACACAAGAAAAGAAGATGTGAGTGACTAACTTGAGAAACAGTGAAATTCCATTTCCTTACTGTATGCCTTCTTCAGATCTTTGCTGGTTGTTAGTCTATCATGTACCTTTAAGAGATGAGGATCTTGGGCAGTTTTTCCTCAAATATTTCACTATTGAATTTTCTTTTTCTTGGAATTCTTATTAACATTTGGAGAAGCTCTATCACATTAAATTCCATTAAGAAAACTGTAACAATAGCAAGATTTCATTTCTTTGGATGGCTGCAAAGTATTCTAATATATATATATATATATATATATACATATATATATATATATATCTCCCATCTTCTTTGCAACAATGTAGATAGAAATAGATGGTATTATGCTGAATGAAATAAGTCAATCAGAGAAAGACAATTATCATATGACCTCTCTGATATGAGGAATTTGAGAGGCAGCGTGGGGGGTTGGGGGGGAGGGAAAAAATATTAAACAAGATGGGATCAGGAGGGAGACAAACGATAAAAGACTCTTAATCTCACAAAACAAACTGAGGGTGGCCGGGGTAGGGGTAGGGAGAGGGTGGTGGGGTTATGGACATTGGGGAGCGTATGTGATATGGTGAGTGCTGTGAAGTGTGTAAGCCTGACAATTCACAGGCCTGTACCCCTGGGGCAAATAATACATTATATGTTAATAAAACAATTAATAATAAAAAACTGTAGCAATGTATCAATAGAAAATTTAAAATCAGTTATTTCTATCCACTTTTAATAATTGATTTCCAAGTAACTGGGCGCTGTTCTCTGAGGGCGCACTGAGGAGTGGGGGCCTGGGCTCTCGGCTCCTCCGGGCCGGAGACCAGGAGGCCGACATTTGTATTCCCCGTCCTCCGGAACTCTACGGAAAGCGCTCAGGGAACAAAAGCTCCTGAAAGCAAACCCAAGTGGATTACTCACCCCGGCCCCTGATAAGGGCGGTGCAATTCCGCCTGGGGCAAAGACACTTGAGAATCACTACACCAGGCCCCTCCCCCAGAAGATCATCAAGAAATACAGCCGAGACCAAGTTCACCTACCAAGGAGTGCGGTTTCAATACCAAGGAGAGCAGCAGAATTCCAGAGGAGGAGAAAGCCAAGCACGGAACTCCTGGCTTTTTCCCTGTGATTTTTTTTTTTAGTCTTGCAGTTAATTTAATATTTTTCTTTTTCATTTTTTGTTTTTTTTCTCGCCTTCTGGTAAAATTTTTTTTTAACTTTTACCTTTTTCTTTTTTAACATTTTTTAACCAGTTTATCTAATATATATATTTTTTCTTTTTTATATTTTTCTTATTTTTTTTTAATTCTTTTCTTTTTTTTTCTTTCTACCTTTTTGAACCTCTTTTTATCCCCTTTCTCCCCCCTCATGACTTGGGATCTCTTCTAATTTGGTTAAAGCATATTTTCCTGGGGTTGTTGCCACACTTTTAGTATTTTACTTGCTCCTTCATATACTCTTATCTGGACAAAATAACAAGAAGGAAAAATTCAACACAAAAAAAAGAACAAGAGGCAGTACCGAAGGCTAGGGACCTAATCAATACAGACATTGGTAATATGTCAGATCTAGAGTTCAGAATGATAATTCTCAAGGTTCTAGCCAGGCTCGAAAAAGGCATGGAAGATATTAGAGAAACCCTCTCGAGAGATAGAAAAGCCCTTTCTGGAGAAATAAAAGAACTAAAATCTAACCAAGTTGAAATCAAAAAGCTATTAATGAGGTGCAATCAAAAATGGAGGCTCTCACTGCTAGGATAAGTGAGGCAGAAGAAAGAATTAGTGATATAGAAGACCAAATGACAGAGAATAAAGAAGCTGAGCAAAAGAGGGACAAACAGCTACTGGACCACGAGGGGAGAATTCGAGAGATAAGTGACACCATAAGACGAAACAACATTAGAATAATTGGGATTCCAGAAGAAGAAGAAAGAGAGAGGGGAGCAGAAGATATACTGGAGAGAATTATTGGGGAGAATTTCCCCAATATGGCAAAGGGAACGAGCATCAAAACTCAGGAGGTTCAGAGAACGCCCCTCAAAATCAATAAGAATAGGCCCACACCCCGTCACCTAATAGTAAAATTTACAAGTCTCAGTGACAAAGAGAAAATCCTGAAAGCAGCCCGGGAAAAGAAGTCTGTAACATACAATGGTAAAAATATTAGATTGGCAGCTGACTTATCCACAGAGACCTGGCAGGCCAGAAAGAGCTGGCATGATATTTTCAGAGCACTAAACGAGAAAAACATGCAGCCAAGAATACTATATCCAGCCAGGCTATCATTGAAAATAGAAGGAGAGATTAAAAGCTTCCAGGACAAACAAAAACTGAAAGAATTTGCAAACACCAAACCAGCTCTACAGGAAATATTGAAAGGGGTCCTCTAAGCAAAGAGAGAGCCTACAAGTGGTAGATCAGTAAGGAACAGAGACCATATACAGTAACAGTCACCTTACAGGCAATACAATGGCACTAAATTCATATCTCTCAATAGTTACCCTGAATGTTAATGGGCTAAATGCCCCTGTCAAAAGACACAGGGTATCAGAATGGATAAAAAAACAAAACCCATCTATATGTTGCCTCCAAGAAACTTATTTTAAGCCCGAAGACACCTCCAGATTTAAAGTGAGGGGGTGGAAAAGAATTTACCATGCTAATGGACATCAGAAGAAAGCAGGAGTGGCAATCCTTATATCAGATCAATTAGATTTTAATCCAAAGACTATAATAAGAGATGAGGAAGGACACTATATCATACTCAAAGGGTCTGTCCAACAAGAAGATCTAACAATTTTAAATATCTATGCCCCCAACGTGGGCGCAGCCAACTATATAAACCAATTAATAACAAAATCAAAGAAACACATAAACAATAATACAATAATAGTAGGGGAATTTAACACTCCCCTCACTGAAATGGATAGGTCATCCAAGCAAAAGATCAGCAAGGAAATAAAGGCCTTAAATGACACACTGGACCAGATGGACATCACAGATATATTCAGAAGATTTCATCCCAAAGCAACAGAATACACATTCTTCTCTAGTGCACATGGAACATTCTCCAGAATAGATCACATCCTCGGTCCTAAATCAGGACTCAACTGGTATCAAAAGATTGGGATCATTCCCTGCATATTTTCAGACCACAATGCTCTAAAGCTAGAACTCAACCACAAGAGGAAGTTTGAAAAGAACCCAAATACATGGAGACTAAACAGCATCCTTCTAAAGAATGAATGGGTCAACCGGGAAATTAAAGAAGAATTGAAAAAAAATCATGGAAACAAATGATAATGAAAATACAACGGTTCAGAATCTGTGGGACACAACAAAGGCAGTCCTGAGAGGAAAATATATAGCGGTTCAAGCCTTTCTCAAGAAACAAGAAAGGTCTCAGGTACACAACCTAACCCTACACCTAAAGGAGCTGGAGAAAGAACAAGAAAGAAACCCTAAGCCCAGCAGGAGAAGAGAAATCATAAAGATCAGAGCAGAAATCAATGAAATAGAAACCAAAAAAACAATAGAACAAATCAACGAAACTAGGAGCTGGTTCTTTGAAAGAATTAATAAAATTGATAAACCCCTGGCCCAACTTATCAAAAAGAAAAGAGAAAGGACCCAAATAAATAAAATCATGAATGAAAGAGGAGAGATCACAACTAACACCAAAGAAATACAAACTATTATAAGAACATACTATGAGCAACTCTACGCCAACAAATTTGACAATCTGGAAGAAATGGATGCATTCCTAGAAACATATAAACTACCACAACTGAACCAGGAAGAAATAGAAAGCCTGAACAGACCCATAACCAGTAAGGAGATTGAAACAGTCATTAAAAATCTCCAAACAAACAAAAGCCCAGGGCCAGACGGCTTCCCAGGGGAATTCTACCAAACATTTAAAGAAGAACTAATTCCTATTCTCCTGAAACTGTTCCAAAAAATAGAAATGGAAGGAAAACTTCCAAACTCATTTTATGAGGCCAGCATCACCTTGATCCCAAAACCAGACAAGGGTCCCATCAAAAAAGAGAGCTATAGACCAATATCCTTGATGAACACAGATGCGAAAATACTCAACAAAATACTAGCCAATAGGATTCAACAGTACATTAAAAAGATTATTCACCACGACCAAGTGGGATTTATTCCAGGGCTGCAAGGTTGGTTCAACATCTGCAAATCAGTCAACGTGATACAACACATCAATAAAAGAAAGAACAACAACCATACGATACTCTCAATAGATGCTGAAAAAGCATTTGACAAAGTACAGCATCCCTTCCTGATCAAAACTCTTCAAAGTGTAGGGATAGAGGGCACATACCTCAATATCATCAAAGCCATCTATGAAAAACCCACCGCAAATATCATTCTCAATGGAGAAAAACTGAAAGCTTTTCCGCTAAGGTCAGGAACACGGCAGGGATGTCCATTATCACCACTGCTATTCAACATAGTATTAGAGGTCCTAGCCTCAGCAATCAGACAACAAAAGGAAATTAAAGGCATCCAAATCGGCAAAGAAGAAGTCAAATTATCACTCTTCACAGATGATATGATACTAGATGTGGAAAACCCAAAAGACTCCACTCCAAAACTGTTAGAACTTATACAGGAATTCAGTAAAGTGTCAGGATATAAAATCAATGCACAGAAATCAGTTGCATTTCTCTACACCAACAGCAAGACAGAAGAAAGAGAAATTAAGGAGTCCATCCCATTTACAATTGCACCCAAAACCATAAGATACCTAGGAATAAACCTAACCAAAGAGGCACAGAATCTATACTCAGAAAACTATAACGTACTCATGAGAGAAATTGAGGAAGACACAAAGAAATGGAAAAATGTTCCATGCTCCTGGATTGGAAGAATAAATATTGTGAAAATGTCTATGCTACCTAAAGCAATCTACACATTTAATGCAATTCCTATCAAAGTACCATCCATCTTTTTCAAAGAAATGGAACAAATAATTCTAAAATTTATATGGAACCAGAAAAGACCTCGAATAGCCAAAGGGATATTGAAAAAGAAAGCCAACGTTGGTGGCATCACAATTCCGGACTTCAAGCTCTATTAAAAAGCTGTCATCATCAAGACAGCATGGTACTGGCACAAAAACAGACACATAGATCAATGGAACAGAATAGAGAGCCCAGAAATAGACCCTCAACTCTACAGTCAAATAATCTTCGACAAAACAGGAAAGAATGTCCAATGGAAAAAAGACAGCCTCTTCAATAAATGGTGCTGGGAAAATTGGACAGCCACATGCAGAAAAATGAAACTGGACCATTTCCTTACACCACACACAAAAATAGACTCAAAATGCATAAAGGACCTCAATGTGCGAAAGGAATCATCAAAATCCTTGAGGAGAACACAGGCAGCAACCTCTTCGACCTCAGCCGCAGCAATATCTTCCTAGGAACAACGCCAAAGGCAAGGGAAGCAAGGGCAAAAATGAACTATTGGGATTTCATCAAGATCAAAAGCTTTTGCACAGCAAAGGAAACAGTTAACAAAATCAAAAGACAACTGACAGAATGGGAGAAGATATTTGCAAACAACATATCAGATAAAGGACTAGTGTCCAGAATCTATAAAGAACTTAGCAAACTCAACACTCAAAGAACAAATAATCCAATCAAGAAATGGGCAGAGGACATGAACAGACATTTCTGCAAAGAAGACATCCAGATGGCCAACAGACACATGAAAAAGTGCTCCATATCACTCGGCATCAGGGAAATACAAATCAAAACCACAATGAGATATCACCTCACACCAGTCAGAATGGCTAAAATCAACAAGTCAGGAAATGACAGATGCTGGCGAGGATGCGGAGAAAGGGGAACTCTCCCACACTGTTGGTGGGAATGCAAGCTGGTGCAGCCACTCTGGAAAACAACATGGAGGTTCCTCAAAATGTTGAAAATAGAACTGCCCTATGACCCAGCAATTGCACTATTGGGTATTTACCCTAAAGATACAAATGTAGTGATCCAAAGGGGCACGTGCACCCGAATGTTTATAGCAGCAATGTCCACAATAGCCAAACTATGGAAAGAACCTAGATGTCCATCAACAGATGAATGGATCAAGAAGATGTGGTATATATACACAATGGAATACTTTGCAGCTATCAAAAGAAATGAAATCTTGCCATTTGCGACAACATGGATGGAACTAGAGCGTATCATGCTTAGCGAAATAAGTCAAGCAGAGAAAGACAACTATCATATGATCTCCCTGATATGAGGAAGTGGTGATGCAACATGGGGGCTTAAGTGGGTAGGAGAAGAATCAATGAAACAAGATGGGATTGGGAGGGAGACAAACCATAAGTGACTCTTAATCTCACAAAACAAACTGAGGGTTGCTGGGGGGAGGGGGGTTGGGAGAAGGGGGTGGGATTATGGACATTGGGGAAGGTATGTGCTTTGGTGAGTGCTGTGAAGTGTGTAAACCTGGTGATTCACAGACCTGTACCCCTGGGGATAAAAACATATGTTTATAAAAAATTAAAAATTAAAAAAAATTGATTTCCAAGTATATACAATATATCCCTTCACACATACATACAATTTAGGATAATATAATCTTATTTCTTAATTAAATTTTTCTAAAACATGGCACTGGTTCATTATTTAAACGTGAATAATATGAACAGATTCTCTTAGCTTTTGTGTTTGAATGTAGTTGGACAAAGGGTTAATATTGAGTATTAAATATATGCTTTAAAAATGTCAAAATCTCAATTAAAAAAGATTAAATGACCAATTGAGGGAAATATTGGTGAAACATATTATAAGCAAAGAAAAAATATTACTATTGTATATGTAGCTTTTAAAATCAGTAAGCAAAGTTGTTTAAAATTGTTTACAATCTTTTAAAAGTAAACAAAAGATGTGGAGCAGAAGTTGATAAAAAAGGAAATACAAATTACTCAGATATTCAGTTAAAGAAAAATGAAATTAAAAAATTTAAACTATCATGTTGGCAAAAGGTAAATTTTAACATGATGTTGTGAAAGCATTTTTGATGCAAAAATTTGAGAAGGTAATTTTGCAATATCTGTCAAAATTTTATCTTTTTCTAAGATTTTATTTTTTTCAGTAATCTCTACGCCCAACATGGGGCTTGAATCTACAACGCTGAGATTAAGAGTTGCACACTCTACCAACTGAGCCAGTCAGACACCCTATATACATCAAAATTTTAGATGCGCAACTCCTTTGAATAGAAATTCCTTAACTAAAGATGTATTCCTAGAACAATTTGTCTGACACATTTAGTACACGTTGTTGATAATAGCAAGCATGCAAATAACCAAGACAATCTAAACAAACAAGCAAATAAAAACCTTAAATGTACAGCAAGAGATGACTAGAAAAATAAATTATGGTGGATCTGTACAAAAGACTAAATGTACAGAAGGATAATGGTCTATTCAAATTGTTATAAAAAATTTGAAATAATATCTTTGGTCTATTAAAAAAGGAAGAGCTGACTTTCTATACTCATGTATGAATATTTACACAAACACATAAGCATACATAGGAATTTACATATACATGCACAAGCACATATGTAAGCAAACATATATGCATCTCTATATGGGTATATATATACATATACATATACATATATGGCTGCATACATACACACATATAGATACACTTCTATGTATTTACTTTAATATGCACAAAAATTTATAAGAAGATACATAAACTTCTACGAAATGAGTATGGTGACATTGCAGTGAAGAAACGTCCTCTTTATATTTCTACATTGCTTGTCATTTAATTATTTATTTATTTTTTATTTCTAGTACATTGGTTTATTTGCAAAGCATTCTGTGACTTCACCATATTATCAAACTTTTTAACGGAATAACAGAATACCTGAATGTACCCAATCTTACTTGTATTAGTTATAATTTTAAAATATAAATACGTGTTATTATATCATAAAAAATACAAAGCACATAAATAATAAAATCAAATATTTTGAATGTGATATCTAAGATAACGAAGTTTATAGAACCTTTCCACAACAAACCAGATATAAACAATGTCATGATTTCATAATATTGGATGAAAAACTAAAGGGTTAAAAAAATAAAAGAAAAATGAATAATTAGCCAAAGAAAGTGTTCTTACAGTGACTTGAAATACACTATGAGCTAATCTCATTATATAAGATAAATCATCTGAACCTTCCCTAAAGCTAAATGATCCATTTACAAGACTAAGTGCAGCATTTCATGAGAAAGGCTCACTTATTTTCTTATGTGAAAATCATTTTTTATTTTATTTTATATCATGATTGGATTTTCAGCCATAACTGCCATTATAACTGATATAGAAATTATATTCATATTAGGTTCCATATACCTATACATCTCTTATTACTAAGATCTTTGATTTAAATAACTTAGATTCTGTTAATCTATCCACACACACATACGCACCCCATAGCCTACCTATCCTATCATTAGCAAAAAGGTGAAAATTTTGCTCTTCCATTTATCTTCCAAATCCTGAGTATTTTTTTTTCTTTTTCTTTTTCTTTCTCCTTTGCCTTCTACTTTTTTTTTTTAACCAAACTAATAGGAAACACAGATAATTTTCTTTCATCTGCTCAAAAGATTGTGCTTCATTTAAAATAAGGACGTATACTCATTTAAATTTAGTAACTGCTATCTTAATTTATAATTAATTCTCATCTTAATTTCTTTTTTTATAAATTACTTAAGGGAAAACCTAAATAAGAAAGAAAACCTTCTGATAAGAAACCTTCGAAAGAATTTTAATACAGTGAAAATGGTCAAGAGTTTGCTTTACTTTTCTGATAAATATTTCACTTTTCATACTGTTGCATTAACCTAATTGACTATTTTACATAGTCTTGAAACAAAATACTTAACTTTGAGTGCTTACTGTTATCTTCATTTCTTTGGTACTTTCAGAAAAAAAATCTGCCTCCCAGAAGAAAACAGAAGATAAGAGAATACTGTGTAAAATGTCAGTAGGCTTCTTCTTTAACATTCAAACAAACAAACAAACAAACAAAAAACTTATAGCCAACGAAAATAGTTTGGGAAATATATATTTTACATTTCCTATTTGTAAATTTAAATTCTTAATTTTAAGACTTATATAAACAAAATACTTTCCTCCAGAGCTGAAACAACAGAAACTTTTGAGAGTGGGGGCAAAGGGAGAAAGAGAATCTCAAGCAGACTCCCTCCCTGAGCACAGAGAGCTGTGGGGGCTGGGGTGGGGGTTGATCTCAGGACCCTGAGATCACAACTCCAGCCAAAATCAAGTCAGATGCTGAATAGATTGATCCACCCAGGTGCCCTGAAACAAGAGAAACTTGTTTTAAAAGCTTTTTGTTTGTTTGTCTATTATAAAAAAAAAAAATAAAAGTTTCCTAATCCTTTTTATTTTGTAAATGGCTATCAAAGTGAATCTGAGTCCTTTCATATATACTTTTTTATATATACTTTATTATTATTATTTTATATACTTTTTAAGAAATTAAATATCTATCTTCTTCATAATAGGGATATGTTGTTATATAATCTATTAATATCCATGATGTTTTACAGCCTTTAAATTTGAATTCAAATTCTCTTTTAAGCTATTAATGTTTCCATTGTCTCATAAAGTAACTTTATACAAAGATCTGTAAATTTTTCAACATGGCTGTTATTCAAAATTCATACAAACATTATATAAGAAATCTTTAAAAGAATGTTCTAGTTATTTTCACAACTAATTGTTATGCTTCAGAACCTCATGCATTTGTGTATAAAATTTAAAAAATACAAAAGAAAACAAAAATACCCCAAACATTAATTATTAATGGACCTTAATCAATGACAGGATTATTAATGATTTGTTTTAAACTTTTTATTATAAAAATACAAACAATATGATCTCCCTGATATGAGGAAGTGGTGATGCAACATGGGGGCTTAAGTGGGTAGGAGAAGAATCAATGAAACAAGATGGGATTGGGAGGGAGACAAGCCATAAGTGACTCTTAATCTCACAAAACAAACTGAGGGTTGCTGGGGGGAGGGGGGTTGGGAGAAGGGGGGTGGGGTTATGGACACTGGGGAGGGTATGTGCTTTGGTGAGTGCTGTGAAGTGTGTAAACCTGGCGATTCACAGACCTGTACCCCTGGGGATAAAAATATATGTTTATAAAAAATAAAAAATTAAAAAAATACAAACAATACAAATAAATATGTTGTATAATGAAAAACAAGTTATCACAAATCTTAGGTTGTGTAAGATTTTCCATGAATATAAAAAGTTGGCTGCCATCTGGCTTCAGATTTACTTTGTTATTTCTTAATAAATACAATTCCATTTTAAACTCACATTCATCAGTTTAGTCGCTGACGATTCATGATCAGATCAGCAAAGTTAAATAAAACTTATATTCTTCACCATTTATTAGTTTTCTTTTTTGCAGTGAAGAGGATCTATTTGCTACAATGGCATATGCATGAAGACTTTTAATGATCCTAAGATTTAACAATGTTGTTATTATATTTAGGCAAGCAGAATGATTTCTTTGCACTTTTCGTTGATTTTTAAGACTTTATTTTATGTCCAATAAGATTAAAATAGAACTTATCTGTTAGGTTTAGAAAAGAAAATGTCATGGGGATATTAGAGCAGAACATCCTGGGTAACGTCATAGTCATATTAAGTACGATTAATATTTAATAGTTTAGGCTACTTAATAATATGGTTGTAAGTTTATCAAGCAATATACCTAAGGTAAGGGCTATTTTCTTCCTCATTTTACAAATTGTGAACTGTAGCACAAAGAAGTCAAATATCTGGTTCAGTATCACACAACTAGTAAGTGGCAGAACAGAGGCTGAATGCCAACAATCTGGATCCAGGATTCCTGCTCCTCACTACATACATATGCTATTTATATTATCCTTTAATATCTCTCTTGAAACAACGACCAAATTTTGGATTTTATACAAAAAAAAAAAAAAAAAAAAGAGAGAGAGATCACCTGGAGCTGATAAAAGGAAAGGTAGGTAAAAGGAATGGGACCATGTGAGAGAATTAACTCGGGCTTTGGGCTGATACTCTTGGCCACAAGGTAAGAGGCGGCAAACGGTTAATTAAGAGACATCTATGCCAATGTTCCTTAAATTGGAAAACTTCCAGGTGCCAAGAATATGTTATTAGATGCTAGTCTGAGAAACCCAAACTGACAGGTAACAAAAGCACTTATTCATTACTTGGTGCCAACGCAGAAGAGAAGATAAGTAATAAAAATGCATGGAGGTTGTTGTTTTTAAGATTGTGATATAGTTCTTCCAGTACGTGTGCATATGAATGTGTGTATTCACACTGAAATAATTTAAAAGTGAAATCTCATGGGGGTTGTAGATCCTTAAGAATACACATTGGAACTCAGTCTGGAAAACACTGATCAATATAAAGATTTCATAATGGACACTGCAGGGTTCTCTCCACATTTTAGGGGATTACTAAATACACACTTAACTCCTTCTTGAGGTGGATAACTCATATATTATGAAAAAAACAAAACAAAATTAAACATGCATTTTGCTGCTTTGGAGATGGAAACTTAGGGGAAGTTGGTTTAGATTTTCCACTGTTTGTGCAAGTTTTTATAGAGTTGGAGTTTGTCCATCCTTCCCCTGAGCTGCTTTATGCCAATGCTCTCTTACAATTCACTAAGATTTCTAGCTTTCCATTGATACTATGCCACTGCTAAACACAGTAAAGGAAAACAAAGAATAATAAGAAAGACAGGGACCTAATCCAACAACAACAAAAAAGGAAAGTCTGGGAAATCTTAACTTACTTTCTTTTTAGGCCTGCAGTGAAATTAGATTTTCATTAGTCAGTTTTGGTTGTCTATTGTTACAACGTGATGAGTTGTACTGTTTTATATTCATGGTTGTCCTCACGCTTTACAGATTGTTCTTAAAATGGAATTGATCTGTTGTTGGGTAAACCATAGCTCAACCACTAACTAAACCGGCGATGGATGAATAATTACTTGAAATAAATCACACTTCCACTTTAATCCAGTGTCAACATTTTCTCTCGCCACAGAGCCAAACAAGATGACATTGGCTAGTTTCATTTTGCTTTCTATTTCAACTCAGGATGAAGAAATAATGAACAATGATACCACTAGAGTGAAAGTTAAAGGCAAATTTAGAATAAAGTGTCTTATAGACAACTGACCATATAACTAGTCCCTGAGTAACTGAAACTTTTCTATAGTTTTTTTTTTTCTTACAAAACACATTGGTATCTTAAAATCACAATGAAGTAATTATTCTTAGTAAACTGGTTAAGTGTTCAGTATCCCCCAACATATTGCTTAATAGTTTTATCAGTCTTTCCTTAAGAAAAAATAATTTATAATGAATAGGGAAAGATTGTAGGATATCTCATATAATAAAATTCTGTTGGTGTTCTCTCCTTGTTATGCCATTAGATTCTAATCTCCAAAGAAGCCCTATCCCATGTAATTTCTATAATTCATTTGTTAACTGATAATTAAGGATATGTTCCACAAAACTATTAAGGGACTGAAATAAGCAAAAATGGCTCATATCTTATGTTTGGGTGCATAAAGTATGTGCCATTTTCTAATAGACTTTTTGGGCTTTGGTCTTAATTTGTATATAACAGTAAATATTATATTTTTTTTACTAGATGGAGTTTGTGTCATGGATTTTCAGGAGTATGCATGGAAAACCCTCTTTGATTGGTACTTACTATGGTGATAATGTAAATTTTGAGGCACAGACATTACACCACAGGAAATCTCAGAGAGATTGCTCTTCAGTTTGAAGTCCCCTAGTATTTTGGTAGAATAATTTCCTTTACCAAGATAAAGCTTTCCTCGTTTGGGTTTAAAATCTCTTTCACATTAAGTGTACCATGTACCAAGCTTGCGGCTTTAGATGAAAAATGCTGTTTTAATTGATGATCTCGAAATGCTCTGGGTCGGACCCTGATTAGGGATATATATTTTGTGGAAGACTTTCATGGCTTTTCTTGGTAAATTAAAGCCATAGGATGTACCGAGCTAAGATTAGCAAACAAACAAACAAACAACAAAAATAATCTCATGGTGGTTTTTCATCCTTCTCAGAAAGGATGGCTTTTATTTTTCTAATGATTGAAATTTAGATGTTCTGTTTTCCAATCATGTTTTATTAAAAAAAAAAAAAGGAAAGTGCAAATATTCATTACTTTCTTCCTTTTATTAACCGACATTTTTTTTTCAAAAGATGATATTTTGCTGCATATTAAAAACAAAAAACCTATTACTGGAGAAAATAAAAGTCTGGAAATAATAGAGATCAAAACAAATTTTATCCTCTTATATTCAAAGCGGTATAACCATTGAAATCCTTAGTTAAAATACTATAGTAAAAGATTAATATTTTTTATTCTTCCTTTCAAGTAGTTAATGAAACCCAGAATGTTTAGTTCTTAAGTGAGGGATAAAGGAGAGAAAAGAAAAATACAAGCGAATGTTCACATATAATACTCTTTTTCTTATTAAATTTTTTCTTGATTATTGTATCACTAAAAGCTAAGTTTTCATATTTCAGTGAATTTTATACTTAAATATAGGGTAGACTGAAAATTGAATTGTTTATTTAAAAAAAAATCCTCAACTACATACATGAACTTAATTATTTAAGATCTAAGACTATTTCATTTTTCTAGAAGAAAAGAGATTCATCCAATCTAAATAGTTAACAATTTTTATGGACAAAATAATTGTTAGGTAGTTTGTGTGATAACATTTATATCCTTGGTTTTGCAAGATAACTTCAAAAACTTTTATGCAATGCACAGTATTACATTTGAAATGTAGTGATACTTTTTAAAAGAGATAAGATATTTAGAGAATTTAGGTTTTTTAATTTAAAGTATTTTGAAAAAGTTTCCAAATTTAATAATTTATAATTTTCAGTCTTTATCCTTACAGTTAGGTATTTCCAGACAAATTTTCCCTTGTATAATTTCATTTTTTCTGTGCAACTACTCACACAAAGTGACATAAGCATTGCAGAAGACAGAATCACTTTTTTAAAGGTAGTTGAAACTACTCATGGAACTCAATTTTTTAAAGAAACAGACCAAACTTCAAACCTAATAATGTGATAACTTACTCTAAAAGTAAATGAGCTAGATATGACTAAAGTCATTTAATTGTAATAACACACTTAACTTGGCATCTAATGTAGCTTGCATTGGTCTTCATTTCTCTTTTCCTCTCTCTAAGCCAGTTTCTTTCTAAAATCTTCTGCTAATTTTCTGTCTCCTGTTTTGTCTTCTCCTCCTCCTCATTTTTCACTCGGTCCTACCTTTATGTTTAAGTTTCTTTCCATTTTTCTTTCTTCAGACACCTCTATATTCCACAACATTGAAAGATTCTAAGCTAGCCTCCCCCTTCCAACTGCCCAGATGGGAATTACACAGAAAGGCAGTGAACTAGGGTAAGTCAGTGCATGAATTTTAGAGTCCAACTATAAAAGTTTAAGTCCCAGTCCTGCTAATGTAGGAACTTCTCTATATTTCACTATTCTCTTGGTAATGGTAGCTCCCTTAAAAGGCTGTTACAAGAATTGGATGAATTGGTTCCCATAAAGCCCCTGCAATAGTGCACAGTGCATTGCAAGCACTCCAGAAGTGTTACTGATCCATGTTACTGAATCGTGGGGTTAATGAAGGCCATAGTGTTTCTTAACTTCCCTACTGTTTTAGGACACTAGGCAGCTTTCCTTATTTCTAAAGTTAATGTCTACTCCAATTTTTGATACATCAAAATTTCTTTCTTTCTTTTATATCATTTTTTTCTCAAAGTCCCTTTCCCTGAACATTCCAGGATGCTTCCACTAACTCATCTTTCAAACATACAAAAGAGTAAAAATGTTAACACAAACACACAATTGTATGTATGCACACACAGATTCCACGGGGGAATTTATTTATTTATTTAGTATTTATTTATTTATTTACTTACTTATTTGAGAGAGAGAGAGAGACGTGCACAAGCAAGGAGGAGCAGAGGGAGAAGGAGACAGAGAATTTTAAGCAGTTCCATGCTCAGTGTGGAGCCTCATGTGGGGCTTGATCTCAAGACCCAGAGATCATGACCTGAGCTGAAATCAAAAGTTGGACTTTTAACCAGCTGAGTTATTGAGGTGCCCCCCCAAATTTCTTAAATATTTGCAGGTAATACCCTCTTTCTTCCTCTTTAATATGAAAACACCTCAAAGCTTAGTCTATACTTGTTGTTTCTATGTCTTATCTCCTATTGGAATCTACCATCAATCAAGTCCATTCTTTTGAAATCATTATTTTTTTGTGATATTATTCCCTCCAATAAGAAACCTAATAACTTCTCATGTTTCCATTCTTCCTCTATAGAATTTGGTAAGCCCAGCGCCTGGGTGGCTCAGTGGGTTAAGCCACTGCCTTCGGCTCAGGTCATGATCTCAGGGTCCTGGAATCGAGTCCCGCATCGGGTTCTCTGCTCAGCAGGGAGCCTGCTTCCCTCTCCCTCTCTGCCTACCTCTCTGTCTACTTGTGATCTCTCTCTGTAAAATAAATAAATAAATAAATAAATAAATAAATAAAAATCTTAAAAAAAAAAAAAAAGAATTTGGCAAGCCTATGTATGTTGAAAATCCTCTCATTTGATATTCTGCAATGACCATATAGTGTAGGTGAAATAACTTGGGTTTAGGAGTCAACCAAAACTGTGACTCAACTTAGTTGTTTGTTTTTGTTTGAGTCTGCTCAGTTTTAATGATAGCTTCTTTACTGCACAGTAGGATTCACAATACTAACTCATGGATCGCTGTGAAGATTAAATAGCTATGCAAATCCCAGAGAAGATCCCCCTATTCCTGATTTACACTACTTCCTATGTGTTGGGTCCTTTTCTAAGTAATTAACTTGTATAAAACCATTTGATGTTCATCACTATCTTATGAGATAGGTTGTTATTTTTATTTATATTATTTTATATTCTTATTTTATTTATATTATTTTATTTTATTATATTTTATTATATTATACATTTGGTAAATTTTTATAAAAGGCTAAATAACCCAAACAAAATCCTAGTTGCTGGTACTACCAGGATTTGTGCCCATGCAGTCTAACTATAGTATCTCTGTTCTTAATCCCTAAGCTGTTTGGTAGCTCCGCTCCCCCATTGCTTTGAGATCTGGAACACTGCTTTCTCAAGATTGTTTCCCTCATTTCCTTTTCACCCCTCTGGATCTACTAGTCTACCTCAGGGATACAGCTTGGTTCAGTACCAGTGGGTCTTATTCTTTTAGTGGCTTCAAATACCTTTGAGAATCTGAAGCTAAAGCTGGAAATCCTGTTTTCTGAATAAGGTACATGTATCCATACACATGATTTTGCACACATGTTAAAGAGATTAATCTACCTCATGAAATCACTCTGTGAAGACTCCAACACTCAGCAGTGAACAAATCCTGTTGGTATTATATCCTGATTATCCGTTGAAGTTTCTTCCTCCTCTCCATCCCTCCACCATTGCTTATCATTTCTTTTCCATGAAATGACTCTAGTCTGGTGATTTACAGCTTTGTAGTTTAACATATATGGGTCAGACTTTTGGCTACACCACTTAATTAGCTGTATGTGCTTGAGTAATATATGTATACATATACATACATATAGATAGATATAGATATAGTCTGCATATATTCACCTACAGCAAAATAAGTTAGGATAATGATGGAGACACTATTGCAATATGTGTGTGTGTGTATGTGTGGATGTGTGTGACAGTACATATTAATGTATTAAAATACCAAGTAATCCATTAGTCAGGCTTTGAAAAATGCTTAATTATATTGACTGAGAACTTCTCAATTGTGTTTGACCACAGATTATTTTTCACAAAAAACTAATTAATATTATACTGGTTATCACATAAACTCTCCCTTACAAATCTCCCAGCACATTCTCTATATTGTCTAGGATTGACCTTTGTAAAACACAAGTTTCTTATGTGACTACCATGACTCACATTCTCTGAGAAGCCTATATAAACTTGATGTAATATTTATTCATACAATGGCCTCTAACTACTACCCTGCTTCTTTAAAGACTAGCTCCTGCCCCAGAAAACTATTTGTTTTTCTCTTCAAATAACTTTGTGTTATTTGTATTATTATTTGCACACATTTCCTTATGCTTAGAATGCCTACTGTCCTCTGGCACTCAGAAAACCCATAGCCCCACATGGCTTTCAACTGATATGTAAACAGAATTAACTTATCCTCCTTTTTTACACAAAGTGCTCAAAATTTTACTTAGGCGTATTTCTATTATGATATACATTGCTCTATAATTAGTTATACTGAATCTAGTCTCTTTTTTTTTTCTTTCTTTTTTTTTTTTTTTTAGAGAGAAATCACAAGTAGATGGAGAGGCAGGCAGAGAGAGAGAGAGAGGGAAGCAGGCTCCCTGCTGAGCAGAGAGCCCGATGCAGGACTCGATCCCAGGACCCTGAGATCATGACCTGAGCCGAAGGCAGTGGCTTAACCCACTGAGCCACCCAGGCGCCCTGAATCTAGTCTCTTGCATAAAATTTGATCTTCTGGAACAGCGCTGTCAGTATTTGCCAATATTTCATCATCTTTTGACCCTTCTTCCACTTCGTCCCCTTAGTCCCAACATATGCTTTATAAAATCCTGGCTCAGAATTATACCTCAAATAAAGTTCATTAAGGTACATGGATCCATGGTATTTATCTCCTACTTTTAAATACTGAAAGTAGATGAGGTACATAATTTATGATTAAAAAAATTAAGAATTAATCAGAATATCTAGTAATTTCTTGGTGACAATACAGTTTTAATAGGTAGGATATATGGCATGCCTGACCTATTAGACAGCCACAAAGTATGAATTCATAATGATAGTAAAGGGAATACACACATACATAATATATACTAGAAAAGCATTCACTGAAGACAACAAAACCTCTAATGCAGAAATGAAATCTTCAATATGTGTATGTATATACATTCATTTAATATATTATATATGTATACACACACACACACATATATATATATACATGTCCACATGGCAAGTTATACCCATATATATATATATATATATATATATATACACATACATGTCTACATGGCAAGTTAAACCCTTATATTTTATAGCACCTTTGCTTAAAATGTCAAATACAAGCAACATATGGATGATGTATCCTGACTTATTTTAAATCTTTTAACTTACTGAGAAGTTCAGCGAGTGGAATATTAACTAAATATGTAGCCATCCTGTGTTTGCAGAGTATTAGCATATGGTGCCAATAAACATAAAGTTATCCACAATAAATACAGGTTTTTAAAAAAATCTCAACAAACAAAAGAAGGCTTTAAAACTCTTCTCATGATCATCCGTACCTTCCTTCAAAACCATCTGCTTACTTCCTAAAATGCTTTTCATTATACCCACTTCCTCTACCTGTGTGAAAGGAGATGTGATGTCAGACTGGGGTTAAAAGGAAAGTGGATGTTCTTCTCTAATCACTACTAGAGGTTTTCTTTGAGGAGGTCAAGGCAGCTTACAAATGTTTCTATCACATACGTAGTAATCCTCATCTCAATCCTGTCAGGTAAGCAACTTGTATAAAACTTCTCATTTGAATTTCAGCAAAGCCGTCAGAATTTTAAATTAAAGGTTCTATCTTCACTTAGAGCTTCTACATGATTATTTTAATTTCATGTTCAATGACACTGTGATGTATATTTTTGATTTATATATACATATATCTTCTTATATATACATTCTATCTATCTATCTATCTATGTATAAAACCACATGTGCACCCAAACATATGTATAGTCTGGCTCAGCTGTAACTTTTTCATGTCTTCAGAGTGAGTTTCTGTTTCTTCATAGTAAAAATAATTTGGGGTAACTAAATGAAAGGATCCAGCTATTTCATGGCAATTTTATCCCATTGTCATACCCTAGGGTAACTAACTAGTCTTTTTAGATATTTCAAAAATGGGTTTTTGTTTTTTTCTTTACATCACTACTGTATTCCCTGCTTTAAAAAATAATAGCATCTTGTTTCCCAGGACCTCAGCCATCTTGTTTTACTTAGTTAATCTGAAACAGAGAAAATTCCAAATTCAAGCCCTGGATGATACAGGTCATGGCTCATGCTGTGGCAATAACCTACCAGCACCAATCAAATGTATGATAGATTTGAACCAGGTTGTTCTAGGCCTAAATAGGTGAATAATGCTTTTAAAATATTTTCATCAATGTGTTACTTTAATGTGGATAATCATAATATAAACAAAGAGAAATCTTACGTATATACTAGAGGGGTGATGCTAAGCAGTATGTGTATGTGTCTGTATACTGGTGTGTATGTGAATCCATAGTTTTGACTAGAAACACACTCCCACTCTTCCAGAACAGAAGAAAGGCAAAGAGAGAAATGCAAAAGTAAGTGGTAAGTAGTATTTCAACTGGTTTACCTTCATCTGAAAAGGAATGAGCGGAATCAAGAGTAACGATAAAAGTTGTCATAGGAAACTGTTCCTCTCCAGGCTCTTAGTCTGAGTACACTTACATGTTCAACTCTCATTGCAGCAAAATAATTCAACATGAAGAAATTTTAGAGTTTTATAAAGTTTCTATTTCAGTACCGGCTCTCAGGCCTGTGGCTCAGATCTCATTTAGGGAGCTGTTAAGGGAAACTAGTTTAGTATTATTCATAAGCTACAGAAGGCACCCACTTCCATAGTAACACTGGTGGTAGGAGATCAAAGAAACCAAAATGATAAAACAAGCGAGAATTCCAGAGATGCTCTTTCTGTTGAATAGCATGATGTTTCCAGACACAGAAACACCTTAGAATTAATTTCAGGTAAAACAAAGTCAACCGGGGTGCCTGGGTGGCTCAGTCGGTTGGGTGTCTGCCTTCAGCTCAGGTCGTGATCCCAGGGTCCTGGGATTGAGCCCCATATCAGGTTCCCTGCTCGGCAGGAAGCCTGCTTCTCCCTCTCCCACTCCCCCTGCTTCGGTTCCCTCTCTGGTTGTGTCTTTCTCTGTCAAATAGATAAAATCTTTAAAAAACAACAACAACAACAACAAAACAAAACAGAACAAAAACCAAAGTCAACCATTTCCCAGTCCCCAAACTACTTTATCTCATTCCATTTTCTTGTTTGGAACATAATACAGCCTATATGTGCCTCGTGACACTTAAATAAAAGTTGTCAAGTATATTGAAAAGTATGTATAATAAATGAAAGACATCAGTGAAACTTTAAGTGCCAACTCCACCCCTCCCAAAAATAGTATACACATGTCTGTATACGCAAGTGTATGTGTATACAAATATTTAAAGGAAAAAGTATTCTGAGAGTCAATAATTTAATATTTAAAAGAAAAAGCATTCTGAGAGGTGGAATAAAACTGGATCATATATTCATCTACCATATACTCCCTAATACCTGATGGTAAATTTTTAAAATAATTAATAATAAAAAAGTACTTTAATACCAAAAAAAAAAAAAGTGGATAACTTCCCACCATAAATATCAAAAGTGGCAGCTAATGGCTTGGTTTTCCTGTCCCCCAAAATAATGTGAATAGGACGTTAGCTAACAGAATCCTGATAATTCTTACTAATATCTTCTAAACCAGAGTGAAGGAGTTCAGACAGATAAACAAGGAACCCCAGAGAAAACTCAAGGTAAAATCTTTGAAAAGAGGTATCTTCAAAAAGCAGGAGAGGCTCAGAGATTTCTGGGGCACCATATTGAATTAGGGGAACAACTGCAAAGGCTTTAAGCATCCCACCCCAAGAGTAAATTCTAAAAAAACCCCAACCAATTAACAGTGTATCTGAACAGCGTATCTGTACAGAACTTCTAGAAATACTTGTAAATAGAAGCACAGAAATCAAGCTCTCCAACTCTAGATGAGAAGAAGAAGAAGGAGGAGGAGGAGGAGGAAGAGGAGGAGGAGAAACTGAATCAGAAACTGGGATTTCTGCCTCACGAAGAATGAAATAACTACACAATTTTATAAATATCACATATTAATAAGATAGACTTTATTCCAGGAAAAGTCCTTTGGTTCTATCTGGGTTTGGCTTTGTGTGTTCATTACAAGTGAATGACTATGCTTTCCTTTCTGATGATTAGGTCCCTGGTGTTGGGTGAGCATCCTTCTGTCTACCCTCTAAGCAGACCCTGATTATTTTTTCTCCCTTAATAGAGCAGCTTTGTCTCCAGCTTAAGCTAGGATGATAATAGTCCATTAAGATGTCATCCTGCTTAATGTACATTTTTGCCTTCTCCTGGAGTAGGAAGGGTACGTCACCCAGTGTACTCAATAAATTCTTTTGGTTCATTCAGATCCACACAGATATTCACTTTTTCACCTGTTTCCATTCTACTAGATGTAGTAGAATAAATCTAAAAAATTTCTCTGTTTTTATGCCACCAAATTGCCGAAGTACTTGATGAAGGAAATGAAATCATCTGATTTGACTTAGTGATATATTCCCAACAATTCAACCTAAAATAAACAGGAAGAACTTTTCTCCTTAGACCTGGTATTTTGTGAAGACAGCATATGGTGATCAGAGAACATTAGGAAAGCCATTAACAAGGCCCATGAACCACTTTACAAAATATTTTTGAAATGAAAATTAATGGGTAGTCTTTTCTGAGAGCTCTTTCATAGTTGAATGCAGCTGGATGAGATTCATTTGCAGAGAGAAATTTTGTTTATATTGCTTTTGACTTCATTAAGCAAAAATATTGAAAAACAACTAGCTATAGCTGACGCAAAGGAAACAAAAGCAGGAATTATTATACACGTTTTAAAATGCATTTGGAAGTAGATGATTTACATGAAATATCATCTCACTGCTGCCATGATCACCGAAACACCCAAACAACAAAGAACAAAACAAGAACACCCTCCACCCAAAACACACACACACTCACACACACATAATTTGCAGGAATAGTTTCAAAAAATCTATTCATTATCAGAAAGTAGGGAAGGAATGAAGGAAAGAAGGAAGAGAGGAAGGAAGGGGAAAGAGATTTCAAAAGGAAAAAAATTGGCTTATTCTAAATAGAATAGAAATTGAACCAAGGATATTTTTAAAGGCTGTTACTTCATTTGCAAAGGCATATTTATATTTCTGTACATTTTAACCAACAAACAGCACAGTTGTAAATACAGTGTGTCATTTCTGACCCAGAATTTCAACAGATTTATATATTCTCAATACAGTTTTCATTATTTTTGTATAAAATTCCTTCCTAGATTCTAGACATACTCATTTTGTATTACTTTTGAAAAGTTTTTAAAAGATTAGCTGTAATAGATACCATGATTGTATATATGTTATCATTCCTAGAAAATTTAGAGTTCTTTAAGAGAAAGGGTTAAGCTTTTATGAAGCTTTTAGTCCACCCCCTCCCCTTTTTTTAGGGTACTAATTAACCTTTAAATGATATCCTTTGATTCACCTCTATCTTTGTGAAAATTAATGATATCATTTCCATTTTTTCTTCTTTATCCTCCATTTGTTTGAAGTTGCAAAATTCCTACCTTGCAGGAACATAACATATTTACATAATACTATTCTCTCCCTTTTCATACCTTTTAGTCTTAGATCTACAATTAAATATATTCAGTGTTCACTGTCAAGCTTTTTGTCAAACTTCACCAAATAAAAACTAAGTTGGATAAAGCTCATCATCTAGTGAATACAGTATTCTCTAAGCTCTTTCAAGTTTAAAACTTTTTTTTTTTTTTTTTTAATGACTTTGACACCTGAAAGCAACAGCTTGGCTCACATAGCCTATCTTTGTGTTTTTAAAAACAGGTTTCCATCAATTGCTTTGTTTTGAATATTGCTGTGAAGTTTGATGATAACCTGATTGTGTTTCCTTTGGAACTAACTTGATATTTTTGCTTGGAAACCCAAACGACTTTTAGAAAAAATATGCATAAGGGCTAAAAATTATTCTAGGGTATATTTAAACATTAATGAAATGTGCCCTTCCAATATACAACTGAATAATTTTCCTGTTTGGTTGTTTTGGTTTCTTCTTCAAGGACTCCAGTTTTAAGAATTTCAATCCTCTTGCATAGCCATATCCATTAATTTTTTCTGTTTCTTCCTAAATCTTTGTTTTTAATATTATTTGGGCTTTTAATCCCTCTCCACACATTCATTTTATCAATGTC
The DNA here is from genome assembly GCF_009829155.1 of Mustela erminea. Classification (NCBI taxonomy): domain Eukaryota; kingdom Metazoa; phylum Chordata; class Mammalia; order Carnivora; family Mustelidae; genus Mustela; species Mustela erminea. The sequence continues at coordinate 52,061,267 of NC_045615.1, read as the reverse complement.
ACTCATAAAAAACCCCTCACGAGAATCTTTTCTTCTTTGGTACCTTTCTGTGTAACCTTTATTGCTGAGGTATCTTTTTTTCTCCTTTCTCTCTCTTCCTTCTTTTCTGACCTACTCAGTTCTGATTTCACACCTTTCTCTTTTGCCCATTTCTATTTTTAGTTCCACTGACTCAAAATATATTCATTTTCATATCTACAAGTGATTTAAAAAAAAGATATTTAATTAAGTTTGGAGTGTTTTGTTTCAATTTTCCTCTGTTCACTGGTTGTTTTGTGTGTATGTGGGAATGTAGGGGGAGAATTTTCATCAGTTAAAAAATGTTGATACTTAATAACTCTTTTCTTTTTGTGGTGGGTTAGTATGGGTGTTATCTATAATATTCTTTTCATTTGAAAATATCTTTTTTCTTTCTCCTAAACAAGCAATGGCTGGTGGGAGGCCAAAGGAAATTTTAGTGGCTTTGTATGTTTCTTTCTTTGTTCATGTACACTGTCTTGTGTTGTTAAAATGAAATTTCTTTAACTGAGGGTATCTTGGTTTTTAATGTAGCAGGGTTCTCTGACACAGTGATCCTCTTTTATTTTCTTTAGGGCCTTTAATTTCAACTTTTTAATTCTTTTTTTTCCCTTCAACTTTAAAGGCTCCAAGGAATATTCCATATCCTTTTAATTTGCCCATTCTTGCATAGAAATAGTATCTTCCCATGATTGTTAATGTTTGGTCTCACATAATTTCAAGCATCTTCCTTCTATTCACCTGTTCTTAGATCTATTCTCAGTTATTTCCTTAGACGTGTTCTCAGTTTTGATATTGGGATTGTCTCTTGTGGGGGTGATTTTATCCATGGTCTGCCACCCCTAACCTTCCACTTTCTCTCTTTTTGTTTCACAGTCCTTGTCTCCCTACTTCAGTGTGGGCTCCGGAGCCAGCTCTGCTCTTATGGCTATTTATATTCTTACGCTCAGTTAATTTTAAGTTTATTGCATGTCTTGCATATTGGATATGCTAAAGATGTTTTCTGTGGGTAGTTATGCTGCTTGCAGTCTACAGGGTTCTGGAGGATGTTTGCAGAGATTTGGATATATAAATCCACTATTATCCTATGGCAATTTTGCCTGAGTTGTTGTGGAGGTGATATTTTGTGAAGGTGTGAATTTTAAGAAAATACCTGAATCAAATGCCAGAATAAGGCATTTCAAGATTTGCTTTAAGAGAAAGCCAAACAGAGAAACAAGCAGTAACAAGTAAACTGAGGGAGCATATGCTAAGGAACTAAGAATAAACAGGGATCAGTGCCGTAAGAACAGGGCTATAAATGGAGAGTGGTAGGGATGAGGCTGAAGACTACATAGGACCCTTGTTTTCTGTATATAGGGATTTACCTATTCTGAATATTTCATATCAATGGAATTATAAATGTGACCTTTTGTGACTCGCTTCTTTCAATTAACATAGTGTTTTTTTTTTTTAAAGATTTTATTTATTTATTTGACAGAGAGAGATCACAAGTAGGCAGAGAGGCAGGCAGAGAGAGAGAGAGAGGAGGAAGCAGGCTCTCCGCTGAGCAGAGAGCCCGATGCGGGACTCGATCCCAGGACCCTGAGATCATGACCTGAGCTGAAGGCAGCAGCTTAACCCACTGAGCCACCCAGGCGCCCAACATAGTGTTTTTTAAAAAGATTTTATTTATTTATTTGACAGAGAGAGACCCACAGAGAAAGTGAACTCAAGCAGGGGGAGTGGGAGAGGGACAGGGAGAAGCAGACTTCCTGCCCAACAGGGAGCTTGATATGGGCCTCAACCCCAGGATCCTAGGATCAGGACGGGAGCCCAAGGCAGATGCTTAAGGACTGAGCCACCCAGGTGCCCACTTAGCATAATGTTTTTAAAAATCATGAAGCTTACAGCATGTATCAGTACTTAATTTTTATTTTTAAGATTTTATTTATTTATTTGACAGAGAGAAAGATCACAAGTAGGCAAAGAGGCAGGCAGAGAGAAGGGGAAGCAGGCCCCCCGTTGAGCAGAGAGCCCGATGTGGGGCTCAATCCCAGGACCCTGAGACCATGACCTGAGCTGAAGACAGATACTTAACCCACTGAGCCACCCAGATGCCCAGTACTTCATATCTTTTAATGACTGAATAATACTTCTTTGTGTATATATCATGATTCATCATAAATCAGGTGGCGGACATTTGGGTTGTTTCCACTATTGGTTGCTGTATATTGTGTTGCCATATAAATATGCAATGTATGAAAATCTGAGCACTGGAAGTAACTGAATAGAAAGTATCTGAGGGTTTTGAGAAAAGAGATATGAACTAATTTACATTTTGAAAAGATTATGTTTGCTGCTGCTAAAGGGACAAGAGATGGGAGGCAGAGAGACTGGGGTTACTGGAGTACTCTAACTCACATTTAACAGCGACTTAGACTAGGACAGGAGCAGGAGTCATGGTGAAAAGTCATACTGCTGAACATAAGTTTTGAAGTAGTACCTACCACACTTACTGAATGAATGAGTGAGAGTACAAAAGAAATTAGTTTCAAGAGTGATCCTTGTGTATAGACTAAGCATTTGGATAAATGGCATGTAATTTGTTAAGGTTAGAAAAACAGTAAGGAGGGAACAGATTTGTAAAAAAAAAAAAAAAAAAAAAAAAAACAACTCTTTTTTCTTTGGTAACAAAGTTTGGAATTCTTGTTATACATACCTTTGGAGATGGATAATGAATGAGTGAATCTGGAGGACAGCAGAGATATTGTGGTGAATTTAAAATTTGGAAGCCATGGGAATAGATGGAATCATACGTAGTGAATGCAGAGATGAAGTCTCACACTAAATGCTAACCCACTATATCATTTAAATGTCTGGAAGAGAAGTAGGAGAAAGACACTTGAAGTAGGCAGAAAGGGGGGAAAACTAACTAAAACTGGGAGCAAAATGAAGTACAGTTTCAAGACTGAGCAACCAACCAGATTAGTCATTTTTTTTAAAGATTTTTATTTATTTATTTGACAGAGAGAGAGATCACAAGCAGGCAGAGAGAGAGAGAAGGAAGCAGGCTCCCTGCTGAGCAGAGAGCCCGATGTGGGGCTCAATCCCAGGACCCTGAGATCATGACCTGAGCTGAAGGCAGCGGCTTAACCCACTGAGCCACCCAGGCGCCCCTTGATTAGTCATATTTTAATGTAATGTAGGCACAGAGAATTCCACAAATTTCACAATGGAGGTCATTAGTAACCGTGATAAAAGAAATTTCAGTGGACAGGAGTGGGTTGAAGAGAGAAAAGCAAGTGAAGAATTACAGAATGCAAGTTTGGGCAGCTTACTTAAGAGTTTTGCTCTGAAGGGGAGGGGATGGACGTGGTAGTCCTGTGAAGACTGTATGGTATTTGTAGAGGTAATAGTGTTGGAATGTAAGAGGTAATACAACATGTTGGCCTCCTGTGGGGAAGGATGACACAGAAAGGGCAAATCTTAGTATTTGTGCATGTATACATGCGTGACTCGCTTGTGGTTAAGATAATCACAGAAGTACCACGAAGGTGAGATCCTAGAGTGGCCTTAGGTAAGCATGGAAGCAGTGCCCAGTCAGCCACAAACGTGAAACAGGGCACGGGTACCTCGGTAGTTGGGTTAGTAGTGCCAGTGATGGAAAATGAGGGGGGCTTCTACTGACTGCATCTGTTTCCAAATTAAACACAAAGAACGCTAAGAGACAATAGTAGCATTCCTGGGTAAGGCCGGGAACCCACTTAAGACTTGTGATCACAAACTTAAAGAAAAAAAAAAAAGAACAGACTTCTCTATCATCTGGGAAAGAAGATAGATGCTGTATTATAAAATACAGGTCTATAATCCTTTATTACCAACCCTAGAATGTGATCTAAGTATTCAGAATACTTAGGTTTTAGAAAAGCGATAATGTGCATATACCATATTTTATATAACACTATCAGTGCAGCAGTAACACCCCAAATCAAGCTTATTACTATTTCTATGGCAAAGATATCAATAGCTGGAAATAAGTGTGATGAAAAAGACATAAAGACAAACAAATGAGTGAAGGAGTATCATCTAGTTTTTAAAGCTTTTCAGATTCCGCAATTGTAAATAAAGGCCTTTAAGTCTTTAATAGGTGGTATTTCCTTGATTCACTAGTTGCTGAAGATGTTAATTGAGGCTGCAAGTACAAAAAATGTCCCTGATTAAGTAAAATTATGGAAATATCACATACTAAATTACCTTCTTGGAGACTACTGATGTATATTAGCATAAGTGCTCTGAGAAGACACAGCTATTTATCTTTAATTCTTAAACAATCTTTCAGGTTTGTTCCTCACCCTCCTCCCCCTGCCCAGCACTGCTACTAACATGTCCCAATTAATTTTTCCATAAATTGGAGATTGCTCAAAATAGTGAGGTGAGATTAGAAAAGGAAACACTTCCACAAATGTATGCAAGTTATTCCCAGATAAAATGTGTCCAGTAATTGTGCAGCCATAGCCATGGAAATTGAATGTACTTCATCATGTTTTGCATATTTCTTAATTTGGATAGAAGTAGGGAAAAATGAGATGTAAATCAGTAGGACCATTTGTGCGAGATGGCTATGCAGTTTTACAATACTACATGATGTTAGAGAAAGCTAAAGGGTCAAATGACTATGATTCTCTGAATAAATGACCCAAACCAATAATGAATCAATTAAGTGTGAATCAGAAGCTTTACTGATAGAGACTGCACTTCAGTTGAGCATAACAATAAATACAAATAGAAGGTAAATAACACTAATGACTTGTGATTTGGACTTTTTTGATAGTCTGAATTACGCCCCCCCAAGATAGGTAGGTCCTAATCTAGAACCTATGAATGCTATTTCAGATGGCAAAAAGGGCTTCACAAATGTGATTGAGTTACGCTTCTTGAAATGGAGAGATTATCCTGAGTTACCTCATCTGCTTAACAGGGTATTTTCTGTTTTGACCAAGCTCCTAAGATGGGAAGATTATTTCTGGTTTTCAGATATTCCTTTGTAAGGGTTAGCTTTACAAATATTGTGTTAACAACTGTGAACAAGGAGAAACACAGCTAGAATGAAATCACTGACTCCATCAACTACGTTAATGTCAGGTATTAGGGGGCTATTACACACAAGGTTTTTGTCTTTAAATAAGATAGCCAGGCAATTTTTATTATATTGTGATGTCACACTATGGTTAAACTTAATTTAGCCATGTGGAATAAAAATTACATCTTCAAGTTTTTGATATACTAAAAATAGTTCTCCTCAAAAGGCTCAATAATGAGATAATCTTTTTGGATTAGTTATTACTTTTTACCTCTATTGGATAAAATTATCATGAAATAATATAGTAACATTATTTTAATGATTTCCATTAGTGGAAAGGTTAAGGAAAACAGCAGGTCCTCTACACTGTGTATTGAAAACTGCCAAGACCATGGAAAGAACCAAATAATTTGGCAGTACAATATCAATAATTTGATATATAAAATATATCAAGAGTGAAAGTATTCACCTTGTTCCAGAAATTTTACCTCCTAGAATCTATCACACAGAATTACTTACATATTGCACAAAAACATGTGTACAAAGATTTTTACTTGAGTGCTACTTGAAAAATGGAAATATTTAGAAACATTTAAAACATAATAATCCCAGTGTCTACCATTAATATTCATGTGATCTAATGGATGAAATTATGGACTTGGAAAGGTTCTACCATCCACAGGCCAGGTAAATTTGAAAAAGTCTCATAAGCTCTCTGAATCTTAGTTTTCTTGTTAATAAATTGGGATTAGTAATATTTTATAGAATTGTTGAGTAAATTTAGTGACCCAGCATAGAGCTGTCATGGTAGATTCTCAAAGTATTCTGTCTTCTTCCCTTCATTCTCTTTTATTTGTTATGAGACTTGGTATTCTGGTACAAATGCTATGAGTACTCACTAAATATAGTTTTCAGAGCACCAATTGAAGCAGAAAAAATTTAATATTTTATGAAATTTTAACAATTAACATGTTCACTATTATGCAAAGGCATTTAATATCCTATTTATTCTTAAAAATGTTGTTCTACCAGAAACTACAACTTCGATTCTTATATGATAGTTAATTTTACATGTGAATCCAATCTAAATTTCTTTAGTTCAATTGCATCGTTTGGTTCCACTTCACTTGCTCTATCATATGCTTGTACTATCAATCGTTAACGAAATCAGAAAACAAGGGCTGAAATGAGGCTTACTGTGGCTTTATTTTATAAAAGAAAAGAGGCAATTAATATGCTTATATGTTTACCCATAAAAGTTTTATATTTTATATACAACTTTTGTCCTGGCTTCACATTCTAATGATGAGTTAATTTTAATTCAGAGTTAAAGTTTATGCTGACTATAGATGGGAAATGTTGTAATAGTTATGTGATATGAAACATATGCTTGTTAGCTTAACATTACTAAACCAAAGTAAATATGTTTTTATCCAGTGCTAAATGCTTAATTATTAGCAAAAGTATTTTAGCCTTGCATTTTCAAATTTTATTGAACATTTAATTGATGAAAATTGGAACTAGTTGGCAGATTTATTATGGTTTAACAAGATATGAAAAAATAAAAGAAATTGTTAGAGTTAAATTGATATTAAAACTAAATATTAAATTTTCTCTATAATACAGTTAAAAGTTAATTTTTTGTGTTAGAGAACTGTTAACTAAAGAGCATTTTAATCATTTGTATTTTTCTAAGTTACTAAGCTACCTTAAACCAAAGGATGAGGCTACCTTACTTGATCATATTCAGATTTAGAATATACATTTCCTTTATTACTAAGGTAGAGTCTTCTCTCTCCTGGAACATGTAAGTTCTATCAGAATCGTTACCCTACAACTCAACTCATAGTATTATATAATTTTCAGCCACGTTTTAAACTTACTTTGAAAATTTTATATCAGATTAAAAGAAAAGAGTTCTTACATGGAATGGATTCAATATCTCGACTAATAGAGCCTCTGGTCACAAAGAAAACACGTTGCTATTCTCACTCACATAATTACCTGTAGTGAGAGTTTCTAAATCTAAATAGAATTATCAGCCCTTTCAACTTTGAGAACTTTTCTAACACAGCTACCCATTAAACATCTCAGCCAAGTGGAAATCAATTTTTTAGAGCCCTGATTTTTTTATTCCAATGAGTATAATATTGTTACATTTAACTAAAACTCTTATATGGCAATGTAAATCTATTTCCCCTTACTGCCCTTTAGAATTATTTTTCAGAGTATCCAAGAAAATATCGACTGACCATAAAACTAGAGAAAAACTATTCCAGATTAATAAAGTTTGTGTCTAGTTAAAAAAATGAATGGGTATATAAATTTTTTTAAGTTTTCTTTTTTTTTTTTTTTTTCTAATTTGACAGAGAGAAATCACAAGTAGGCAGAGAGGCAGGCAGAGAGAGAAGGGGAAGCAGGTTCCCCGCTGAGCAAAGAGCCCGATGCGGGGCTTGATCTCAGGACCTGAGATCATGACTTAATCTGAAGTCAGAGGCTCAACCCACTGAGCCACCCAGGTGCCCCTGGAAATATAAATTGTTAAAGTATTTTAAGAGAGCAACTTGGCAGCATGTATCAGAGAACTAACAAATCTTTACTCTTCATTTCAGCAATTCCATATCTTATGACTATTTTAAAGAAATTTACCATAAACATCAAAAAGAGTTGTAATGAGAGATGTTCACATCAGTGTTGTCTACAATATAAAACTAAGAAATATTTCAGAAGTCTAAGCTAAAGGAATAGATTTATAAACTTTTTTACATTTTTTACATTTACACTGTGGAAGTTTGTTATATAAAACTGCTACTGAAAAATTCTGTAGCATGAAAAATACTAGTAAATGAAAAATAGTATAAAGGCAATTTAAGGGCACCTGGGTGGCTCAGTGGGTTAAGTCGCTGCCTTTGGCTCAAGTCATGATCTCAGGGTCCTGGGATTGAGTCCCGCATCGGGCCTGCTTCCCTCTCTCTCTCTGCCTGCCTTTCCATCTACTTGTGATTTCTCTCTGTCAAATAAATAAATAAAATCTTTTTTTAAAAAAAAAGGCAATTTCAGAATTTATTATATCACTCTCACTCTAAATTCAATATTATTCTAGTCTATTGTTAGTCATCTCCATCTTTGTAGCAGGGTGACTCATCATCCCAGTTTGCCAGGTACTGATACATTTCCCAAGATGTGAGACTCTCATTGATAAAAGCAGAAAGGTCCTTGACAAACTAGAATGTTTGGCCACCCTATGTTTTAGGAACTTGAAAAATATTTGATAAATTAATTAGTAAGTGAAGACAAAGTTCTGTACATGGTATAATTAAATTACCATATCATGTTTTATTGCATAGAAACATGGATAAGAGTAATGCATACACATTTTGGAAGAGGCTATGTTAAAAATAAGGAAGAAGTTTTTCCTTTTTTTTCTAAACTTTTCTAAATATTAAAATTTTATATAATGAGTTCTTGTTTTCTATGGGGGAAAAATTAAAAGCACACCTGAATTTTGAGCAAGAAAAGAGACATCAACAAAACAATGACAAGTCAAGTATCTTGTCGCAAAGAACATTTTAAAATAAGGACAGTTATTATAATTTTCATTTTTTCTATTTAAATTTTGTTAGTTAACATACAGTGCATATTATTCAGCCATAAAAAGATTAAAATCTTGCCATTTTCAACAACATATATACATAGAGATAATATAATGGTATGTGAAATTAGAGAAAAATGTAGAGCATATGATTTCATTCACATATGAAATTTAAGAAACAAAACAAAGAAAGAAGAAACAAGGGGCACCTGGGTGGCTCAGTGGGTTAAGCCGCTGCCTTTGGCTCAGGTCATGATCCCAGGGTCCTGGGATCAAGTCCCGCATAGGGCTCTCTGCTCAGTGGGGAGCCTGCTTCCTCCTCCTCTCTCTCTGCCTGCCTCTCCACCTACTTGTGATCTCTCTCTGTCAAATAAATAAATAAATTCTTAAAAAAAAAAAAAAGAAAGAAGAAGAAACAAACCAAAAACCAGACACTAGACACTTAACTAGAGAGAGAGCAGACAGGTGGTTACCACAGGACAGGAGGATAAGTGCTCATCACTTATCATGATGAGCACTGAGTAATGTATAGAATAGTTAAGTCACTATATTAAAACCTGAAACTAATATAATACTGTATCTTAAATATACAGGAATTTAGACAGATGGGTAGATAGGTAGGTAGATAGATGATAGATAATGGATATGTGACAAAGTAAAATTAAATTACTTATAGATTAGTTTAGATAGATTATAGATTATACTTATAGGTATACTTATATAACTTGTACTGTGTTCATTATCAGTGTACAGAAATGCAGTGGGTTTCTGTGTATTTGTTTTGTGTCCTCTAGCCAGATTGAATTCATTTATCAATTCTAATAGTTTTTTGGTAGAGTCTTCAGGGTTTCTTTTCTTTTTTTTTTTTTTTTTAAGATTTTTATTTATTTATTTATTTGACTCAGAGAGAGAGAACACAAGTAGGCAGAGAGGCAGGCGGAGGGAGAGGGGTGACAGGCTCCCCACTGAGCAGAGAGCCTGATGTGGGGCATGATTCCAGGACTCTGAGACCATGACCTGAGCCAAAGGCAGAGGCTTAACCCACTGAGCCACTCAGGTGCCCCCAAGGGTTTCTGATATGTAATACCATGTCACCAGAAATAGTTTAAGTTTTGCTTCTCCCTTACAAATTTGGATGCTTTTTTTTTTTCTTGTCTGATGGCTGTGGCTAGAACTTCCACTATTATGTTGAATAAAAGTGAGGAGAGTGAACATTTTTGTCCTGTGCCTGACAATTGGGGAAAAGCTATCAGGTTCTCCCCATTGATTATGATGTTAGCTGTGGGCTTTTCATAATGGGCCTTTATTATGTCAAGGTATGTTCCCTCTAGACCTACTTTGTTGAGGGTTTTTATCATGAAAGGATGCTTTACTTTGTCAAATGCTTTTTCTGTATCTATTGACATGGTCATATAGTTTTTGTTCTTTCTCTTATTGATGCGATGCATCATATTGATTGATTTGCAAATATTGAACTATCCTTGCACCTGGGCTAAATCCCATTTAATCATGGCGAATGATTTTTAATGTATTGTTGGACTTGATTTGCTAGTATTTGCATGAGGATTTTTGCACCTATGTTCATCGGAAATACTAGCTTGTATTTGTCTGTTTTTGTAGTGTCTTTATCTGGTTTTAGTATCCGGGTTAATGCTGACCTCATAGAATGAATTTTGAAGAAAAAAAATCCTCTCAGGAGTGGGAGAAATATGGTGATAGGGTAAAAGGATACAATTTTCAATTTTAAGATAAGGTCTAAGGAACCAGGGTGTAACACGATGACTACAGTTAATACTGTACAATAGGGGCGCCTGGATGGCTCATTCAGAAGAGCACTGACTCTTGATCTCAGGGTCATAAATTTGAACCTCACATTGACTGTAGAGATCAATAAATAAAATAAGTAAGCTTAAAAAAAAAAACTCTAACAAGACAAACAAAAACCCCACTGTATTACATATTTGAGATTTGCTAATAGAGTAAAACTTAAATGGTCTCATATACATACATAATTTTTAAAAATAAATAAATAAAGTGATGGATGGGTTAATTAACTCTATGAGAGGAATCTTTTCACAATGTGTGTGTATGTGTGTGTATATATATAATGAAATAATTAAAACATATAATATATAATATATAATATATAATTATACACACATACACATACACATACACATATGTGTGTGTATATGTGTGTGTATATATACACATATATATATATATATATATATATATATATATATATATAAAACTACCATAGTGGACATTTTAAGTATCTTATAATTTGACTTGTCAATTGTACCTCAATAACCTGATTTTTTTTAATCTCATACGTTCATTCTTAATCATTTTTAGTATTGGATACATTTGATAATCTGATAAAACCATAACCCCCTTCCCAGGGTGGAGAATTTTATGTGATATAATAAATAATTTTATGTGATGCCATATATAATCACATAAAATTACTTATACAATTTTAGCTCATTTGGACAATAATACTGAGGATATTTGCCCAAAACATGAAAAAGAAAATTAACTTTCTCCTGAATATACCATCCCACATATTTGATACCATATTGTAATTAAATGAAATGATACACATGTAGAACTCTGACTTTCTCAATGCAAAGACTCTGTGGTCCCAGTGGTCTCAATTAAATTTCAAAGCAACTCATGCTTTAATTTAAAAAGCAAGCAAAATATGGAAATACATGTTCAGACTTTTTACTTCACTTTGTTGTAGAGATACAACTTTTTCCTTGGCAATGGGTGAAAACAGCTAAAGATACAATTAAGCAATACCATGGTCAGATGACAGAAAACTCAAGGCATGAGTGTTATAATAAATAAATGTTTTTAACGAAGCAAACCATTCTAACTAATTGATTTCATTATAGGATATTTAAAAAAGAATTTATATTGTTACACAATTCCTTTGATTTCAAGAGAGTTAGGACTAGAGTATTAGCGTATGATCTGTGAACCCAGAGAACCCACTTAACCACAGAGATTGTTTCAGATGCGTATGAGATTCAAGTTTGTCTAATTCTTCCAAAGTATTTGAACTCAAGGGAGAGTAAAGCCATAGCAGATAGCCACCACCAGGACAAATACAGGAAGACAGGTCTGGTTATATGGTTTGGCAAGTTTTTCCTGGAGTTCATAGTGTGTGAGCAATAAATAAATTCTATTTCTTTCTTTCTTTCTTTCTTTTTTTTTTTTTTTTTTTTTTTTTTTTGCCAGTGGGCTTTAGATTTCCTCGTACTTATCAATAGATATGGTCTTAACTGCTGTGCTAATATCACACAGCTAGTAAGTGACAGAGCTGAAATTTCAGTGCATGTTTTCTGACTCTGGAACCTGCAAGATTATTTCAAATCTATAATTTGAGAGAAAACGAAATCAATGGCTAGATTAATAAAACAATTTACTCAGTGTTTCCCTAAACCATCAGGCCTTCACTACTGTGAGGCCAGACCACTGGTGTCCTTGGCGACAACGGAGCCATATCCATATCCTCTCCAACTTCCCTAGGCTACGAGGAGTTAAAAATGTTCCACACATAAGAGCTTCTTCCATAAAGCTGTCTCCTCCCAGCAGTTATCAGGACAAAATGTGTCCCCTTGCTTTTTAAGAATGACCAGTTATAATTTTAAGGATCTCTATGCTAGGGTCTCTGACCTTACCAAGAAAAGCCCGGTACCTCCCACCACAAGTAATTTTCTCATACAAGGTTACACAAAATTAAGGAGAGTCTTACAATTAGGGCCCATATCTTTGGACCCCTGTATTTTATTCTTATCATACCAAACTTTCAGCTCACATATTACGAGTAGCTTTTAACCCTCTCACTAGGGGGATAATGCCTCCTAACACACCAGATCTTTCACTGCCTTGATACATAATTATTTTGTTTTAATACTATTAAGTAATAGTGTTAAATGTTTCCAAACAACTCCTACTGCAGAAGATAGTACATCCCAATATTAATAGTCATAGCTTCTCGAATATAGAAATATGATTTCAAAGAGACACGGTATCAAATACAATAGGGCTAGTTTATAATTATCAAGACAGTGATGCATAGCTAAGATATGATGGATAAACCTTTTTTGAAGCTTTCAGAGTTTTAGCTGCATGATCTTTTTTAAATAGCCACATCTGTTATAAAATAATCCTGTGAAGAGGATAACCTACCTGTTCACTGACTATCCATCTGGTAACAATGTGACAAACAGAAACAGAAATGGTCAATTGGAGAAGAAGAATGCATTTGCTGCCAGTCTGACACTTAGAGCAATGCGTTCAGACCTTCATATTCACTGCAAGACATGAGACTGACACTGATGGGTGCACAGAAGTCATAATGACCTCTTGAAAGAACATTATCATTTCAGGCCCTAAAAATCTCTCTGAGAAAGGTAATTTACTAGATGGAATCAGTGTAATCTAAAAGAGTTTGGGACTTTCTGGCTCCTGGCTTCTCATTCCCCATCTCCAGCTTGTGGGATGAGGGCCTTTATCTCATCAATCTCCAAGCCTTTCGGAGAATGCACAACGCAGTGCAAATGTACACTGTGATGTAAGGTTAATTTGTTTCCCCCAGTGCCAGACCCAGATTCAGATTTAAGCCTCATACTCTTCTGTGACACTATAATATGATATATGATTATATGAAAGAAATACTTGTATAACTCTTTAAATAGCAAGAGTTGAAGCTTAATGTTTCTTAATTGCAAAATCACGTTATCATGTTTTTAATAGAATAAATATTTTAAAAAGAATTGATCGATGGACCATCAAATCTTCTAAAACCAAAAAATCTAAAAGACAAGAGAAATGCTGGAATTATTTGTTAAGCCCAGGTATTTTTGCCTATTGTGGCATTATGGCCAGAAATCTAAGAGAGGGGAAAATGCTAGAATTGTTCATTATGCTGAGATATTTTTGCATATTATAACATATAGTAGAATAATCCCTGGGTGATATGAAATGATATCAAAGCAAATGTCATATATCAAAGAATCAACATATTTAATGTATTAAACTTTTAACAGCATATCATATATTTAATATATGACATGTATTATTATATAAATTTTGGTATTATGTAACTCTTGTTTATATAAGACCCTGCTCGATTACTTTGTTTCTGTGAAAATCACTTCTCTGACTTTTCAAGATAAATTAAAGTTCCTTATCTCTTTTTCTGGAAGTCAGCTCTTCTCACAATGATGTGGCCTATCTTAGTTTTGAAAAATAAATAAGTAAAACTGAGTTAGCATATGTAAAGCATCTGTCAAAGTGCTTGTCAATGGTCAGTGCTCAGTCAAGGTTGAGTCTTCTCTCACCTTGCTATACCTGCCAACAATGACGTTCAAACACACGAACACATTTTGTATGTACCCCTATGGAATGGATGAAACGGGAAAGCGAAAGAGACAGGGAGGAAGAGAGATTTCTCCTCCTACGAGGAAAGTGAGCCAATAATCTCAACTCCACTGATAATCAGAGAATCTACTTGCTTTGGAAAGAGTACAGATTCCCTGTCTAGGCAAGAAGTGGTCAGACTTGAGTGGCGAGACGCTGCACTTGGCTGCACTTCCCAGGAGGAAGTTGTGAGTAAGGCAAAAGGATCATTCTTTCAGGACCTCTCATTCCTTCAGGGCTGTGGAATGAGTAATATTTAATGGCCAACTTTCTGGGAAAAAAAAGTCTGCAGCATTTGTCATGTAAATACCCCCACCATGGCTGGCTATTAATATGAAGTCACCCAAAACAAAACTGGAAAAAATGCACTCCCAAGCCTCTGACCCTGGCACATACTGTGCCAAGACCATTCAGCAGAGCTTCATCCTAGAATTTGGCTGTATTCAGGGGATTTACCAAATGGCTTTGCTGGCACCAGTGTGAGAGATTTTGTGCCATTTGCTTTTCTGATACAGCCTTTAGTCAACTTGAGTTATTAATTAATTTTTGGTTCCAGTCACTGTTACATTTTTTTGAAGATTAGATGAGTTGGTATTTCCGATAAAATATAGGAATTAAAAATAATGATTATTTTAAAGTGTGAAGCATATTTTATATTCTTCTCAGGTATTATCTATTAAAATCACTGAATTTATAATACAAAGTGGAATTTAAGATTAACAACCTATTTACCTATCCATACTTTCCTTTATGCTTTATTACTGGGTATATTCCAATTTGCTTTCTTCTTCTCTTTGTGCATCTGCTCTAATTTCCTTATTTGAAATGCAACTGTGGATTGTTTTCTATGGCCTTCAAACAGCAAGAAGGCATGTCTTCAAACATGTGCAGGTTTTAAGTACAACCTCATTGTATCCTCAGACATTTGGATAAAAGAGAAGAGGTTTCTTCTACTAGCCCCTGAAATTACATGTTGATCCAACAATCAAATCAGTTCAATTTAGTAATGTTTACAATTTAAAAATCTTTACTGGGACTTCCTAAGGAAATTGAGAATATTACCTTAGTTTGAAACAAGAAAACACACATTTAATTCACAACATATTTAAATCATAACAAAATTCTATGATCACAAGTTCTTGTATATCTTATAAACTGCTTTATATCTAGGATCTAGCACAATGTCTATGAAGATCATACTAGATGCTCAACAAACATTTGCTTTTTTTTAAAGATTTTATTTATTTATTTGGCAGAGAGAGAGAGAGAGATCACAAGTGGGCAGAGAGGCAGGCAGAGAGAGGAAGGGAAGCAGGCTCCCTGCTGAGCAGAGAGCCAGATGCAGGGCTCCATCACAAGACCCTGAGATCATGACCTGAGCCAAAGGCAGAGGCTTTAACCCACTGAGACACCCAGGCACCCAACATTTGTTAAATAAATAAATTAATTTCATTGTCTGTGGTCTTTAGAGTTGTCAAAATTACACAGAAAAATCAATACACTGAGACCCATAGGGAAAAAACGATGCAATCATTTTCTTAAATGCCTAACCATCCTTCTTCAAACTGCCTAGTAAAGAATGCAATATAGTGACTATATATTCTTCAAATTGAAGTGAGATATCTGAGAAGCATCTTTCTTTTTCTGGAAAAGCATTAAACTGTGGGAGAAATATGGGGCTAGAGATCAGGTTTAGTGGTAAATTTAATTTACATCGAGTAAGAAAAAAACAACAACAAAAAGAACCACGGACATCACTTCAAGAGATTAAAAATTTATTAAATTCTCAATAGTGAAAATACTTTCATGATAGAAAACTTACAACTCTGTTAAGTCCATGTAGACTAAGAGAAGTGAGTACGGCTGAGCACACATACAAAGTTCACAAATACAAGCTAGAAGAATAATCAGAATTGACCCTAAGGTAACTACATTCCTCATGAATATTTTTTTTTAACGTTACAGTTTTTTTTCAGTAGTTACAATACTGGTTTTTTGAGAGGAGCCTAATGAATTTTATAACAATTGCCTAGGATAAATTTTTTTTATAGATACAAAATCAAGTAGATACAAAAAGAAGAAAAAAAATACACCCTCTCTCAAGAAATCTAACAAATCTCTTAAAAGGCCATCTGTTCCCTGCCGAAAGTGCTGTGACTCAGTCGTGACACAAACGCTGCATTTAATTTTTCAGCCTGAGCATATTGATTATTTTATCTATTATGCTGCAGAGTGAAGCCAGTTGGCCTTACTCTAAAAGTAGGTGCAATGGAAAGTGACAAGAGTTTTATTACTTCTAGAGGTACCTGGTGGAGCTCTGGGAAAAATTACAAATTTCCAACGCAAAGAAGTCATAAAAATTTATGAGACACAACAAAGAGGAGAAAAGGCACCCAGCAGCTGGAAAGGTGACAAATTCTGAAAGGGATCTCAAATATAAGTTTAATGATCTTCAAGTCTGTGACATTTCATTATTACCTTCTGGTAAATATAGGAGAGAGGTAGAAAGCATTTATTGCTCACTGGACCACAAAAAAAAATCATTATTTTACAGGTAAAATCAGACGCAGTCATGCATAAGCATGTATGTTCCAAGCTTAAATTAAGATTCTGACAATAAACATGTTTCACTAAAGTGCATTAATTACTACTTATTATATAGAAATCACAAAATGTAACTGCAGAATGTAATGCTGAAAATGAGGAAAAATAGAAAAGATATATTTCATTTTATGAGTATAATACCACAAATGAAATAAATTCCAGATATTATTTCTAAATTCTAAAAAAATCTAATCAGTGTTTAGGTGTCAACAATGTAAATCAATACATTTGGGACCCAAGTGGTCAGAGTAAGACTGTGGCATTATTTGTGCATCTAGAAATGGTGAAGAGGTGTGACAAGTGAATGTGAAGTTGTCATGAAGCATTGGACAGCTGTCGCTAGAATCTCCCAAATCACTTTGTAGTTAACAATCGTACCTCTCACAAGTGGTTCGGAAAAGTCCCGTATTTACTTTAGGAGAGTGGCTCATCCTTTAAAAGTTAAGAAAATGAAAAGATACCTGATCTGACAGGAAATCCAGTTCTTTATACGGGGTTTGCCCTCTTCTACCTGATGCAATTTTGTCCAGCAAAGGAGTAATCATAATTGGGAATTTCAACTGACTGCCTTATTCTTATGCATATGTAGGGCTAGAAGACCAGACAGTAACATAGCACTGTGAGTGCATACCCTTTCCCTTCATGGGAGATGTTGATAGTTAATACTGAAATAGTACATTTCTATATTTGAAAGAGATCCTCCAAAATATAATAGTCTAGTGGTATCTGGGTGGCTCAGTCAGTTAACCGCCCAACTCTTGATTTCAGCTCAGGTCATAATCTCAGAGTCACCAGATCAACTCTTGCTTCAGGCTCTGCCCTGGGCATTCTCTCTCTCCCTCTCCTTCTGCCCTCCCCACAACAGGGGCATGCTCTCTCTCTCTCTCAAAAAAAAAAATAATAATAATAGTCAACATAATCTCTAATATAGCAAAGTTTTTTGTTTGTTTTGTTTTTACGAGTGAATTTTAAAATGCCAAACTTTCGTGTATTTGTACTCAAATCTAAATTACTTGCAGGTGCATCTCTCATTTTCCTGATACATTTTGGTTGTTTTAAATTAACTTTTTATTCATTAATTTTCTTTAACCTTTGGCAAGCTCTAAAATTCCTTTTTAGGAATCTCAGATCCACAAATATGTAGTAAGTCTGAGAACAGAATTTCCTCTACTTTATAATTGTCGCCTACCCTATACTTAGCAACATCCTTTAATTTTGTTTACTGCTCATAAATAAAACCAACATGAGCAATTAGATCCTTATTCTATTTATCCTTTGGGTGGTTAAATAGCATTAATTATTTGCATGGAGATGGTTCTTTTAATTTTCATGGTGTGGTCTTTGTAAGTTAATGATATCTAATTTACATCACATTTATTCCAGTTCATGATTTCATGCTTATTGTTGGTTTCATAGTTTACTATATATTTGTTTCATATTAATAAATATATAACACAGGAATTTTTTGCCTACCTTTTTTTTTCTTAAAAAGCATTTATCTCTTTAAATATAGTCACGAGTATTACAAATGAAGATTCTAAGACCATTGAAAAATTCCGAGTTTTAAATTTAGAGTTTCGTACCTACTTTCTGTTTGACTTTGGTTAATTGCTTAATATTTATGGGTCTCAAGTATTTTTCAACTATAAAAAAATTAAGGTGATTCCCAGATTGCAAAGTTGTTGGTAATGGGGAAATATATAAGGGGTTTAGTCTCATTTCTTGCACAGGATGGACATTCACTGTGTTTATCATTATCATCACTATTATCCCTTTCTTCATAATAGTCATTTTATTACAGTATTTCTGGATTTGTGCTGGAATAATTTGAACTGGATATATTCAGGATTATCTATCTCAGAGTTATTGCTCTGTCTTATTTTTATTACTTTTATGCAAAACAATGAAATTATGTTTGTATATTTTCAGTATTCATAATCAAACCCATTTCTAGGGCTCCCATCTTGTTCAATTAGGTCACCAAATTTTATATACACTGTGAGTCGGTACTACCATCTGGTCTTCACTTATTTTCTTTTTCTTTCATTCTTTTAAATTATCATGATTTGGGGTATAACATTTGCAATATGAATGTATTCATACTTCAGATTTACTATTTCCAACACATTGATAATATAACAGAAAACGTTTTAGGGTCATTGCTACACTATTTTGAATTTACATTTCTTTGCTATACACCAACATTAAGAAGGCTACCATAAAATGATTATAGTAAAATCTTAGCCTATTTCCACTTCCAAATGTTCCTAGCAAATGTTTATTTTGCTTGATTGTGGTGAAAGTATTTTCTAAAGCCAAACAAGTGCTACATTTTCTCTTTATGGGGAGATTTCAGTAAATTTCTTTCAGCTAGATTTTTCTTCTTTCAGTTCCTGATGCTTATTTCTTAAAGTGAAATATTCTCATAAATGCTGCCATAATCTTGAAACATGTTTGTATGTTCTAGATTTCTTTAATATAAACTGAATAAAATATACAGAACATTTATTCTGTCTTATCTCAATTTATAAAACATGATATTATTCAGTAAAAAGATGTAGCACCTGCAAGTCATAACTATATGTCACCAAAATAAATTATGATGAATTGTGTGAAAGATTCTGGCTCAAAAATTAACAGGTTAATATTATGGTACTTTGGTATGGCAGATGCTTATATTCGTGTGTAAGTTATTTTGGGACCATAAAATGGTCACCTTTTATTAAAATTAGCTCTGACAGGAGCTAAAAAAATTCTGACCAGAGCAGCTGTGCTGAAAATTATTAAGTACCTTAAATACTAACTATACATTAACTCCCACAGCTTAACATCCATCATATCTTTTTTACTGAAATTTCAAGTCCTTTCAGAAAGTCTAATTTATAAGTTAGGTCATCACAGCTGGAGGTGTCACCATATGATTTGTAAAGGCTGCATTATTCTCAGGTCTCTCTCACTTTCTTTTGTGTGATATCTTAAGTGTATATGTGTACACATATATGTATACATATATTCATAAACATACATATATTATATATATGTGTATATATATACATACACACATACATAAAATAGCTATGGGAATTTTATATAAACTTTAAATTGTTTACAAATTGAAGTTGAGCTAAATGGTTTATTTAATAATGTTATTATTAATAGTAAATGGAAAATAACTAGATGCTAATTGTGAGGCTGTTTCTCTTCATATATCAGTTATGCCTTTTCTTGCTAAACATTCTTACAGCTCCCAAACAGATTTAATAGCACGCTTTATGGGCTCTTCGTGGCATTTTGTTTATTCCTTAATTATACTATTTATCACATTATTGCTATAATTTATCTTTTTACTTTTCTATATCCTTCCAGAGATTTTGAATACCTCTAGAATAGGGACCGGGACTTCAGCCATTATATAAAACAATTTGTATTTCTGGTGCTGTCTACAAATCGAATTAAACAGTTTCATTTAATAAATACTATGGTAGGCTTCTCTATCATGGTTCCCAATGACCCCTGATTCCTGTCAGTGTAATATTCTTCCCCCAAGTGAGGGCTGGATCTAGTGACTTGCTTCTAATTAACAGAATAAGGCAGAAGTAATGTGATGCCCCTTCTGAGATCAGGTTAGAACACTTTGGCTTCTGTCTTGTCTGTTCTTTCTTGGTGCCTGATTTGCTGGCCCTGCTGGAAACCAAATGTTATATAGTATATTGCTGTATAGTGAATCCTTCATTAGTCTTTAGCCACCAATCAACAAGATCTGAAGTTTTCAGTTTCAAAGTCCCTGAGGAACCACACTTATCTATACCATCTAGTAAGTTTTCAAGTGGATCCTTTCCCATTTGAGCCTTGGGATGACTGCAGCCTTAACACCTTTATTGTAACTTTGTGACAAACCCCGAGCCCGAAGTACCCAATTAAGCCACTCCTGATTCCAGACACAAAAAATGGTGAGAAAATGTTTGTTGTTTTAAGTCACTACGTTTTGAAGTATGATGCTACATGGCCATAGATAATACAAGTACTTATTGAATAAATGAATTAGCCAACCAATTAATGTAAAATTTAAGTCTGTAACACAATATATATTCCAGAACAAATGTCACATTGTAAGGGTGTTCTAACCATCTCATGATGAAAAGAAATCATAACTTTTATGTGATATTATCAGATATAAAGTTAAATGTTGCCTTCTCATATAACTGTCTTCCTTAGTACCATAGAGTATTTGGCCATTTAACACATTTGCAACTAAAAGGAATTGGAATTAAGTACTAGAAGTATATTTTTATTTTAATCTTCAAAAAATTAATACCTAAGTCTAAATTCAATCATTAATAAAATATTTCTAAAACCACTATTCTCCACCAATAGGGGTTATTTCTAGCGACAATTATGGAGCAATGGGAACATCACTCTCCTGGCAATTCCACTGAGCACACATAACTAAGTCTAGACTTTAATTTCTCAATGAAAACATATGTAGAGTTATACTTATGTCTTCTACTGTGACTATTAACCTTGACTATGCCTTTTTTAAATAATGAGGGCGTTCAAATTTTAGTTCATTTCCTATTACTAAAAAACTTGGGTAAATCGCAGTATCTCAGAGATTCAGATTCTTCATTTGTAAAAGTAATATAACAATACTTTCCTTTTAGAACCAGGAGAACTGTCACATAATCAGTGCTTGATAGATGTTAATTAATATGAACCAATTCTAAATAGAAACAAAAGAGTCTTCTCAAAAGCCCCATTCTTTGTACAGTCTATTTTGAAGCTTTATTCATTAAGTCCTTATTTTCTGGTTAATTCTTGAGAGATCTCAGGTACTGAGGCTAAATACATGAAAAAAAAAAATAGATGAAGAAAAGAAAAAGAAAGAAAGGAAGGAAATAAATTTAAAAAGAACCCTGTACTACTCAAAGTTTCCATTGATTCACAAATCCTTCAAATTTTCTAAAGTGTCTAAACTGTGTTAAACAGTGAATCTTTGAAGACAGGGACTTTACTTATCCTTATATCCTTATCTTATCTATATAAGTTGTAAAAAATATAAATTATTTTACCTTTATACAGTATTCACAATATTTAGTCCTGCTCTATTACTTTCTTTAAAATTTCTGTGTTGAAATAATAAAATAATACTGGACTTACAGAAAACTTGCAAATATTGTACAGAAAATTCACATATACCATTCACTCAGAACCTTTAATGGTAACTTATCTAACCCTAGAACAATCCTGAGAACCAGGACACTGACACAACACTATTAACCAGTGGTGGGATGCTACAGTAAGATCTCCAGAGAAGGGAGGAAGGAAGCCCTGATTTGTAGTGTTTGCCTATTTCCTTGTACTTTTATTCCCACCATGGTCAATTTCAGCCTACCAACACAACATTATTAAACGTAAAGATGCACAGAGTCAGGTTGTCCCAGCTAGTATAAGCCAGCTCCAGTATACCACTGCTATCTGCTAAAGCACAGACTCTATTTAATGTCACTAGTTTTTACCAAGTGTTCTTTTTCTATTCCAGGATCTAATCCAGAATCCCACATTGCACCTAGTGTGGGATCTCCTTAGTCTCACCCAATCAGTTACAGTTCTTCAGATTTCCCTTTTCGTTCATGATTTTGACACTTGATGAGAAGTTGTGAGCTATTGTATAGATCTCTCTCAAGTTTTTTCTCACAATTAGACTGACATCATAAAGTTATGGCAAAAAACACCAAAGGAGTGATGTTGTGTTCTCTCAGGGGTACATGATATCAATATGTCTTATTATGTTGACCTACTGTTTGACAGGTTTCTCTGCTGTAACACTCCCAGTCTGCTCTTTGAAAATGAAAAACAAGTGAAAAGAAAGGATATGTTGAAACTACGAATACCCTGATATCCCATTTCTCCTCAAATGTTTGCCAACTAATATATCAGCATTCATTCATAGTTCTTACCTGCAACAATTATTACACTGGTGTTTGCTAATGACAATACTTGATTTTTCCAATGTTTTCTACATTTATTATAACTTTTTAACATTGAAACAGTCCTAAAATCAGTGTCTTCATATATAAAGTAAGTAGTACTAAGTCAAAACTTGTCAATTACTTACTTCCTCCCTTTTTAAACTCATACTGGCTGATTAATCTGTACTAGCAGGGCACACTAAGAGAGGAGTGGGAAGACTTTTTTTGCCAGAGAGCTGCTCATTTTTATTCTAATGAAAAGAGGGATCTTTCTGAGGGTTTGTGGCCTTGCAGAAAACAAAGCGGGATTTGAAGAAGGGATCAATGTCCTGGGATGAAGTAGACTGGAGTTATCACCTGGTAACTCAACATATGACTTTGGGTAAGGCATATAACCTTTTTGAGTCTCAGATTTTTTTCCTTTACAATATAAGAAGCTTCAATTAGATGATCTGTAAGGTCTCTTTCTACTCAACAAAACTATTATTATGATTTTTTTTTATAATAGACCACAATTCAGAATAATAATTTATTTCTACAATAAGCCAGTTTAAATCATATATGTAAACAGTTACCCTTACATTTCTCTCACAGGTGCTTGTTTTCCTTTCTAAATAACTGTTTTTTTAAAGACTTATTTATTTATTTGAAAGAGAGAGGGAGAAAGAGAGAGAGAAGGTATGAGTGGGAGGACCAAAAGGGAAGGTAGAGAGAATCTCAAGCAGACTCCACGCTGAGTGGCAGCCTGACCTGGGGTTTAATCTCATGATGCTGAGATCATGGACTGAGCCAAAACCAAGTCAAAAGCTCAACCAGCTGCACTACCCAGGTGCCCTGTCCTTTCTGAATCACAGATAACTCATACTGTTCTACCACATTGTTCCTCTGCCACCATAGAACAATTAATATTTAATCAATACTTGATTACAGAGACTCTCTCTGATCAATTGCTCCATCTCAATACCCAAAGGCAGGCATAAAGTATACCCTCCATGTATATTTTTCACTTTTTCTTGAACTGTTGGTTGAATTCATCCCCAAAAAAGACCTTTACGAGACTCTTCTTTGAAGGTGTTTTGTCTCTTAGTAATGTAAATAGTATTCTCCCTAGGGTTTCTTACTTTTGGATGTGTCAAATTCCATCTTATTATTGGCATGGGTTATAAATAGAGTCTTCTTCAGATACTTTTCTCCTGAGAATAACAGATTTTAAAATTGGGGCTTAGATATGACATTTAATCTATAGTCCATCAACACTGATCAATGCAAACCAAATTC
Organism: Mustela erminea; assembly: GCF_009829155.1. Lineage (NCBI taxonomy): Eukaryota > Metazoa > Chordata > Mammalia > Carnivora > Mustelidae > Mustela > Mustela erminea. The sequence goes on along the minus strand of NC_045615.1, from coordinate 52,037,308 downwards.
AGGGAAGTGATCCACATCCCCAAGCAAATATAAAAATCAATTTTACCTGCTTCATCAATGCATGTCTTGTCTGTGCTACATTTTTACTTTTCTATAATTCTTTAAAAACTGTTCATAAGTCATTTGCATGAGGATGTAAAGATTAAGCAGGTGGTGATTTGAGCCATTTTAATGAAAATACATTATGGATGTTTTCTTCCTCAGATGTAGCAACTACCACATATATAATCTATGATAATGTATCAGTCAGCTTCTATAATTGATGTATAGCTTCTATAAGAAGAAAGAAACTCTGGAAAATGACCTATGGTTGATTCACTCATGAGTGAAATATTCTCAAATGTGTTGGAATGTGGCAATTCAACTTTGGGTACTGAAGAGTCTAATATCTTTCTTATCCCTCTGGAGGAAAAAAAAAAAAAAAGAAGTCTCCAAGAAATGTTGCCTTAATTCATTCTGGAAATAAAAATAAGGCAAGTAAATTTCTTTCCTGTCATGCTTTCAAGAAAGAAGAGGAGAAGAGAAAAAGAATGGATGCAGATCGAGAAGATCATATAAATATTTTCCCTTTATATTGGATTAAATCATCCCTTCTTGCTTGCAAGAGTATATAAATTAGAAAGTGAAAAATTTTCATATGTAGTCATGCATTATACATTCATAAAAATCTGCTTTGTGATTTGCAATACAAAAACATTAGTAAGACATACCAAATACTGTAAATGCATCATGAGTTTACCATTACAAAATCAAAACTAAGTGAAATACTACTCTGAATTACTTTTATCACAACAAATTATCTATGTTAATATGGCCTTATTTTGTGTGCTACATCACTTTATTCAAGTCATATACTTCTCTGCATAAACTCCTAGATAAAACCTGAAACCACCTTTACTTTTTAGAGGTGGGAGATTTTCCTTCCTAATTGACTGGAAGAGGTGATTTGCTTCCTAACCTCAGAACTAAACCAGGCTGGCCCATAACCTATATTTACTGACATGGAGAATACATCATTCTCCACTGCTTGGTGGTCTTCAGAAGAGGATGTATACCATCATCTTTTGTATCCCCAAAAGGTTAATGAGTCTAATTAATGAATCTTAATTAATGAGTCTTTATTAAATTGAAAACAAAGTATTTGTTCTGTGATTATATGTAAGCATGGCTCGGCTTACCACCTATTTTTACTTTATTTCTCTACATGAGACCTTAGACGAAGAACTATGAAATAGCTAACATTATAATAAATAGACCTGAATAACCATGGAGGCAATGTGGAGAATGAAATGAGAAAAAAAACAGTGTGAACACAGGCAGAAGGCTATTGCAAAAATCCAAGTGACAGATGATAAGAGACTGAACTAAAGCACTGAAGATGAAGATGACAAGAGGAGGGCAGAAGAATCAGAATCTGGGAACAAATTAGATGTGGAAATTAATGAAATGAAGTGTCAAGGAAGCCTGTGATGTTTTTAGCACTTAAGTTATTCAATAGAATTTAAGTAATTTTCTAATCACTCACAAAATATTAGGTAACAGCTAAAATTACATATTCATAGATAATTTGAACTCAATTTCAACTTTTTCTAAGGCCATTATAAGAAATTGATAGGTAATCTTCATATTACTACCTTTATTGAACTGGAAGTATTATATACTTTGCAATATCACATGTTTATTACTAATATTAACAGCTGCTATTACTGCAGAAAAATCTGAATTATTTGACTATCTAGATTGAGAATCAGCCACAGTTGTTCTTTTCCTTCCTCTCATTTTGACCATTTCACAGTTCATTATCACATCTAACAGAGAAAAAGAAGGATAGGAGAGTAAAAATTAGATGACTCCTTATCACATACAGGTGCTGATTTCAGAGTCACTTTTTTTTTTTTTTTTAAGCAGTACTTTACACTGAAGATACTCTTCTGTAAAAAACGGAAATAAACTAAACTTTCCACACATCAGCATTGTCTGGGCTAGGTAAATTCAGCAATATTTATTTCCACACTGCAGAATTTAAACCAGTTCCAGCTGTTGATCTGCATAGATGTGAGTTTTCACAGTTTAATAAAGAGTTAAAGGGGGAATGAAAAAAAAAAACTTATTGTTATTAGACTACGTATTGTGTTGATTCACTGTTTTAGAGGACAGAGGATATACTCCCAAGATTTCCTGAATTATTAAGACTGCATCTTTCCAGAACTCTTGGCAATCATCATATGTATTTATATACCAAATACAACCAACAGTAATTGTTTCTATAAATCCAGCTTCAGTTCCCTGTATATTACTTGTTGTTGATATAGACACTGAGAAATTGCATTAACTCTTAATCCATAGCAATATGATATAAAGAGAAAAAGGCCTTGGGAATGAGGGTTAGCTACAGATTTAATCTTTCTGCCCTTAACTAACAATTTTGAACTATTGATTCTTTCCATGTTTGAAACAGAATGTGTAATTATAATTACAAGAAATACTCAAATGCACAATTGCTCTTAATGTTACAATGAGATCATTATCAAACATACATAGATATTAACTTGGATATATATGGTATCCAGTGATTATGAGTTCACAGTATTTACATCATTGACTTGGGCAGTGTTCATATTTTATGAAAAATAAACTAAATAATTATTATACCATTGGAATTATCAGTAATTTAAAACATGTATATTCACACATGTTCAGACAAAACTGTAAGGAAAACATGTTGAATTATACCTGCTCACCTAAAGAAGTAGGAAAATTATGCTAAAGCTACAGAAATATTGAATTTTGACTGTTATCAGGCATTGGTAATGAACCAATCATCTACCTTAGAATTAGACAAACATGAATTATACTTTCTGTTTCAGTTAGCTGTATGCTTTTGGGTGATTTACTTGCTTTCTTTGTTCAGCTTTAGTATAGATGAAGATATCTATCCTGAAGACTTATGAAAAGTAAGTGAAAAATGTGGGAACAGTGTCTTGTTTGTTTGGAGGCAAAGAAACAGGATAACTGGATAACTACCCACATATTTTCCTGGATACTGACCTCATCTTGAAATATTTGTCCTTCAAACCATATGTCCTTCTTTAATAATGCTTCGATTAAATTTATACTGTACTTGCAATATTTTTAACTCTTTTCTAGTTATACATAAATTGCAGTCTTTATATCATTGATATAAGATGCATGGAAAGTAAGATTTTATTCTTCTAGGAGTTTCAAGCTGTTCTACATATTTTCCACAGTGGTACTGTGGAAAACAAAGCAAATAAAAAATCTGACTCCTCAAATCTAGTTCTGACTCCTAAGGAGAGTATTTGATAAATACAAGTCTTTCCTACTTGATAACAAATACATAATTGGTACATATCCTAGGAGTTGTATTTTTAACTAACTTCTTTCATTTCTTTCAATATGATTCAACATGAAAAGAGGAAAGTGTCTAAATGCTGCTTCTGTTGCCAAAGTATTGCATGAGTTTAAATGGGAATGTATGATCTATAGACTAACAATAATTATCTTCAGCATTTTTCTAGGACAATAGTATTATACCAATTAACTACTTAACTATAATTTTAAGCAATTTATTAAAGATTTTCTGAATCCTTACTAAGTGAATTATTTAACGACATGACTATGTCCTCATACAATTTAAAATTTTTTAAATGTTACACTACTCTTCTTAACCCTATCTAAATAAATACAGTGCCTACAAAAGATACTAAATAAAATACAAAGATCAAATAATTTAAAAAATTGGGTTCTAAATGTTATCTCAATAGTACTGTAATTAATATTTTCAGAAAATCATATTTTTATCAAAGTCAATATAATATATGTAAGTTAAAAATTTGCTTGAGAGTAATAACATATAACTTGGAAAAATCATAAGCCCAACAAACAAAAACAGATTCCTGCTAGACAAAGCTCTTTTAAATTACACTGTGTGATAAAACAGATTAACTCCAAAAATGGGATGCTGCCTGCTAGCATTCCTGCTGACCACTCTAAGTATTGTATAAGGGACTAAATTTCTCAGGCATTCTGGCAAGTGCTTTTTATAAGTGCCAGCTGAGCTAAATTTGCTAAATGCAAATCTCTCTAGGTAACAAAATGCAGAAGCAATGTGAGCTGGCTTTTGCTTGCACTAATTCCAAAGTATGGTACATGAACCCTTGTAGTGGAAAATGCAGAACTATGGCTTGCAAGCTGGGTTCACATTCGATATTAACCTTTCTGTGCATCACTGTAAGATTTGCAGTTTTTAGATTTCAGTCTGAATTACATAGGAAATGAGGTTGGATGTGTCATTATTCAATGGCACAATCACACCTTGCTCTTCGGAGACAGCAACAATACATGGAGTGGCATTTTTCAAACTTCAACATGCATACAAATTACCTGGGGATCTTGTTAAAAAGTAGATTTTGATTCACAGTTATGTAAAAGGGCCTGAGATCCTGGATGTCTAACAATATCTTAGGTGATACCTATGCCATGGTCTAAGGCCCTTGCTTTGTACATAGAACAGCACTGTGCATAGAAATATAGTAGGAGGCACATATATGATTTTAAATTTTAATATCTGCACTAAATAATCATCTTAAAAGATGCAGTTAATTTTAGTAATTTGTTCTTTTAAAACACATACATCCGAAACATTGCCATTTCAGCCCATTATTAATATACCATTGATAATGAGATGTTTTACATTCTTTTCTTAGTACTATCTTCAAATCTGATATATTTTATACTTCTGGCAATCAGTTTGTACTAGCCAAGTTTCAAGTACTCAGTAGTTAGATGTGCATAGCAGCTACCATGTTGGCCAACAGAGATATGAAATAATTTGTGTGATTTTAAAAAGAAGCGCAATAATTAACATTTTAGTAGTGGAATGGTGCATTCTGTTCTTTTCTAAATCCCTCCCCCTTTTTTTAAACCATGGTGCTTTCTGTTGTGATCTTATGGTAATAGCACCATAATTCATTTATTTTATCCCTGCTAAGGAAATGAAACAATGCAGAGAAGGCCTCTGAAGCCTTGATAAAACCATCAGAAATCTTGAAACAGGATAATTGAGAAAGAAGCAAAGTAGGAGCAAAAGCAACAACATCAGGAATGGAAATAAGTTCTTTCACCAAATATTTTTTTGAGTGCCTACTATTTTCCAGACACCGTTCTGGCAGTGAAATTATAATAATGAACAAAAATAATGTATTCCTGTTTTCAGGACTTTTGGAAAGGGTGAAGAGGATAAAAGCGATGGTGGTTAGGAATCCAACTGTGGAGGAAGTTTATACATAAGTAACTGTTCTAGGCAAGTGAAGGAAAAGTCATAAAAAAAACCATTTATAGCATCTGGCAATATGAAATGAGTATGTCAGAGCTCAGCTACATAATAGTTTTATGCCTATATCTTCAAATTGAGCAAATCAAAGATTTTGAATATCATGGCATTAAAAAATAAAGGTTTGACTATATGTACAGAGATATCAAGAATGAACTCAGCAATTATAAATTTTCATTTTTAAAAGAAAAGACCCTCAGTCCATTGCAAGTTTGAAGCCACTGACAGGTGCTGAGTTTAAATATTTTAGAACATGTATTTCAAATTTAGAACTTCTTTTAAATTATCAGGTCCCTCTTAATTATAACAGAGGGTTTCTAACCAGCAGCATTATTCTACATACTGTCCTGTCCTACTTTAGGAAACTTCACTCTCTTTGGGTTTCGTTAAGTCATGCTCCTAAGATTCCTCCTATAACTCTATCCATTCTTTTTTCCTTTCCTCTCCTTTGACCCCTTTCCACAGCCAGGCTCTAATTGCAAAATGCCCATGGATTGGTCCTGATCCTTATTCTCTTTTTTATATAGACTCTCCCTTGGCAATCTTGCTGAGGACTATGTCTAGCAATATAAACAAATTTATGACGCAGGCCAAGAATTTCCTCTCTCTCTCTCTCTATCTTCCAGGTGACTAATAGAAATTCCCTTTTGATTATATTCTTTATACATTATAAAATGATTATTCATTAATTACTCTTCCTACTTATATTTCTTTCCTAGTCTTTTTATCTGAATAAATAGCATCATAGTCTATACAGTTGCTCAACCCAGAAATGTGGGAATCACATTTGATCTCTTTCTTTTCCTATCTATATTCAACCCATCAGCAAATTCTATTGATTTTAAATCCAAACATATATTTTGAATGTATTCGCATCACTCCAACTCCATTACAAACACTTTGTCCAAATCATAATCATTTCACATCCAAATTATAACAATGGCTTTCATTCCTGTATCCAAATAATTGATTCTTCACACTTTAGCCAGAATATTCTCTATAAAAATTAAATCAGAAAGTGTCTACTTAAGGCTCTTTCGAGGAGTCCCATTTAGAATCAAATCCAAATTTTTTCCCAAAAAGCATTAAATGCTATAAAGATCTGGCCCCTACTTACCTCTTCATTTTATCTCCAACTATGGCTATGCCCCCATCATAGTTCATTAGTTATATTAACTTATTTTCTGTTTCTGGAAATCACTAAGTTCTTTTTTAACCCTGAGCTCTTGCATTTTCTGCTCCCTTTGTGTAGAATGTAGAACTATCCCAGTTCTTTTCATGGCTGACTCCTCTTTGTCCTTCAGGTTTCATATGAAATATTATCTCTTTAGAGAAAACTCCTATTATTCCATTTAGAACAGTATTACGCTACTCTCATCGATTGCACTTTCACAGATCACCTTGTTTATTTCCCCCATAGTATATATTTCAATACATAATTGTCTTCTGTATTTATTTGTTACTTTTTAGTTTTCTGACTCTGCTTATAGCAGGTAAGTTTCCCAGAACCTGGCATGTAGATGCACTATAAACATTGATTGATGGTTGGATGAATTGCACGAGTGAGGGAAGAACTGCATTCTACTCTCAGGTCTGCTATTTACAAACTATACTTTAATCAGTCATGGATGCTAATCCTTGAGTCTGTTGCTTCATAAGGTAAATAAGCATCAAATATGAGTTCCCATTTTAATATGAGTTCATCATTTTATGAAGTAAGAGAGTGGATAATGAAAACAACTAATAGTGACAAAATTTATTTATTTACTATAAAACATTCATGACAACTGCTAATATATCTGTGAAATTACTCAGCTATGCTGAAACCACAATTCTGGAAGAGTCAGCAATAGACATCAATTCAATTTTGTCTGCTAATGTAGGAAGAAGTATAGCCACAATACCAAAGGGCAGATTTTGCATTTTGTATCTATGTTTTGTTTTTGGTAACACTGAACTGCATATAGTTTCTAAGCATAGGTGAATAGGGAAATGGGAATGAGTATGCCAGACATTTATTCTATGTTTATCCCAGGGTTACAATTAAAACTGATCATAAAAAGGTATATATATATATATATATATATATATATATATATATATATATGTGTGTGTGTGTGTGTATATTTTTTTCAAGAGATGTCTATGTTCATATAATACAATACTGTGAAAGACACAATACAAGGGCCAATTCTACTTGGCATTTATGTACACTTTTATCTCTGTGACTTACTACCCATGATATAATTGGAACAGGGAGATATGTCTTATATACATTTCTTGTTACTATAAAAAGGATTTAAATTTATAGTATGCATCATCTCTTTCTTTGTTTTTGCTCATGTTTTGCAAATCTGTATAATAATCCATGTCTATCTTTCATGTCTACAGAGAGATTTGTTGTGTTATTTTTTTAAAAAGATTTTTATTTTTAAATAATCTCTACACCCAATGTGGAGCTCGAACTTAGAACACCAAGATCAAGAGTCACATGCTCTACCAACTAAGTCAGCAAGTGCCCCCTCATTAGTTAATTTTTATTTTTACTTATTATGACTATGTTGAAGTCATTATAGTGCTTCTAAATTATCAACATTCTATGAATGTGTGGAAGAATAAAAAATAGACCAAAAGAATACTCTGTATTTACATGTGTGTAATTTTCAATAATTTAATCAGATAGTCCATTAACTGTCTAAAGCCTGGCTTAAGACAAAGCAGTTGTATGTAGCTCATAAGTAAATACATGAATGTTTTATATTGTCATGAAAATTTACTTCTTCTGAGCTTCAAACTAGGCCATCTATTCCTTAAGGAGCAGTAGAGGAAGTTAGTTCTTGCTATCAGAACATTCCACAATCCACTGTTAGATATTAACTTCATGTAATCTAAACATTATCCAATTTTATAACCTAGATGCATACATCAGAGGAGCAGTGTTCATCTCTCTTGATATGCTTCTATCATCAGCTGCAAAACTGATTGCCAGCAAGTTGTTACTAATAATAGAGTACTGATTGCAAAAAGTATTTATTTTGTAAAACAAGTTTATAGAAATTTCTTCACATAACAAAATGGAAAGTGAGATGAGAGATAGGGCTGATCACTACTCATCTGCAATCTACAAGTAATGATACTGCTTTTGTTGTGGTCATTACATCTTATTGGACTGCATTATAACTCCCTCTTCAAGCCAATTTTTAGCCAAGATTATCATGGTCTATTCCTGCATGTTAAAAAACTGAATGCTGCCTGCCAGAAGAATTTTGTTATGATTAAATTCTCAAATCAGTTTGAAAAGAAAAACTGCATTGGGACATAATCATTTTCACACTATAGAAGTATTTTATGCTATTCACTCAAAACAAAAAACAGAGAGATATGCTGTCTGTGAAAATTTTTTTTATGATTCTTATTTTTAAGTAATCTGTACACCCAATGTGAGGCTCAAATTTACAACACCAGTATCAAGAGTCACATTCTCTACCAACTGAGCCAGCCAGGTGCCCCCGTAAGTTAATTTTTATTTTTACTTTAACAGATCATTACTTACTATGACTAAGTTGAAATAGTCTTAATGTACAGTGTGTGTTATAGTTTCTAGTGATTTTAAAATAAGACTGAATATTTTAAACAATTGTTAGAAAGCATTAATATTCACTAAATGTAAAGAGTTTACTAAAATTACAATAGTTTACCTTGAATTTGTCTACTCTCATATCTCACATTAATATAGTTACCTTTATATTAGTTTAAAGTTCTAGTACTTTTAATCTTCCCACCTTTGTTCCAGTCAAAACTTAATTCACTGGTGTATAAACTAAGTCCTCCTTCTTTATGAGTTAATAAATAATGGAGATAGAAGAGATCAATCCATCCACACAATTACTTCAAAATTAGAATCGTTTTAGTGATGTTCTCTTATGAGTTAAGGCATTTATTTATTTATTTATTTTTTTAAAATTATTTATTTATTTATTTTTATTTTTATTTTTTTTTATTTCCAGCATAACAGTATTCATTATTTTTGCACCACACCCCGTGCTCCATGCAATCCGTGCCCTCTATAATACCCACCACCTGGTACCCCAACCTCCCACCCCCCGTCCCTACACTGTTGGTGGGAATGCAAGCTGGTGCAGCCACTCTGGAAAACAGCATGGAGGTTCCTCAAAATGTTGAAAATAGAACTGCCCTATGACCCAGCAATTGCACTATTGGGTATTTACCCTAAGGATACAAACGTAGTGATCCAAAGGGGCACATGCACCCGAATGTTTATAGCAGCAATGTCCACAATAGAGTTAAGGCATTTAAAGTAATGAAGATAATGTTTTTTACACAGTTGTCATTCCATACATGTCAATTATTATAACTATATCTTCTATCTTCTAAAAGTATGGTATCCAAATACAACTGCTTTCTGATACATTTTCAATGTTTCTCTTCTACTTAAATATCAGAATATATAGGGTAATCTAACAAAAAGTATTTCTTCCCAGGAGAAACAATAACTTTTTACTTTTCCTGTGAGAACTAGAAAATTAAGGTCAATAACATCCCTGAATATATCCTTAAATGATAAGTGCAGTGATAAGCAAATTCATGCTTAAGCTTTCTTCACTACAGCCATATTTTTCAAGAGATCAACCTGTGTTATAATAAAGCACTAGCCACGTTATTCATAAACCATGTTTTATATATTAATTTTTATTTCCCAAGTTAAAATATTCTACTCCTTGTTCTTGTATTTCTCTAATATTATTAAGATGCATCATTTCTTATCAATTAAAAAAATAATTTTAGAATGGCTAAAATTAACAACACAGGAAATAGCAGGTGTTGAGCAAGGACGCAAAGAATGTGAAACCCTCTTACACTGTTGGTGGAGATGTACACTGGTGCAGCCATTCTGGAAAACACTATGAAGTTTCCTTAAAAAGTTAAAAATAGGGGCGCCTGGGTAGCTCAGTGGGTTAAAGCTTCTGCCTTCGGCTTAGGTCATGATCCCCGGGTCCTGGGATCGAGCCCCACATAGGGCTCTCTGCTCCGCAGGGAGCCTGCTTCCTCCTCTCTCTCTCTCTGTCTACCTCTCTCTGCCTACTTGTGATCTCTGTCAAATAAATAAACAATCTAAAAAAAAAAGTTTAAAATAAAACTACCCTATGATCCAACAATTGTAACACTAGATATTTACCCAAAGGATACAAAAATATGAATTCAAAGGTGCACATGCACCCTGATGTCTACTAGCAGAATTATCAACAGTAGCCAAATTATGGAAACAGCCCAAATGTCCACAAATTGATGAATGGAAAGCAAAAATATGATATAAATATAGCAGAATATTACTCAGGCACTAAAAAGAATGAATTCTTACCATTTGCAACAACATAGATGGAGCTAATGTGTATTATGCTAAGTGAAATAAGTCGCAGAAAGATAAGTGCTATATGATTTCACTCATATATGGAATTTAAGAAAAAAACCCAGACGAACATAAGGAAAAGAAAAAAAATAGAGGGAGGCAAACCATAAAGAAAGATTTTTTAATGATAGGGAACAAACTGATGGTTCCTGGAGGGTAGGTGGACAGGGGATGGGCAAAAGGTCATGGGTATTAAGGAGGGCACTTGATGTATGGAGCACTGGGTGTATATGTAAGTGGTGAATCACTAAATTCTTTTCCTGAAACTAACAGTACACTAAATGTTAACTAACTAGAATTTAAATAAAAACATAAAACAAAATAAAAGTAAAAAATAAATAAATAAAATAATTTTAATTTACTTAAACAAATGCTTATTATTTCTATGCTATTATCTAGTAGTCAACTGTAAAACAACTGAACTAATATAAATCACTATTTTTATGTAAAGTGCTTACTTCCAGACATTTCCCACCTAAAATAGTAATTTAAAAAAATTCCTCAATGGGTAATCAAGAGAGGACATTTTACGAGAATGGAGCCTGTAAAGGTTTATTCCTAAAACTCAGTATTCCTATGTTATTTATTTGAAGGCTTTAACAATATACCATGTACACAAACTTGCATGCACATATATATACATAAATATGAATTACTAACTAATACTTTTGTGTTATCTGTCATAAGGAAAACAAAGTACAGAAAGAGTTACTTTATCAATATCACATGCAATTTAATATAATAAAATGGGATTCATTGCTACAAATTTTCTCATTACCACTGATTCCTTGTCCATTATTGAACTGTAGCTAAAATCTTGGTTAAACAGAAATATTTGAAAATGATTCTTTCAGTTGGCTTTATAACATTGCACTAACAGAATTTAACAAAATTATTTCTAAAACATTGTCTCTCACTAATTACTATTTTAACATTAGTCATAAGTGATAAAGTAATTTTCAAAATTTAGGTCTCATATTATTGTATTCTAAACAAATGCTCTTAGTACTTACGTGTTAAACAAAAAGTCATAGACTCAACTTGGCTGCATAGCCCAAATAACTTCAGTTTAGTTTAGGTATTCTATTTTCATAGATATCATAAAATATATAAATTATTATTTATTAAATAACCTATTGTATTCTATCTTAAATAATATATACACAATAAATTTAATATATTTATAAAAGACACATTCATCCTTCCATTTTGTTTTGGTGATAAAAAAGACTGAATAAACACAGACTGAATGGGAGCACTTACTGCTGTTAAGTGTGAAAATCTTCCCCTGACAAAATTACAATTTGTGTTAGGTGACCCGTAACTTTTTGGGTTAGTGGAATCTCAGCTGCCACCACATCTCTGCACTCCATGACATTCTTACTCAAAGTTAAAAATATTTCTTTGTCTTAAATTTTCTATTTCACTGAGCAATACCAAGACTTAAAAAAGAGGGAGGATTTCAAACCAACCCCAACGCTGCTAAGAGTGAAAGCATCTGACTGGAATTTTAAGGAACTTTTTTTTTTTTTTTTTTTAGCCTTGAATTTCTAGGATTAATTGAAACCAGGATTAAAAATATCTGACTGAGAATACATTGTTTTATTAACATACTTTTATTTATTTATTTTTGTAGTTTAAGGATTTTTTTTTAATTTTTAATTTTTTATTTTTATAAACATATATTTTTATCCCCAGGGGTACAGGTCTGTGAATCGCCAGGTTTACACACTTCACAGCACTCACCAAAGCACATACCCTCCCCAGTGTCCCATAATCCCACCCCCCTTCTCCCAACCCCCCTCCCCCCAGCAACCCTCAGTTTGTTTTGTGAGATTAAGAGTCACTTATGGTTTGTCTCCCTCCCAATCCCATCTTGTTTCATTGATTCTTCTCCTACCCCCTTAAGCCCCCATGTTGCATCACCACTTCCTCATATCAGAGAGATCATATGATAGTTGTCTTTCTCTGCTTGACTTATTTACTAAGCATGATACGCTCTAGTTCCATCCCCATTGTCGCAAATGGCAAGATTTCATTTCTTTTGATGGCTGCATAGTATTCCATTGTGTATAGATGTCCATCAACAGATGAATGGATAAAGAAGATGTGATATAACATACTTTTTTTGTTTGTTTGTTTTCATTTTTTTGCTTCTTTATTTAAAAATACTCATCTATTGTTTTCTTTTTTTTAATTTTTTATTTTTTATAGATATAACATACTTTTAAAAGGATTTTGTTTCCAGAAGTGTCTTCATTGAGACAGAACTGACCACTCTTCTGATCTTTTTCACATAAGACATTGGTTATCTAATCCTCAGATTTCCATGTTTCTTTCAAAAGGAAATAAAGAGTTCTGCTGGGGCTAATCCCCAGGATTTTTCACTGGGGAAAATAATTGTTAATAATTCAGTTTTCTTATGTCAGAAACACATTGAAAACCAAAGCATAGAGTTAAAATAGGAAAAGTGAGATATCTACCAAAGTTTGCTGGGGGTCCATATCCAATACATTTTCTCTTCTCCAAGTCTCATAGTCTTATGGTGAGGACTAAATTAGTGAATGCATGTATATCCTTTAGAGGAGTGCCTGGGACAAGTAAGCATTCAATAAATGTTAGCTTTATTATTATTATCATTATTAATTTCACCTAAGATAAGGAATTTTACCAAATTTCCACAAAGACCTGATTATATATAAAATGGATCCCAAGAAAAACACTCTTTTAGTTATAAAATCATGATGAAAATCATTAGTTGTCATTAATTCAAGATTAAAATTCTCATCCAAGTTGGTGTTACTGCCTGTGTTTTTCTATCTCTAATAAAGAAATAATATAACATGTGTTCAAAATTATTTATCTATAATTGAACTGTTCATGTTGTAGATTATTTAGAATGAGGCTTTATTCTCCAGCTGCTTTCTGCTGGACATGACACTTCAAATCCATCTCTATCTGCTTCTATTTGGCATATGCTAGGGGAACTGAAAACAATTTTGATTACTCTAGCTGAATACTGTTAGTCAAGCAAATATGCTGTCAAAACTATACACAGTATATCCTAAAGGTAAATGTAAAAGGCTTGGACATTAGCTATGCTACCATTGTCCTCTATTAGTCTGAAAAATCAAGAATTCAATGTAATTAAAACAGTTATATCCAAGAACTTTATATTTTCAATACATGGCAAAGGAACAAAATATGATATAGCTAAACAATAAAAAATATATTTTAATGAAGTTTTTCCTTTATAGAAATATTTTTAATTTAAGTTTTTTAATATGCTGAGTAGAAAAAGCCAGTCTAAAAAGATCACATATGATTCCATTTATATGAAGAATCCAGATAGGCAAATCTATGCAGGCAAAAGTAGATTAGTGGTTTGCCAAGGGCTGGGGGCCATGGGAGGGAGGAGATGAAGAGTTGACTGTCGATGGGCATGGGGTTTCTTTTTGGGGTGATGAAATAGTCTAAAATTAGAATGTGGCAATGGTGCACATATGTTTTGAATCGATTAAAATCATCGAATTATGTACTTCAAATGAAGTGAATTCTATGTTATGTAAGTGTATGTCCAAATAGAATAGGAACAGCTATTAATTATTATGTTTGTGATTGTTCAGCTTTTTTTTTAAATTGTTTTTCACAGAGCCAGTATGAGGTAGGTAGCATGAGAAGAAAGAGTTGAGTAACATATTTTCTAAACCATCCTAGTCCATTTAGCACTGTGCCAGTAATAAGTGCCATACTTTGTTATTGATAAAATTCTCCAAGAAAACCAAAGACCCTTGTGTTCAGTTCTGTCCCTACACGTAGAATGATTATGGCAAGCTTGCACATAATGCCTACAGCATGTCAAGAACTGTTCTCTGTGCTTTATATATGATAAATTTGTTACATTACATGGTGAAATAGATTCCACTGTTATGTGCATTTCACATATTAAGCACACACACACACACAAACAGGTCCTAAGAAGTGAAATAGCTTGCCAGACAGGCAAGGGGTAGAGCTAGAATTTAAACACTGGTATCCTGATGGTACATTTCTGCTCCAAATGCTGTACTGTTAATCAAGGAGTGCTCCGTTGCTTCTCCTAAAACAGTTCATTACTGAACAAATAACACTTCAAAAAAACAAAAACATCTTCATATTTTACATAGTTTAGAAACATCACTAGGGACCAACTTTTTTTTTTTTTTTTTTTTTTTTTACTCAAAATCATCATTAAGATGGCGCTGTTAAAAGTCAAAGTAGAATCAGAAAACTGTGTATCCTCAACACTTATAGGCATACTATAAGCAACAGTTCATCAGTCTATAACAGGTTATAAAAATAAAATAAAATAAAAAACGGACTTCCATTAATTTGGGGTCTTCACAATACATTCTCTGTGAATGTAAACACTCATAGTGAAAACAATAATTCTTATTATACTTATTGTATTATACTAGA
Organism: Mustela erminea; assembly: GCF_009829155.1. Taxonomy (NCBI): domain Eukaryota; kingdom Metazoa; phylum Chordata; class Mammalia; order Carnivora; family Mustelidae; genus Mustela; species Mustela erminea. Next base: position 52,022,069 of record NC_045615.1, on the reverse strand, counting down.
AGACCAGGGCAAATTCCTTCCACGAACATTCCTATTCTAAAATTCTAGGAATTTATTCTGTTTTTTTTTTTAAGCATAGAAACTATTAGATATCTCTCAATGCATTATTTCAAAATGATTCTATAAAATTTAAGTTTAAAGACACAGAATAACCAGCACAATATTAAAGGACAAGCATAAGGTTGACTGATGCTACCCAACTTTAAGACTCACTATAAAGTTACAGAAATCAAGACAGTGTCGTACTGGTGAAAGTGAAAAATTGATCAAAGGAACAAAATAGAAAGAAGACAGAAAGAGATCCCATAAATACAGTTAAGTGATCTCTGACAAAAGAACAAAGGCAATACAATGAAGCAATAAAATTATGACAGTTCTCTCACCAAGAGGTGCTATAACTGATTATCCACGTGCAAAAATAAATAAATAAATGTCGACACAGACTTTCACCCTTCAAAAAAAATTGACTCAAAATAGATCATAGACTTAAATATAAAATGCAAAACTATAAAACTCATAGGAAGTAACATAGGAAAAGAATCCACATATCCTTGGGTGTGGCAAAGACTTTTTAGGTACAACACCAGAGTCATGACCCATAATGAAAAATACTTATAAGTTGAACTTCATTAAAATGAAAACTTCAGCTCTGCCAAAGACACTGTCAAGAAAATGAGTAGCAAACCATAGTCTGGGTAGAAAATTTTTGTAAAAGCCCTATCTGATTACTGTTATCCAAAATATACAACCAACTATTAAAACTCAACAATAAGAAAACAACCCAATTAAAAAAGGAGACAAAGACCTTAACAAATATCTCAACGAAGAAGACATACAGATGGCAAATAAGTAGATGTCACCATATGCCATCAAAGAAATGAAATTTAAAGCAACAAGATACCACTATGGACCTATTAGAATGGCCCAAACCCAGAACACTAACAATACCAAATACTGGTGAAGACAAAGCAATAGAAACTTCATTCATAGCTGTGGGAATGCAAAATAGTATAGTCACCTTGAAAAACAGTTTGGTGGTTTCTTACAAAACTAAATATATTCTTACCATAGGCTTATTTAAAGGTCAATAGCATTCCATATTAATATACTTTGGCACTAGAGGTAGTTTGTATTCGCTATATTTAGGTGTCTGGTAGCCTGGCTTTGGGGCTCAAAACTGATAATTACTGAATTGATTCAGAAATGAGACATGCAGTCTAAAACAGTAAAGGTGTAGACTTGGAACCAGATCTGTGTCATCAAATAGCAATTCTACTTGTAAGACACAGCCTGGATTTTTACTAACTAATTAAATTTCGCCAATCCTGTTTGTTAACCTGTAAAATGGAGATTTATATCTACCTTAGAAGTTGTTGTGAAAGTAAGAGAGATTATGAACAGCACCAGAATATCACACTAAGTCTAATGAACATCTGCAATAGCTTTATCACTTAGCTCTGCTTTCTTATCTTTTATATATCAAATTTTTCAATGAAAAGTGGACACTGAGAGCTTATTCCCCATATGATTTTTGTAGCCTGATGCTATGTTAGATGCTACTGATAACATAGATACAGGGTCTATGCCCTCAAGATGCTTATATTCACTATGAATAGGAGGTAAATAAATACCCAAGCTATGATAGAGTGTTAACATGGATATATCCTACAAATTTTCTCATTCTTCAAAAAAAGGAGACATTACTTCTGAACAGAATGGCCAAAGAAGACTTCAAGAAGAATTTTTTTTTGGAGCTATCTAAATGGCTCTTCTCTTTTTTATGAATATTCTTGACTCTGCACATTTCTCCAGATATTTCTGTAACCCTGAATGCAAAAGATATAATTAATTCCAGAATTTGAAAAAAAAATCTAATCTCTATTTCCATTATGTAATTAAAATGCATCCCAACTGAATCTGAATTATTTTAAAAGTCAAAAATACTTTAGAGGAGAGCTGATGTTATAAAATCAAGTAATATGTAATAAAGATCCTTCTTTCTTCTAATTTCCATACATGAACTATACTTCTCTCACCAGTAAATAAATAATACTTACAAATAATAAAAGATAAATAAAATACATAAATAAAATCTAAGTAGCCAAGATTAAGAAATAGTTAATAAACAAAGAACTATCTTCTAGACTAAATTATCCTTTAGAATAAAAACAATTTGCCTAATTTGTCTTAATTTCAAAAAATAATATTTCAATTTTACTATGAAGCATTTGATTTTTTATTCAAATAAAAATAAGCTAATTTAACTTATATTCATCTTTTTTATTTACTTTTTATTTATTTTCAGTATAACAGTATTCATTATTTTTGCACCACACCCAGTGCTCCATGCAATCCGTGCCCTCTCTAATACCCACCACTTGGTTCCCCCAACCTCCCACCCCCTGTCCCTTCAAATCCTTAGGGTTGTTTTTCAGAGTCCATAGTATATTCATCTTTATATTTAATAATTATTTGACAGGTTGACTTCTATGATATAAAATCAATCCAAGCAAATGGTGAACCAAGTTTAATATTTTGCTTAATTAATCCACTACAATTCATATCACTCCTGGATCCAATACAATTTGAACATCTGTTCAAGGGAGATGTTGATTTTGAACATTATCTTGAACGTACTGACCAGCTTTATCAGTTGTTGCCATAAGTTGAAAAAGACTATTAAGTGTGTATATGCTTTGTTATTAGAATGCCTCATTTAGACTGCTGTTACTATTTCTGACCTGTGTTGAACCAAGGAGAGTTACATAATCTCCCTATGCCTCAATTTCTCATCCTTAAACAGGCATGATCAATAGTGTTATATCAGAACATCCTTCTTTTCAAAATGATACTTGACACAGAAACTTTTTTTTTTCAATTTTGTTTTATTTATTTATTTTTAATTTTTTAAATTTTTTTATTAACATATAATGTATTATTAGCACCCCAGAGGTACAGGTCTGTGAATCGCCAGGTTTATACATTTCATACCACTCACCATTGCACATACCTTTCCCAATGTCCATAACCCCACCACCCTCTCCCTACCCACCTCCCCCTGGCAACTCGCAGTTTGTTTTGTGAGATTAAGAGTCTCTTATGATATGTCTCCCTCCCAATTCCATCTTGTTTCGTTTATTCTTTTCCTACCCTCCAAACCCCACACATTGCATCTCCACTTCCTCATATCAGGGAGATCATATGATAGTTGACTTTCTCTGATTGACTTATTTCGCTAAGCATAATACCCTCTAGTTCCATCCATTTTGTCGCAAATGGCAAGATTTCATTTCTTTTGATGGCTGCATAGTATTCTATTGTATATATATATATATTACATCTTTTTTACACATTCATCTGTTGATGAACATCTAGGTATCTTCCATAGTTCGACTATTGTGGACATTGCTGCTATAAACATTCGGGGGCATGTGCCCCTTCGGATCACTATGTTTGTATCTTTAGGGTAAATACCCAGTAGTGTAATTGCTGGGTTGTCAGGTAGCTCTATTTTCAACTTTTTGAGGAACTTCCATGCCATTTTTCAGAGTGGTTCTCCGGCTTGCATTCCCACCAACTGCTGACACAGAAATTATTAATTGAAGTTAACCCTAATTACTATCTATGCTTTCAAAGGTAGAGTCCACCAAAATCTAAAGGGAAGATAGCACAGTATAAATCATGAGCTTACAGTTTTTTAAAAGATTTTATTTATGTATCTATTTGACAGAGAGAGAGAGATCACAAGTAGGCAGAGAGGCAGGCAGAGAGAGAGGGAGAAGCAGATCCCAGGACTCTGAGATCATGACCTGAGCCAATGGCAGAGGCTTAACTCACTGAGCCACCCTGGTGTCCCATGAGCTTATAATTTTATTCAAAAGTCTACTTCATCTAATGCATATATTGAGGACTTTGTCCTCTTTGTGGTTCACCTTATTTCTTTTGGCCAAAGCGACCAACACTCACGTGAACTTACAGCAGGTATTATCATACCACTTTTATAGCTTACCAGGCAATCAGTCCTTAATAACATGCATATTTCTTATATTCTAAGTTGGCCTTTCACCTTCAGGCCTTGTCTTCTCAATTATATGGTAAGCTCTTGAAAGCAGAGACCTTACTCTCTCCTTCCTGCTATCTTCAGCAACACCTGGCAGACTGTCTTGCATACAGTAGGCATTCATGACTTGTTCTTCAGCTATAGATTGATATCACTTATAAGTGGAGTTTCCTACTGAATTTTTCACATAGCATAGTAACATTATTTTATCATGAGTCATTGAGGACAGGTCTATACCCTCTTTTTCTAAAATGTAGCTTAGTTTCTGGCATAGGGTATGTACTTTACAAAATTTAATCAGTGAATAACAATTTGATCAAAAGGACAAATGCTCCTGCCTATACTGAGAGAAGGCTTACTTATCTATACAGCTATTATAAAAGAATAAATCAGGGAATCAAAATATGAAGAAACATACCAAATCTAGTCAGCTGAGAATTTAAATATTTAGGTTCTAGATTGATATTATCCATTCTTCTGGAGAATATATGTTCTACTACCATTAGAAAATGCTATACTCCCCATCCCAACAACCCATTATTGATCTACTTCATTTCCAAGAATGTAATAGTAGTTAAGAGCAAATATGCATAGGCCATAACAGTGTAACAGAAGATTTGGAGTTGGATTATATGTCATATATAAAATTAATTCTTTGAATTCTTTTTCAATGTGTTTTGGAATTTGTTCTCTGCAAGTATATATGTATATGTGTGTACATACACATGTGAACTTGAATTCATAAGAAAACTGTTAAAATATCACAGAATAGGACAGGTGAGAGTATAAAACATAAAACATAGTCAATATGTTTAGGAATAGACTTTATAATAATCCTAAGAATAAGAATCTTCAAGAAGTTAAAAAATTTTAAAACAAATGACAGGAGGAAAAACAAAGGGCATAAATTTGTTTCAATATTTAAAACCAGCAAAGCACTGATATAAAAATAGAATACATTCCTGTGGTCAATTTTAGAAGTTAATTTTACTACTGACATCTGGTTTGTATGAAACAATATGGTGTGACGTCTTCAGCTATTTGGGACTCTTGGTGATAGCTCATTACTAATGAGTCATCATATTGATTCCTGTTGGATTTGTTTGCTATAATTTGTTCCCTGACGACAGACTTGAGCAATAATTCTGGTCAATAATTTCTATTACATGCAATAAAATGAATCACATCAAAAATGAGTACTTAGCTATACTCATCATGAATAAAGAGAAACATAATACCAAAATATACTTCTTTCCAATTTATGCAACAGACAAAAATAGTGAGATCATAGATAAGTTCTACACAATTTCAATGAAATTTTCAAAAATTTCTTTACTGAATTTTCTCACGCTGAAAGCAATAGCATTTATAGTAGTTCATAATCTAAAAATATATTTATATATTACATAAAGTTTTGGTAAATGTTATAACATATACAAATACGCAAACTGTAGAATGCAGAGCTTACTTTGGGACATCATTTCTGTAAGATTACTGAAGGACTGAGGTTACACTCTATTAGTATATATTATGGTTTGAATGTTGTCTCCACCCTCTCCCCCAAAATGTTTGAAATTATGACTCCCAATACTTGTGAATATGACCTTATATATAAATAAGAACTTTGCAGATGTGATCAATTTAAGATGAAATCATTAGGCTGGGCCCTGACCCAGTATGGCTGGTGTCCCATATGACAACAGAGACAGAGATTAGAGTGATGCAGCTAAAAGGAATGCCAAAGATTGATGGCCACTAGTAGAAACTAGGGAAAGGGAAAGGATTCTCTCCTATGAGTTTAAGAGGGAACATAGTCTTACTGATTTTTCTTTTTCTTTCTTTTTTATTTACTTATTTTTTTACTTTTAGCTTCTAGAACTGTAAGACATTAAGTTTTTGTTGTTTTAAGCTCCCTAGTCTGTGATACGTTCTTACAGCAGCCCTAGAAAACAGACAGACTCAAGTATAGGATTTACAGAATTAGGAAATAAAACACAAATGCAAAAGAAGACTGAATCATGAGTCCAAAATGGGCATGGAAGGGAGAGAGAGGTTCCTTCTTGACTTGTTAAAAAATTGCATTATACATTGAACTATACAATTGAGTTACATTTATCTAATTACTTTGCCATCATTGATTTTAAAATTATCTGCAACTTTCTGCAAAAAAGCTACAAATACCTCTTAATAAAATTATATGAGATTATGGACCTTTCTTGTAGAAGCAGAAAAAAAATGATTATAGAGTCAAGAAACACAGATAGACTACATTTACGCATAAACAATCTGAGTTAAAATAATAGTCTAAAATCATTCACATTTGTATTATAATTTCTCAACATGTTTAAGAAAGTAAAATAAAGTAACTGAGACAGTTACAATAACTGTTCTGGAAGTCAGAAGAAAACAAAACTTAGGAAATACTGTTTTAAAATAATATCTCATTTCCAGAAGCATATCCACCTCACAAATAATGTAAAATGGTGAATCTATTAAAATAAAATGAAACTTTAAATGGATCATAAAGTAAAACAAAAATCTGTGATATGTACAGCTAAAAACAGAACTACTAAGAAAGTTTGAAAATGAAAGAATGGACAAAGGCAAATAGAAAAGAAAGGCTTTATAATATCAAATATTATAAATTAAAGGTTATAAATTAAAAATCATTTAATAGTTTTTAATTTATAACAAACAATACTAAATGAAAAAAAGTACAGTTTTACCGAAAAATTTGCAAGACACAATAAAACGCTAAAAGCATAAATTTTAGGAGATTCAAGAAAAAAATACAGAATAATAAGTTTTATGACGTTTAAGTCACCTATGAATAAAGAAATGGGTGGAAGAGGAAGTGAACGACAGATAAAGTTGATAAAAGTATATAAAATATAAGCACTTTACTTATGCAAGTGAGACTATAAAGATTATAAAAGTAAGAACATAAATTAAGTCACAAAATTTATGATATAATTTATGATATATTATATGTAAAAATGAAAATGTTTTCTTGTCAAGGATCCCTTGAACTCATCACAAAAATGACCATATATGAGGTTACAAAAAGCTCTAATAGATTACTATAATTTTAATTCTCTAATGGTAGTTAAATAAATTAGCAAAATCAGAAACAAGTTGGTCCTACAACCTGGGAATTAAAAATTACTCCAAGAGAATTCTTCAAAGAGGAAATCAAAATAGATGCTGCAGACTCTTCAGGTAATAACAATGAAGACGGCAATGTAAGCTTCACATCTCAGAACCTATAGGTATAGCTACTGCAGTGCTCCGAGATGAATCAGAGTCCTAAATATGTACCTTGATAAAAAAAATGAAAACAAAGAAAGTATGTTGTCTACTCAAAAAGTGAGAAAAAAAGACAAACTAAAGATAAAATAAATTAATTAATAAAGATGAAAGCACATATTGGTGAATTAGAAATCAGAAAACTTGTAGAATTAATAAATTCAAGGCTAGTTTTTAAAAAATAAACACCTAAAAATTCTGTATAACTGATACCTAACTTAATAAAAATATAGAAAAACACAAATAAAACAGGAAATAGCAATGAGAAATTGTGAAGAAAAAGAATAAAATTGTAACTATGTGCATTGATAGATAGTAACTGGACTTATTGTGGTGGTTATTCCTTGATATATATAAATATCAAATCATTGTGTTATATACCTGAAACTAACATAATGTTATATGTTAATGATGTCTCAATTAAAAAAATAGAAATGAGGAAGTAAGCACACAGAAAAAAATAGTAAAAACTAAAATATGCTCTGTAATCTACACAAATACATTTGAAAATTTAGATGAAATGGGATATTTCTAGAAAAATCGAACTAACTCTAAGAGACAGAAAATGTTAAACATTAATTACCACAGAATAAAAAGCAAATTCTGTTAGAGGTTCCTCTCCTTTACTCCCCCTTCTCAAAGTAATAACCATGATTGATCAGGTCCATAAAATTCCATAGAATTAAACTAAAAATTTAATTAAAAGAAAATTTTAATGCTAATTAAGTTACTTAAAAAAAGTTATATTTTCATATCTTTTATTTTTATTCACCAAAATATTTGTATTAAGCAAGCATAACAATGATACCTTCAACTGATAAAAAATACACATAAAGATAAATAATAAGGGTTCTGAATTATGGGTTTATTAAAAATCCCAAATCAATACTGACAAACATAAATCAGAAACTCATTAAATGAATAAATAAATGAAGTTCATTCCAAATGGGAAAGAAGGAGCTGTAGTAGAAAATTGACTGATATAATTCATCATATAACAAACAAACAAATATGTCTATCTTTTCAAATTATAAAACCATCTACAAAAACTAATATTCTTCCTGATTAAATTTGTGGATAAAATAAGGTTAGATGGTTATTTTATTAAAATCAGAAAATATATCTGTCTCAGCCTAAAGGTCAACATTATAATTAGTGGGTAAGTGTTTGAAAAAAGTCCTCCTCTAAACAGGAACAAATAAGCACCCTAACCACTACCAATTCATATTTTTCTAAAGACAATAGTAAGTTAGAAAGTGACATTAGCGGTGGCTCAGTGGGGTAGTGGTTGCCTTTTGATGAGGTCATGGTCCCTGGGTCTTAGAATCTAGCCCTAGTCAGGGTCAGACTATTCCCTAGCTCAGCAGGGAACTTGTTTTTCCCTCTCCCTGATGCTTGTGCTCTCTCTCTCCCTCCCTCTCAAATAAATAAATAAAGTCTTTGAAAAATTAAAAAAAAAAAAAGAAAGTAACATTAGAAATAAGATGGGATTGGGAGGGAGACAAACCATAAGTGACTCTTAATCTCACAAAACAAACTGAGGGTTGCTGGGGGGGCGGGGTTTGGGGAGAAGGGGGTGGGATTATGGACATTGGGGAGGGTATGTGCTTTGGTGAGTGCTGTGAAGTGTGTAAACCTGGTGATTCACAGACCTGTACCCCTGGGGATAAAAATATGTTTATAAAAAATAAAAAATTTAATAAAAAAAAAAGATTAGTAAATAGGAGATAATAGCATTATTCATAAATGATGTGTTCATAATGTGCAAATCACAAGGGGATCACTGAAAACCTTCTCTCTCTAAGTAAATCAGTAAGATTGTAGGGTGCAAGATTAATATGCAGCAAACTATAATTTTCATAAAATATAAAAAGTAATTAGGATTTATAGCAAAACAATTGAAACAGCAATACCAACAATAATTGTAAATGCTATACTAAAATACCTAAAAATAAACTTTGCTTTAATTTAAAATTTCACTATTTTTCCAGAAAATTTGAAATGCTAAAAACAAAAAAAGACTTTAATAGAAAGTAAGTTGTACCCTCTTCTTGGATTTGAACAAATTCATTAAGATATAAAATTTCTCTAAAATAATCGATAAATGATTTTCAATAAAGTTTCAATAGTTTTCTTATTTTTTGTAAGTTAATAATTTCAAATTTATGATGAAACATTACAGAAATGCCAGATAAGTTTGGGTACAACATTTCACTGAAACTTCTTTTTTTCAATAGAAAATGATTGGGTAAACCTTAATAAATTACACATAGTGGAATGATATGCAACCATAAGAATATGGAGCTTTTCAAGAATAAATACTTATCTAAAACATATTAAATACATGAAGCAAGCGTCAGAATAATATGTGTAGTCTAAAGAAATTTGAACAGAAAAGGATAGAAAAATATTATTTGCTTGTGTATCTATAACACATCTCTAGAAAAGTAAATGGGTGCTTGGTCCATAGTGGTAGGCAGAAATCTAATCACTGGGGCTTTATGTTTTTAAAAATGTGAACATTTTAATGCATTATCTACTTAAAAGATAAAATAAAATTTTCTATTCCTAGTTTTTGGAGAAGTATCTTACATGTCATACCATCAAATCAATAGCTGTAACTTTACTTTCATTCAATAAACGTAGACATCTAAGAGTTGGAAAGCTTAATGATAATTCTGATGCAGTGATGAAAATCATGTGAATAATCAAAAGTATTAAAAATATCAAAAAACATTAACTTATCTACACATTGGTAAAATCTCTAGAATGTGGGGCGCCTGGGTGGTTTAGTGGGTTAAAGCCTCTGCCTTCGGCTCAGGTCATGTTCCCAGAGTCCTCGGATCGAGCCCCGCATCAGGCTCTCTGCTCCGCAGGGAGACTGCTTCCCCCTCTCCCCCTGCCTGCCTCTCTGCCTACTTGTGATCTCTGTCTGTCAAATAAATAAATAAAATCTCTGTCTGTCAAATAAATAAATAAAATCTTTAAAAAAAATCTCTAGAATGTATGCCCCTCAAACAGTGTGGTTTTAATTCTTATCTACACAGAGATGTCAGAAAACTTGGTAGCCTCCAGAGAAAATGGATTAAAGAGTTAAAGAGTTCATTTTAGAACAATAGAGGAAAAAAAACTTTAGATATGTATGATAGGAAAAGAAAATACTGAAAGTGACTAGGAACAAAATCTATAAAACCATGATCAGTATAAATGACTCATATATGGACTTTCCAAGGAATTCTCAAAACAATGGAACATAAGAGCATCCCATAATTGAAGTACAATTGGGTACCATTATAAAATAAAGAAAGAAACTAGTTAATTACCCAGAGAGGAATGTTTTTCCAGTATATGTTACTTCCAGTGATGTCAAAAGTAAAAACTTAAGTACATTTTCAAAGGCTTTATAAACATAATGAGAGCCAAATGAAGGACCAAATTTTGAGGCCAATATTTAAAGGGATAAATATATCCTATTGCCATCCTTGTTTGGTACCACTCTCAGAGGAAGCATCCTATGAAGAATTGTCTGTGACCAGCTCTGCTTCTTCTGGGACTGGAGCAGGAAAACTGCCAAAGTTCTAGTTGTGCAACTAATAAGCATCAGGGGAATGAAGTAATATTAACTGATAATTGAAACTGTACTGAAAAAACCATGTGTCTGTCTAAGTCAACATGCCTTGATATTTTGATATTTCTATTCAAACAAAAACACTCATAGGATTCATCACTTAGTACATAAATCCTCCATAATTTACACTGACCTTGCTAGTGGAAACATATTCTTTGTTGTTTTTGTCCAAGATTTACTTTGCTCTGTCAGTTGGAGAATCGATTCAGGTCAGGGAGAAAACCTCCAAACACCTATTGTGAGCCAACAGGCAAAAATTAGACCACCTGGTGTGTGAATGCCAGAGGACAAAACACTTTTTGCTTTTTCAGAAAACTCTGTAGAAGGTGTGATGCAGAGTAAGTCTGTCAAAGTAAATGATTAGTTTCCCAAACATGTACAGCTGGTCAGAGGAGCAAAAGAGGACAAATCTAAAAGCCAAACCTTGCTACATCTTTATTGACTTGTCTGTTTTCCCTTCTCAAATATCATATAAATATAGGCATTTCTTTTGCCCTAAACATACAGTGCCATCCTTCTGGGAGAACAGCTAAAGACAAATGAATTAGCTGAGGGAAATGGCCAATTTCAGGTTCAGCATCAGGATGTTTATCTGAAGCTGACTGATCTCATTAGATCCTGAAGGGTATCAGATAGAAAAATCTTTAAGCGATAATTCCTCTTCACCTCATGTTCATGGACACAGAGAAATAAGCCCTGGTGCATGACAATACCAGTGTTCAGTTGCAATATTTGGGATGGTAGCAGGTTCTAAACAGTACCTACCTCCCTAGAGAGAGATATTTGACCTCATAGAGTGCTCAAAAGAGTGTGCCAGGTACAGAAACGTTACCAGATTCTACCTGAAAGAATCCATCACTTCCAAACTAGGTCTTGCCAAAGCAATTACTTTGCTATTTTTTTCCCCATTTTTATCACAGTGGAGTTGTATTTAGCTTCCTATCTGAACACTGCCAATTCAACTGCTGGAAGAAAGCCCATTGTAAACTAAGATTCAGTCACCCCTGAAGTTGTAAAATTATTTCAGTTTTTCATTCTATCATCATTTTTCTAAAATGTTATGCTCATTTAAAAATTTTTCCTTAATACTTAGATGGGTATTCACTAATTATAAATTCAACAATTAGCTCTATTTTAATCTGTCCTGTCCAGAAGATTTAAAAGTTACTCCACAAATACTTTTTCCTTTTCTCTCTCTGTCTCTGACACACATACATATACACCATTTCCTCTAACTGTATAATAATGATGCCTTTAGAACTTTTTCCATGATCCTCTCATATTGTCACATGCTCATAGGACTGAAATTGTCATTTAATTAAAAAAAATCAACTCACACAAACATACACACATAAATCACATTTAATAAGGAGTTGCTTGGAATGACTGTGTTTCTGGAAAAAAAATACGTACACATATAATCTCATTAATCCCGGATTAGAAAATTAAGTCACTCACTTTATAGTGGACTCATATACATTTAGAATAAGTGGCACAATACACCTGAAGGTTAGATGCTTCAGATTTTATTCTTATGTGATACTGGTTTTTGCATTCTCAAAGGTTTCATTAATTCATCATGCTTCAATTTGCAAATGAAATGATTTTGCTTCAGGAAACTACCAAACAAAGAAATAAGCTCACATAGTTTGTCATGTTCTATGACCTTAAAAATTAAGAATATTAATTCTATGCAATATATCATGCATATCTCACATTTTGGATGATATATGAATGATAGTTATTCTCAAAATATGAATCTAAGCATGGATTCTGGGTCTGGCAAACAAGTTTAAATAAACCTTTCTTTAGTGCATAGAAAGTAGAGGGGGGGAAAGAAAGAAAATAAGAAAGAAAGGAAGCATCTGTAGTCCTCATATACTAAAATCAGCTGTAGCATTCATACATATATTTCCTTTAGACTTTCAGATTTCAAATAGGAAAATAGTATAAAAGTAATATTTCCAGTCTTAGTAGTTCTTTTCCTCCTTTTACATAATAGATTATACTCACTATAACCATAGCTGTATTTTAAACTGAAGAAGAAAACAATTAGCCTCAAGCCATATTAAAAATGGTATACCACACAAAAAGCTACAAAAATGCATATTAAAACTAATGTGACATATTAAAACTACTGTGATAATTTACCTAGCAAATATAAATAAAAGGATAGCAGGCAGTATTTATTCACAAAGGTGCTATAAAACTAAAATTTTCACTGTAGATAAGGGTATTATTCTGTTGCATTTTTTTTTCTTCGCAAAAAATTTACTAAGCCATGAATGTATATCTACATTAACTGAGCAATTCCATTCTGAGGAAACAATTTTAAGGAAATTCCCAACAGTAGGAAATATGCTTAATTTATGCCACATTTATATGGTGTGATATCATTTAAACATTAAAAATCATGTTTTAGAAGCATGTTTGATGGCATGGGAAAATGCTGATAATAAAATGTTAAATGATTTTTTACAAAAGGTAATTAAACTGAACAAAGAGCATGAGCTTCATTTTATTATTACACTGGAGGTAATCAACCAAAAATATAGCTCATCAGATAAAATTGCAAAAGCTTGTTGATAAATATGATGTGAAAGGCAGCCTTTCTAATGAAGTTTTTTTAGTAGTAATAATGTTTTAAATGTTATGTATTGACATGCACGCACACATACACACACACAGAAGGATATCTAAAAGCTATTTTGCTCATGAAGCAGTTTCTCATTATTCAAATCTATTCTCAGAAAGCAGACATTTGCTTATGCTATCTAACTTATCTTAAAAGTTAAATTATGAGACATACTCAGTTGTTGAAAAAATGTAAATCTGAGACTTTGTAAGTTCTCTTTTTAATAATAAATATCCTTTCATAATGTAGTTTACTATTCCATAGGGAATATTCATGTTACTACTCTACAGAATGGGAAACTAGCAGTTCTGATTTTATTTCAGCCATTGTTATATACTTTATAATTGCAGCTTTGTTAAAAAATATTATCTTTAATATATATTTCTTTTGTATTAGTACATAAAAATGGTAAATATTTGGTTTACATATAGGAACTAAAAAAGGATAAGGTCAATTTTAATTCCTGTGTTGTATAGTTCCATAGTATTTTAATAATTAGCTGTAATTAATGCTTATGTGCACTTTGACTCATTTTACCAGGGTGTAAAACCTCTAATTGCATAAATACACACAATATTCAGCTATGTACTGCTCAAACATCTTTCTCTGCTGTTTAATACTTATGGAAAATATCAACATTTCACAATTATATAAAGTAATGCTTTCAAAAAGTATCAACATATATGGACTTTCTCTATTCTCTCTCTCCTATTCAGGACTTTTGAGCTATTTTATTCCTTAATGGAATAGTGATTCTTTAGGTAATTGTTTTCATTATAGTTCACAGATCAACCCTATCAGAATCTGAGCTTAATAGAAATGAAAATTATTGGGCTCCATACAGACTTATTGAATAAAAAATTATGGGATGTGATGCAGCAACCTGTGTATCACCAAGTCTTTCAAGTGATTTTGATGGATGCTAAATTTTGAGAACGATAGCACTGAAGTGTAGACAGTTGTGAGATTTTCAATGTCCACCTCACATCTGGTCCTTCCTTTACATATAGCAGTCAACGTGTTGGAAAAAGAAAGTGTTATTGTTAGAAACAACTAGGTACACTCAATATTACTGAGTACTACACAGTAAAATTTACATAGTAGTACAAATGAAATTTTGGAATTTATAATGAAACAGTTAAAACAAACAACTTAAATTACACAGCTGTCACTAGAATTCCTTTCTGGAAAGTGTTTAGGAAAATATTTGGATAAGCTATTTGAGAAGAAAGTGAAATTGTGAAGATATACTCAGAAAGGAACAAGAAAAAAAAGATATGGATAAAATAATCTGCATAAAAATATGAAGAAAATTTAGTCTATGGGATAAGTAATAGAAAAATGGGTAATGAGAATGCAGTCTAAATAACAGAAAAAATAGTCAAATGATTACATAATAGAAAACAACAGTCACATGACTTTTGGGAACATGTATATGTTGCAATAAGAATAAATTGCTTTAAGGACCTTCCGTCTTCCAAAGCTTCCTTAAAATCTATTTATATGCCCAAATGTCATGTGCCAGTGAACTGTGGTAAGAAAACTTTTGATTGAAGGAGGTGGGTTGGGAAAATGTAATTATTTTTCTCCCTTCTGAGAGAAGTAAACTATGATAGTAAAGTTATTTTTAAAAGCTATAAGCCATAAAAATAAAAAGAACAAGTGGTAGGTCATCAGCAAACTAGACATTTCAACAAATTTCTAGAAGACAGGTGGAAAGGTATTGACTCATAAAGCACAGTGCAGGTAGTTGCAGCCAAAAATATTTATGGAGAGGGCTGAAGCTAAGCAGACACGAATCTTGCCTAAAATACTCTTCAGAGGGTTGGGAGGCAGACTTGATGAATCAAGAATGACAGGCAATAAAAAGCCTAAAAACAAGATGATCAACTGAAAGTATTCCCAACAACAACTCTCCTCCACCATCCTTAATAGAATTAAAGGCAGTCAGTTCAGATTCTCTCTTGCAAAGCAAAGCAAAGCAAAGCAAAATTTTGAGAATGTACCCAGTTTCCTTTTTTTGTTTGTTTGGTGATTTTGTTTGTTTGTTTTGTACGGTGTTTTGAACTGCTAAAAATTAACTTCTTTAATGGAAAACAAGATCTTGAAAAGTCAGTCATATTAAAGCTGGTTTGATTATTAATAGTTATCTTTTAGGAAGAAGAATTTTCCCTATGTAAGATGTCATACTGCAAATTTAAAATATATATTATCAATAAAATGCATGAAGTGATCATTTGTGCTTGATTAAAAAAAAATGGAGCTGCTAACAAGGATCTTAGTGCTCCTTAGTAAAACCTCCTTCCCAATGACTACTAGTAGCTTTTTTTTTAGCTTATTGGATTTGAGAAAATGAAAGGTAAACATTATTAGGAAAAACTAAAATGAAATTTCCCAGAGCTGAAGAATTACTGTATTCGTTGACTGTGTAGGTGAATAAATAATAATAATTTTAGAATACAAATAATTAGCAATAATTTTGTAGATCTTTAGAACAGCAAAAATTACTGAGTTTATCCTAAACTTTTCAACCAGACAGGGATGGGAGGGGAAGCAGGCCTTTTATAAACCTCACATGCTTGTTATTCTCATAAGTAATTTTGGATTCTATGAAACAATAGACAATGCTTTCAAAGGACTGAGAGGAAATGACTCCCAACCCATAATATTGACACAACGGTAAACTATAAATCAAGAGTGAGGGTAAAATAAAGTGGTGTTGTACATACAAGGACTCAAAATTATATATTACATGCCTCATCACATAGTTAATTACTGAAGGATGCATGCCCCAGCTATAGAACGATAGTAGGAAACATGTTTAATGAGTAAAGGATTTAACAGGAAAAGTTAAACTGTAATTTCAAGTTTAGGTATCTGAAAAATTTTCAACTAGTCTCCATTGATTAGTGAGACTGAAGAATCAGTTTAAACAAAAACAATTATTCGTAGGATTAATGGAGTCTATAGAGAGGCAAATACAACATCTTTTGAAGGGAAATTCTTTAGGTCTTTGGGTCCTATACAGGAGTGTATAAGTGTTTTATAATCAGTGAGTGCATCAGAAACTTTAAATTGACAGTGAAATCCTAAGGTTAAGTTTTGTATGTTACATATTCTGATTATTTTAATGACTTGGAGAAAAAAATACTAATTTATAAATAAAGTAACTGTCAAAGTTAAAGATGAAAAAAATAAAATGGATTAAAATCAGAAAGATTGTCAATATTCCTTCCAGTACTCTTGACACCAAACAGCTAGGATGATTATTACACTGTGGTTTAGCCATTCTAAAAAAAAGACTTGGAAATAGAACTAATAGGAAGTAATGGAAACATGCTATTTCTCTTACGAAAAAGGGTTGACTTCGTGCAAAAGAAAGATTATTTATTCTTTTGAAATTCCTGGGAAACAAAACCTGGGAAACAAAACCTGAGAAATTGACAGTGAAGGTTTTCTTACTAATTGACATTAGTAAGAAAAATTTACAATAAAAAACCCACAAAACTTATGAATCCTCACAAATTACTGGTAAACTGAAGCTAGCAACATATTAAAAAGATTATATACCATGATCATCTGGGGTTTATCCCAGTAATGTAAAGGTATTTTAACATGTTAAAAAAAAAATCAATGTAGTACCACATTAATAAAATGAAGGGGAAAAAAAACAGAATTTCTTTTAAATTAACACAGAAAAGGAATTTGATAAAAAAAATCTAACAAATTTTCATCATGAAACACTGAGAAATCTAAGACAAAGGGAAATCCCTCAATATGATTAAGGGAATTTACAGAAAATACAGAGTTCCCATCACTTAATAGTGAAAGATTGAAAACTTTTCCCTTAGTTAAGAAACAAGACAAGAATTTTGACTTTTGCCCCTGTGATTTAACACTGTACTGGAAGGTCTAGCTAGTACAACTAGGCAAAAGATAAATAAAAGACATCAGACTGGAAAGGAAGAAGTAAAGCTATTTGTATTCACAGATGACATGATACTATAAAAGGGAAGTTATAAAATATCCAAAAAAATGAGCTAATAAACAAAGTCAGGAAAATTACAAAATGAAAGATCAAAACACAAAAAACAGCTCTATTTCTATACCCTTGTAATGAACAATCCAATAAGAAAATAATTCCATTTATAGGGCATGAAACAAAAACCATGTAAGACTAAACTTAACCATGAGGTGCAAAACTTGTACAGTTAAAACTACAAAGCATTGCAAAAGGAATTAAAGAAGACCTAATAAGTAGATAAACCTGATCTTTCTTCTGTTTTCTTTTTCATATTATAAATCCCTAGAAGTAATATAAATTTAAAATGACCTTTAACATTATTATTGCAAAGGAGAGCATAATTAATTTATGACTCATATTTACAAACAAATCTCAGTTGATGCCTTAGTGTAAAATATTTCCATTTTTAAACTATACAAATGTTTAATCAATTTGTAAGGCAATGAGGCCTCACTTAGTTACTAATTACTTGAACTATTATGCAAACATATTTGTGTTAAAAGTGTTTCATAATGACTCTTTTGTGAAGATCACAAAATAAAAGTCACAACTGGAAGAAACTGAATGAGAGAACAAAATGCATTTTATAATTTAAAAAGTACATTTCCTTTGTGTAACATATTTCAATAAAAATGTTTTCCCCTAGCAGATCTCATTTAAGTTTCTTAAGTAGGAAAAAGCATTTCAGGCTTCAACAGTTGTTAAAAAAAAATCACTATTGACTCATTCTTTACAAATACTAGAATAAAAATTTACAAACTTGCTGTGTAAAGTACAGCCATCATTTTTTTTTTTTAAAGATTTTATTTATTTATTTGAGAGAGAGACAGTGAGAGAGAACATGAGCGAGGAGAAGGTCAGAGAGAGAAGCAGACTCCCCGTGGAGCTGGGAGCCCGATGCGGGACTCGATCCCGGGACTCCGGGATCATGACCTGAGCAGAAGGCAGTCGTCCAACCAACTGAGCCACCCAGGCGTCCCCAGCCATCATTTTTTAAACTGAGCTAGTATACATTTATATGACATTCTGTAGACAGTGGACAGACACTGTCTCTAAAATATTGTCAATCATTGCCCTCCTGATTTCAGACCTATCTACCTTTTACATACAAAGTCAGTCTAAAATGATATACAACACTCTATTTCTGAGAAAACAGTGACCTTTTAAAGCATAATTGAACATAAAATACTTAAAAAATGGCAAGGAATAGAAAGAAAAATGATTTTATATTTCTTTGCTGTAGTGCTGAGTGGATCAAATTATCCAAATTTTGCCAGAAGTTCAATAGCATTTTAAAAAGAGACTAGTGGAGGGAAATGTTATGGAACTACAATGAAACCTTTTAATAAGTAGAAATACACTTGGAAAATTGCAGTTATTCAGCCTCAACTCTATGTTCCAGTCTCATGGAAGGCTTAGTTTTTTAAGCACCCAAATCACTTATTCTTCACCAGAAAACTGAATCTTTGAAGTCTTATATCCTATCAACTTCTTGGAAATAGTTCTGATAAAGCCCCTGATATTCAAATGTATTTTCTCTTTTTTTGTACAGTATGTAAAGAATTATTGTGACCAATGTGCTTCATATATAAAGTGAATTTCCCCAAAATATCTTATACTACATAAAAGATTATGTAAGTCAGATTTGAACTGAAATGTACAAACAATATTTTTTTTAATTGCAGATTTATTGAAGTATAATTGGCAAATAAAATTATATATATTTTATATATATAATATATATTTAAGATATCAAAATATCATTAACATGATACATGTATAAAATGTGAAATGATTACCACTAATTATCCATTACCTCAATAGTTACAATTTTGTGTGTGTGTGTGTTTGTGTATGTGTTGTGAGAACATTGAAGATCTACTCTCTTAGCAAATTTCAACTATACAATTGGGTATTATTAACTATAATTTCTATGTTGTACATTAAACTCCAGAACTTATTAATTCTGCATAACAAACTCTGGAGCTTTTGACCAACATCTCCCCCAATGCCTACACTCCCCTTCCCTGGCAATTACCATGTTACTTTTTGCATTTGTGAGTTTGACTGTTTTTTATTCCCCATGTAAGTGAGATCATTCAGTATATGCCTACATTTGGCTTATTTCACTTAGCATAATGTTCTCCAGATTTACTCATGCTGTTACAATTGATAGGATTTGATTTCATCCTTTTTTTAAAAAGCTGGATAATATTCCATTATAAGTATCTCACATTTTCTTTATCCATTGATCCACTGATGGACACATAGGTTGTTTATATATCTTAGCTATTGTTAATAATGCTGCACTGAACACGGTATGCAGAAATCTCTTCAAGATCTGGATTTCATTTCTACTGGTACATATCTAAAAGAGTGCTGGATCATGTAGTAGTTGTACTTTTAATTTTGGGGAGAACCTCCATACTGTTTTCTTTATAATGGCTGTATCAAATTACATTCCCATCAAATAGTGCACAAGGGTTCTCTTTCTTCAAGATCTTTACTGTCTTCACATTTTTTTTTTATTCTTAGGAGAATTACTGAGTTAGACCAGAACACAATGGTTCATTTCATAGTTAAGATACTGTAATTCTAGAGAGACAGGAAAATATTGGCAGAGTAGGATTCTAGATTCACCTGGTCCCATGAATACAATTAGTTAACTATGAAATCATCCTAAATACCCCCAGAAATTGACCAGAAGACTAACAGAACAAAACTAAAGTAAAAGAACAGCTAGAATGAAGATGGTAAGATATATGGAGACATGGATTAGGGGAGAAATGGATCTTGGCTACTGTGGTTGTGGAGAAGGGTAAGAGAGAGGAACACACAGTGGAACACACAAGGAGAATGTTTCCCAAAAGACACTGGCTTGGAAAATGAGACAGGCTGAATTTCCTGAGTTCTTGCAAACAGTAAAGCTTAAATAAATGAGATTAAAAACATGTTTGTTACAATAAATATCAGGGTGGAAGAAACAGAAGAATATATTAATTTTCTAGAAGACAAAGTAATGGAAAGCAATGAAGTTGAACAAGAGAGAGAAAGAAGAATGATGCAAAATGAGAATAGACTTAGGGAACTCAGTGATTTCATCACACACACTAACATTTGCATCATAGGAGTCCCAGAAGAAGAACAGAGGGAAAAGAAGCAGAAACTTTATTTGAAGAAATAATAGCTGAAAACTTCCTTCTTGGCTCCAGAAAGCTCATACTCTTCCATCTCTGAAGCAACAGGATCTGAGACTAAAAAATGGGCAAGCCTGGGCCATTCTTACTGTCTGGATCCAGAGACAAGACTATTAAGATGTGGGACGTCAGTACTGGCATGTGCCTTATGACCCTAGTGGGTCATGATAACTGAGTACGTGGAATTCTGTTCTGTTCCATTCTGAGGGGAAGTTTATTTTGAGTTGTACTGATGACAAGACCCTACGTGTGTGGGATTACAAGAACAAGCGATGCATAAAGACCCTCAATATGCATGAACACTTTGTTACCTCCTTGGATTTCCATGAAGACAGCACCATACGTGGTCACTGGCAATGTAGATCAAACAGTAAAGGTGTGGGAGTGCCGTTGATTGAGCCTCATTGAGTCTCATTTGGCCCCTCCTCCCATTTTCCTCTGGATGCACTCTGATGATACCATGGTTACCCCATTGAGTTCTGTTTAAATAAATATTGTCCTTTCATATAAATTATTCTGGATGTAGATTGAGCTTATTAAATGTTATACACAAAATATTGATGCATGGTGAATCCAAATTGTATACTGTAAATTTACATATGTTGTCTAGAAGTACCATAGGGTTTAAAAACCTGGGCTGGCATTGGTTACACCAGGCCTAAGAAGGCAGAAGTTGAATAAATTGAACTAGGGCACTAAACTGAATAGTTAACAGTGTCATTTTATGTTGGATTATTAATTCCTGTTTTTCTTTCTGCTATCTGTTGGTACCTGACTTGATGGCCTCATTTGGGGAAAAGTGGTGATTATTAGGACTTTTTCTGAAATGTGTATCTATGTAACATCACTTAAGCAGGCCCACACAAGACACATGGTAATTAAATTTTAAAAATACGCTGCTAGGGGCACCTGGGTGGCTCAGTGGGTTAAAAAATACACTGCTAAAGAAAAAAGAAAAAATCTTTAAAAAATCTTAAAAGTAACAAGACAAAAGAAGACAGTAACTTACAATGGAAAACACATAAGACTAGCTAAAGATTTTCCAATAGAAATTGTCAAGCCAGAAGGGAGTGGGATGATATATTCAATATGCTGAATGAGAAAAATCTGCAGTCAAGAATACTCTATCCAGCAAGTCTATCATTCAGAATAGAAGGACAGATAAAGAGTTTCCCAGATAAGCAAAACATAAAGGAGTTCATGATCATTAACCCAGCCCGGTAAGAATTATTAAATGGAATGCTTTGGGTGGAAAGGAGAGAATAAAAGTGAAAGTACAAAGGCAGGAAACATAAAAGCAGTTTAAAATGAATATTTCTGTAAAAAAACTCACTCAAGGAACTAAAAAAAGAGGGTATAAAATATATAACATACCTAAAATGTCAGGAGGAGAGGAAAAAATAACAGGTTCAAACTTAAATGACCATCAGCTTAATATAGACTGCTATAAGCAGAAGAAGTTATATACAAACCTAATGCTAGCCATATATCAAAAAAACTAATAAATATGCAAAGAATAAATAGAAAGAATCCAAATATATCACTAAAGAAAATGGGCAAAATATGAAAGAAAAATAGAAAGACAGAATCTTCAGAAACAATCAAAAACAGGTAATAACACAGCAATAAATATAAATTGGTCAGTATGTATCTACCACTAATGTAAATGGACTAAATGGTCCAATCAAGACATGGAGTGTTAAAATGGATTAAAAAACAACAACACAAAAACAACAACAAAAATCTATATGTTGCCTCCAGGAGACTCATTTTAGATCCAAAAAGACCTGCAGATTGACAGTAAGAAGATGAAGAAATATTTATCATGCAAATATATGCCAAAAGAAAGTTGGAGTAACAATACTCATCTTGGACAAACTAGAAAACTTCCAAATTCATTCAAAAGGGCTGGCATTATCCTGATACCAAAAATAGATAAAGACACCACAAAAAAAAAGAACTATAGGCCAGTATCTCTGATGAGCATAGATGCAAAAGCCCTCAACAAAATACTAGCAAACTGAGTCTAGCAATACATTAAAAAAAAAAAAAAATCATTCACCATATCAAGTGAGATTTATTCCTGGGTTTCAAGCATGGTTCAGTAGTCTCAAATCAATCAACATGGTACATCACATTAAGAAAAGAAAGGATGGGGTGCCTGCATGGCTCAGTCAGTTAAGCGTCCAACTCTTAATTTAGTTCAAATTATGATGTCAAGGTCCTGGGATTAATCCCCATGTTTGACTCTGTGCTAAGCAGAGGGAGCCCTTGAAATTCTCTCTTTTCCCTCTCTTTCTTCCCCTCTCCCTAAAAAGAAATTTTTTTTTATTTTTAATTAAAAAAAAGATAGGAACATTATGATCATTTCAAGAACTGCAGAAAAAAAGTATTTGACAAAATATAATATCCACAGAGTATGTTTAGAAGGAAAATAGCTCAACATATTAAAAACCATATATGAAAAGCCCACAGTTAATAACATCCTTAATGGGAAAAAAATGGAAAGTTTTCCTCTATGGACAAGAATGTCTTGTTCTTTTTATTCAACAGAATACTGGAAATCCTAGCCACAGCAATCAGACAACAGAAAGGAATAAAAGGCATCTGAAATGGCAAGGAAGAAGTAAAACTTTCAGTATCTGCAGATGACATCATACTCTATATAGAAAACCTAGAAGACTCCACAAAAAAACTGCTAGAACTAATAAACAATTTCAATAAAGTCCCAGGACACCAAATCAATGTATAGAAATCTGCTGCATTTCTATACACCGATAATGAAGCATGAGAAAGAAACATTAAGGAATCAATCCCATGTATAATTGCACTGAAAACAGTAAAATACCTAAGAATAAACCTAACTAAAGAGGTGAAAGACCTGTACTCTGAAAATTATAAAACACTGATGAAAGAAATTGAAGATGAAAAAAAGAAATGGAAAGACATTCCATGCTCATGGATGAAAAGAACAAATATCGTTAAAATGTCTATACTACCCGAAGCAATCTACACATGTAATGCAATCCATATCAAAATACCACCAGTATTTTTCAAAAAGGTAGAACAAACAATCCTAAGTTTGCATGGAATCAAAAAAGACCCCAAAGAACCAAAGCAAACTTACTTAAAAAAAAAAAAAAGAAAGCTAGAAGCATCAGAATTCATGACATCAAGTTATATTACAAAGCTATAGTAATCACAATGGTATGCTACTGCCACAAAAATAGACAAATAGATCAGGAGAACAGAATAGAATGCCCTGAAATAAACCCATGATAATATCATCAATTAATCTTTGACAAAGGAAGTAAGCATAGGTAATGCGAAAAACACAGTCTCTTCAACAAGTGTAACATAGTGGGGGGAAATCTGGACAGCAACAAAAAAGAGAAGAATACATGGTATATATTTAGGTAATAGAATATTACCCAGCCATAAAAAAAAATAATGAAATCTTGTCATTTGCAAAGACATGGATAGGGCTAGAGAGTATTACATTAAGTGAAATAAGATAATCTGAGAAAGACAAATATCACATGATTTCACTCATGTGTAGAGTTTAAGAAACAAAACGAAAGAACAAAGGGGACAAAAAAGGGGGAGGGAGAGTGGCAAACCAGAAACAGACCTTTAATCAAAGAGAACAAACTGGTGGTTACCAGATGTAGCTGGGTGGGTGGGTGGGGGATAGGTTAAACAGGTGATAGGGATTAAAGAGTGCACTTGTGATGAGCATTGGGTGTTGCATGAAAGTGTTGAATCACTATATTGTACACCTGAAACCAATATTACACTGTATTTTAACTAACTGGAATTTAATGAATACTTTTAAAAAAAAAGATACTCTGATCCCATAAAACCCAGAGTTAAGTAAAAAGTAATTTACATTAAACAGGTGTTTATGGAGTAACCATTATATGTCAGATTCTTTTACACATTAAACTTATCTAACAAATAAGACCTGTAAATTGCACATTATTACTACCATTTTACAGATTAAAAAAAGGAGGATTAAGAGAACTCAATAATTTCACACAATAAGTGGCAAAGGCAAGATTTTAACCCAGGTTGTTGGAGTCTAAGTGCAGATCTTCATTAGGTAAGAAACTCTCTCAATTTTTAACTCTGAATTTTATTTGTACTATTAATGTCCTTAAAATTCTTCAAGAACACTTTATCAAACAGATGAAAGTTAGCATAGATTTTACATATTAATTTAGTCTATAAATTTCATTATGCCACAAGCCTATCCTCACATCACCCTATTATTTTGTCAGCTCTGTATACAGGAATGTAGCTATGCTTATTATAACCAAGCAACCAGAAAAATTACTTGTTGCTCTTATTAGGAATTAATGGTTTTATTTAAAAAATATATTTATTTATTTGAGAGAGAGAAACACAGCAAGAGAGGGAACACAAGCAGGGGGAGTGAGAGATGGAGAAGCAGGCTCCCCGCTGAGGAGGGAGCCTCATATAGGGCCTGACCCCAGGACCCCAGGATTATGACTTGAGCCCAAGGCAGATGCTTAATGACTGAGCCTCCCAGGTGCCCCAGTGGATTTACTTTTAAAGGAGAATACATTGCTTATTAAGGAAGAATTCTTTTTCAAAATCCAAACTAAATGCTCAGTTCTTACATAAAAGGGACAAAGTAGGAGAATATTACAAAAATATTTGAAGGAAGGAAATAGGTATACAAAGAATGGTTATTAAGCTTTATTCAAATCAAACACTTTTAAGATGCAGTATGAAAAATACTTACATTTATTAAGTACTACAAAGTTGCCTTTTAAAAGCTGATACTTCCGTAGGTACTTTAAAGATTAAAACTTTATAGAGCATGAATCTTTTCTAAGTTTTCTAATGGTATAAAAGGGAAGAAATACTTATCATAACAATGTAATATACAAAATTAAGCCTAAACGAAACTAATATGTGCAATACAGTGCTCACAAAGAAGAAATAATTTAATTTGATCTTTATTGGCAGAGGATGGATTTTTTTTTCTTTTTTGGTTTATGCTATCAAAAGATGCTAAAATCAAAGCATTACTATGTTACCAAAGATGAATCTCAAGAATTAACTGTCTCAAATACTTTGCATTTTGAGTGACCATGCAAAACTTACAAGAGATTTTCTAAATCAAGACCTTTAGAAACTTCACCAACTTGAAATGGAAAATATCTCTTATCTGTTATATAGTTTTGTTCAGTGTTTTCATTTTAGTGTGAAATCAGAAAAATGACCAGACCTTTAGTTCAGTGGCTAATTACCTACTAAAGCTAAATATTGCTTTCCAATTCTCTGCTGCAAATACCATTCCTTTAATTAAATCACAAAAATCTATCTCAAGTAAATGTTAGATATGAGAATTTACATAAATTCAATAAAGGCAAGAAAATTTAGGGATGTATTAAACTGCAGAATATTGGTATAGCATATTTTCTACAAACTTTGCAGTCATTTTATTTCTTTGTGCTTAATTCTTCATGTAGGAGAACCTAAGTATGCATGGAAAAACTTAATTAGTAGCAGATATTTCTGAGTTGACCGAATTCTCTTAAATATTAACCTCTAAACATCAAAATTTGACTTAAAACTTTCTAAATCATAGATTATATGATCATTGTATTAATGGATGCACATAATTCAATTATTTCTCTTCTATTCTTTAGGTAAGTTTCTATTTTTAGTTCCCTGTTGTTGAAGTGATTGGCTTATATGGCTATAGTTGGTGTGAACTGATGGGAATAGTAAAATAGGTGGTCTTCAGACTGTACCTGCATGGGTTCTGTTGAGAAAGAATACTCTGTGGATGTGTTACATTTCTGTATGTCTGGCAAGCAAAGCACTAACGGCCCTTTTTTTTTTTCTGGGCTGTTTTTTCAGTGTTGTATAATAAACAACATAGATTTAGAAACAGTGTTGCCCTTTGGAGCAAAGAGTAGGCATGCTTACTATCCAGCATAATAAAGACTTATGTCCCTAGGGTCAAGGTTCTTCATCTGAAATGCATCTCAGTTGTGTGCAGGTATCATCTGGCTCTTTTATGCCATCCTATGGGAATTGGAGCTTGGGAACTAAACCAAAAATTACTTATGCTCTGGCCACAATTCCAGTGAATAATAAAATTCTTTGTCTTTGTCCCAGGGGTCTCATATGTTCTCATCATCCATGAAACTGGCAGGATAAGTTGTAAGCTAGCAAGTAAGATAAAACCTCTGACTCTTCACAAGTCTTAACAGGTTTTTCAAACAACTTAGGTACAGGTAGTACTCTTGGTATTTCTCTTTTGATATGAAACATCTCTTGAACGATAGAAAATGACTGTTTAAATGCAAGGCCTAGGATGATTCCTAAACATGAGCTATGGCCAACTTGAACTGTGTTGATTTCCAAATGAAGTGAGCAAGATGCTTTAAAAACCTTGTCTCATTTTATTATTTCAAATGATCTATAAAATTAGAGGTTAGATTTTTTTTTGTTTTCGGAGGGGAGGAGTCGGTGGGATACAGTCATCATAATAAATCACTGAAATTCATTGTATAAATAACTTCACTGCAGAAAAAGCCTTGTAAATTGATAATTATCTATTAATTACTTCAATCAATAGACTTTTCTAGCACTTACAACAGAGGTCCTTAGTAATGTTACACATAGCAAATTTACAGGCCTTGTTTAGAAAGCAGAGAATATGTGAAATCTCTTATAGCAGTAGACAACCACCATGAGTACCATGAGTACCATGAGTACCATGAGGTGCTACTATCACTATCTCTTGCCAGGAATGGATCACTTTTCATTCTACAATCGGATTCACATGGCACCTAGGCCATCACTATAAAACATGTACTGAATACCTAGCT
Organism: Mustela erminea; assembly: GCF_009829155.1. NCBI lineage: Eukaryota > Metazoa > Chordata > Mammalia > Carnivora > Mustelidae > Mustela > Mustela erminea. The sequence goes on along the minus strand of NC_045615.1, from coordinate 51,994,347 downwards.
AACTACAAAATGTCTACGTTTCTAGCCATAAATTAATATTCAAAATACTCATTAACAAGAGCAAAGAAATCACTGCATTTTCCTTATAGTTATTTTGTTTAGTGGGAACATCAATCACTTCTAATTTATTTTCACCAAAATATCCCAGGGGTACAATTAACCGACATCATTGAAAAGCGTTAGAGATGTCACTTAATAAAATACAGCCTTTTAATATCACCATAACAATCTGAAATATTAAAATTTTATTTTGTTATTTCCCTTGTTCATAATTAAACACATTCTTAGACAATAGTTGCTGTTGAGATTCTAATTCTGTAGTAAGGAAAATGTCTAGACTATTTACAGTGACATTATAAAGATACACAAATGATCAGGCTTTTTGATAGTTTATATATCTAGAAACCTCGTCCCTTTGAGCTTTTGCTAGTGAAATTAATTAAATAAAAACAATTTTATAATTTGAATAAATAAGCTAGAAGGTGTCCATGGAGTGATGTGGAAAGAAATAAGCCAAAACACAAAGCAGAAGCTTCTCAAACTAAAAGAACAGTTCCTAATATGCAACTATGAAATACAAGTTTGGGTACATTTCAATTGAATGCATGGGTCAGTGTTTCAAGCTAATATGTGTTGGCCTCTTGAAAAGTGTGTGTGTGTGTGTGTGTGTGTGTGTGTGTGATATGTATATATGCTGGCTTCATAATCTATGCTTAGATAATGCCATTCCTGGAACATAGTTATAAGAAAAACAAACAAAAAATCACACACAACAATAAAACAACTATCTATATGCAAAGATTTTACCAATATATATGTCATTCTAAAGTTATTTTCTGTAGTTTGCATTGTACAACCTACATGTAAACATCATAAAGAAGGTAATAGATTATTACATATCCAGTTTTTACCTTCTATTTGTTTGTGGTTAAAGGAAATTATTCTTTTAAAAATGGCAGTTACTTTGAAAATATCATCAGGCTTCAGTACTTTAGGGCTTTTCTTCTTCAATTTATTCTTCCATGTACTAACCTAATATATTGGTGCAGTCTCCAGAGGTCTCTTATAAAGTTTTTCAATATGAGTGACACCTTAATTTCTGAAGTGATTCTCTTTAACCTTGACACAGACATCTCAGCATTATAGTTTACTTTTTTCAAGTCCCCTGGTAGGGGTGGAGGAGAAAGGAAATATAGTGGGAAAGAGAGATTCGTAGAGACAGGGAGAGGGAGATGCAAACAGAGAAGGAGAGAATATGAATCATGTGCCTGGATTAAACAATAAATTACATTATACTCAAAGTAACTTTTTAATTTTGAGATCATTTCCTTTTTTGTTGTTGTTTTTTGTTTTTTGTTTTTTGAGGTCATTTCTTTATGTGTGGATGGATTCTACTGAAAACACTTCAGCAACAAGTACGAAGCTTTTACCTAATTTGAATAAAGACACTTTAATGTTGTTCATTCTGCACTTTTGGTAGTTAATTCAGCACCCTTAATAAGTTAAAGGCATATGTTAAAAATGTGGAAAGACTTCTGCCTAGAGGAAAGGATTCCTTGCATTTTGGAGAAAGGCTATTCTAAATGATTGATCTTAAGATACAGGAAAAGTAAATCAGTAAAGCAGCTCAGGAACAACACAGAATGTGGAATGCCATCTTTAATCAGAAACTTCCACACTAATATAATAAAGCCACAACAAATGGTCTTATTTCAGAGCCTTGATAATACAGGCAAAACCGTGCCTGTATTATCAAAAAGAAAGCCATGCAAAGTATTTTAATTAGTGTTAAAAGAAAGGCTTAGAAGGAAGGTGGGTGAAGAAGGCCTTAAATTCTTCAGAATCTCCGAAATGTATGTTTTAGAGAGAGAGCACACCCTGTCGGGTTTTTCCCTAATTCTCATCTATAATGCAATGAGAAAAGTATAATCTCATGCAACAGCATGGTATGGACAAATCTATCTTCAAAATCTAGTGCCCCAGACTTGCCATGTGGCTTTGTTTTGGAAGACAATCGCCATCCCCCATGATTGATTGATTGATTTTATTTAGGAATACTATATATATATATATATATATATATATATATATATATTTATTAACATAGAATATATTATTTGCTTCAGGGGTATAGGTCTGTGAATCATCAGTCTTACAAAATTCACAGCACTCACCATAGCACATACCCTCCTCAATGTCTATAATCCAGCCACTTAAAAAAAAAAATAACGATTAAAAAAGTGATGTACTTCCCCTTTAACACACACATCTTAAATTTCAGAAATTATGAGTATTTCTTCCATATCCATGGTAAAACCAGTACACTGCATTCTAGTAGACTGGATAAGTTCATTTTAGTGTTGCAGTCTTCATAATGCTACTGCAGAAGTTAAGTATATTGCACTTCAAGTTCTAAAATGTTACCTGTATCCAATTTAAATCTTGGTGTCTCTCTCTCTCTTGCTTACAAGATAGATTTTACTTGTAGACCTCAGGTCATATTCATTTAGCTTCTTCACTTTTTGCTGCTGAACAGATGCACACCAGGTGTAGTATACCTCTCTCTTCTATGAACTTAAAACATGTTTCCTTATAAAAATGTGAATTAATTTCAGATTTTACTCTGAAAAAATTAGGGAGATTAAAATAGAACATTGTGTGTATATGAAATAAACTTCAAGAAAGTTATGGTAAGGAAAGCATTAATATGGTAAAGTGCATAGCAAACATGAAAACAAAAATATTGTCTGCCATCATGTATGATAAGTTTGTTATTACTATTTCACTACTATAAAATGTGAACCAATAACATGTTGATAAAACTAAGCATCTTTATTCCTTAATTATTATGTCTCCATAAATAGAAATAATTAAAACCTATGTGGGCTATATTTGCTTATTTCTAATACCATTTGTTATAATCCCTAAGAATTAGTACCACGAGTGATTTACCGTTGCTCTGCTTTTTTATACTAAATGCACATAAACCAGAAAGAATAGTTTTTATTAAAAAAGGTATCTTTTTGCCAATACTGTTAAAGACAGGCCTCTATTTACTGCCCAAGGATATTTGAGTTAGAGATACAATTGTGTACTAACGTATTAAGTGTGAAAAAGGAACCTGAGATGGAACATGTTATTTATACAATACGTTTCCCTCATGACATACCAGCAGTTATTTTTCAGTCCAAGAATATCTGTATACATTTGTTGTACTGGAAAAGAGATATATATTCCACGTTGCCATAATATTTGGTTTACAATCATCCAACAATACAAAATATACATGGTATGGATACTATTTCAACAACCATAGCAATACATTACTACTTATAGAAGTAAATCACCATTATGTGTTACACATTTCAAATGTTTTTGGTACCTACAGTTAAGTTGTCCTTGAGAAATGTGGTGCAATTTTATGAAAGCCTTTCTAAATCCTTAGCAAAGTGGATTAGGGAGAGCAATTTAGAGAAAATAGCTGTATGAAATACATGGTTCTTTCAAAATATACCATTTTTGTTATAAATGGACACTGCCTCTAGTTAGTACTGTTTGGCATATTATAGACATTCAAAAATTATATGTTAGGTGATTGAATAAATACAATAATAAAAAAAAATAAACCTACATGTAAAAGAAAACACAAGAGAAAGAATATATTCATTAATTGTCATATTATAGATTCATATTCTTGAGGCAATGTTTGTACTCTATTTGTACTGTATTGGCTGTCAGAAAGTGGTATAAAATGAGATAGTTAAATATTCATAAGGGGCTCCTGGGTGTTTCAGTGGGTTAAGTGTCTGACTTCGGCTCAGGTCATGATCTCAGGGTCCTGGGATGGAGCCCTGCAAAGAGCTCCTTAATCAGCTGGGTGTCGGCTTGTTCCTCTTCCTTTGCCCCTCTCCCTGCTCACGTTCACTCTCTATCTCTCTCAAATAAGATCTTAAAGAAAAAAAAAAAAACAAGTCTTCACAAAATGTGTACTGTAAGCATTAAGCAAAGTACACAGTCCTTCATTTTAAAAATTTCTCCCAAAACACCGCTCCCTTCTACCTTGACAAAATCTTAGTAGTCTCTTATCTCTCATCTCCATGCTTCAAATAAATCTCTGTTGCCTGTTGATTCTGCACAAAACTTTCAGAGTTATTTTTAAATTTCGTATTTACTATTTACATGACATTATGTAATTCAAATACTTAATTATCATAGTTGACTCAAATTTAGTGGCTTTCAATCCATATGGGCATCATGATCATATGGAAATCATTACAAATATATGAATGCAAATTGCTTTCACTTCAGACCTGCTCAGCTGATTCTTGGGGGGTGCAAGTGAAGTAGTGCAGGGTTCTGTAATTTAAAAATCTTCTCAGGTGATTCTAGTAAATCCCTGAGTATATACTCTTCTTCCTAAGTCACTGGTCATAGAATGAACGCTACCTGCTCAAGCCACACCACCAATGGTCTTTCTGAAAAAGCCAAAATCACCATATCATCTATCCTATATTATAATAGGCCTAAATTTCTCACTACAGACTGAGCATGGATTGTCCTTTCATACCCCTAAGCCTAGAAATGCCTTCCTCCTTCCCTTTTCCTTAGTTCTATTTTTCCTCAACTACCACATCCTCACTGTGAGTCTTCTTTAATTCTTCCCAGGTAGAGGGAGTTTCCAAGGCTTATATGTGTTCAAAGCCTTTGTTCTTTTTATTTTGACAATTATCAACTTGTATAATTATACTTTTTTGAAAGTGACATTTTATTGGAAAATAAATTTAAAAAGTTAAGTCATATTTTTTCACATTATTTTTTCTTCGAAATAGTATAGAATTAAAATACCTATTTTAAAAATTACACTGTTCAGTGAAAAATTTAGATAATCTACATATGAAAGACTTTTTTTCAGTTTGAGTTTTAATATTATAGTTGATGTTCACAATAGCCTGAACACTTTCTGTGATATATGTGTGTTTGTATCTATCTATCTAGATATATATATATTTTTTTTTCTATGATGTGTGTGTGTGTATATATACACATATATGTGTATATATATGTCTGGATATATATATATAAAATAGAAAATATATATCCACACATATATATACACAGATATATATATATATATACGTATATACACACACACACACATATATATATATATATCCCCTACGCGTTGAGTATAATTTAGAAAAGGAATGTGTAAAATATTTGACAGCTGTACAGGCCTGGTTATTTTTGAGTGCAGACCATTCAGTCTGGGGAAAGATAGGAAAGTATGTATAAATGCCAAATGACAACAACTAAATCAAATAGTTAAAAACCAATTCCATCAATATACCTGTTTAATGGCACCGATAACTAATCTAAGTGCATCCAAATTTATTTTAAATCTTAAAACATGTCAAATGTTTCTATAGAACTATTCTAATTCACTGTTTTCCTGAAATGTATACAGTATTCATTTTATACTTACAAAGTATAACAAAAGGGAAACAGAAAAAAAAAAAAAGAAAAACAAAGTACTGTGGGCTTGTAGGAGTTAGGAAAAATTCCTAGCTATTAATTATATTATATTATCTCATATGCTTGGCTCTCCAAGCATATGAGCTATCCAAGCACCAGGGGGAGAAGAGGCAAAGGAAGAGAGAGAAGCAGAGAGAGAGAAGCTATTTTGGAAAATACATATTAGAGGCACTTTTTCTCCAATTATTAAAAAAATAATTTATTTCACATTTGATAGAAGGTGCTTATACTGGACTAGCTATAACATAAACATGTGAAAACGTGGTCTTTTTGTTCCACTCATATATTGGAGTAAGCTTTCTTTGGGTTTGCTAAGGCATTCCTCTAAAGAATACAAAAAGTAACCAGTTTTCATTTTATAATTGCTCTTTATCTATCTATCAAAATCTGAGAGGAGAACACAGGCAGAAACCTCTTCTACATCAGCCACAGCAATTTATTTTAAGGCATGACTCTAAACGCACAGGAGATAAAAGCGAAAATGAACTTTTGGGACTTCATCAAGATCAAAAGCTTCTGTACAGCAAAGGAAAACAGCAAAGGAAACAGTCAACCAAAGAGGCAACCCATGGAATGGGAGAAGATATTCGTAAATCATACTACAAAGTGCTGATATTCAAGATCTATAAAGAACTCCTCAAATTCAACACACACAAAACAGATAATCATATCAAAAAATGGGCAAAAGACATGAACAGACACTTTTCCAAAGAAGACATACAAATGGCTAACAGACACATGAAAAAATGTTCATCATCATTAACCATCAGAGAAATTAAAATCAAAATCACATTGAGATACCACCTTAAACCAGTTAGAATGGCCAAAATTAACAAGACAATAAACAATAAGTATTGGAGAGGATGTGGAGAAAGGGGAAACCTCTTACAATGCTGGTGGAATGCAAGTTGGTGCAGCCACTTTGGAGAACAGTGTGGAGATTCCTTAAGAAATTAAAAATAGAGCTTCCATATGACCCTGCAATTGCACTACTGTATATTTACCCCAAAGATACTGATGTAGTGAAAAGAAGGGCCATCTGTGTCCCAATGTTCATAGCAGCAATGTCCACAGTCACCAAACTGTGCAAAGAACCACGATGCCCTTCGATGGATGAATGGATACAGAAGATAGGGTCCATATATACAATGGAGTATTATGCCTCCATCAGAAAGGATGAATACCCAACTTTTGTATCAACATGTACAGGACTAGAGGAGATTATGCTAAGGGAAATAAGTTAAGCAGAGACAGTCAATTATCACATGGTTTCACTTACTTGTGGAGCATAAGGAATAACATGGAGGACATTAGGAGAAGGAAAGGAAAAGTGAACTGGGGAAAATCAGAGGGGAGAATGAACCATGAGAGACTGGACTCTGAGAAATAAACAGAAAGTTTTGGAGGGGCGGGGGTGGGGGTTTGGTGAACCCGGTGGTGGTTATTAAGGAGGGCACATATTGCATGGAGCACTGGGTGTAGTGCATAAACAATGAATCTTGGAACACTGAAAAAATTAAATTATAAAGAAAATTACGCTAGTTCTCTTCACTATTTTTTTTAGTGGACACAGTTTTAATGATAACATTTTTCTAATAAAACTCTATCTTACCTTTGAGTATCTTTTGTAATACTAAAATATGTATTTAGCAATTGGCCATTGGTTAATGTTCATTGTTTTAGTAACTCATGAAATAACAAAACCTTTAATTTTAACCTTTAACTTACTTACCTGTTTTTCAGCAGTTAGCACAGTGTTTCTCATAGCATGTATTCAAAGGATATTTACATTATGAATACACCAATTCTTATTAAAATATTTGGTGATATAATTCATTCAACATAATCATATTAAATAATTTTACATGAGAAAAGACACTAGCTCTTGTCCATAATGAATGACTGTTAGAAAAAAGGTACTTATTAACAGAATATCAGATTGAGAATGCATCTAAGAGACTTTACTTCTCACATCATCATCATCCTGGTAATGTTCCATGAATCCCATGATATTTCCTGTTAACAGCAAGATGGACTGTACCCAGTAACCACATATTAGGTGCCAGAACTCATGATCAATTTTACAAAGTCATATGGAATGGGCAAAGAAGCACTCTGGGTTTTAATTAAGTTAACCAGTGTGATCAATGCAATCTCTTTCATATAAACAGTGTTACTTATAACACTTATATACATTATAACAATTATAACTATAATTCCATAATTAAATTCATAATTTTGAATTTAATTTAATTGAATAGAAAATGTTCTATTTTCTCTAAGTCCGTCATTAGGAAATGTGTCTGTTATTTTGTGAGTTATACTAAAGCAATCAGCATTAACCAGTGTTCAATTGCCAAATCTATTTAGTTTATTAGAATATAATACACTTTAAGCTTATCAGAAACTTATTTAAACATAAAATTAAGTAGTGCTCATGGCATTTTTTTATGGTTATCACAATAGAAAGAAAAATATAATAGTTGTTTTGTTCCTCTACTTTTTTTTGGCATGCAACATATAGTTCTAGATAAAATAATAAAAATTAACTCAACATCAGACTTAAGTTACAAGATTTATTTAGCAAACCATTTTCTGAACAAAACTAAACCAAACACACTTATCAGAAATGTCAATCAAAGAAATAATAAGTAAAACTGCTATAATTACTAATAAGTGTAAATATAAAATATATCTTGCTATATGCTGCATTTTGAAAGATGTATTTCATACATATTAGAAAAACTTTTGAAAACAAAAAATTCAACAAACTGTTCTAAAAAGCAATTATAAATCAAAGTGGAAATATTATGTAGGCATAAGAATATTTGTCCATGTGAGAAAATACTTAAAGTATGAAATCAATTGTTTTTGAAGTAGATAAGTCTCATAAGTAGATATTTCTCATAAAATGAGAAATACCAGAAAAAATGGTTTCCTCTTTTAAACCAAATTTTGACTAAAAGTTTTGTTGTTCATTTACTCACATTGGTCTATAAAAGAGTTACATTAAGCAATATAGTCCTAAACTATAAAAGATATTTACATTGTGTAATACAAGATTTGTATCAGTCAAGATGGGTGAGAAGAATAAAACATTGATCTAATGTTAATGTCTTATTTGTATGTCTTTTTAACTTAAAAAAATTATTATTATATTAGGATTCCAATTAAGGAAAAAAAAATAACCCATCAAAATTTCTCCTATGTTTTTAGCTTCAGGATATTTAAAGTAAATATAGGGCATACATTGTATGACATATTTGTTTTTCTATTATTTGTACAATAATAATTAAAGACTGTCTGTAGGAATAATCCACATCAAATAACAATAATATAAATATCAAAATTCATTTACTTCTCAGTGTCATTTTACATACAAGCACTTGTCACAAACAGGAAGTAAAAATGGGTAAGATGATAATTCTTTCCTCTTAGATTATGAAGAGTAAACAAAACCAAAAAATAAGAATTGTTGAGGATCTTGTCTTATTCTGAAGCTGGATACCAAATAACAAAGAAGTAAACAAAAGGAGAAACTATCAACTTAAAGATCAAGGAATAAATATGTCATAAAACACTTAAATATTTTGAAAGAGAAAAATCAATATTTTATAAAGAAGTATTTAAATTAAAATGAGATAAAAGATCACTAGGACAGGTTGATAGTATTCCAAGTGATCCAAGCACCTATTTATAGAAACATGTCATCATTCTACTTTGTCAAGTTTTTACTAAGTGAGAGATGTGCAGGAAGGTTGGGATAATAAATATGCACATTTACTCTATATAAGATAACGGAAGGATGGAAGTCTGGCTATTTCTTGTACTTGTATGATCTTTAAAAAATGTTACAAGGGAAACAAAATGGATAAAATGATTTGGAACAAAAAAATGGGGCAGAGATTTGTTGAGGATAATAAAGTTTGGCTCATTTAAGGAAGTGGCAAAAAGACAAGATCAATTAAAAAAATACACCTCTTTTTTTTTTTTCAGAGCAAACAAATGTGTTATAAGTTAGTACTTCTTTTTTTTTTTTTAAGATTTTATTTATTTATTTGACAGACAGAGATCACAAGTAGGCAGAGAGGCAGGCAGAGAGAGAGGAAGGGAAGCAGGCTCCCTGTCAAGCAGAGAGCTCGACTCGGGGTTTGATCCCAGGACCCTGGGATCGTGACCTGAGCCGAAGGCAGAGGCTTTAACCCACTGGGCCACCCAGGTGCCCCTAATTTAGTACTTCTACGACTTTTATGCACCTACTGATGAAACACCTAGGAATCGTAACACACCAATTCTCATTGAGTAGATCTGGTGTAGGGCCTGATATTCTGCATTTCTAACAAGCTTCAAGGGGAAGCCATGCTCCTAGTTAAAGGCCAACACTCTCAGTAAAGTTGTAAAATCAAGGTTAGTTTATGTCATAAAGAACACAAATAAAAATGAAATTGAATTTTGTTTTGGGAGAACATTTAATGCCACAGACATTTCTCTTTTTGGGGTGGGAAATGTAGGTTTCCATACAGTTTAGAAACTAAAAGGACACAAGGACAAAGAGAGTTTTATCATGCCACCCATAGTTAAAGATTAAAGTGTGGCTGTGAGGAGCAGGAAAGGTTGTTTCCAGCAAGGTTCCTAAGACCCAGCTTCTCATTTTGCTCTGAGCTCAACTCAGAAATGGAAGAATTTTTAGAAAGGTTGAAAAATTATCTAAGGGATGAGTGAGTAGTAAGAGCTCATCCAAGGATAAAAACACCCAAGCATACCAAGAACACTAGCAAAGTATTTGTCTTTAATTATCCTGGTGCAGGGGAAGACCTTGGTCTATATATTGACCAAAACCAAAGAATCATCACATTGTCATTAATAATAAATACTTCTATATTTAGACAAGGAACTATATTTATTTATTGTCATGGTTGCTTTGATTAAAGATAGCTACTATGTATTTGAAACATACTATTAATTTGTTACTGTAAGTCTTATACACCAATTAACTTTTTTTTTTTTTTTTTTTTGGGAGGGAGACAAACCACCAATTAACTTTTTAAAAACTTCATCAACATTTTCTATCCATTTACATTTGAGAAAACTGCAGGGGATATAAACATTAATTAAAGTAACATAAATACTAAAATTTAGTTTTGGAGCCAAGTTGATAGCCAAAGTAATATGTTAATAATTTAATATTAAAAGACTCATTCACAATTTATCTGAAATCCCCATTGCAATCGCCGGGGGGGAAATTCTGATTGTCTAAGCAAAAATAACTTGTAGCAGCTGCGTGAGTTACTTGGGCTATTAAATGATCAAATAAAATTCAAGAGGTTATTATTAGATCTGTACATTTCAACATTGTAGCCACTAACCTCATTTGCCTACTTAAATGTATATTAATTAAAATTAAATACAAGAAAACAATTCATTTCTTGATCAAGCAAGCCTCGTTTCAAGTGTTTAGTAGCCACAAGCGGCATGTGGCTACCATTGCAAACAGTATACTATTCCACATAAACATTTCCAACATTACAGAAAGTCCTCTTGGAAAATTCAATCCTATTTCCGTACTGACAGATCTCTTGTCTGCTTGTTAATTTTTAAACCATTAAACATATTACCTAATTTTATTTTCACAACTATCATATTAAAAATACAAAAGTTACCATTATGATATTTTATAAAGAATGACCATGCTTTTCTTTTCTCTTTTTTTAAAGCCAAGCGGCAGTTAAAGATCTTAGAAATTTGTGTAACTTGGGTAATTAATTTATTCAGTGGGATTCCAAATTCATTACTACCTTTGGGTTGGGTGGAGATGGACTAAATTTTGAATTTGAATGTCATTAGCTTTCAATAGTCCACCTCATCATCTAATGTGATTTAGTATACCATGGAAAATTTGTGTCTTTAGATAAAATAAATACAATTCCTTAATTAAGTTGGAAAATTAGGAAAAGCTTTCTATGACATATGTTTCAAATAAGTGTTATGGGCACTTAGCTTAATATTCAAAAAAGATAATGACTGAGTGCCTGTATTGATGAAGCAAAACACCACCTTAATTTTTTTAGTCAACAATTTAAAAAGCCATCACATTTTTACACAGAAAAATTAAATTAACATGGTCTACTATAGTATTTCTTTTCACCAGAATTTATGCTAAAGTCATAAAGTTTTATGGACCATTCTTCTCAACTGATATATTTATAAGATGAAGCCTCTACCTTCTTAATCTAAAATTCCTTTTCTGTAATTCATAAACATCCTCCTTCCTTTACTCTGTTCACTGACACTGTTACTCTGGGATATGATTTTGATTTCCTAATCTGTTTGCCCCTTGAAATTTTATTCCCTGTTACTTTGTCATGACTAATTATAGAAAAAAATGATTTTTGAGATTTTTGCTTGATTATAATTTTCCTTGCAATGCTCTCTCCTTCTTTCCTGAATGCTCTCATGACTATTTTATATTAGAAACTATACTACTATACCCATGTGCTTTATGCTCTGGTTGGTAAATGCACATGTGTAATTTTGTGGTAAAAATAAGTACTAATATCAAATCTCACAGCATTTTACTAAAAACAGGGATGTTCTACATTAAGTTATTAAATCAATAATAACTGTGAGTGCAAAACAAATGTCAAGGAAATGTTTAAATTCAGTGAAAAAGGCATTAGAGTTACATATATATATGTATATATATATATACATATATATATATACACAAAACAAATGTCAAGGAAATGTTTAAATTCAGCGAAAAAGGCATTGCAGTTATTTATACAGAGAGAGTTATACACACAGATACATACACACACACACACACACATACACCACACACACATAATTACAAAGTAATATATTAAAACTTAAAATGAGTATAGAGAAGTAATCAAAATAATATGTGATTTTTTAAAAAATTAAAGCAGTACATTAATGTTAATTTAAATGAATATATATTTATTCAAGACCAAGGAACAACTCTAAAAACCAAAAATAATGAAGCCACAGTTGCTGCTATCATGTAGTTTAAGAGAAAAAAGATGTGTCTTTAAAGAAATATTTTATGAGAAACTTGATTTTAGAGCCTTGAATGATGGTAGGACTTCCTCAGATGAAGGAAAGGATAAATTCCTTTTAAGACAGAAAATATAAGAAAAAGCACAGAGAGTGAAAAAGGCAGAGAACGATGGGGAATGAGCAGACAGGCAGATTTAGATAGCTCAATAGGATATGTGAGACAATGATCAATGGTTTAGCTAAAATTGGAGGATAGGGTCAGGTCTCAGAGGATCATAAATGCCCGACAAAACAGTGTGTATCTAATGTTATAGTACATAGAAAACTTCAATTGTTATTTTTAATACTAGTTATTGGTTTAATGTGCAGCTGGTATGATACCAGATATGCTGTAAGCTTTAGGTGAATACACTAGGGTAGGTAAAGACTTCAGGGACAGAATCAATAATTTTAAGAGTCTGTGTCTGCAAGGGGGTGCCTGGCTGGCTCAGTTGGAAAAACATGTGACTTTTGATTTGGGGGTCCCGAGTTTGAGCCCCACATTGGGTTAGAGGTTATTTAAATAAAAATAGACTCAAATCTAGTACACAGGTCCAATGCAAAAGAATGTTAAAGGTGAATAAAAGGGAGAAGATGGAGACAACCATCTTAGGTTTAAGAGCCTCTGTGACTAAGAGGAGATGGTGCTGTTCGTAGAAAGAAGGGAAGAAACTGGACTGAGGTGAATGGAGAGGATGACTGGAGGAGATAATTTTTGGATAAGCTGTCACAGACACAGGCACTTTCTTCTTCAACAGATCCTTCACCACCCGCCTCTGATTGGGTTATGCATCCGATATCTTTGCTCCAACCTCTGAACACTTTGAAGGACAGAGATGCAACATCTCATTCAAATTTAGTGTTTTGATTCTTGCCTGGCACTTAATTGTTTCCCTGTAACAATTCAGTGAACATTCCCAGAAAAGTTATTATAGACTCAACACTCCGCCTCAAATAAAAATAGTGAGTCATTTTTAAAATTTTTGTATTTAGCTTTCTGGTTGATGGAGAGAAACTTTTTTAGTAAGTAAATCAAGAACCAGAATTGACTGAGGTTGAACCAGATCTAAATTTCATCTCTAATCAAAAATATCTCTTCTTGTTTTATAAGATTTGAAATTTAACCACTTGAAATTTGTTCCCATGGGTTACTCTTGTTAAAAATGTAGGTAAGACACTTAAGGGGCCGACAGACATCCTGACCTCTATGTGTGGTTATATGACTCCTTCCTGAAATCGAATTTGACAAAGAGAAAGTGCAGAGGGGAGGTAAGAAAAAAAAAAAAAAAAGTGGTAAAATACAAATCTAGGACTATCAGAGGTTAATTTACCTACGTCACAATTTTATATAAAGCTAAGAACACCTAAATCATCTTCCTGAGTCCATGCTCTTATTTCAATCTTATTTATTTATTTATTTTTTAATGCTAAGTGATCGTTGCTGCCCTTGGCTTCCTGCAGTATATCCTCAGCAGAGCAACCAGAGCGATCCTGTTAAAAGTCATTTTGTGTCACTCCTCTGCTCAAAACCTGTTAGAGGTTCTCATCTAAAGCAAAATTAAAGTTAGCAATGCCCTATAATGGCCTACTCCTACCCTTCTCTTTCTGTCCTCGCTTCCTCCTACTTTCTTCCTGGTTTAATCTTCTCCAACCCCATTAACTTCAGCTGGTCCTAAAATTCATTAGGCACATGCCCAAATTTGGGTCCCTTGAATCCTATTCCTAAAATACTTCTCTCCTATGTAAGTTCTTGACTAATCCCCTCACCTCCTTCAAGTCTTTGTTCAAATTCACCAACCTTCCTACAGCTATCTGCTGTCCTGATGTTCAAATTTAGTGTTTTGATCTAAATTTTAAATGTTCCTGATCTGTCTGATCTTTTTGTTTTGTTTTGTTTTGTTTTTTCATGGCCATTTAACATCTTCCAAGTCTATAGAATTTACTTGTTCATTATTTTCTCAAACTCCTTCCCACCTTCCTCCACAAAGGTAGGGATAACTCTTGCTTTATTGTCACTGTTTAATTACATATCCCAGCACCGAGCACTATCTCAGAACCAATAATATGAGTGCAGTAAATGTTTTCCTGAATAAATGAATGAAATGTCTTTTACAAATACTCTATCAATGGCTTACATTTTGCACAATAGTGTTTAACTCTTTTTTTTTTTTTTTGTCCTTGTGATTCAGAAGATTACAGTAATCGGCCCTTTTCTAAAAATAAACAAATAAATAAAAATAATAAACATGTAATGAACTCTGATGATTAAATAGGTAAACGCAGGGGCGCCTAGGTGGCTCAGTTGGTTAGGTGTCTGCCTTAGGTTCAGGTCATGATTCCAGGGTCCTGGTTTTGAGCCCTGCATCGGACTCTCTGCTCAACAGAGAGCCTGTTTCTCTCTCTCCCTCTGCTGCCCCCCCCCCCCCCGCTTGTGCACAGACACACTCTCTCTCACTCTCTCAAATAAATAAATAAAATCTTTTAAAAAAAATCAGTAAATGCATCCTTACTGTGGCTTTTAAGAAACATGGATTCCTACTTAGTATCTAGAAAGCACGGGGTTTAGCCTAGGTTGCATGATAGAAGCAGCTCAAGACTGATTTTAGTTCTCACAAATTAACCACCCATGACAATGATTCAGGATGTTGTCTCAGAATATCCCTTGTTGACAGTAAACAACGTGTGTTGGAGAGGATGTGGAGAAAGGGGAACCCTCTTACACTGTTGGTGGGAATGCAAGTTGGTACAGCCATTCTGGAAAACAGTGTGGAGATTCCTTAAGAAATTAAAAATAGAGCTTCCCTATGACCCTGCAATTGCACTACTGTGTATTTACCCCAAAGATACAGATGTAGTGAAAAGAAGGGCCATCTGTACCCCAATGTTCATAGCAGCAATGGCCACAGTCGCCAAACTGTGTTAAGAACCAAGATTGTCCTTCAGTGGATGAATGGATAAGGAAGATGTAGTCCATATACACTATGGAGTATTATGCCTCCATCAGAAAGGATGAATACGGAACTTTTTCATCAGCATGGACAGGACTGGAAGAGATTATGCTGAATGAAACAAGAGAGAGTCAATTGTCATATGGTTTCACTTATTTGTGGAGCATAAGAAATAACACAGAGGACAAGGGGAGATGGAGAGGAGAAGGGAGTTGGGGAACATTGGAGGGGGAGACAAACCATGAGAGACTATTGTCTCTGAAAAACAATCTTGAGGGTTTTGAAGGGGTGGGGGGTGGGAGGTTGGGTGATCTTGATGGTGGGTATTGTGGAGGGCATGTATTGCATGGAACACTGGGTGTGGTACATAAACAATTAATTCTGGTATATTGAAAAGAAATTTTAAAAATAAATTAAAAAAAAAAAAGAAAGAATATCCCTTGTTGGATAACTTGTATCCTGGAGAATATTTTCCAAGATAATGAGCCGGGAAATGAAAACAGAACTAAACTAAACCAACTAAAACTAAAAAAGAGATCTGCAGATAAGCAAAAACAAACAAGTAAACAAAACAACAACAATAACAACAAAACACAAAAAAATGAAGAGGAGAGGAGAGGAAAAGAAACAAGGAAAGGAAAGGAAAGGAAATGAGGGGAGAGAAGAGACAGAGGGAGAGAGAGAATAAAGGAATGAAGAAAGAAGGAAGAAAGGAGTGAGAGAGATATAAGGGACAGGAATTTACAAACATGGGAAAAATGTGAAATAAAAGTAATTTACAGGGTCGCCTGAGTGGCTCAGATGGTTAAGCCTCTGCCTTGGACTCGGGTCCTGATCTTAGGGTCCTGCAATTGAGCCCCACATCCTGTTCCCTGCTTCTCCGTCTCCCTCTGCTGCTCCCTTCTGTCTCCCCTCCACTTGTGCTCTCTCTCTCAAATGAATAAATAAAATCTTTAAAGAGGTAATTTACAATTATAGAAGTGTCTATAGATTTTATAGAGATTAATATAGAAAATAAATTATTACAATATTATTATGAATGATCATTTGACATAATTGAATTCACAATGTTATTCTTGTCAACACATTGCTATGTTAAACACAGATAGAAGCAGTCATTTTTCTCCAAAACTCTGGTATTCAATTTTGATTTTGGAAGCTCTTTAATACATTTTTATTTACACAATTAAATTTATTTTATTATAAAGATATAACAAAATGACATATGGTATAAAACTCTGTAATTGGCTAAATGTTGTATAAAGAGATTATTACTATTGAATTTTTCACACGTATTTCTTCCCATTGCCTTCACTATCAGAATTAGGGTAGCAAAACACTGGGAAAACTGATTTCAAGTAACCACACACATCTCCCATTGAAACCTGTTAAGGGTTACACATGAGTATAAAAGGATAGTATTAGGCCCATAATGTGTTCAAGATCTAATTTACTGTACACTGAAAGCATTACATTAGTAATAATAGTCAAAATTGAATCTCGGAGTGTTGGTAATTTTGCTGAAGCATCCAGAATTTTTCTTATCTGAACCACCCAAACTTTTAAAGGCCCTTTTCTTTTTCTCTCCCCCTCTGCAATCATCCAATTAAAAGAATTTTTCTCCTGCTGCAGAACAGTGGAATTTCACAGTTTTATGCTACATTTAACAGCTCGGTGTTTTAAACTAATAAAAAGTACCTTGGAAGACATAAGCACGTACAGTATATGTTCAGTGGTGACATATAATACCTTTTATTATCATTAAGACAAAATAAAATCGTACTTCATGGTTTGCTGCTTTTAAAAAATGTTGGAAAAAATAGAGCTTTCTGTTGCAAGTCTGTCACATAGCTAGATCTCATATATGATTTTTAAAAAAGATGTATAACTTTATTCCACTTTTTGTTTTTTCAGTAATTTAGAACTTTCAGAGATTAAATGTTTATTTTCTCATTTTCTACACTTGATCTTAGCCCAAAGCCCAAGAAGTGATTATTATTTTCCCTTTTTCTAGGGTATGAAGAAGAAAGGATGGATATTCGTCCTTTTATTTACTGTTAATTTTTAATTTTTTGTGTGCTGCAAGGGCACTGATTCGTCCTGTGATGAATGAGTATGCAGCATATATAATCAACGGGTAATAACTAAAATATATGGAAAATAGATGTGACGTGTGGGTTTGAATTATTTTTGTGCTTTGATATATATAACCTACACATTTTATTCTTCTAATCTACAAAGATTTTGGATGCATTGAATATTAAAACCAAGAGTAAATGTAAATCTGTACTTGTAAAGTCCTCCTGAGCTGAAAAAGTATATAAAGCTTGGCTAGCCAAAATGTTAGCCTCCTAAATCTTCTTAGGCTCTGCTCATGACTGTTGAAGTTTATCGCTATGTGATCTTAGGAGAATAATCATTTAATTTCTTTGTGGCCTTTTTCCCAGTTTCCCATTTCAAGGGAACTGCTCTCTGCTTATAAAACATTTAGGGCTCTAGCTAATGAGGTTTGATTTAACTTGCTGTTTTCACTGTGGTTCAGCAACAGCTCCAAGGTTCTCTATACCTAAGAGGTAATATGTTTCCTCTGTGGTTGCACTGCACTTGAGTGACTTTCCCTAAATTAGGGAAGACCAATACTTCAAGTTCACATTTAGCAAAGAAAGACATTGTGTGTAAAATAACTATGCTGCGGCATGATTAAGAAAAGCTATGATACCCAGGTAATATGACTCTGGAAGGATGTCGAAAGATTCTGAAACAGGGATGCCTGCGAGGCTCAGTCCTTAAGCATCTGCCTTCTCATGATCCCAGGGTCCTTGGATGGAGTGCCACATCAGGCTCCTTGCTCAGCGGGGAGCTTGGTTCTCCCTCTGCCTGCCTCTCTTTCTCTCTCTGGCAAATCAATAAGTAAAATCTCGAAAGAAAGAAAGAGAAAGAAAGAGAAAGAAAAAGAAAGAAAGAAAGAAAGAAAGAAAGAAAGAAAGAAAGAAAGAAAGAAAGAAAGAAAGAAAGGAGAAAGGTTGATTCTGAAATACAGTGGGATGGTAAAAAGAGGAAAGTTTGATTTAAATATGGACTGCTGTTCATTCTAAATTTCTTTATTATGCAATCTTTGCCCTTTTCCACAAGGGCATAAATCTCCATAAGATTTAGAATAGCCTATACACCAAATGGAGGCCTAATGTCTGACTTGTGTTAAGAAGATAGGTGTTTTTCATTAATTTTGAGATTATTACAGGGAAGCTAGAGAAGCAGGGGAAGAGGTTAGAGGGAAGGAACAGGGAAAGCGGCTACTATCCATTCAGCACCATTTGAGCCAGGCAGAGAACTTTAAGACTGTATTATGTAATTGCAGCAATAATCTTGAAAATAGGTAAACATCCGTATCTCCTTACCAGATGGAGAACAGAAACTTGCAAAAGTTAAAGACTCACCCAGCTCACAGCAGGGTCGTAATTAAAAATTAGGTCTGTTTGACCATAAAATTCTACCA
Source organism: Mustela erminea (assembly GCF_009829155.1). Lineage (NCBI taxonomy): Eukaryota > Metazoa > Chordata > Mammalia > Carnivora > Mustelidae > Mustela > Mustela erminea. Next base: position 51,975,312 of record NC_045615.1, on the reverse strand, counting down.
AATAAGCCACATAATGAACCCTCTATTAAACTATTGCTTTTAAAGAGCAGAGAAATTAGGATGATGAAAATGAATTCCAGTTAGACGTTATACAGTATGTTTTCTTGACTATACTAGTCCTATGATCTGTGGATGTATTTCTCATACTACAAAGTACAATGACTTCAAACAATAAGGGTGATGCTTACATAAATATTCTTCCAGACCACCTGCACTGGGACTTTTTAAAAATGAGCCTGCAATGATATTTTCCTTATTTTTAAAGATGTAGTTGAAAGGCAATAAATCAGCAATGTAATTATCAACCAAACTTCCTTTGTATATTGCCTATCAGGACCTCATTAAAACAGAAAGTTTTTCTTCTATTTTCCTCACTACTGTAATTCTCAAAAAATTCATGTTGAATACAACTCTTGAGACACTATGTGGCTATTTAGCCCTTGAATACATATTGCCTGGGAATTCAGTTGAGCTTTCTCAGAAATTATAACATATTTGCTTGGCATTTTATGACTAATTGTGTTTTGATTTCTTTTCTTTCAGCATTTGTAGAGTTATGTAAGCTTCCCAGTCCAATTACACTTATATAGGTACAATACCTTTTAATCATCATGGAATTTACATACTAAAGTGCTTTTAGTGTATTTTTAGAACTTCTGTAAAACCTTACTATCCATAAATCAAAGGTAATTCATTTTTTGGACTACATTAGTTCATTTTTCTTTTTATGTAAATAATTGCTAAAATATTGGCAAAATACAAGGTTTTATAATTGCACTGAATCCATAAAAATCCAGGCTCTGTTAGAATGTTAACGGGGAAATGGCAAAATTTTAAAGTCAGTCAGATATATTGAGTTTCACTCCCGTCATTGCTACTTTCTATTTTCTTTCTTTGGGCACATGATTCAACTACATTGCTCCCTAGTTTCTTCATTTAGTTATATTACTGACTTTGCAGACAATATATATACTGTGCTTGCTACAGTGACTGGCATAGTAATTACTCAATAAACTTGAAGAATATTAGTAACAGCTAGTGGATACTTCAACCCAAAACAATATTCCTTATAATCTAGACTCTCAGTGTTTACTATGACAGAAAATGACTTATTTCATTTTTGAACAACTCACATTGTGAAGATACTCATCCTTTCATTGATCCCAAATCTGTCTAGTTAGAACTTCTAGCCACGTGTAGCATTTGATAGCCTATAAATAATAGAAGTCTGAAAACAGATCGATTATATATAAAGAACTGATTTCTTTTTCTGCCTTATAAAGTAAACATCCTCTAGGTGTGCTTTACATAGCTGGTTGTTTCCGACATAATAAATCAGTTAGGATTCTTTGGTTCTAGCTTGAGCAAAACTTAATTACATTTTGACCGAAGTACCAAAGTAGCTCTACTAGCTTTAGATGTATTATGATCTAGGGGCGTAAATTATGTCATTGGAACCTTGTTTTGCCATCTCCAAAACTTGACTCATGTACCCCACACTAGTTTCACAGATTTTCCCATTTTAATGTAAATAGTTACAAGATCATGTCTTCATAACTCTGAGTCTAGCAAACAAGAGAAAATTTCCTCAGCATAATTCTCATTAATCATGAAATTGATCACTGTGTACAGGGCAAAGAGAATAGACTGATTTAACATAAATTATGGAACATATGTAGACATTAATTGGGTATATGTCAATCAGAATGGACATTGTCAACAATCAGTCAGAATAAATACTGTCCTTACACAACAATTAGGGCTACAGAATCCATCTTTGTTGACCTTAATTGTATTTCAAATATTTCCCCTGACCTATTCTCAGCACAGACTAAATCTCACTTCACTCAAAAAGGAAGGATTCAGAGTCGAAGGAGTCTCAATTCTGAGGAAGAAGACAGAATTATGGTTACCCAAAGAAAGAAGAATGTCTGAATAAAAGTGGGTACTAATTTCAACCATGGTCTACTACACATGGTTTTGAGAACTTCCAACAACCTAATCATTGTGCTAAATTAATTTCAATTAAATAACCTTTCTTTGTACATGTTTTCCACAATAAAATTTGATATGAAGTCTGACCAATATAGTATAGAACAGAAATATTATGTGTTTTTGTCTAAAACCTTTTCTTCTATTAATGAAACCCAAGATTTGTCTAACAAGTTAGATAGCCTACACTTGAAATACTGTCAAGCTGGATTCCTTAGCATTCATACTTGTATAGTTTATTTTCTAAAGTTAAATGCCAAATGTAAAACTTTTTGCCTTATAAAATTTCATCCTACTCGATTTAGTCTATCCTTTCTGGTCATTCAAGATAATACTAAACACTTTATATAAAACACCAAGTTATCATCTAAAAGCTTGAAAATACCATATCTAACCACTGAAAATTAATAAGCAACCATCCAATCATTGAAAAAGTAAAGGAGACCCTCCTTTTAGATTGATATTGATGCGGTAATTAACACTGGGTAAATGTGATCAACCAGCCTGAGTATACTTCAGTCCATATTTCTCCACTATGTGGGAAAGAATATAATAGGTATTTTTGTTAAATATTTTGTATAAATTAGAGTCTATTACTTTTACATAGTAAAACTTGAACTGATATTAGCTGTAACCAAAAAGTTCGTGTTAGCTTCTAGTTACTATTTACTCAGTGCTCACACTTTAGGCAATTAGTCATCAAATTAGAATTTTAATAGAACCAACATCAAACTCATTGGCCTAGAGAATGGAGAATCCATTTTCCCTTTTAGATTTATAATACCACCCTTCTTTACTTATGCAGAAGTTGAAAACTTGAGATTCCAAAATAACACATCATCAACCCTGCATTATCCTGAAACATATTATCTGCATTTCAACTTATCTTCCTAAATCTCATTTTCAAGTTCTGACTTCTATAATTAAGCAGAGTAGGTGATGAAATCTCACGGTGCTACTGCTCTCTTACTTAATTTCTTTCACCTGTGCCAGCTGTGGCACCGCAGGGAATCTTTTAAACAGTAATAATGAATTATCTCTCTAAATCCAAGAAAAACATAAAGCAGAAGTTTGTCAAACTTTAAAGATTAAGAGAAAAATAAGTTCATGGGGGCCAGTATACTCTGTTATAACACCAATGAAGCATAATTTGAGGAACATTCTATTCCAAATCCTTCATTTTGCAGCTGAAGAAATAGGCTGAGGGAGGTTCAATGGCTGGTTTAATGGGTGAGAACAGCAGAGGATCAGAGGTCTCAGGATTTCTGTCAATTCAGATCCCTTTCTGTCGTTTCAGTGTTCCTTGATTGAAATGTTAGATTCCAATAAATACCTAATAAAGAATTCTGAGGAAGTGAACAAGAAGGAGGAGAGAGTTAACTTTATTTATTCATCCACCATGATTGGTCTTATTTCCAATCACTGAGTATTCACTTCTGCTAGTCACTGCCTTAAACTCAATGGAGTAGGATGATGAGCAAGATAGGGATCATACAGACAGGAATCTACATTAAGCTTTTACTGTGACATAGGATTCATATGGTAATTTTATGTTATTTTAATAAAAGTGGTTTGAAGTCCAAGAAAAAAAAAAGAAAACTGCTATATCCAAGCATCAGATCTCCTTCATTACTGCATACTGATACTTTTAAGTAATACGCCTTTTCAATCCATTAAAGAAATGTTTTCTTCCTTTGGAATTCATATTTCTTGTTTGTTGTAAACGGCATACTGTAGCTACTGTTTTACCCTATGCTAAACAGTTTATAGCCGTTAGTAATTATTGTTCTGGTTAACAAATGAAATTACCTTCAAAGTGTCAATTCAACAACTTTACAAATCTATAATAATCCATTGTTTTTACTGTAAAAAAGCAGATTGTTGGGGCACCTGGGTGGCTCCAGTGGTTAGGGGTCTGCCTTCAGCTTGGGTCATGATCCAGGTATCCTGGGATACAGCCTACATGAAGCCTGCTCAACAGGGACCCTGCTTCTCCATGTCCCTCTGCTGCTCTCCCTGCTTTGCCCTCTCTCACCCTCTCTCTCTGTCAAATAAATAGCTAAAATCTTTAAAAAAAAAAAAAAAGAGCAAATCATTTAGTAAGTCTTTAGACTGAATTTCACAGTTTAGGGAAGTCAGATTTTAAACATGGCCACTGTTCAAAAATTGGCTTTCTTATTAATGATTTTTAAAATTATTTTATGTCTTTCTTATTAATTTCTTTAGTTTCAGGGTTATGAATTGACACTTTGGGTATATTAATAGATGTGACAGCTAATATTTGTGGCCTAACATCTCTAGCCAGCACTGGGAATGAAAAACAAGATGTCATATTTTTAGAGAAAATACATTCCTTATCACACAACATAATCATATGGCTTGCATAATGAATTTCTAATACAATAAGGAAAATCTATCTTTAAGAACATTTTTAAGAAGATGTTATTTATTTATTTGAGAAAGAGAGAGAGAGAGAGATCCTGATTGGGGGGCTAGGGAGAAGAAGGAATTATTATGTAGGAAACAAACAAATATGTAAAACACACCTGAGTAGGGAGCCTGATGTGGGACTCGATCCCACAACTCTAGTATCATGACCTGAGCCTATGGCAGATGCTTAACCAACTGAGCCACCCAGGTGCCCTAAGAACAATTTTTTAAGCAGAAGAGTCTATCTTAAACAGCACCATCTACCTTTTTGGACAAATTATGCACATCTTTTAATAGAAATTTTAGAACCACATCAACACTCTTACGATTCTTTCATTATTCAAATATAATAAAAATGTCTGTGTGCCTATACATATGTGTAGTGCCTCTTTGGGTAAAAAGCACAATGAAAGAGGTATGCTTTGGAATGTGAAACAATGGCAATCCTGGTATTTTAATGAAATATTCAGAAAACAAGACACAACTGCCCTTGAAAATCTGAGTTAGTAGCCATTTTTTTATTATATATGCCAGAAAAAAAAATCCTCATATCTGCAAGTTGACTCAAAAAGTGGGCTATGTACTCTGCACCCTTGATAAGAATAGATTAAAACTATTGTGATTCACCTAGGACTTCTCTCTGTATTTTTGCTTAGTCTACTATTTGAGTCTGGAAATCATGTCTCATTTCTTATCATTCTGTACCTTTAGTGTCTAATACAGTGCCTCGCATATAACAGATACTTATTTTTTGAATTGAAAATGAATATCCAGGGGCACCTGGGTGGCTCAGTTCATTAAGCGACCGACTCTTGATTTTGGCTCAGGTCATAACCTCAGGGTCTTGAATTCAAGCCCTGCTTTGTGCGGGGAGGGTCCCTTCTCAGCAGGGAGGATGCTGTAGATTCTCTCCTATCTCCCTCTGCCCCTCCCCACCTCAAATAAATAAGTAAATCTTTTTTTTCTTTTTTTTAAGAAAAGGAATGGGCAATACTATTAATTCTGCTTCTTTACAATGGTGAAAGTATTTGTTAAGATTCACATAAACAGAGGCAATAAGTTTATTACTTAAATGGTCAAAATGACTTTCTCTTGAACATTTTTCTATATCTAAAAGTTTAATTCAATGAGATAAAAATATATTTTCCTCAAGAGTGATGAAAAGTCTGTTCAAGCCATCTATGAACATACTGGTTTGCTTGCACTGCATTAATATGCAGTAAAGCAATCCAGGTTTGATTCTAAACTGGTAACAAACAAAAGGCTAGGGTAGAAAAAAGAAAGAACAATCAACATTTTCAAAATGCAACAAAATGTATGTCAAGGTGTACATACAAACAGTATACACCATGGGATACGAACTTTCATCCTTTTCTTTCCAATCTACTTGACAGGTAAAATGTGTTGATTTATTTCCATTAAAAAGAACATATATATGGACAAATATGGCAGAAGTTTGATTAAAGATACAAGACAATATTTTATAAAAATTTTTAAAGCATAAAAATTCAAATGAAAACAGCTCATCAATCCAGCATCAAATAAGAATATTATATTTTAAAACTAGTTCTACAACACTAAATATATCCTTTCTATTTTCTACATAAATTCTATGCATGTGGAGTAATACAAATGATTAAATAGGAAGTAAAATTAAATATTTATTTACTAATGAGAGGTTTGGTTGTTTTTCACCTAGGAATATCACCACATATCTGTGACAGTATCATATACTCATCTTTAATTACATCTTCTAAGCAAGTCAGTGTTTATCATGTGTGATTGTCAGCAGAAATATGTTTATTTGAACCCCAGATTTAGTTGGCAAGCCAGACCTAAAAGACCATTAGCTTCAAGAATAACCAAATAATTCAGTGAAAAACAAAATGTTCTCATGCAAGATCGTAACTCAGTAGTCTTCCCCCCAAAGTCTGAACTCTTTATTCTGCCTTAAGATGTTGCATCCTTTTTTTTTTTTTTTAAGATTTTTCTTATTTAATTGTTTGACAGAGAAAGAGAGAGAGAGATCACAAGTAGGCAGAGAGGCAGGTGGGGGTGGGGGGAAGCAGGCTCTCTGCTGAGCAGAGAGCCCTATGTGGGGCTTGAACCCAGGACCCTGAGATCATGACCTGAGCCATGAGGCTTAACCCACTGAGCCACCCAGGCACCCAAGATGTTCCATCCTTAATAAGTACACTCAATATGTGTTCTTGAGTCAATAATTTTTTAAAAACATGGCAGTTTTAAACTATAGATATCACATAGACTGAGTACCCAAAAACCGTTATATATAACATTAAAATGTCTTTCCAATATTATTCTAGAACCATATTTTTTATAAAAGAACATTTTAATTTCAAACTATCTTCAATTAAGGTATAAATCAATATATTCTGTGTATTTAAAAGTTCTTATTTCCAGTAAGATTTTCCTATTTTCTATTTTTTACATATAATGCAGTGATTAAAATTGATATAAGAAACCTAGATAAAAATAAATGTTAAGAAAAGTAAATATTTTTATGACTAATAAAAATAGAGATATTTTAAAATTTAAGTTCAGATCCTAAAAAATCATAAATCCACAAATACAAACATATTATACAAATTGTTTTTTAAAATTAGAAAAACTGTTTTGTAGAGCTCATTCTCATACCCAACTCACTTTATTAGTACTGGAGTGATAGAAAGTTGTCAAGTTAACACATTATTTCATAAAACTCCTGCATTTCTAATTTTTCTCTGTTGCCATTGAGAGTGTTTTAGAAAAGGCAGAGATAGTAGAAGTGCTACAACCTACCTCGAGTATATAATGTGGATTTGAAATGTAAAGGCTGTAAGTGCACAGAGCATCTCTTGACTCTTATAAGGTGAACAATCCTCTCTGTTTTTAGATACAAATGAAGTAAGACAAAATAAAATTAAATTTGAAAGACTTTCCTATTTAGCATTTATGAACACATGGAATTTTATAGATAACATAAAAAATGAGAACTAGGCATGATTTCTTTCTACAATGTTAAATTTTAAGGCCCAGTATGGTTTTTACTTGGTTCTATTTTTAAACTGCATTTCAGATCTTCTAAAAATTGAGCATCAGAAATTAGGGTTCTCAAAAACTATAAGCTCATCTTACATGGATTACCTGGATTATACTTGAAAATCATTAATCAATACTTATACTATACTAATTCAGTTGCATTTTATATAACGGGGGATGGACTGACTCACATATAAAAGTTTTCTCAGGAACTTTTATATGAACTGACAAGTTAATGTGAATTTGCTACAGGATTCTAACTACAGAATCTACTTACAAACAATCTTCACAATACAGGTATACAATGCATGTTATATATTATATAACTTACATATGACTCTATACTAATATCTTCAATATTAGTATAGGAAGCTTATGAAATCATAAGCTCTGAAAAAATAAAAGTTGCTATTGTTAGTAAAATGTAGAGTAAAATGCACTCAAAGCTATCATTATATCCATTAAAAATAACTTCTGTTCAAAATCTGATTATAATCAAAACAAGTGAAAATAACTAATTCTTTTCATATAATTCCTTCTTTCTTAAAAAAAAAAAAAAAAGATTTTATTTATTTATTTAAGAGAGAGCAGGAAAAGAGTAAGCATGAGCCAGGGGAGGAGAAAAGGGAGAGGAAGAAGCAGACTTACTGCTGAGCAGGAAGCCCCATGCGGGGCTCTATCCCAGGTTTCCAAGATCATGACTCCAGCCTGGCAGATGCCTATCTGACTGAACCACGCAGACACCCTCGTATAATTCCTTCTTTTTTAAAAAAGTATGAACCTGGATGATTATATATATATATATATATATATATATATATATATATATGCTGCATCATATTCCATGAAACTTAAGGTTCCATAGAGGTTGTCACATTTATTCCTTTACTCATTATTTGTTTATTCATTCAACCAACATGTATAAAAGGATCTACTATGCATTGTTCTTTGCAGTAACACTGAGTAATAAGGAGATAGAAATAGTGTGTGCATCAAATAGGAAGTGATGATCTAAGAGAGGATATGGTCTATGGAGGACAGAAAGAAATAAAGACCATAAGTTAGAAAATTTGAAAATATATGGGTCATCCAGATCTTGAGGACAGAGTCAAATTTTAGGAGAAAAAGGGAGACAAAATAAAGAAAACAAAGAACACAGTGAAAGATTTATTCAATATTGTCTTTACTTCAATAGTAGCAGTAACTAAAACCACAGGAGAAATGGAAATAAGTGAGTTAAAAATCTTTGTCAAAACTGCACTGATTATATCCCTCTCACAGTGGCCTTAGTCCCAGGACACCTACCTGATGATGGCACTGTCATAGGAAAACCAGCAAGCAACATGAGGCAGAGTCCACAAGAATCTAGCTGATTTCAACTACAGAGAAGATGTCTTGAAGAGTTTGAGAGGGGTTTGCTCCACAGACAATGGATATAAAATAAAGAAAAATATGACTTCTGTGTACATGTGTTAAATTCTGAACGCTCAGGAGAACTTCTCTGACCTGCCCTTGCTTCTACCATCTTTTATCAATCCACAAATAAAAACAAAAACATACACAGTCATGCAAATCTCTGTTATTTTGTTTATTCCCATGCACCAGTCACATGGCTCTGTGAAAGGAAACGCTAGATATCAGCTACCTTGAGTTGGGAAAAGGAAGAAACTTGCTCTGCAGGTCTAAGTAAGGATTCGGAGCCATCTAGGCATTGGGCTACTGGGCTTTCTCTGTTTTCTGAAACTGCAAAGAATCTAGAGCTCCAGGATGAGAAATAGCACAAAGAAACAGCAGCAATCATGATAACAGGACAAAAACTACTATCATAATAGTATCAAAGATTTGTATTGTTCTTGACAATGACCATTTATGCCATTATCTATTTTAAATATAGCAAATGAGTGAAGACATGAAATGATTATAAAATGGAACCGGTAATCGGTGCTTTAATGATTCCTAAGTATTTTTCCTCAGAAGTAATAATGGGGCGGGGGGAGATATTACAAATTTAAAGGTTTTCTGGTCAAACGTTGATTTCCTTCTTGGTGATCCTTCTAGCACACAGGTGTATTAGCATGTTAAAGTCTCTCAAAAACCTCATCACAAATAAAATGGTTTATTTTCATTTAACAAAGCATTTTTCTAACTTAAAACTCCTATTGCTGTTCTGAGCATTTCAAATAGGAAAAACAAAAAAACCACTGACTATCCAATATTGCCCCATCTCTAAAAACATTGTGGGGCACCTGGGTGGTTCAGTCAGTTAAGCCTCTGCCTTCCACTCAGGTCATGATCTCAGGGTCCTGGGTTCGAGTCCTGCATCGGGCTCTCTGCTCAGTGGAGAGCCTGCTTCACCCCCACCACACCCCGCCTGTCTTTCTGCCTACTTGTGATCTCTGTCTGTCAAATAAGTAAATAAAATCTTAAAAAAAAACACTGTTACTAATGTCTTTTTAATAAAAGATAGTTTACGAAAATCATTTGTGATAAACATTGATATATATATATATATATTTTGCTTTCTACAACCCATATATTTTTGTATACAGAACAAATGACCTTAAATTTTGAAAAAAAAGAGTTTTTTTTATTTAAAGTATGCATAAATCACACCTGGCTAAATGGTATTTTTGTCTGTGTTGCTTGATATTTAGCACTATAATCAAACCATATTGCAGTGTTCACGGTTTCTGATGAGCCTTAAATGAGGCTCCATCAATCTGGCAGACTATTTCAAGAGCAGAACTAAGGATGAAAAATTTCACCTTGCTTCTAAAATAAAACTGTACCCCACCAAATATGTCCAAACTGAATCATTTAAGTGAGAATAATTGAATATGGGCACTTCTTTAGGATTATCCCTGAGCCACCACCTGCCCCAGCTGGCAGTAATCCTTAGTAAATGTTATGGGTCCTAAGAATATTACCTGGACATAATGGAATCTCAAAATACAAGAGGCATACAGACATTTTAAAAAGACCAATATATAAATAAGACTAATGCTTATTTTCAAGAAATATATATGAAATTAAGTCCTTATACACCTATCTAGCCACCTTATTTAAATATGTGTCAATTTTATCTTTGAATTTAAAATAAGTCAATTTTATCTTTGAAACAATATTTTTAAAGTACTTATTAAAAGATTATTGCTTATGATCCCATACATGTTAGCAAATCACATCAAAACTTTTTATTTTACAAAACATTTCAACAACACATCAACTCTGTCACTCTATCTCATTGATTTGAGAAGCAGGGCTGTTCTCCGCAGTCTTTTCCTATTAATGAAAACATCTAAAAGTAATGTTATGTGCATAATAACTATAACAAAATTTTAGCAGACACTTCAGACTACCTAAGCACTACAAATTAAAATTACTATAATCTTATCCTGTTAGCTATTTACAAAGTCAGAAAGAGAAATATAGAAAGGGTTCTGGTTCAAGACGGCAACAAAAGAGGATCCTGAACTTACCTCCTCTTATAGACACACCAAATCCCCAGGTATCTACAGAACAATTCCCTCTGACAGAAATCCAGAAATTAGCTGAGTGACCCCTACACATCAAGTGAATAAGAACAACAAAAACAAACTCCCCAGCGCACTCAAAGGGGTAGAAGGGTCTGAGACACAATTTCACCTGATTGTATGTCACCCTCCACCCCCCGTCCCCCGCCGCAATCCCCTCACCCCCACCTGCCTACAAATGGTAGCATACAATCAAGAGGGAACTCAAAATTCCCAACTTCTTGCTCAGGAGTGAAGGGTTTGGACCCAGCATCCAGTGTCCTAACTTTTAAGTTTTCCACCTGAGGCATGGCCTCCAAAACACCTAGATCTTAAAACCAATAGGTCTTGTGTCCATGAGACCCACAATACTATGGTAAACAAAAAAGTTCCTTAATGGGCTTATGTAGCTCACTGTGGCTAACCCCCTTGAGCTTAGTAAACAGGCAGCAGACTATCCAGTCTTTAACTGAAATAAGTCTATTTGTGTACTTAAAGAAGTGGGCTAAGGCCAGGCTTCCAATTTAACACACATCTAGGGGCTAACTGCAATCTCTTCCAGAGACTGGGAGGAAAGCTGGTGCATTCTTCATGCTTTCTCTGTGAGTATGTGTGTGTGTGTGTGTGTGTGTGTGTGAAACCAGTATCTCAAAAAGATACATGCACCCCTATTTAGTTGTAACATTATTTACAATAGTCAAGACCTAAATTCCCAAGAGCAACTGACAAATGATTGAATAAATAAAATCTCTCTCTCTCACACACACACACACAGAGGAATAACATTCAGTCATAAAAAATAAGACACTTGCCACTTGTGATAACATGGATAGACTTTGAGGGTATTATGCTAAGTGAAATCAGTCAGAAAGCCAAAGATAAATACTGTATGACCTCACTTTTATGTGGAATATAAAAAAAAATCTAACTCATATATATAGAAAACAGACTGGTTGTTGTCAGAATGGGAGAAGGAAGTGAGTTAAATGGGTGAATGGGGTCAAAAGTACAAACTTCCAGTTAGAAGGTAAATAAATGTTGGGATGTGATGTATAGCATGGTCATTATAGTTAGTAACACTGAATTGTATATTTGAAAGTTGTTAAGAGAGAAATTTGCAAAGAAGTTGATAGATCTTAAAAGTGTTCAACACTAGAAAAACAAATTTGTAACTGTGTTAACTAAACTCGTTGTGGTGATCATTTTTCAATATATACATATATCAAATCTTTATGCTATACACCTAAAACTAGTACAATGTTATATGTCAACTATATCTCAATAAAATGGGAGAAAAAAACCCAGAAACAGAAAATTTCTACTTTGACCTATGTCAAAGTAGAAAATCACTTATGGGCTCCAAAAAGCCAAGTAGGCTAAATTTCTGCTCAGTTTTATACATTGCACTAATTCCCCTATCACATGGGTACTTTCTAAGCCCTTCAGTAGTTCACTCTATGATGTAATTGACCAAATACATAGCTTCTATATTTGAAAGTGAATGGTAAAAGGAATATAGATCATCAAGAGGAGACCATGGCATCATGAAAGAAAAGGAGCCAGGAAAATGATCATTTGTTTATGGTTGAGCAATACACCTGTGGAGTGCTCTGAGGATTGTAACATTATGATGGTGAGTGAGTCAGTTTTTACTGTTAAAAAAAGACAAAGGAAAAAATAAAAAAGACCAAGGAAGGAACAAGGAAGGAGATGACGATTTCCATAGCTAAAAGGGTCCAAACAAACAAATCAACAGTCTAGAATATAGTTGTGCTAATTGTTATCCTTAAAAATGCATTTAAAATATATTGAAATTTAAAAAAGCACTTTCCATGAGATAGAGTTAAATGACAAAATTTCAAATTTAGCTGCTTTAAGCTGCAGCAGTAGATAAATCAGATAATTATAATCTCTCATTACTTATCCTTTATGATAATAAATGTGGAAATTAGGGTATAGTATTTGAAATCTAAACTAGTCAGGAGGTTAGAGGAAGTTATTCTCTGAGGGGAAAAAATTATGATCTGGGATGATTATGGCTTGAATTGTCTCTTGAAGATACTTAAAATGAAACAGATGAAACATCTGCATCAACTTTATTAGAAGGCAAACTTGAGTCCTTCTAAGAACAGATAATAGGTAACCAAGTGCATGAGGTTCTTAATATTATTGCAAGTGTTCCACCAGGGCATTTTGTTTTCATCTTGTTTTTCCACTTAATCTTGAGTTGCGTTGGGAAGGTAGCAGTATTACACAAAGGGGATAATTGCAGCTTGGTGAGTTGGCCAGACAATGAGGTCTTGATTCCCTCACTATGGCCTGGAATCAAGAGTTCTCTAAGGAAATTCTGGACCAATAAAAAAAAAAAATTATACACACACACACACACACACACACACACACACACATACACACACACACACACACACACATTTTAAGTGTATGTATATTCATTTTAAATCAAACTTTGGATTTTCCTACATGTAAACTGTTTTAATCTCTAAAAATATTTTAAGAGAGAAAGAATATAAAATGTCATTCTTATATATGTATTTAAAGATTTATTCACTTATTTGACAGCAAGAGAGAGGGGGAAAGAGCTGGGGAAGTGGCAGAGAGGCAGACTTCCAGCTGAGCACAGAGCCCTATGCAATACATGGCTTGATCTCTTAAAACTGAGATCAAGACCTGACCAAAACCAAGAATCTGACACTTAACCAACTGAACCACACAGGCACCCCTATTATATTTAAGCTAAGTTATCTATTGGGAGTCTATTTGATTTCTATACTGTATTGTGAGATTTAGAAGCTATGGCTGAAGGACAGGTGCACACTTGACTCTTTACAAAGGGGAATTTCACTACTGACCTGGGTAGAATAATTAACATTAAGAAACACGGCATAATGCTCCCTTAATTTTCCCTTCATTTTGAATTCATACATTCAGAAATCTTTTTCCCTTTATGACTAAGGTTTTTAAATTAATAATTAAGTAGTTGATTGATTTGACAAATATTGAAGATCTCTGTACTAAATACTGAATTAGACTCTGTGAACACAGTTATGAATAAGAATCAATTGTCCCTTACCCTTAAAAGCTAGTGTATGAGGGATTTCTAGCAGAAGATAACACTCTTAGCACAAAGGAGCTTTGAAAGTCTCCAAGGTCGATGGTATGGCTGCATACCATTACTAGTCTGTCAGTACAATGAAAAGGGAGCCATGGCATCTGGAAGACCAAGTGGGTATTGAGCTGTGAGCATAAAGGTAGAGAAATCTGATCAAGCTATACAGTTCGTATAAGAACACAGTTTTAATAAAATAATTCAGGTTAGTTTCCAGAGCAATATTAATAGGGTAAATATTCTAGGTTCTCCATAGAGTCATAATGTAGGCTAGTGAACTCTGGATTTATTGATGTATGTACTACAAAGAGTAGGAAGAAAGGCTAGGCTTTTCATTACAAGCAAGACTCGGGGGGAGAGCAAGTTGTTGGAAGAGTAGGAGCTCTAAATTCATCAGGTCACAGGAATTCAGCGAGATAGTTATCAAACCATTCTGAATACCTACAAACTCAATAGGAGATCAAAGAGAAGAAAAGCAATTCTATGAACAGAAAAGTGACCACTTTCTGGAAAGTAGGACGTGCAGAAAAGTGAATCCGAGGCAATACATGCAAAGATAGACCAAAGGGAGGTGTCAGCTCCTGGCAAGCAACAGATGAAGGGAGGACAAATCAGAAATTTTAGAAGTCTGCTCCACTAAGGGAGGCCACTTGTGGGGACAGTGTCATCTCAGAAAGTCTGAAAGACTGGGGGTGCTGGATGTGGCAGGGTCCCCAGGTATTGGAGCTGGGAACCTGGCTGTAGAGCCAGAGCCAAGGGGTGGGGGGGTCTTAGCTTGGGGTTACCTTAAACTGTGATCCCCAGGACAGTTGGGCCAATATTCTTTGAGCAGGGACCACACAAGTGACAGACACAGGGAGACTTACCTTCCTCCCCCAGGGAGAGTGGCACGGGAGTACACTGCAGGAATCTGCTGGGTTTGGAGACTCCAGACTAGGTTGTGCACCAGAGACAGAAATGCTGGGTCACAGGCTGGGTGAGTTCAGAGTGCAGCCATAGACCAGGGAGACAGGAGGGATTAACTGCTTTTCTCTGAAGGTGCACTGAGGAGTGGGGCCATGAGCTCTCCGCTCCTCTGGGCCAGAGACTGGGAGGCCAACATCTTCATTCCCGTCCTCCAAAGCTGTATGGAAAGTCTACAGGGAAACTACCAAGAGCAAAACCGAGCAGATTACTTAGTCTGGGGCCTGGAAAAGGCAGTGCAATTCCGCCCAGGCAAAGGCTTTAAGAACTAATACAACAGGCCCCTCCACCAGAAGATCAACAAGAACAACCAGCCAAAATCAAGTTCACTAATCAATGAGAATTGCAAAACTTCAGAGCTACCGGAATATAGCACATAAAATTCATGACTCTTTCCCCATGATTTTTAGTCTTTCAAAGTTAATTTTTAAAAAATTTTTTCCTTATTCTATTTTTAAAATTTTTCCTCTTTCCTATCTTAACATTTTTAAAACTATTTTATCTTATCAATACCTTTTCAAAAATCTTTTTAAATGTTCATTATTATAGTCATATTCTATCCCTTCATTGTATTTAACCTTATTTTTTGTACACATATAATTTTTTCTTTTTTAAAAAAAATTGGGATACAGTTTCTTCTAACAGATCAAAATATACCCTAAATCTAGCATATGGCTTTCATCTAGTCTCTAGCCTAATCACATTTTCTCTTTTTTTTCTTTTTTCAACCAATTTCTTATCTTATCAATTCCTTTCTTAAAATCTCTTTAAATTTTCATCTTTAGAGTCATATTCCAGCCTCCATCATATTACCCTTATTTTGTGTGTGTGTGTGTGTGTATATATATATATATATATATATATATATATATATGTTTTTCTTTCTTTAAAATTTTGGGAGGCAGTTTCTTCTGACAGACCAAAGTACACCCAAAATCAAGTGTGTGGCTCTGTTCCATTCACCAGTGTATTTTATATATTTTATATATTTTATATATATATATATATAGAGAGAGAGAGAGAGACGTATATAGATATATAAATAATCTATAGATATATCTATAGGTATCTATAGATATACTATATATCTAAATATGATAGATATTCATATCTCTAGATATATATCATATATGAGTATATCCATAGATACACCTATAGATAGATTTTTTTTCTCCTTTCTTCTCCCCCCAGTTTCAGGTCTCTTCTGAATTGGTTAGTGCATATTTTTCTGGTATTATTCTAGTGTTTTGTTCTCTCATTCATCTATTCTTCTCTGGATGAAATGACAAGGCAGAAAAACTCACCTCAAAAAAATAAAAAACAAAACAAACAAACCCACAGCAAATATCATTCTCAATGGGAAAAACTGAGATCTTTTCTCCTAAGGTAAGGAACACGGCAAGGATGTCCACCATCACCACTGCTATTCAGCATAGGTATAGAAGTCCTAGGCTCAGCAATCAGGAAACAGAAAGAAATAAAAGACAACAGAATCAGCAAAGAAGAAGTCAAACTCTTCCTCTTTGCAGATGACATGATAATTTATGTGGAAAACCCATAAGACTTCACGCCAAAATTGCTAGAACTCATACAGGAATTCAGTAAAGTGACAGGATAGAAAATCAATTCACAGAAATCAGTTGCATTCCTATACACCAACAGCAAAACAGAAGAAGAGAAATTAAGGGGTTGATCTCATTTACAATTGCACCTAAAACCATAAGATACCTAGGAATAAATCTAACCAATGAGGCAAAAAATCTGTACTCAGAAAACTATAGAGTATTCATGAAAAAACTGAGGAAGACACAAAGAAATGGAAAAACGTTCCATGCTCATGGATTGGAAAAACAAATATTGTTAAAACATCTATGCTACCTAGAGCAATCTACATATTTAATGCAATCCCTATCAAAATACCATTAATTTTTTTCAAAGAAATGGAACAAATAATCCTAAAATTTACATGGAACTAAGAAAGACCCTGAATAGCCAGAGAAATATCGAAAAAGAGAGCCAAAGTTGGCAGTATCACAATTGCAGATGTCAAGCTCTATTACGAAGGTGTAATCATCAAGACAGTATGGTACTGGCATAAAAACAGACACATAGATCAATGGAACAGAATAGAGAGCCTAGAAATGGACCCTCAACTCTATGATCAACTAATCTTTGACAAAGCAGGAAAGAATGTCCAATGGAAAAAAGATAGCCTCTTCAACAAATGGTGTTGGGAAAATTGGACAGCCACATGCAGAAGGATGAAACTGGACCATTTCTTTATACCACACACAAAAATAGATTAACATGGATGAAAGACCTCAATGTGAGACAGGAATCCCTCAAAATCCTTAAGGGGAACAAAGGCAGCAACCTCTTTGACCTTAGCTGCAGCAGCTTCTTCCTAGAAACATCGCCAAAGGCATGGGAAGCAAAGGCAAAAATGAACTATTGGGATTTCATCAAGATCAAAAGCTTTTGCACAGCAAAGGAAACAGTCAACAACCAACAGAATGGGAGGAGATATTTGCAAATGACATATCAGATGAAAGACTAGTATCCAAAATCTATAAAGAACGTATCAAACTCAATACCCAAAGAACAAATAATCCAATCAAGAAATGGGCAGAGGATATGGACAGAGACATTTCTGCAAAGAAGACATCCAAATGGCCAAGAGACACATGAAAAAGTGCTCCACATCACTTGGCATCAGGGAAATACAAATCAAAACCACAATGAGATACCATCACATCAGTCAGAATGGCTAAAATTAACCAGTCAGGAAAAGGACAGGTGTTGGCAAGGATGTGGAGAAAGGGGAACCTTCCTACACTGTTGGTGGGAATGCAAGCTGGTGCAACCACTCTGGAATAAAGTATGGAGGTTCCTCAAAAAGTGAAAATAGAGCTACCCGACAACCCAGCAATCACACTACTGGGTATTTACCCTAAAGATACAAATGCAGTGATCCGGAGGGGCATAGGCACCCAAATGTTTATACCAGCAATGTCCACGATACCCAAACTATGGAAAGAACCTAGATCATTGACAGATGAATGGATAAAGAAGATGAAGTATCTATCTATCTATCTATCTATCTAATTTTATATATGGAATATCGCACAGCCATCAATAAACCCTGAAATCTGGCCATTTGCAATGACATGGATGGAACTAGAGGGTATTACGCTGAGTGAAATAAGTCAATCAGAGAAAGAGAAGTATCATGTGACTCTCTGATATGAGGAATTTAAGAGGCAGGGCAAGGGGTCATGGGTGGAACGGGAGGAAAAAATGAAAGAAGATGGGATCAGGGAAAGAGACAAACCAAACCATAAGAGACTCAATCTCAGGAAATAAATTGAGGATTGCTGGAGGGGAGGAGGTGGGAGGGACAGGGTGGCTGGGTGATGGACAGTGGTGGGGGGATGTGCTTTGGTGAGTGCTGTGAACTATGTAAGACTGATGATTCACAGACCTGTACCCCTGGGGTAAATAATACATTATATGTTAATAAAAATAAAAAATAAAATAGCTATTTCTTTGCATTAAAAAAACGACCCAGAGGATCATTACTGAGTATCGTTACATTTCCCTTCCTTACAATGATGTAGTAAATTTTAATATATAAACATTACTATTTGAAATTTCTCCCATTATGTTTAATGGCACAAAACAAAAGGGAGAACAAACTGAACTCTGCCTTTCATTTAGTCTGTAGGATGTTATTGACCAAATAAGACAACAGGATGTTATAGATCAAATAAAATCAGTATTATTAGGATTAACATTTATTGTGTGCTTATAGTGTGCCAGCTGTGATGTTACTTACTTTACTGCATTGTTTCCTTTATTTCTTACTACTATGAAAAAGTATTGTTATGGATATCATTTGCATGTATCAAGTAACCTCAACATGGATCACAAAAGTAAACATTGTGTTCCCTAAATGAAAGAGTCAAAATATCAATAACCTTACGTTTTCTACTTAAAGATCTATATTTATATGTAAACATATAATATACATAAAATTAATAAATATATGTAATATATATAAAGATATCATTAAAAATTGTGAAAATATAATCACCACAACACATTTTATACCCCTCCTTCCAGTCCTTGTCTATTTTCATTTACATTAAACACAATTTCAAATGAAACAGACAATTCTGTTTCCTTTTAATAATTTGATGTCAAAATAAGATAAAGCCCTAGAAAGCCAGAGAATCATTATACTAATTAAGGGTAATTAATTTAATATAATGCAATTTCCCTCAGGGCTTAGTGTTCACCAAGCATCAAATAACACTTAGTATACCAACAAAATTTGGATGGCATATAATAATGGGATTTTGCCTGAAATGAGTTCATCCTCATTTGAACTCTTACTAGAATTTTTTTCTATTCCCCTATGACATTTAATACATGCTACCGTTTTTGTTATTTTTTGTATGCATGTCATCTCTCTAACTAGATTGTAACTTTGAGCTTATGGAGTGCTCCTTATATCACTATGTCTTACACAAATTAAGAATTAAATAAGTATTTGCTAAAAGAATGAGTACATGAATATTAAAAGTAGGAAATAGGTGCAATTCAGTACAAGGAATTCTGTCAAGGCACAGAAAAAATAAACATGTTTGCTTTGAAAAAAACCCAGGAAATAGTAAACAAGCAACAGATTCTACAGAAGTAAAAACATCCTTGAAATTTTCATTAATAAAAATATTAAATTTCAAATCAGTGTACAGGTATTCCCTCTTTTCCATGATCCATAAGCCATTGTGTCAACAAGTACTGGGCACCAATATTTCTCTAAACAATAAAACTAAGTTTACTGAAATAAATTAAATGTCCTGCTAGGATATATTTAAATTATTTCAAAATGCCGGTTTTGTTTTGTTTTGTTTCTGGATTGTTCTAACCAACAATCACCATCCATTGGGAAGGATATATGATGCAGATATTTGAAAGATGACTGTGTAAAATAATCCCCCAATTCTGAATTAATAAACATCTTTAAAAGATTTATTTATTTATTTATTTGACAGAGAGAGAGAGAGAGAGATCACAAGCAGGCAGAGAAGTAGGCAGAGAGAGAGAGTGGAGGAAGCAGGCTCCCTGCCAAGCAGAGAGCCTGATGTGGGACTCGATCCCAGGACCCTGAGATCATGACCCGAGCCAAAGACAGAAGCCCAATCCACTGAGCCACCCAGGTGCCCTGAATTAATAAACATTTTTAGTGGTAAAGTAATGTCTTACAGATGAGATAGGAAGGGAGTTTTCTATTTTCAGGGATGCACTAGGTAAAATCAGCTTGTTAAAGTTGATATATATATATATCAACATATCTATATATATATATATATCGACATATCTATATCTCTATCTATATCTATAGCTACCTATATCTATATCTATGGCTGCTTCTTGAATAATTCTTCTCCGTGGAAGAATCTAATCCAGTTCACAGTCTTCAGGACTGCCATATTGATTCTTTCTCCTCCAATCTGAATTTTAAGTTTTTATTTTGAATTAATACAAATAAAGTATTTGGATCCAAACTTTAGAACTGTTTAGTAATATCTGGGGAACACAAAGTACCAGATGGTTTTCTTTCTGGTATCTGAATCTATGAAATTCATCTGAAAAAAAAGTGAATACATTTAGCAAAGGATTAAAAGAGCAAGGAGATGAAAATATCAAAAGCCTTTCCAATCTTAAGTCATTCTTCAAATTACTAGGTAGATGAGGATGTCTGATACTTGTCCCTGAAGGTTGGCATAAATCTGTCAACATGGACTTAGAGCCACTTTGCAGGACAAAATGTAGGGAGTGACAGGACATCCTAGTGGACTTCTTGGTGAAATTCTGTTAAGAATAGAAGGGAACCTGGTTGTGCTGACAATCAAAGAATTAACTGTGCATATTTGGGCTGATGCTGAGCTGAATAACTTCATCCTCTTTACATTGTTCTGCATAAGAATGTGCATGAAGTAAGACAGGATTTTCAAGATTTTATTTTTTTTTTAATAAATAATTCTTTGCCAGCCCTCATTCAACTGGTGTACATCCTTTATCAACTAAGGACATTGCAAAGTTACTTCAATGCTACACATGGTTCCCCACATATAAAAAAGGAAATAGAAAATACTGACAGTTTGGGCACCTGGGTGGCTCAGTGGGTTAAGCCGCAGCCTTCGGCTCAGGTCATGATCTCAGGGTCCTGGGATCGAGTCCCGCATCGGGCTCTCTGCTCAGCAGGGAGCCTGCTTCCCTCTCTCTCTCTCTGCCTGCCTCTCCATCTGCTTGTGATTTCTCTCTGTCAAATAAATAAATAAAATCTTAAAAAAAAAAATACTGACAGTTTTCTGTCTCTTAGAGGAAAACAGAAGAAATACATTTGCTCTTGGCTAAACATTCCTTTCAAATAGAAAAGCATCACCTTGGAGCAGAATGAACCTTTGAAAACTGCATATTCAAGTCCCTACCTTAGAGACATTGTAGTAACCAGAAACTGTGTAATTCCATTCAGCAAGGAATAAGAAGACAAACTTGTTTCTCATTTCCTCATCATTTAAACTTCCTGTTAATATTCTATACATAGATTGAGCTGCTGGAGTTTAGCATGGAGGTCTTTCTGTGGAGAAATTTTTTTCTTTAAATTTGTTTTGCTTTGTTTCTTATAAACGTGTACACCCAAGATATTCTAAATACAAAGCAAATTCACTCTTGATGGACATTGAAATAGCATGTTCCCTTTTACCTGGAAAAATGCAATAAAAATAGCACTGAATAAAGTTCACAGACATGTTTTCAAAGGATTAATTCAATCCAACAATGCCCACTCTTACTTCCATATTTAACAACTTCTGATCAATATTTCTCAGAGTAGTCCACTGATATTATTTAGATTATAGATTTCTTCCTCTCACTTGAAAAAATAAAAATGAATGTGTCGGAATCTCTGGTGATGAAGTTCCTGGAATATGTGTTTTACCAGATTTTCCTGGAGTAGATATGATACCCATTGATGTGACTGGTCTGTAACAATAATAATAAAATAGATAGTAACAAATGATTAAAAAAATGATTTTGATAGTTTGTAAAGTATCCAAAACAGAGAATCCATAGCCTGACAAACTAATTTTAATGTGAGATGATAAGGATCCCTCTGGAAGTTGAAGATTAAATTACTTGAAAGCAATAAAACAAAAATATTAGAATTTTAGTTTTATAGTATTACATGCATGGAAGAATGAGTGAAAGTTACGGTATCAGAGGGCATACTGGTAAGACAACACTGTGTATCTGTGGATGCAATTTCAGTGTACCACATGGTCCCTTGCCCCATAAAGGTACTCTTTGCTATTTCAAATGCCTTAAAGGCAGGAACTTTCCTTAACAGGACCAGAAAATTTGGAAGGCAATTTAAAAAAATATATTAGAACATCCTGTGGCACATGTAAGTCCTCAGTAAATGCTTAATGATTACTGTTAGAAAATGTTATCTTCATTTATTCTAGATAAATATGGTCTTTGTGTTTAACATGATTTAAATTTCTATCTTCAGATTACTTGATTTGGGGTAATTTATGTAACTTCTCTAGATCTTAATTTCCTCATCTAGCCAATAAATATGTTGTACTAAATTAGTGTTTTTCAAATTTCAGCCCACCTACATGTATTGCACCATACCTGTATGCAACCTATATTATTATAAACATTTTTTTCAAAATAACATTTAAAAGTGCTAACTATAGGGGCGCCTGGGTGGCTCAGTGGGTTAATCCTCTGCCTTCAGCTCAGGTCATGATCTCAGGGTCCTGGGATCGAGCCCCGCATCGGGCTCTCTGCTCGGCAGGGGGCCTGCTTCCTCCTCTCTGCCTCCTCTCTGCCTGTGTCTCTGCCTACCTCTGATCTCTGTCAAATAAATAAATAAAATCTTTAAAAAAAAAAGTGCTAACTATATTATCCTAAAATGCAATAAAATCAACATATTTATTAAACTTTTTCAAATCCTCATTCTTGCACTATCAAATATCATATTTTATTCAATCTTAGCTTTATGACCTTGCTTATAAAAAATACTTTTTTTTTTTTTTTTTTTAAGAGAGAGAGAGCACGGAGGAGCTGGGAGGGGACAGGTGGGGGACAGAAGGAGAGGGAGAGAGAGAAGCTCTTAAGCTGGCTCCAGGCCCAGCACGGAGCCCAACATGTGGCTCCACCTCACAACCCTGAGATCATGACCTGAGCCAAATCAAGAGTCATTTGCTTAACAAACTGAGCCACTCAGGTGTCCTGAAAAATAGTTTGGAATGAATATTTAGTTTCATAAATTAGTCTTTCCTTGAAATACTTATTTTCTTGACACAAATAAGATTTTATCATAAAGAAAATTTTATGTCTAATAAAATGCAATTATTATTTAATTAAAATGTTATTTGTTTTATGTATACACACTTGAATTCTGCTGAAAAACAAATGTTTTAAAAATAATTTGAATGTTCATAAGCATCGATTAATAAAAAGCCTCAAGTCCTCATCAGAAAGTTTTTGAAAAAATGAAGAAAAAAGGTTTAAGGTATATAAATTAATGTTCAGAAGGAAAATATTTGAAGGGTGATGGAATTCTCTGAGTACCACTGTAACGCCATTGAAAACAACTCTAATTAGATTTTTCGACATATATAAGTAAGCTTCTCAGGCAAGTTCCCCAAATCCTCATGATGTGCATGAAAAGAGTCTGGTACTTTTCCATATAGGAAAAAAGAGACAATTTATCTGTAACTTCTATGTTAAAATTCTAGCCTTTATTCATACATACAGATGCTGCAATGATTTTTAAATGTTTTCTGGTATTCCAGATCTGCTTTCATAATGCAAAGTATAAAAGGAACTGAATAAATTTTAGATGTTTAAAATGGTGTCAGAAAGGTTACACTGAACTTGATCTAGTCTATCTTTCTTTACTATTTTTTGCTATTAATGAAATGTAGGTATGATACACATATTTAAAAACATAGAGGACATTATATTCAATTTCAAATGAACTAAAGATTAATGAACAGGATGGTAATGTAACCATTTTATTTTAGCCTGATTAATTTAATCTACATTCTTTAATCTCTATTCTTTTGGACACACACTTTCCACTTATTACTAAGGAAACTCCCTCAACCACACCCTCACGAAGAGGTTACAGTCTAATTGGGAGACACTGCAGCATCTGAAGCTATAATAAATAAGACAACTAAATCAGTCATAGACTGCTACCAAAGTGCCAAATTTTGTAATAGTATCAATGATAGATGAGGTAGGAAATCTGGACACTCATAGATTGAGGATTCACAGTTGAGAATGGTCTTACCATTTCATCAGTTTCTATTCTTTCTAAGTTCTGAACATAAGAGAAACAGGGGCGATAGGAGTTTCAGGACAGGGCACTTTAAAAAAGAGAATTAGAAACTAAATTAGTATCTAATTTAGCAATAATTCTCTCTATACCTCTCCTTTATTGGTAGGAAATCATAAGTAATTTTTTCTATAGATAAATAAGGCATTTGATAATGGAAACATATTTAAATTCTTACCTTTTATTTATCTAATATAACCCTAGAGACAAAAATTAAGAGTTGAATGTAGACTATAAACCAGAATAAGATTAGAATTCAAATCCAATTTTAACAATTAATATGAGATTTACATATTTTTCAAAGATGTCCAGGGCTAAGATACTGATTTTGCTAAATTTCACTTTCTTTATCCTTAAAATAAAGTTAATAAAATCTGTTTTGCATTCCTCATTGAGTCCATTATTGAAGAACTTAATAAACTGAAAATCTAAGTGGTTTTGCATTATTGTTATTAATCAACAAAATAACGAAAATGATCCAGAATATATTATCCAAAGAAGAAGCAAAATCATATCAAACCAAACCAAATTTCAGTTTATGAAATTTGAGTTCTATCATATCCCAACTTCTCTATTTTTGTGCATTTCAAATATTTTTACAAAGCTATATTCACTGTTTTTGATGCTATATTAATAGTTTTTCAAATTCTCAGTTTCTATCATGCAATTTCACAATTCTGGATAATATTTAGATATAATTTTTTTTAATATATCTCTTTATCACAGAAAAACAAGCCATGAAATTATAGTTTCTTTTCGTCATTTGTGGAGAATTCCATAAATAAATCTACTTCTTGTTTCTTTCATTTTGCTAGTATTTTTTTTAAGATGAGATCTAAATTTTCATTGATTTACTAAAATTCCATTTATATGTTTTCTTGGTTATTACATTTAAACAAACAGCCTCTATACATATTTTTCTTCTTAAATATATTCATAAATTAATGTTAATAAAGAGAAAATGATATTGGAGTTTGGCATACATTTTAATTTCATACTAATAAATTATTCAACATAATTATGTAAGGGCTCATATATAATTTCTCTATTAAAAAATAAGTTAAGGGGCACCTGGGTGGTTCAGTCAGTTGAGTGGCTGCCTTTGGCTTGGGTTATGATCCCAGGATCCTGGGATGGAGTGCCTTGTCGGCCTCATTGCTCAGCAGGGAGTCCGTGTCTCCCCTTTATGCTGCTCCCCTGCTTGTAATTGCTCTCTCCCTCTCTCTCTGTGTCAAATAAATAAAATATTTATTAAAAAATAAGTTAATAAAAGTAAAAATTCCTTTGAGCTTAATTTTCAGAATCTTGCTTCCTTACCAAGTATGAAATTTAACACACACACACACACACACACACACATACACACAACTGACCTTGGATTTCTCATGGAGTTTCTTTTTGTATGCAAGTTCCACTACAAATTTAGTTTAATAGGACTCATCTTCTCTCTTTAAAACAACAAAGAAACTCAGAAGAGGAAGATTCCTTCATAGTAGGAAAATGCATTCTGCATGTAGACTAAGTAATGATTTTATCCATAGAAAACAGACAATATTATTCCCAAGTCTTTTACAGTATGAAACTAGGATCACTTTTGTACATTTTATTGCACGTTTCCCTAAGCCATCAGACTATGACATCTTAAAATTACTTCCTTACAAAATTAAATTTTAAAAATTTCATATTTTCCAATATTCAAAGTACAGCATAAATCATCAGAATCTCTAAATCGTTGGCTTCTTACTATCAGATCCCCAGGCTATAGAACTTGTTCCTTTGATCACTGGGGGTCAGTACTATACATTCACATAACAACCAAAAAGCCCAAGGGTTCAATTGGCAGAAATTAAATATCAGACATGGTTTTGAAACTTCTTAAAAACAACTTAAAATGAATTTTAATCAGCAAACCTAATATGCTTAATGGAATCATATGATCTTATGCAATTAGAAATCGGCTAGGTCAAGCTTCTTATTTTACACATTAAAAAACAAAAACAAAAACAAAACAAAACAAAAACAAACCCTGAGGCCAGAAGGTTAAGCAACAAGTTAACTACCAAGGCATGATGAGAAACCTGCGTCAAAACTCCTGGGCATAAAGCTTTTTATTTCTATCTATTTCTATCTAACCATTGTCTGTTCACCTAATATTGTAAGAAAGTTTAAAGAGACAGAAAGATAGAGACACAGAGAGAGAAAGAGTGCAGTAATGAGAGGGAGAAAATGCATATCTACTTGTTTTACTGGGAAAAAAATAAATGATTTTTTATTTAATACTTTTAAATAATACAAAACATGGTAGAGATTATTAGGTAGTGACTGATGTTATCACAAGTGTGTCCTATGATTTTATATTGTTTCCTGTCACAACTTAAAGTGATAAACTAAGCACAGTTACATACATCTTTTGCCACATATATTAAGGCACCCTATTTTAAGCTGCAAAATCTACAGATTACTTTCCCTTGTTTCACAGTGGTACTATTTTTTTCCACTTTTCATCACGTATAATATAGACAATTTCCAAGCATTAAAAGACTTCATTTATTTCCCCACTATCAAAGATGAAATACAATTTTAAAAAGTGAATGCTCTCTGTTCATGCCTTTTAAAACTACTCTATTAACTATGTGTCTTCTTTATTAAAAATAATAAACAGATATATATATAATTCATATTATAATGTTTAATTTTCTTCTGTAAGAGTAATCTACTTGAAGCACTAAAGAAAGAATTTATGAAATACTTTCATAGCATTCATTTATTTACTACATTCTTATAAAGCAAAGCATACCATAAGCCAAGCACTGTTCTACATGTAGAGTGAGTTATGATTCAAGGTTTCTGCTCTCAAGGAGTTTGGGCGGAAGAGAAAGGGAAGATAATAAACTGTATTGTAAGTATATATGTTTGATAATAAACAGTATTATACACAAGTATATAATGCACACATGTTCCAGATAATAGTTGAAATTAAGGTGGCCTGGAAGGTCTTTTTAGGCTTAATGAGACTTAATGAGAAAAAAACATTCTCTGAGTATCTAAGGGAATAGGATTGGAGAGAGAGGAAAATGGACATGTAAAAAGTGGAAAGGAGCTTGCAGAAAGGAAAGCATACCTGTATGACTAGAGTGTGGTCAAGATGGGCAGTGACACAAGCAAAAGTCACAAATTGTCAGCGTGAGATGCTACCAAGACCTTAAGCCAGAGGAACTCAATTTTCATACATTCATCTTCCATGTATTCATTTAAAAGTAAATATTTTAGTCCTGTCATGTTTTGGACACTAAGCACACAAAGATGGACTAGATCTCTGCCCTTTTCAGACTGAAGGCACTGAGCTGCTCATACTACCAGCTTCTTTGGTCATTTCTGACAGAGAACTTCAGTTTATTTAGCATCTGTTTAAGCCACAATCTCCTAATTTTTTTAAGCCAAAACTGTATAAATATATATGTTGTCTTAGACAGAGCATTGTGTATAAAAGCTGCCAAAACATTCTGTCTTGAGTACCAATCTACTTCATTATGACTACACTCAATGATCAAATTTGTCTTGAATTAATTATTCATGACCTTGCTATAAATTAGATATTAGGACTGCTCTGCTAATGACAGTGTCACCAGTAAGCTGTAATTACTGTAACTAGGATGTAATCTAATGTTTTTAATCTGTCAGAAAAAATTTCCCCTTGCACACATACACAAACATGCACACACACACACACACACATACACAAAGGAAAATAGAGAAAACCCACACGAATTGCCTTGCACGTCTATAGAATTTAAAAATAATTTCCTTTTCTTCAGAGGCCACAGAAACTGTGCATACCTATCATCCTAACGTTTAATTTAGATGTCATACAGTGCCCTAGAAAAAAGTAAAATAATTTGGAGTTCATGATTAACATTTCCATATTTAAAAAAGAGGTTTTTTGACACATCTTTTAAGCAATATAAAAGGAAATATATGCTACAATATTACTCTTGACAAATGCCAAGATGTACTTGACAATCTATTTTTGACATATTCTTTGGAAGTTAGTTCATAAAATTAATAGAGTGCCTCACCAGTCTTCATTGTGAAATACTTTTCTAAAATATATTGCACACATATACACACACACACACACACACACACACTACATAAAATTTAGCTTTTCTCTCCCTTTTCATCTACATGTCAAACATAATTTATCAAAAAATAAAATACAAACTACTGTAAAGATGACACATTTTAGAAACTAGTCACAAATTATATCAACAAAGTGATTGCCTTTGATGTTCTAAAGGAGAAAGAAT
Source organism: Mustela erminea (assembly GCF_009829155.1). Classification (NCBI taxonomy): domain Eukaryota; kingdom Metazoa; phylum Chordata; class Mammalia; order Carnivora; family Mustelidae; genus Mustela; species Mustela erminea. The sequence continues at coordinate 51,946,521 of NC_045615.1, read as the reverse complement.
AGTCTAGTTGTTTCTATTTTCATCTTCTACTCATCTATTTTACTGGAAATTTAAATTGGCAGAAGAATGAAATCTTTAGAGAATAAGTGTTTTGTAGTAAAAAAAAAATTATAGTTGTAGGAACAAAATAACCAAATTCTGTACTAGCTGCAGCTAGCAGAGAATTGGTTCCTGCTATTCCTATGTGGTTTAATGGTTGTTGTGGCATTAGTATGTAAAGGTGGACAGGAGTATTTTTGTTTTCCAAATAATCTTTCCTTATAAAAATTCTATGTACCCAAACCCTATGATTCAAAACTAACACTGTTTTCCAATAGCTCTATTGAAAGAAGTGGTGGAGCTCTCAGGTTGTACATTGTCTTAATGCATTCACAATTTATGCAGTAATAGAAATAGACTGGTCTAGAAAATAGTTGACTTGTATACTGTGCATAAAAATATATCCCTCAGTATCATTTGCCTAACATCTGCATCAAAATATTATAGTGCAAACCTCAGCCTTCTCAAAAAACTGCAAAAATGGGGTTCAGGAACCTGACATACAGTGAATTTTGAGAATCACTACTCTCTGGGTTGCATTTTTCTTATCTGTTAAATCATTCTCATAATTAACATTTGATGGCTTGTATATTTTCTATGATACTCCATTCTAAATACTTTTTAGGACTTCCTACACATATCTAGCAAGAAATGTATTTAGTTTTATATCAATGGAGCTTCAATAAGCAGGGCAGTAAAAAAATTAAGTAGGATAGAAACCTGGGATTCCAGATAATGGAAATTTTGGAAGTTCTATTGAATGACAGAGTGTTAAGAACTTCATTTAGCCTTTTACCAATATATTAACTATTGGTCTTCTGTAAAGGTTTGAAATTCAAAAACTAATTCAATTAAGTCTATCCTTTCCACACTCAGGAGTTCCAGAATCACTTGCTCGAATGTATGTCCATAATTCTCACTTTTGACCAGCAAGTATTAGCATAAGCATTTCTATTACAATTTTTTTTAATGTAGCAGCACAGCACATTGTTCTTACTGACATCTGATGCATTTCACTTCAGCTTTCTTCACTGACTCTCTAGTGAACAAAGCATTTCATTAATTGCAGATAAGGAGAATCAATAGCGATTCTCATCAATGTCTTTGCACTGGTAAACTGTTCTACTACACTTAGGATAGTTATTACTCTGAAGAGTTACAATGCACAATGGGCCAAACCACTTGAGTTCAATGTTCAATCCCTTGTTAATTAAAAATTTAACTACTCATGATGCATTTTTTTTTTATTTAAGGAAAGAAATATAATATTTGTAAATTTCTTAAAAAATATAATCCAAAGTCATTTGCACTACTTCTATGACATCAAGAAAGATATACAGGAAGTCTGAAAGAACACATGATAACATTATGTACATCAAAGGTTACTTGAATGAGCCATTAATTACAGATTTTGAAAAACAGCATCTCTCCATGTTGACATGGTATGGTAAAATAAAATATCAAGAGAGTATGTGAATTGGTTGTCAAAGAAAGGAAAACATCAAGCATTCCCAACACCATTTGATTCTTAAAATGGTTTTCACAAATAAATTAAGTACTTAGTGCATTGACATCCACTGGGCATTTATTTCTAGGCATCGGGCAAGGTAATGAAAACAAACAAAAAATGAATTCTTACCTTTTAATAGGTCCTGATGGGGAGGGAGAGGCTGATATGTAAGTAGATATACTAAATGTAATATGCAAATAGCTAAAGGTTGTATGAAGTGACGTAAGGATAATAAGGAAAGAAGCAACTGCTTGGTGGGTAAGAGGGTGTCAGACAGGCAAGAAGGAAGGCCATCCGTGTCTGTAACCTACCCTATATCAAATAAGTACATGTATCAGGTGATGTATCATCCAAGTCTGTATCAAGCAAATCAAGTGATGATGAACTATAAAACCCTCCTGAAGCTCTAGAAGCGCTTCCTCACAATGTTTCACTCCCCCAATCCCAACACCCTCAACACAAGTGCAGTCTTACTCAAAGTCTGGTGTTGTCTTTGATTCTGTGGATGGATAAAAACTTACATTTATTATTGAATTTTATCAATTTACTATTCATGTTGTTTGAAACTTGCAATTTTTAACTTTACTTTTAAGTAATAAATTGGCACTACATATGATAACAATGTTTGTTTTCTTTTATTTTTGCAGATTGTCTTGCTAGCCTCATAGTGTCTATTGCATGTTTTCAAGCAAGAATATTTTGGAACTGTTACTTTTTTCTTTTTTGACAATTAGACTTTAAAAGGCATATGGCTTATGGCTCAAGTATATGTTTATTCATTCAGTTATTCACTCAGTTTATTCAACAGATACATACTGAATGTCAGTTCTTTGCCAAATACTATTCTTGGCATAAGGAATAGAGTGCTGAATGAGACATGTGAGGCCCTTGTCTTTGTGCAAATTACACAATAGTACTAGTAGGAAGGAAAAAGACAATAAACAAGAAAAGTTATAAATAACTAAAATAATTTCAAAAATAATAAAAGATAAGAATAAAATAAAAATGAGTTCTGGAAGACTATATTACTGGGTTTTCAGTGAAATTAAAATGGCAAACATAAAATTTAACTTGAAATGTACCATATGGAGACCTGCAGTGAGAGGGAAAAAGTCAGCTTTACTTTTTAGAGACATACGAAGATAGCCAGGATGGCTAGATCTTGACAAATAAGTGAGAAAATGATGGGGTGAAATCAGAGTTTGGGAAGAATCCAGATCACACTGGGCTTATGGTCCATGGTAATGAGTTTGGATTTTATACTAAATTCAGTGAATGGTATGCCATTTCTCTAATACTAAAGCAGAGATATACTTAACTCCCTAAAAATTTGTTTAATACAGTGGCAATTTATTTGTCATGTGCTTTTTCTATCAACCGTATTACTTAAAAACTAGGTGGCCAAAACTATTATTTAAATATTTATTGTACATTATCAAAACAAATATAATATAATAAATGTAATAAAATCAGTATTATTTTATGACTATAATACATAATCATATGTATAAGTTCTTGTTGTATAGTAAACTTGCTTTTGGAATAAAGAGCAACAAGTATATTGTAAATTGTTAGTAAGTAAACATTTATCTTAGTATCATTACTTTCATTATATATTATTTTTATGCTAATGTACAATGTTTTCTGTTTAGAACCTTCCATAATTTTGTTTATATCCAGTTCCTCATTATCAGTGAGATCTTTGCCACTGGAAACAGGGAATTGTGGGCTGAGTAATTAGCATAATCAGTGAACCACATAAATGCTCTCAAGGTAAGTTTTCGTCAGCCAGAAAAACATACAGCATCTTATTTTTGTTTTGTATATCAAGTAGGCAGAAGAATAAAACTGTAGACTTAACAGAGTCACAACATATTCCATCTAGACACAATTTTACAGATCACTTCTGTAAAAAGGAGTATGATAGCAAGAATTAGACATCTATGTCTAAAGGCATTATTTCATGTATATATTTATGGATTGGGCAAGTTACAGCCAAAGATACTTGTTGACAACTGGAAGAAAATAATTAAATTTCAAATTTTTCCTTCCTATTACTTTCTATTTTCTTTTATCTGACTTTTTGTTTAATTAATTATAAATAGTAAACAAACTTTGTGTTCTATTACTTCAATAGCTTAGTTCAAAACATCCATATATTAGATCATCAGAACATCATTTGAAGAATTACTTTATGACAGGGTTTCTTTCATAGTGAAGAAAAAGAAGTGACTATATAAATACCACAGCAAAGGCAGAAGTTCTTAAAAAAAGGGCTAGTTAGAGCCCTAGAATGCTATGGAGGTAATTCTAGGGACTCCATTCAACTTGTCAGAGAAGATGCATCTCACTTTTCTTTTTTTTTTTTTTTAAATTTATTTATTTGACACAGAGAGAGAGAGAGATCACAAGGAGGCAGAGAGGCAGGCAGAGAGAGAGGGGGAAGCAGGCTCCCTGCTGAGCAGAGAGCCTGATGCGAGGCTCCATTCCAGGACCCCGAGACCATGACCTGAGCTGAAGGCAGAGGCTTAACCCACTGAGCCACCCAGGTGCCCCAGCATGCATCTCACTCTTGATTTAGTCAATCAGATATTTTATATGATTTAATCCTTCAGCTTCTACATTGATTTAATACAAAAAAAAGGTTGTTTACTTAGTAAAATGCTTGAAAATCACTGAATAATGAATTCATTAATAAAGAGAACATGAAAGAAAAATCGTTTGGGGGATATATAATAAACTTGGGGGTTCACAGAGGGAAGCTCTACCAGTTATAAGAGACAGTAAAACAGTGCTGTTGGAAGTGGAATTAAATCGGGATATTGCGATGAGCTGCTGCATTCATGTTTGGTGATACAGTCTGAGATAAGATTTCTTAGTTTTTTCAGGTTATTAACATTATCTTTTCAGTAGTCTGCGGTGTCCTAGTCACCAGTGAACTTCCTCTTTTTCCATGCCAAATAACAATGAGACATCCTTACATTTGATGGAAAAGCTGAGTATCTGTTTCTAAATACCAGTGTATGCTGTACGCTGCCTAACATCTGTAAATATTAAAAAAGCACAATAGAGTATGGCTTATGCATTTCTTATCTGTAATAATATTTTGTTTCTTCTGCTGTGCTTCTCCTTGTGACTGCAAAGTCCAGTGGGGAAATGTCTAAAGAAATCAAGCCCTTGACACATGATCTGCATGAGTTATCTGTCCATAAAGGATGTCTGTTTTGAGGAAATTTTGTTATTGTTCCAGATGGCAGTACTGTCATCTTGGCCACACCACATGTAGCACATTCAGGAATTATTCACTGTGTCTGGTGGCCTGGAAATGATTCTGCTATTGAAAAGACTGTAACAAAGTGTCAGCATATGCCAAGCTATTCAGCACTGTCCTCCAAAAGAACTTATTTTCCCATGGGAAGTTACCAAGAAGTTTTGGTCAACAACCCAAATTTCTTTTACCAGACTTTTTAAAAAGATCTTCAATCTGTTGATCTTTTGCTTGGCTCAGAGCCAAACTAGGTTTATGTCAAATGCTTGTTACTGTAAACTACTGGTAGTCTGATACTGTATTTTGTTAAATAATTTGTGAATACAACTGTTATGCCACTGGTCAGCAATATTTATCTTATTAATGGGAAACATCTTGAAGTTCATCTCAAATGTATCTATTTAGAAACAACTATTTACAAATCTTAATAATAACCATCTTATGCATGTTCTTTGATCATTTGAACTGAAAGACAGGCTTTACTAAGCTTAGGGAGTTGAGAAAAGAGGAATCCTTTCAACTCTAATTGAGGTCACAGGTATTTGTTTTATGACATTCAGAATGCAATGATCTCAGAGTATGATAGATATGCTGACTGACCTCAAAAGTTTTCCTTCTGAAAAATGCTGATGCAATGATAGCAAAACCATTAGAAACAGTCACTCTAAAGTCCTTTAACAAGGAATTTCAACCTACACTTCCCAACACACCAATGGCCATAAAATGAAGACAAACGTTTCTTAGTACAGTTACAATGGTGAGAGTGGAAAACACCCACTTTTCACTCCATAAAAAGAGAGCCTCTCAACAAGTGACTACTCCATTGGTTAAAAACCAATATGGAATTCAGAATACGGGCTAAATGGTATTTGAGGACTAGGAGAGAAGGCTGCTGCGGTTTCATATTGGTTGGCAAAATTTCCTTTATCACTTTTTGAGGTCTAGTTTGGTGATTCTAGGTCCCTGAGTTGATTAAACTAGAGGAAAAGGATAGGGATTTTCACAGGCTGCTGGATTAAGTAGATGTGTAAGAAGTGATTATTCTAAAACTTCATAAGGACTCTGATAGAAGATAGTTGAGTATAAAGAAAAGGCACAAAATATACACATTACAAGATCATTCTTGATAGAGTTAGGTTTAAAAGACAATTATCTCACCATGGGTAAAAGAAGAGGGTGGAGGAAAAACATGGAAATGAACATATAGGCAGAAAATAAAGGCCCACATTAAAAAAAAAAATGAGAATTCAGCTTTTTCGTAAGATGGAAAAACTCAAAGATTCTGCATAACTTATATTTCCAAGATACTAAGATTTATTATTTTAAGCAAAAGCCTTAGAAAGTTACTTAGCATTAATCAGTTAATTTGATAGACAAAATGACTAAGTATTGACAGAAGAGCCAGTAGAAGGTAATTACTGGCGAATAACTAATGGAGATTTTTAAAAGTTGTTGTGCACTTATCAATCTGTCTCAAGTGGCAGGAGTCTGCAGCTGTCAATGATTTTTCTACCAAAGCGGCATTGAGGGCACTGAGCTTCCAGGATTTAAAAGAAAATGAATCAAGGATTTATTTACGTGCAGTTTCTATCTAAATAATTACATTTTAGGATACCTAAAATTACATCAGGACATTTAGCTTATGAAAAATGAACCCACAATAACCTGAATTTATGCTGATGAAGGTGTTTTCTAGGAGACAGTTTATCAAGCTGCAGAGTACCAGAAACTGTCACTTTCCATCTGACAATAGAAATAGGAGAACATGCTTGGAGTTATAATTGGTGATGGCAGAGGAGGTTCTGGGAAGCTAAAAATGCCTTACAAATAGCAATCCCGGTTTTACTTTGTATTTCTAGCACAACATGAGGAAGACCATAGAAAAACGCTGACTAATCTTTGTTTAAAGTCAAAACACAACTATTAAAGGTCAAACACAAGGACCAATCTATGTAATGAAAATGATTATGTGCAAAAGAATATGAAAGAAGTACATTTGTATCAACAATAAGCATTTCAATTATATGAAATTTTGGGTGTAAAAATTACCCCATCCCCACACTGCTGCCTTTTGGAGCATAGCTGCTACTGGAACAATTTTTTAAAATCTTTAATTTTCCCCATAGTTGTCTTATAATTGTTAATTAATTTGCATAACACATTCCTGATTGTTGGGTTAAAATGTATGAGGTAAATATACTGTGTAATTAGAGTGGAGATTACTATAATCTGTAATCTCCACTCTAATTTTACAGTTTTAATTTTAATTTTAATTTTATAGGAGATTAAAGATTACAGTTTTGCTACGATTGAAATTATTGTAAAAAATGTTAGAAAACTCTTGCAATGCATTTGAAAGTTTTAATATTCAGGTTACTAATCAGGCCATGAAAAATTGCATGCAAAGCCTGGAAAGTTCTGCCAGCCCATAATTCATTCTTTCAGTCTTTACTGAATACCCATCATGGGCCAGATACTAGTCCAAACTCTAGAGGTACAATGATGCAGAAAATAGAAAAAAGTATCCATCTGCTAGGATCTTATATTCTAGTAGAAGCCAGACAGCACACAAGTGAAGAAATAAGTGAAAAAGATTGTTACAGAAAATGACAAGGAAGGAAGTCAAGAGTTTGATGAAATAATTGGAAATAATCGGGGAGGCCATCAGCAATGTAGCAATGAGTTAGAAAGCTGACATTGGGCCTGATATTTGGATGAATCAGAACAAGGATCAGAGTAAGCCAATTAGAAGCCTATATAATATGATTTCTCTAGTGTTTGCTTTCATTTCCTCCTATAATACATACTCGTTGAGCGTCTATTTTGTGGGGTTAGGAAAGGATTGAGTGCCAGGAATATTGTCAGCCTGCAATTGTGAGGAAACCAGAAGATACCTATAGTTTAAAAAGGAAGACAAAAACTTAAATAAAGCATAAGTTAATTACTAAGATGAAGGCCTTAGTAGGTGTTATGACAACTATGACTAAACTGGTCTAGTGGTTAGTGAGCACGAATGAGAAAGAAAGTGTTAATTAAAAAAAAAAAAAAAAAGGCCAGTTTGGTAGACAGAATTCCAACATGGATCCTCCAATCTCCCTCCTCCTAATGTACATGCCCTGCATAACCCACAGGACTGTACTTGTTGGATTTTACTCCTGTGCTTAAGTCATATGACAGCTGACTTAATGACAGAGATTATCAGGATGAGTCTGATGCGATAATACAACCCTTTAAAAAGCAGAGACGTTTTTTGTTTTTAAAGATTTTATTTTATTGACAGCAAGAGTGAGAGACAGCAACAGAGGGAACATAAGCAGCGAGAGTGGGAGAGGGAGAAGCATATTCCCGCTGAGCAGGGAGCCCAATGCGGGGCTTGACCCCAGGACCCTGGGATCACTACCTGAGCCAAAGGCAGATGCCTAACCGTTGAGCCATCCAGGCACTCTGAGAGAGTTGGGGTTTTTGTTTGTTTCTTTGTCCTTTTTCCCAGGTGGTCACAAAAGAAGTCTGAAATTCTGTGACACATTACTATTTGCTTCAAATTAAAGGGAACTGTGAATCAAGGACTGTCGATGGCCTGTAGGAGCTGAGTGGCTCCTAGCACACTGCCAGTAAGTGGCAGCCTCAGTTCTACAACCATAATGAATGGACTTCTGTCGGTCAGAATGAACATCGAAGTGAATTTCTCCCCCAGAGCCAACGGACAAGAACCCAGCCTGACTGGCACTTTGATTTTGGCCTTGAGATAGCCTGAGCAGAGAACCCAGTTACTCTCTGTGTGAGTTCTGACAAATGGAAATGTGAACTAATACATGGGTGCTCTTTTAAGCTGTTACGTTTGTAATAATTTGTTACCATCAATAGAAAACTAATACGGCGGTGGACAATAGTGATAAACCCTGTTCACTTAAAATTGGGTAGGGTCATAGTTTAATAATTTAGGCTTTTTGGTCTTGAAATAGGAGTGATAAGACAAGATGTATTTACTTGTAATTAAAATGCTTGTTACTCTCAAAAATTCATAACTCTACATGAAATAACACATTATATTATTTCTTTAAATGTCTGTATTCTTCATCTACTCCTTGTCAGACACATCTTCCTGTACTAATAGCTTTTTAAAGAAGTCACTGTATACACTAATCATGAAGAGCATTGAGCAATGTGTAGAATTGCTGAATCACCCTCATTGTACACCTGCAACTAATATAACACTATATGTTAACTATACTGGAATTAAAAGTAAAAACTTAATAAAATTTAAAAATAAATACAAAGAAAAGAGTAAAACTATAAGTCATTGTACTTAACACATTTTTTGATATATATAGAAAAAACTGTCTTTGGGGTGCCTGGGTGGCTCAGTGGGTTAAGCCTCTGCCTTCGGCTCAGGTCATCATCTCAGGGTCCTGGGATCGTGCCAAGCTCAGGTCCTGGGATTGAGCCTGGCGTCAAGCTCTCTGCTCAGCAGGGAGCCTGCTTCCTCCCTCACCCTCCATCTGCCTTTCTGCCTACTTGTGATCTCTCTGTCAAATAAATAAAATCTTAAAAAAAAAAGAAAAAACTGTATTCATTGCTATTGTTTTTCATTTGATAAATAGTTAATGTTATCAACTATCTTCTAGGTACTGTATAGAGTTAAGAGGAAATAGCAGTCATATAGGAAGAAATGGGGACAAAATAAAATCCCTACCCTCTTGGAGATTACATGCTGCTGACAGATGAATGAATAATACATTGGGCAAATGAACTAATTGTTTTCCACACACTCTCAAGTCTTTAATTGAAAATTTTAGAACTTTGCACTTCATAGACAAATTTAGGGAGAGAGGTAAAAAAATGCTGACAGTTTATAGCTGATCTCTTAGGTCTTGTACACTCTTTCTATCTTAGAGGCAACATTTCCTTTTAAATTTCTGTTTGATGACATGCCAGCGAATCTATCATTATAACAGTAAAAGTGTGTTTGTTTGTTTCTTTTTTATGGCTTCCATGTACTTTCCAAATCATAATCTAGCATCTTTAATCTAAGTTCTAAGTACAAAGTAGGAAATAAAGTTAAATCACTTTTAAAATTCTATACATGGACCAGTATCTTGAGTAAGCATTTTATCATTAAAAAAAATGATATTAACAAGGAGAAAGTGGCCCTCGGGAAAACTGTTAGGTATGCATCATGTTTATTTGTTTTCGCTTCTCTTTCCATCCAACTCTGAGTGTACATTTAGAGTTGCTGAGTGTAAATTTTAAGGCTGACTCCTGAGTTCTGCTACTTTTTCAGTCTCTAAACTCAAATAAAATAACTTCTATAGTCCTTAGTTTATCAAATAATATCACCTCGTTGGTTTTGTCTTAAGAATTTGAGTGAGATATTATTTATAATGTAATTAAATATGATCATTACCCCACCCCCAAAATATGTGATGATTGCTCCATCTTTCACCTTGCCAGGGTTCTCAACTGGGTGTAATTTTGCCCTCAGGGGACTTATTCCAATGTAGAAGACATTATTTTGGTAGTCATTAACTGGGAAGGAGCTGCAGGCATCTATTGGTAGAAACTAAGAATGCTCCTAAAGATACTACAACGCACAGAGAAGATCCCCACAATAAAGATTCTTCTGGCCAAAAAATGCCAATGCAGTTAAGCTCAAGAAGCCCTGTTCTCAGCACGTACATTGCCATTATCTGCAGAAATGTCTGTTTGGATCTCTGGATATTTTGTTTCTCACTGTTATTCATGAAATCCTTTGTTCCCTTTCTGAAGATACATAATACCCATTTAATGTGTCATTCAAACTTATTTGTATGTGGTTATCCCTAGAATTGTTTTGAGTTTTTGCAAGGTGAGTCTGGAAATATAATCCTAAGAAATGAATCTCAGGTTGTAATTTTCAGTTCTAGGGGATGACTGGAAAGGAAGGGGGGTGCATTTTGGAACTTCAAATCAGTTTTTTAAAATAACAGAATACAGATGAGAAGTTAATCTTCTCTGCATATAAACCTAACTCTATACACTACAAAAGGTTGAAGAAAGCTGATCTTTTTGCATAACTTCTCCAGTTTATCTGGTAACATGTTCATGAGATGAAAAATTTTGTTTCCTAAAAATTATATCCATTAATTTAAACTTTGGTAGAAAATCCTTCATTGCAATCCAATGCTACAGCATTTTTAAAGTAAATTAGTAGTATGATTGTTACTAATTGATGTTATACATATTATTTTAGAACTGAGCCTTCCAGAAAAAAAAAAAAGTATTCAAAACTGCAAGAGCAAACAGCTTTATTTATATTTTTATTCCTATAATTCTCCCATACGGTGTATTTATTATTAATATATGCTTCAAGCAGATAGATACTTACATTTCATGCTTTGAGCAGAGAACTTAACTTTGGACATACTGCTTATTAAAAACTGAAAGATCAGACATAACGTCAAGAAGTCATTCCGGGAAGGAAGGTTGCGAATTGTGGAAAATAATAGCCTTGTTTAAAATGGAAGATAGAGGGATACCTGGGTGGCTCAGTGGATTACAGGCTCTGCCTTTAGCGCAGGTCATGATCTCAGGGTCTTGGGATCGAGCCCCACATCAGGCTCCTTGCTCAGCAGGGAACCTGCTTCTCCCTCTCCTAACTGCCTCTCTGCCTACTTGTGATCTCTATCCCTCTGTCAAATAAATAAATAAAATCTTTTAAAAAATAAAAAAAATAAAATAGAAGATAGAAGAATTCAGAGGACAAAAAGTGCAGAAATGAAAATACGATCACAGAATATTATTACATGTTAATGTATGATGAAAGTGCAGGGAAGAAGGAAGAATCAAGGTTGTTGCTTAGTTCTTGAGCCTGGATCCCTCTGAAGATCAAAAGAAATCAGCAACAGAGGAATGGAGGTGCAGACTGCCAACTAAGGATCAGTGGAAGAAAATATAACTTGGGAAAAGACTCCTCTGTATCTTTCCAATAATAGTTTTTTTTTTCTTTTTTTTTTTTTTTTAAAGATTTTATTTATTTATTTGACAGAGAGAAATCACAAGTAGATGGAGAGGCAGGCAGAGAGAGAGAGGGAAGCAGGCTCCCCACTAAGCAGAGAGCCCGATGCGGGACTCGATCCCAGGACCCCGAGATCATGACCTGAGCCGAAGGCAGCGGCTTAACCCACTGAGCCACCCAGGCGCCCTCCAATAATAGTTTTAAAGTATAATTTTTACTCGAGCCGTTCCCTAGTGATATTTAAATCTGTTTTTAATGGAATAAATATGAAACACTGTGAGACAGGATTTGATCTTAAAAAATGTATACTACCAATATACAATGAGTAAAAATAATTTTACCTTTTCCATATTTAAAGTAAAAAAGTCATTAATATTATGTACCTTTGTACACTATATTCATCTCTATGATGATAAATATTTCCAATCAAAAATTCCCCTAGTATAAAAAAAACTGTATTAGTTTGTGAAGATATCAATCATTATTAGCAAAAATAAATATATATATGGCTTAAGCTTTATAATAAAACTGCAAACAATAAGAACAGTTATTTTTCCATTTCCATTAACTAACAATTTTGTATTATATTCCCAAGGCCATTATGTTAATTTAAAGCTTAGATATTTGTTTTGTTTTATTTGTAGAAAAGAGAAATATAGTATTAATGATAGATTTTTAAACAACTGCAATTAATAAAACTAATCACATTCTGATTCATAAAATAACAAAGGAAACACAGAAAGCCACAGTCATGGGATACTATATACCCACTAGTATATAGTATATACTCACAAGGCATATAAAAACTCATAATAATTCCAAAAATAAAAATAATAAAAATAATAATATTGAATAGTCAATATTTTTATCTGATATGGAGGGTTATTCTCCTAAAAGGCAAAGACAGGAATCATACATTTCTTTCTCTCCCCTACTCTGTGCTTTTAGGGAATAGCTTTATGTGTAAAGAGACACACAGAAGAAACTTAACTGACAAGTGGAACATGGTTCATTAAGTCAGTCATCTTTCACTACAATGAAGAGAACATTCATTTGTCATTCTGTCACTAAGCAGCTGTAAGACCTGGTTTCACAATGCTAGATTTGGGACATACAAGAAACTTGTAGTTAATTCTGTATGGTTATAGTTTCAAAAGGCCTTCTTACAAAGAATAGCCTAAAAATGGAAATAATGGACATGCCAGAGCTTTCATGGAATGAAACTAGTATGATGAGTATAATTTATATTTGAATTTTTATCTTTTAAGCCAGATGTTGTATACACCCCCAAATTTTTGTTTTTCCAAAATGGGCAGTCCAAGAAAGCACTAATCAGAAAACTCGGTTTCTTAATGGCAAAAGAGTTGAGAGGAAGCATTATTCTATTAACTTTCAATCTTTGATCTTAGTTTCTTTTTTTTCCATTTACATTATTATTTTTTCCATTTACATTATTATTGATATTAATTTTGAAAACATGTACTTTACTTAGGAAGTATATTAAAAGCATATTTTCATCTCCTGTTCTATTTATAAATATCTGCTACTATTGTATAATTAGTTTTCTAAAAAAGATTTTATTTATTTATTTGACAGAGATCACAAGTAGGCAGAGAGGCAGGCAGATAGAGAGAGATGGGGAAGCAGGCTCCCTGCCCAACAGAGAGCCTAATGTGAGGCTCTATCCCAGAACCCTGGGATCATGACCTGACCCGAAGGCAGAGGCTTAGCGCACTGAGCCACCCAGGTGCCCTATATTGTGTAATTAATTTTAAAATTTTATTTCAATTTTTTTCTGAATTTCATCTTGTTTTATTTACTAAATATTTACTAACTTTATTTACTAAAATTTACTAATGTCATAAAAATAATTTATCTTAACACATACACACACACACACACACACACACACACAACTTACATCCATAAGCTGAAATGTTCTCAACATATATCACTAGATTAGCTGTTTTCACTAGGATAAAAGAATATCACTCCACGTTTCTCATGCATAGATAAACAAAAATTTTGGTGGTTCTCTCAAGAGATTTGTCTGCTTTTGCTCTCATAAGTCTTCCATTGGGCTAAATGTCCTGTGGGCACCAGGGAAATGCAGCATATTAATACAATCATTTTGTTTTTATTTAAATGATGAGCACCACCAGTTTTCTATCCTTAAATCTATTTCTTTGTATATTTTGGTGTATGGCCATCCAAAATACAGTCTACATCCTTGACCTTCCTTCAACCTAGGTATAATCATAATAATATTTTTTCATGCTATATCATTTATTTCATTAAATTAAAAATTTGGCAAAAATGATGCCAAAAAAACATGCTAGAAAGCAGAAATGAATACATGATAACTAAATATTATTATTATTATTATTTTTAAAGATTTTATTTATTTATCAGAGAGAGAGGGGGGCAGAGAGCAAGCACAGGCAGACAGAATGGCAGGCAGAGGCAGAGGGAGAAGCAGGCTCCCTGCCGAGCAAGGAGCCCGATGTGGGACTCGATCCCAGGACGCTGGGATCATGACCTGAGCCGAAGGCAGCTGCTTAACCAACTGAGCCACCCAGGCGTCCCACTAAATATTATTTTAACAGAAAGAAAGAACAGATTTAAACTTCTTATAGATTGGGAAAGATAAGTGTAAAAGATAGAGGTAAATAATTTCAACAAAGGACATAGCTCTTTTTTTTCAAGAAATGATAGGATTATTTATTTAGCAATACATATTCAATAGGAAGGAAAGGGTTCATCTTTTTTTAAAATTTTATTTAATTTCTTTTCAATGTTCCAGAATTCATTGTTTATGCACCACCACACCCAGTGCTCCATGCAATATGTGCCTTCCACAATACCTACCACCAGGTTCACCCAACACCCACTCCCTTCCCCTTCAAAACCCTCAGTTTGTTTCTCAGAGTCCATAGTCTCTCATGGCTTGTCTCCTCCTCTGATTTCTCCCAACTCACTTTCATTTATTCATCTACTTATTCAACAGGAATTTATTAAGCATTTATTGTGTGTCTATAGCCAAGTTAGAGTTTCACTGCCTCAATCTTTCATTTATTTGATATCCTTTACAGAATTCACTTTGTTACTTCCTATATTCATTTAACCATTTAATCTTTATAATCTTCTGCGAGAATCATTTTATAGGTCAGGAACTTGAAGGTTAGTGAGCTTAAACAACGTGTCCAAGGTTACTCAGCTAGTAGACAAACAAGGCTTGAGCCATGGTCTCTGTGATTCTAAAGTCTGTTCCATGTCAAGGGTTTGCCTCTCCTCTAGGGAGGTCACATTCTGGTAGAGGACAACAAGCACATACATTTTAATAAAATGTAAACACTGGAATAACAAAGTGCAAAGTATTTACAAAATATTTATAGCAACAAGGAGAGAATGATTGATTCTTCTTGATGAGTTCGTGATGGGAAGGCATATGGGAGTTTTACAAAGGAATTAACAATGAAACTGAATTTTAAAGAAGAGCAGAAATTCACTTGGCAAAAAAATGAAAGAATGAAAGTTCTGAGGAAGAGCATGTGCAGAGGCCAAGAGGTGTAAAAGAGCAGTGTGTTTGTAGCAAAGAGTTTGCTGTGAGGAGCTATGGAAGAAATGGTACAGAAACCCAGGGAAGGGGGCCTTTCAAGCAGGAGGGAGCAGCTAATGACATATGTAAACAGAGAGTTTAGTTAGAATGAGGACTGAAGAAATGTCATTGCATTTGATGGATAGAGGAATACACAAACCTCACCACAAAACTTCAGAAGTGGGACGTTGAAACAGAAATGGATGGAATTGGAGACACTGGTATTTTAAAACAACTGAGGTAAAAGGATTGAGACGTGATTTTAATTTGAAGGATGAATTCCCCACACTACAAGTGGGTTTGTGTCGTTTTAAGGGTGAAATAGAGTTTAGCATATCTTGGGGAAAGTAACTAGTGTGGAGGGAGATGTAGAAAGCTTATTAAAGGTTCAGGCCTCTGCGGGCACCTGGGTGGTCCAGTCTGTTAAGTGTCTGCCTCGGGTAGGGTCATGATCCCAGGTACTGGGATGGAGTCCCACATGGGACTCTGCTCAGCGGGGACTCTGCTTCTCCCTCTCCCTCTGCCTGCAGCTCCCCCTGCCTGTGCATGCTCTCTCTCTATCAAATATATAAATAAATAAATCTTGAAAAGAAATGGTTCAGGCTTCTGGAGGAGACAAGAAGGGAACAAAGAAGATAGTGCAGATGGAGAGGAAAAACTTGAATTACAGCCCATATTTAGTGGAGGAGAGGTAAAGATGAAAAATCTCTTGTAAAATAGAAAATTTCAGGGATAGTTAAGAACCTGCTGATATCAGTATGAATTAAGGCAAGTAACTTGAAAAAAAAAAGTTATGCTACAACTGCTCATAAAAATGCGAAGATATTGAAAATTATGAAAAAGTCCCATAGAGTCTTGAGGGTTCAACTGAGTATAACTAAAAAATATATTATACAAAACTCTGTTGTGCAAATATTGTTAATGTGGAATGTTGATTGAAATAAAAATGTGGACTTCATTTTCACTGTTGAGATAATGTTAAATGATTTTATTTTTCCCCTGGCATTAATCCAGGAAAAATTTGCATCAAGTTTAGACTTCCTCATTTACAGCTCCAGTGTTGCTGTACCAAAGACAGCAACTGGAATCTGAATGAAAGAGAGATGCTAAATGTATGTTTTGAATGGTGTGTAGAAGTATAAAGCTGTGGATCATTTCAGCTCTGGCATGGTCAGGGAGACAGAAAGGTTGTTTCCTTTTCTTGACAAAGATCATAATGTTCTATGAGATCCATGGTATAGAAAGCACTATAAAGCACTACCATGAGAGTTTTTGTGGGTCGCATAAGTTGATTATGGGAATCTGTTGCTGTAAGTGGGCTAGGCAGAACTGCTCCCACCGAAGAACAGAAAGGTGCTTATCCAATGATAAGACATGGAGATGAACAGTACTGGGCATTTCTGCTGGGGACTAGAACCTGCAACAGTGGAAGCAGAATTAGTGGAGGAATAGAACCTCTTGGTTTATGGACAATTGGGATGTGTGTGTGTGTGTGTGTGTGCGCGTGCGTACACACACACACATGTGAATGAGTGTACAAAAAAGTAGTAGGAAGATACCAATGGTGTGACTTTGGGGAAAATCCCTAAGATCATACTCAGCAGAATGAAAGGGATTTACCACCCCATAGAAGCCAACAGAGTTTGGACAGGAGATATCTCAGTAATAGTCATGGTGGGCTAAAACCTCCTCCACTTTTGGGTATTGTATATACCCTTACTGAGAATCTTCATCCTAGGGAGAGGGAAAATACTAACAAAGTATTTATGAGATGAATTTCTAACAACCTGTGACCAGTAGAAATTGAGCTAGATTTATCTGCTTATGAAAAACAAGATAGAATTATTTCTTGTTCCCAAGTGGTGTTATAAACCAAATTCATACCCTTGCTGATACAAACAAGTAATTTTGTTCAATGTGATGTTTTTGTAGATAAATCTTTCTTACCCTTCTTTATCCTGCTGTAAGTGCCATGAGTACAAACACACACAGACACACATAGTGCCAATTTTTCCTCTCTTACCCAAGATTCATTCCTTGATTTGCCTACTATTAAGCCTGCACAATATTTTGTTTAGATTAAAAATATTTTAATACTACTTTTCAGGCAACTTAAAGATGTGAACAAAATCCTGGTTCTCCGCCATCTGCACGAATCTAATTGATTGATCTAAATAACTACCACCCTTTACAAATCCATATACAATAGGAATCCATATCTTTAAGAACTGATCCTTGTAAAAATTTTTAGATGACCCCCAGGAGCCATTCTGTATTCTTTTGTAAAAAAATGTATACATTTTGTGATCCATTCCTTTTTTGTAAATGACCATTACAAAGTATATACATTTTTCCGGGCCCTTTTCTCTGTAGGTAGGAACTTCAGGTCTCATGTTGGTCTCACCTTAGTACCATCTGGCAATTTTATGTACTCCTATATGTACTCTTGTATCTATGATGGAAAGCATGATTTTATGAACTTACCCCTAGTTCTAGCTATTCTACTGATTCACTAGACAGTTTGGACAAATGTTTTAAGTGCTATTCAATAAAACTTTTCTGTCATTGTCTAAAATATAGATATATTAATGTTTTCTGTGTACTATAGTATATTAAAGAATACCTAATAATTCTCTTAATCACATTTCAGATACTTAAGTAGTATCTATTATATAAAAGGAAAACGAATTAGAGTTATGGTGCATGTTTTAAATTGCAGACTACAGGGGCACCTGGGTGGCTCAGTCATTAAGCATCTGCCTTCAGCTCAGGTCATGATCCGAGGGTCTTGGGATCCAGCCCTGCATTGGGCACCTTGCTTGGCAGGAGGCCTGCTTTTCCTTCTCCCACTCCCCCTGATTGTCTTCCCTCTCGCGCTGTATCTCTCTCTGTCAAAAAAATAAATAAAATCTTGGGACGCCTGGGTGGCTTAGTGGGTTAAGCCGCTGCCTTCAGCTCAGGTCATGATCCCAGGGACCTGGGACCAGAGTCCTGCATTGGGCTTCTTGCTCAGCGGGGAGCCTGCTTCTCTTTCTGCCTCCCTGCCTGCTTGTGTGCTCTCTCTCTCCTTCTCTCTGACAAATAAATAAATAAATAAATAAAATCCTAATAAATAAATAAATAAATAAAATCTTAAAAAAACCTTTCAGACTACATATATGATATTAAATAAATTTAAAACACTAAATAAATAAATAATTATGGTGAGCTATAAACTGAATCCTTGCACTAGTTTACTATGTCTTTTGGATGAATTGTATATATTTATTTATTTTTAAGACTTTATTTATTTATTTATAGACAGAGATCACAAGTAGGCAGAGAGTCAGACAGAGAGAGAGAGGGAGAAGCAGGCTCCCCGCTGAGCAGAGAGACCGATATGGAGCTCGATCCCAGGGCTCTGAGATCATGACCTGAGCCAAAGGCAGGGGCTTTAACCCACTGAGCCACCCAGGTGCCTCAAATTGTATTTATTTTTAGCTCATTCCTTCAATTTGCTTAATGAAAATATTTTTCTGGTGAAGTACTAGGTTATATTTATTTATTCCTACAACCATCAAGAGAAAAAAAGTCATGTATTCTCAAAAGCAACTGTTTTGAACTGCTGAACTTTCATGTAAGTTCATGAAAGTTACATATTCTGAAAGTTACATATTCATGAAAGTTATATAAAAGTTACATATTCTGGCTGGTTTACTAATATTTTGAGTCTTCTAGGTCTTATTAGTATTTTAGGTCTTCTGGTTTACTAATATTTTAGGTCTTCTGCATGCATGCACTGCATGAAGTATGAAGCTACTCACTATTGCATTGCATTAAAATATCACCAAGTGTTATCTGATATCATTAAGAGTATTTGTTATTGCAGCACCAGGTGAACTTTTTGCAAATGTAAAATATGTCAACATAAATTAAAGATCAACTTGACTATTATTAAATTATCATGTCATCTGCCTCCCCTCTACCACCTTTTGACTTTCCTGTGCATAAAGGCAGACATCTGTAGCGAATAAATAGTTACTAGCTGAAATATTTGTAATGCCTTCCTATTGGTGCATAAGACAATGCTACTGCATGAACTTTCAGAATATAACTCAGTCCCTCAAATCCCTGAAACTCCAGAAATTAACACTCGAGTGGCATTTTGAACACATCCAGTCATCTGGAGGAAATGATTTGGTCTTCAAATATTGTGAATCTCAATTCAACAACTCCACATTTTAATCTTTTCAGCTGGTTAATGTCACCTGCATCAGTTTGCTATACTGTAATAAAATAACTGAACTATTTGTATCACTTGAGAATTAAGATTCACTTTTCTTGAAATTTCCTAAAGGTAGCTAGCTTACTCAGAGGAAAAATACTGAAATACATGGGCAGGAGATGAATAGATATTGTAGATATGATCTGGGTTCACAAAATACTGATAATTAATATAGGGAAGCTTGGAAGTTTATGTACAAACATTTCAAATAAAACTATATTTATATCAATGAATCTTGTCTGTGTTCATGAACAAAATTAGCTGTTCAATTTATGAAAAATGTACAACTTTCACTAAGATGTAAATATGTTAAAATATAAAGTTTTATAAGTAACAAAGTATCTGAAATAAATTATATTATTAAAAGAATATTTGTGGGAACATAAAACCATTTTGGGATATAAAATACATTATTCAAAGTTTTTTCTTTCAATGTATATGTAAATAGCAAAATATGTATTATATAGATTTACTCAAATAATTACATAGTGTGTATCTAAAAACATGTCAAGTATATACAGATTGCTAGAAAAATAAATGATCTCATATTCATAAACTTCATAGATCTTTCAACAATTTAATAGTGTAAAGTGAGTTCATAGTTTGAATATTTGAAGTATAAATTGCATTTTTGAAAAGCACAAAATTTTCTGAGAATCATAAATATAATTGTTTCCACAGGATTTCTGGTATATCATGTGATTAATTGTTTTTTCAAGTAGAAATATATGAAAATAATATAACACATTTTTGGCTTTGTTTTATTTTGTTACTTTTTGCAATCAAATTTATATGCAATAATCCACTCTCAAACAGATTTCTGGAAAATTTCAATCATTAAAAAATAACCAAGAATCAAGAAAACTATAATAGAAATATAAATATATAACATATATTATATTTTATATTTTTTTACATATTAAATATATAAAGATACATAAAGTAAAATATAAATATTGAAGTAAATTGTTATTTCAAAGACTTGGATTTTTACTACATAGAAAATATCACCTGGCTTCATTTATAGCCAATCATGTATAGCATAATAGAGTATAAAGTAGGGTAGAGTTTAATATGTCTTGGTAATATCAAAGAAAACAGTAGTCCTGAGACTGAAATGAAGGTTGCTTATTAAACAATGGGAAGAGGTGATGTTATAAGGTGGCGAATGGAGTTGGAGGCAGAAGCAAAGGAGAATGCTGGGAGTAACTAGAAGCTACAAATGTGAAGAGTACACAGGAGGCCAACAGATATAGGAAAAGCCACAAAATTTAAATTATTGAAATGACTCCTTCCTTCCTTCTTTCCTTCCCTCCCTTCTTTCTTTCCTTTTCTCTTCCCTCCTTCCTTCCTCTCTCTCTCCCTCTTTCTCTTTTTCTTTTTCTTTAACAGGAACTGTTTTTCCATATTTTAGCCAACTCAACCCTTTAGTTACTATAGACAATTGCTTCCCCCCAGCTCCCTCACCACATGGTCTCAAACTTCCCTTTTGTGAAATAGTGTGGTCCAGGAAGAATGCTCTTCCGACTCTTACAACTTCCCAAGTCAGAGTGGACTCCACAACTGCCAGTAGAGGAACTGGTGTATGAAGATGAAAGCATTAAACAAAGGTATATCTCCTGATGTCTGCCATTTGACAGATAAACTTTGTAGTCAAGATATTGTCAAACTTGACATCATATCCTAACACAAAATCAGAAACACTTCTTTTCCCTCTTCATTGATTCCTATCACCCAGTTTCAACTTCACGTCTAGCGTAGGCAGCATGGTGATGATAGAAGACATTCTTATAACTCTCTCTACCTTGAGAAGATAAATCTAGCACATTAGGTTTTTTCTTTTTTTTTTTTTAGGGCTGCCATACCACACTGGGTGACTTAAATAACAAAAATTTATTGTCTCACAGTTCTGGAGGGCAGAAATCCAAGATCAAGACGTCGACATGTTTGCTATCTTCTGAACCCTCCTTCTCCCTGTGTCCTCATATGGTCTTTTTTCTGAGTAAGCACACTCCTGGTGTCTCACCAGCTGTCTGAATTTTCTCTTCTTATAAGGACCACTAGTCAGATTAGATAAGGGCCCATCTTCACAGCATCATTTAAACTAATCACCTTTTTAAAGGCTCTTTCCAATTGCTGTCACATTCTGAGGTACTGGGAATTAGGACTTTAACATATAAATGGGGGGAGTACAATTTAACTCATAATACCTAGATACCCTGATATCAGATGGCATTAGAATGATTTTTCCCCCTTTCCCTTGTGCTTTCAGTTCCATTTTTGGTAGAGTTTAGCTATTACTCTTACATGTTTCTATATAAAGCATCACCACCAGACCTATATTCACATTCTATTTTCATTCTTTCACCTTCTGTGCTCATGCCCACTCTTTAAGGTATATACTGGTAGTTACTGTTATAAACACATGTCCTGTCCTACATCTAAACATGTCAATCCATCTGCTGATCAAAGACATGGTATGGTTAAATGGTGGCAACCATTATAATTGTAATTTAATATTACTTCATCGCCATGGAAAACTGGTAGAAATGGAAGCCACAGGAGTCAATATCTAAATAGTCCAATCTCAGTGAAAAGATTATGTAGTCTTGCAGAATAGAGAAAATGCCTGACTATCAGTTTCTCAGTTCCCAAGTGTTCTGGTCATGCCAGTATAATCTTCCTCTGACTTTGTCCTTTAGTGACTTTTTTACAAGACAGATATGGAGTGAAATTTTTATAAGGAGTTGTGATGATACAATAAACAAATTCAGATTTAAAGTCATGCTAAACACTTAAAAATTATTGAATTTTAAATAATATTTGAATTAGAAAGGTATAAGTTTATCTACAGTTGGTATTTTTTATGACTTAACTAATTAATATTTTAATACATTTTAAATATATTAAAATGAAGCACCATTATAAACTGGAGGAACCTTGAAACAAATTAATTTAAGCATGTGAAACAATGTTATCTCCAAAAAGAATATATATTTCTGACATGAAAAGAAAACTCATTATAACACTTAAACAGTATTGAAAACATTGCAATGCAAAAAGTAAATTTGGCAAAATCTGAAATTCCTAAAGTTAATCATTGTTAAATTTAAAGTAAAGCCATCCAGATTTCTTCTATGAATATAAAAAACAGACATGCAGGAATATAATTACACATGTACATATATATGCTATATGTATATGTATGTGTATGTGTATAAATATGTATATGAGCTATATATATGTGTGTAGGTATATATATATATTTATATTTATATTTATATATACATGACACAAAACTATGAGTATACCATCTAGGTATCTCATTGTTTTAAAGAGGTATTGAATATCGATGATAACAACTATGAAAATAATGGAAATGATGAACATTTATTAATAGCTATTACTAGGTGCTGAACTAAACTCTTTATATGCATTAAATCTTTTAATGTTTAAAACGCCTGGGTGGCTCAGTTGGTTAAGCAGCTGCCTTCGGCTCAGGTCATGATCCCGGCGTCCTGGGATCGAGTCCCACATCGGGCTCCTTGCTCAGCAGGGAGCCTGCTTCTCCCTCAGCCTCTGCCTGCCATTCTGTCTGCCTGTGCTCACTCGCTCTCCCTCTCTCTCTGTTAAATAAATAAAATCTTTAAAAAAAAATAAATAAAATGTTATTATAAATTAAATTCTTTCCCATATCCATTTTGGTTTAATCATGAGTAAAACATTAAATAATGATGATGATAGCTACTTTAGTTTATCTGTTTATTATTTTAATAAGAAAGTATATCATAAAAAGAGATAATATAAGAACTCTTTTTTTTTTTTAAGATTTATTTATTTATTTGACAGAGAGAGATGACAAGCAGGCAGAGAGGCAGGCAGAGAGAGAGGAGGAAGCAGGCTCCCTGCTGAGCAGAGAGCCTGATGCGGGGCTTGATCCCAGGACTCTGAGATCATGACCTGAGCCTAAGGCAGCGGCTTAACCCACTGAGCCCCCCAGGCGCCCCTATAAGAACTCTTAATCAAGAATCCATACTTACTAAATTTTAAACAATGTTTATTCTGTTTCAACCTACAGGGGATCTATAAGAATCAAAACATTTTTATTATTATTGTTTCTGTTTGTTTAATACTCCACGTTCTCTTGTGGAACTCTCTTATAACTTCAAATAGAATGATTCTGGTGTGATTCCAAATCCCAGTAGTGCTCTTCATTAAATTAAATTCTTAACTGGTAATGCCACAGACCCACTATACCAGTTACTTATTACCTGGGCCATAGGAATTTTTCCAGGTGTTGACATATGACTCATCCCAGACCATTCCAAGTCCTCTGATACCTATTTTTCAAAATGGGGTTGGAGAAGGAATTTTACTTTGAGGATCATGGAATTATAAATATGCTCTTCCACTGTTTCTCTTGTCACATGAAGAAAGCCTATCTTCAGTAGGAGGAAATTAGGTCCATACACCTGTGGCATTGGAGCAATACATGAGGTGAGACAGAGAAGGAATGGAGAGAGAGGTATGTAGAAGAAGCAAGGAAAGAAAAGGCAGCAAAACAATAAAAGAGTGAGGGAAAGAAAAGAGAGGGCTGGAGACCTAATTTGTGTTTCTACACTAAGTTGGGTCTAAAAACCAGCTACATGATGGAAAATATTTAACAACTAGCTTTCCAAAAAGAAAACAAAACAACAAATCTCTGATGTGAAGGTTTGTTTATTTGTGTGGTGGTAATACTTCCATCAAGTTTAATTTCAAGCTGTTTATGTTACATTAAGGAATGGAGAATTGAGAATTGTGGAGTAGTGTATCATCATTTCCATCATTCAGAAACAACACAGGTGTACATTACTTCAAGAGGACAGGGGATGGTAAAATCTAGTACAATAAGGAGAAAGTGTTTATCACCTTGTCCTTTGACAACTGATATGAAGACAATAAAATCCTCCATAAAAACCTTTAGTTGCCTTGCATGTACTAAATGCACCAATACACATGAAGCTAATAATGTCCAATAGGTAGAAATCACTAGATAATTTTTATAAATAAATATGACATATGTTGGAGATATTGCTGGCTCAGTTCTAGACCACCAGAATAAAGGAAATACCACAATAAAGCAAGTCAAATAAGTTTTTTTGGCTTCCAAATACATGTAGAAGTTATGTTTACACCATACTATAGTCTGTTAATAACATTAACTTTAAAAATATAAATATTTTAATTAAAAATATAAAAATCATTACAAAAATGCTAATCATCATTTTAGCTTTCAGTGACTTATAAACTTTTTGCTGGTAGAGGGTCTTGGCTTAATGTTGATGGCTTATGACTGATCAAGGTGGCAGTTGCTAAAGGTTGACATGGCTATGACAATTTTTTAAAATATAGACAAAAATAAAGTTTGTCACATTGATTGATTCTTCCTATCACAAACAATTTCTCTATAAGATGTGATGCCATTTGAAAGCATTTTACCCACTGTAGAGCATTTTACCCACTCTTTCAAAACTGGAACCAATCCTCTCAAACCTTGTCACTACTTTATCAACCAAGTTAATGTAATATTCTAAATTCTTTGTTGTCATTTCAACAATCTTCACATTATCTTCACCAGGAGTAGTTTCCATCTCAAGAAATGGCTTTCTTTGCTCATGAATAAGAAGCAACTCCTCACCTCTTAAAGTCTTGTTGTAAGTTGCAACAATTCACTCACATCTTCAGATTCCAATTCTGATTCTAGTTCTCTTGCTATTTCCACCACACCTGTGGCTACTTCCCCCACTGAAGTATTGAACACCTCAGAGTCATCTATGAGAGTTGGAATCAACTTCTTCCAAATTCTTGTTCATGTTGATATTTTGACCTCTTTCCATGAAATGCTGAATCCTATCCAGAAGGTTTTCAATGTACTTTCCCTAGATTCATCAGAAGAATCACTATCATTATCAGATAAAGCCTTATGAAATGTATTTCTTAAATAGTAAGACTTGAGAGTCAAAACTATTACTTGATATATTGGCTACAGAAGGGATGTTTTGTTAGCAGGCATAAAAACAATATTCATCTTGCTGTACATCTCCATCAGAGCTCTTGGGTGAGCAGGCACATTGTCAGGCATCAGTCATATTTTGAAAGGAATTTTTTTTTTCCTTTTTTCTGAACAGTTGGTCTTTTCAATAGTAGGTTTAAAATATACAGTAAACAATGTCATAAACACATGTGCTGTCATCTAGGTCTTGTAGCTTCATTTATACAGTACAGGCCCAGTAGATTTAGCATAATTCTTAAGGGTCTTGGGATTTTCTGAATGGTAAATGAGCATTGGCTTCAACTTAAAGTCAATAACTGCATTAGCTCCTCTAACAAGAGAGTCAGTCTGTCCTTTGAAGCTTTAAGGCAAGGTATTGACTTCTGTCTAGCTTCTAAAGTCCTAGATGGTATCTTCTTCCAATAGAAAGGCTTTTTCATCTTGAAAATGTGTTTCATCTTAAAAATGTTTCCACTTTCATTAATTATCTTAGCTAGATCTACTGAATAACTTGATGTAGCTTCTCCAACAGCATTTGCCTTTAAACCTTGAACCTTTATGTTACAGATATGACTTCTTTCTTTAAACCTCCTGAACCAAACTGTGCTAGCTTCAGATTTTTCTTCTGCAGCTTCTTCACTTCTTTCATTCTTCACAGGATTGAAGAGAGTTAGTGTCTTGCTCTGGATTAGGCTTTGCCTTAAGAGAATGCTGTGGCTAGTTTGATCTTCTATCCAGACAACTAAAACTTTCTCCATGTCAGAAATAAGGTTGATTCTTATCTTCTGCTCACTTCTTGTCTCGATGGTGATGATGATAATGATGATGATGATGATGATGATGATGATGATTTTGGTATTACATGCAACTGATGAATCACTAAGCTCTACCTCTGAAACTAATAATAACTATATGTTAATTAATTAATTTTAAATAAAATTTTTTAAAAAGGAATAAGGTTGTTTCACTTTCTTATCATTCATGTGCTCACTGGAGTAACATTTTAATTTCCTTCAAGAACTTTCCCTTTGCATTTAGAACTTGGCTAACTGTTTGGCAAAAGCAAGCGATAGCTTTCAGCCTATCTCACTTTCAACATGTCTCCCTCACTAAGATTAACAATTTCTAGCTTTTGATTTAAAACAAAGAGACATATGACTCTTCCTTTCACTTGAATACTTAGAGGTCATTGTAGGGTTATTAATAGGTTAAGTTCAATATTGTGTCTGGGAATAGGGAAACCCAAAGAGAGGGAAAGAAATGGGGGAATGGCCAGTTGGTAGAGCAGCCGGAACACACAAAACATCTATCCATTAAGTTCACCATCTTATATGAGCATGGTTCATGGTGTCCCAAAACAATTACAATAGTAACATCAAAGATCACTGATCACCATAATAAATATAATAATAATAATAATAATAATAAAACACTTTGAAATACTGAAAAATTGCCAAAATGTGGCACAGAGACACAAAGTGAGCAAATGTTATTGAAAAAATGTTGCTGATAGACTTGCTTGATGCAGGGTTGCCACAAACTTTCCATTTGTAAAAAATGCAATATCTACTAAGTGCAATAAAATTAAGTGCAATAAAGTGAGGTGTGCCTGTATAGGTGTATTTTAATTTAAAAAATAATTGAAACACACTTCCTTTTTTTACCATTTAACTGTGCTTTTTCATAAGATACAGAGAATTTTATTCTATCCCATTCCATAAAATAAACAATCCTTGTGACACCACATTTATGACAATGGCTAAATATGAGCGGGGATATAGCTTATTATAAAATTTGTATCAACAACTTATCACCATAGCCATGTTTAGAATAATATAGTTATATTAAAATCAGAGTAGATGCATTTTTATGTTACTGAAAACAGATGTTTGAAAATCTTTCCAAAGATTTATTTATTTATTTTAGAGAGCGAGCATGCATGAGTAGGGTGAGGGGCAGAGGAAGAGGGAGAGAGAGAATCCCTGCTGAGCACCAAGCCTGCTGCAGGCTCCATTCCATGACCTTGAGATCATGATCTGAGCTAAAATCAAGAGTTGGCCATTTAACTGACTGAGGTACCCAGGCGATCCAGGTCTTCTAATATTTTAAAGTAATATAGTTTTATTATCCAAAGGATTAGAAAGGGAAGGGAATAAAAAAAGGACAGTAACAGAAAGACAGGAAGGTGTCACCCAACTCGTGCAGAAGCAATTGAAATGTGATACGGAGGATCAACCAAGAGTAAAACTGTGGCTGATAGCGGCCATTCTATGAGCATGGGTGAATGACTGAGCTATGGGTAGACACCAGGAGCAGGAGAATTAGAGGTTGAAATTTTTCAGTTTGACTGGTTGTGCCTACCTGATGCTTCAGCAAAAATTTAGTCAAGGCTCCAAAGGAAGAAACAGCAAGAGCATCACTAGAAAAGGGAAACTTGTCCATCTGAGACCCTGACAAAAACTAAAGTCAGCTCTGAGTCAAGTAGTAACAGTGTACATACATTTAGCAAAACATTTCAGTCTCTAAAATGGCCATCGATTGACAGATGACAAAAAGGTAGGATAATAATCAAAATAATGGAAAGGTAGTGTTTTGATATTTTATTGATTTATTTTTGAGAGGGAGAATGCATGTATGGGTGAGCTGGGGAAAATCAGAGGCAGAAAGAGAGAAAGAATCTTAAGCAGGCACCATGCTCAGTGCAGAGCCTGATGTGGGGTTCAATCTCATAACCCTGACCTCATGACCTGAGCTAACAGCAAGAGTTGGACACTTAACCCATTGAGCCACCCTAGCATCCTGATATTGTAAATATTAAAAAAAAGACCAAGGAGAGTCTTTAGGACGGTTGTTAAGAAGTAGTCTTGTGTACTAAAAAGTGATGTCACTGAGGACAAATTATCTGCTTGGGATTGAGGATTTATCATTGGGGACATAAGAAACATTTATGACTCAGTTTCCTCATTTGTTAAAAGGACTGGTAATACTACCTACATTCTGGGTTATTGTGATAGTCAAATACATGTAAGAAACTATAATAAATTTAGTTATCTTTATTTCAAGGAGATGCTGCAACTGATACCACAGAAATACATAGGATCATACAGACTATTATAAATAATCATATGCAAATGATTTGGACAACTTAGATATGGATAAATTTCTAAAAACATATAATTTACCAAAACTGAATCATGATGAGAAAATCTGAACAGACTATTACTAGTAATAAGGTTGAGTCAGTAACCACAACATTCTAACAAGCAAAAGTCTAGGACCAGACAGCTTCGGTGATGAATTCTGCCATAGTGTCAAAGAAGAATTAATACTAATCAATCTCACTCTACCAAGAAATAGAAGAGGATGGAATTCATCCAAACTCATTTCATGAGGCCAGCATAACCATGAAACCAACCCCAGACAAGGATGTCATAAGAAAAGAAAATAACAGGCCAATATCCCTGATGAACACAGATGCAAAAATCTTCAACAGAATGTTAGCAAACCAAATTCAACAATATATTAAAAGGATGATACATCATGATCAGGTGGGATTTATTCCAGGGATGCAAATCAGTCAACATGATGTACCACATTAACAAAATGAAGTATGAAAATCATATAATAATCTCTAAAGATGCAGAAAAAGCACTTGACACAATTCAACATCCATTTATGATAAAAACTCTCCACAGAGTGGATATAGTAGAAATATACCTCAGCATAATAAAGGCCATGTATGACAAGCCTACAGCTAACATCATACTCAATGGTGACAAACTGAAAGCTTTTCCACTAGATCAGACACAGGACAGGGCTGCCCACTCTTGCCATTTCAATTCAGCATAGTATGAGAATTCTTGGGCAGAGGAAGTAGGTAGGGGGGAAAAGAAAGCAACCAAATTAGAAGGGAAGATTCAAAACTGTCACTTTTTGCAGATAACTCAATTCTATATAGAGAAAACCCTAAAGACTACATCAATAAACTATTTAAACTAATAAATTCAGTAACATTGCAGGATATAAAATTAATACACAAAAATGTGTTGTGTTTCTAATAATAAACTCTTAGCAAGAAAATTTGAGAAAACAATCCCACTCCCAGTTGTATAAAAAAATTATATATCTAGGAATGAGTCTAATCAAAGAAATGAAAGCTCTGTGTATTGGAATATATTAATGAATGAAATTAAAGAAGACTAAAACAAATGGAAGATAATCCATGTTCACAGATTAAGATAATTAGTATTATTAAAATGTTCATACTAACTGAAGCAATATACAGATTCAATGCAATCCCTATCAAAATTTCAATAGCATTTTTCATAGAAATCGAATAATTATAAAATTTGCATGGAACCATAAAAGACTGCAAGTAATCAAAACATTCTTGAGAAAGAAGAATAGAGCTGGAGGCATCACAGTCCCTGATTTCAAACTATATTACAAAGCTATAATACAAAGTATGGTATTGGGATAAAAGCAGACACATAGATCAGTGGAGTAGAATAGACACCCCAGAAGTAAACCCAAACATATACAGTGAATTAATTAAGGACTACAGAGCCAAGAATATATAATGGGGATAGGACAGTTTCTTCAATAAATGGTGCTGGGAAAATTAGACCACCACATGTAAAAGACTGAAAGCAGACCACTAGCCTATACCATTCACAAAATAAACTCAAAATGGATTAAAGACTTGAATGTAAGACCTGAAATCATAAAACACCTTGAAGAAAACAAGAGGCAGTAAGATTCCTGACATAGATCTCAGCAATATTTTTTTTTTTGAATCTGATACCAAAAGGAAAAGCAGCAAAAGCAAAACTAAACAAACGGGACTATATCAAGAAAGTTACTGCACAGCAAAGCTGTGCATCAGTAAAATTTTATAAGCTACCACCAAATGCATTTATGCATATATATACATATATATAATGTATTATAAATACATATATAAAATACATTGGTATCCATTGCATATGTGTGTATATTTATTATTCAGCCATGAAACAGTGAAATTTTGCCATTTGCAATATATGGCTGGACCTGAAAGGCATTATGGTAAGTAAAATAGATCAGGCAGAGAAAGACAAATGCCCTGTGATCTCACTTATGTGTGGGACTAAATGGGTGGACATATTTGTTTGTTTTAGTTTAAATACATTGAATTAAAGAAATCATTCCTTAAATTCCTGCACACTAGGGCAAGGGTATGTGATCCAAACATATTTTAGAACCTGGGAAGCTTGGGTGGCTCAGTTGGTTAAACCGTCTGTCTTTGGCTCAGGTCATGATCTCAGGGTCCTGGAATTGAGCCCTCCATCGGGCTCTCCATTCAGTGGCTTCTCTCTATCTCTCTGTGACCTCTCTCTCACTTTTGCACTCTCTCACATAAATCAAAATCTTAAATTTTAAATATATATATGTATATATATATACACACTCATATATATATACAAACATACTATGTATAATATATATTGGAGGGAAAAGATAAAGTGAGTTTGTTGAAAAATACAAAAAAATCTAGGGTAACTGTCAAAGGTACTATCTATAAACACCTGAAGCAACAAAATTTCCTGTCATTTGGGTAGTTATTGTCATATATGTACCTGTTACTCAAGACCCTGATAATGATTATAAAAAGGAGATAAGGGGAAGAAGCAGGAAGGAGAGATAAGACAGAAAAGGGAGGTGGTGGGCAGAAAGCAGGATAATATATTTACCATTTTTTGTTAGGTTCCCTGTCTACATGTTCCAGTATGGCAGAAAGAAGAAAAATGATTCCTATCCTCATGTCGTGTTTACAGAGAGAGTTTGCCTAGTTTCTAAAACAATGCTCACAATGTAATAAACCCTTAATTAAAATTTGGATGATTGATTAACTTAAAACTTGATTTATATTACATACCGGGAAAGCAGGGAAATAAATACAGAAAAATGTTGCATGGTTACTGCTTTTTCTCTTCTTGAAAATAAGGGGAAAAAAAAAAACCAACAAAAGAATTTTTTAGAAGTTCAAAACATGACATTTTTATAAAACCAATCAAAGTGCCTCTCCCCAAAACAGTGGTTTTCCAAACATGGTATTAGGTCCCTGGGAATTCTGAAGGCCTTGTAGGGAATCCCTAAGGTCAAACTATTTTTATAATGTTTTCTGAAATATTATTTTCCCTTTTCTTCACATTAACATTTGCACTGATGTTGCTAAAGCAATGGTTGGTAAAACTGTTGGTATCTTAGTCCTAATTAAGGCAGTGGTACTGGACAGGTCAACAGTCACACACTCACTTTTTTTTTTTTTTTTAAGATTTTTAAAATTTATTTGTTATAGAAAGAGAGAGAGAGTGCAAGCAGGGGAGTGCAGGCAGAGGGAGAGGAAGAAGCATGCTCCCCGCTGAGCAAGGACCCTGATGTGGGACTCCATCCCAAGACCCCAGGATCATGACCCAAGCCAAAGGCAGATGGTTAAATCTGAGCTACTCATGGGTGTCTTAAACACACTCACTTAAAAAAAAAAAAAAGAAAGAAAAGATTTTATTTATTTGACAGACAGAGATCACAAGAGGGCAGGCAGAGAGAGAGGAGGAAGCAGACTCCCTGCTGAGCAGAGAGCCCGATGCAGGGCTCAATTCCAGGACCCATCCCAGGGTCCTGGGATCATGACCTGAGCCGAAGGCAGAGGCTTTAACCCACTGAGTCACCCAGGCGACTCCACACACCCACTTTTAATAAACAGATAGACAAGACAGATAGATAGAGACACATATATAAATTCAGTTTTGTTTAAGAATGTCTTTGCTAAAGTGTTAAAAAAATAATTTCATTGAATCTTAAGCTCTAGAGGTCTCCTTTTTAATAATCTATATGACAAAACAGAAATTCCTTATACAGCACTTGTGTGATTGAGATACAAGCTGAAGAAGCCAAGTGTTTTTATCAAACATCAACTTTACTTGATGGAATGACTGACAGAAAAACTGGTAACTCAGACTTGAGTACCTGACACACATTTTCTTAAAAATGAATGAATTGAGTTTGCCTCAAGAATGAATGAAATGAGTCTGTCACTACAAGGAAAATAAACCATATTACTTGTTAACTTAAAACTGAAAATTTAAAAGCAAACAGACTTCTGAAAAACTTGTATCTGCCATGGTGAAGGTGACTATCAATACCAAAATAGTTTTTGGATGAAATCAGTGATGATATTAATGAATGTAATGTTTTGAGAGTATATACTAAAA
This sequence comes from Mustela erminea, assembly GCF_009829155.1. NCBI lineage: Eukaryota > Metazoa > Chordata > Mammalia > Carnivora > Mustelidae > Mustela > Mustela erminea. Next base: position 51,913,561 of record NC_045615.1, on the reverse strand, counting down.
TATGTAAACATATGAAAGATCTGCATAACTCAGTGAATCAACATTTTCTAAATAACCACTGCATTTTACTATATAATTCATGGGGAAATATGCATTCAAAGAGCACCCTGGCCTATGGATATTAATTTAACAGAATAAAAAGCTTACTGATATAATTTCAGGATTTTACATTGCAGCTAGAACTTGAGAAATTCCTATTTGTTGAGTTCCATGTAGTATCACATAAGAAAAAAATAACAATGATCTGAAAAGGCTATGGAAATACTCATTTCTCTTCCTCCACATCTTGCCGCCATACCTGTGTGAGGCTGGATTTTCCTGATATACTTCAACAGAAACAAAATACTGAAACAGATTAAATATAGAAACTTCTAATAAGATAAGCATTAAATAGATTTGCACAAATTTAAAAAAGCATTTTCTCATGAAATTGGTTTTGTTTTGAAAAATATAGTTTTCATTAAAAATGTGGGGTACCAGGTGGTGGGTATTATAGAGGGCACGGATTGCATGGAGCACGGGGTGTGGTGCAAAAATAATGAATACTGTTATGCTGGAAATAAAAAAAAAAAAAAAAAGAATTCAAAAAAAAAATGTTCTGCTAATACGCAATGAGTTTGTTATTTATTATTGTGATTTTAGAATACATTAATATTTTCTAAGTTTAAATTTCTGCTATCATAGACATTAATAGGTATATAACTCATGTAGACAAAAGTTCTGTGGAGTCATCACTAATTTTATAAATGAAAAAGCTACCTGGTTTGCAAAAGTTTGAGAACCATTTCCCAAATCCATATAATTGCCAAATAATAGGAATCAGTAACTAGACCTTGCTCTTGTTGATGGCTGGCTTTGTGAACCTTCAGTTTCCATGATTTCATACTCAGCTTCTTGACTTGTTTTAATCCTTCAGGTTCTGATTTCTTAACTATAGCTTCACCTTTCTTTCTTTCTTTTTTTTAGTCTTTCCTAACACATATGCCCTAGATGTTTCTTACTGCCCCAGATACTTGGTGTGGGCTCACTGTAGTTTTTGACTCCAGAGATTGACTTCAGTTTGTTCTTTGCCTGCAGACCACATCTGCTTCTAGCTGGCTTCACTAGCTCAGAACATAAGGTACTACTTCTCGGCACCTGTCCACGTTTGGTATCTATAAGATGTTGTACAATTTGATCTAGCTTACTGAGTGTTAGTTGCAATCTAATGATGGTTTATTGTACTGTCTTCCCAAATTTTACTAACATTTCTAAATTATAGGTTAAAATGAATTTTTATTTAAAAATTTTAAATGGCAATTTACCCTGCCCCCTTTCTTAAAGATTTTATTTATTTGTTTGAGAGAGAGAGCAAGCTAGAGAGCACAAGCAGGGGGAACTGCAGAGGAGAGGGAGAGCAGAGCTCCCGCTGAGCAGGGAGCCTGACTCGGTGCTTAATTCCAGGACTCTGGGATCATAACCTGAGCTGAAGGCAGATGCTTAAGCAACTGAGCCACCCAAGTGCCCCTAAAATGAATTTTTAAACTCTCTTATTAAGCATGTGGAATTTCCTCACATACAGGTAAGATATGAGATCAGCATCCAGCAAAGCAAATATTATGAATATGAATGATGTAAATACTGTATTGTGTAAAAAGCTGCTTGCTGGGCACTTGGACTCCTGTATTCAATTGTAAGCATTGCAGGTATGTCCTGCCTTTTATTTTTGATCACTATTTTTCAGATCTTTTATGATCACATGTGACACAAGCCCTTTTAAGTAAACAAAATAACCCTGGGAAACAAGGATTAGAACTTTTATATAGTAGGGGCAAACCCCTAAAGCATGATATTAATGATACTTGAAGAGAGTCTGGGCTACATCACTATAATGAGCCTACAAGCATAACATGGTGCTGCAGCATTCTTAAAAATCTCACCATGGTATTTAACAAGATGACCCCTAGGTTTTCCCAGTTATTGCTTACAGCTGTAAGCATTGCAATTTGGTGATAACTTCTCCAGAAGCATCTCATTAATGTCAGCTAAGGAGATCTATTCATTTTACTACAGCCCTGCCCATTTGTACTTTGACATTTTCTTCCTAGTCCTTAGCTTGTATAAAGGAAAGACGATAAAAGGAAAATAAAATTAAAATGACATTCCTATGCATTCCCTCAAGAGAAAAGCTTACAGCTGTCAGAATTGCTAAGGGGAAAATGTTAAGATTTAATAGTGTGTATATATGTGTATATATACATATATACACTTACATATATTATATATATTATATAGTGATATATATAACTATGTAGTTATTTATAGTTACATATATATATAGTTACACTTATAATATATATGTAATATATAGTTACATGTATAATATATATGTAATATATAGGTGTTTGTCTGACTATTATATAAGTGATAAGATACAAAAATGAACTGAGAACTACAAATGTTTCCTCTTGGGCAATAACCTTTCTAGCTTCACTTAGCCTATGATGCCATAGAGAAAATCTTTGGCAAATCAGGTATCTAAATGCAGCTTATTTATAGTACTGCACCTGTCTACATGAGAAATGAATGCATCTGGAACATTATTTTTTGGTAATTAAACTAATATTAATTAATACTTAAATGTCAATAAACTTATTCTCATCTAAATGTAGAGTAGTAGTTATGAGCTCTTTTATCTGGACATAAAACAATCTAATATCAGATGTACATTGAAAGACAGCAATAACTCCTCACATGGGGTCCTAACACCTACTTCTGCACATGTGAAATTATAGCTGTGGAAAGATAACATAGGTCATCAGCAATCTCATCATTTCAAAAAAAATATATGATGCCTGCTTACAAAAGTCTATACGCTTAGAAATACTTAAAAATGTGCAAGTTTTACAAATTTTGAGAAACAGGTGGGTACATTTCTGACAGGAAATTTTCAACTGGCTTTATTTCAGCAAAATTTACCTGACAGCTCCAGTGGAAGCAGAATTTTCCAATTAAACTTGTCCCATTACATGGGAAAAGCAAGTGTTAAGTATAGCCTGAACTAATGAGGAAAAGAGTTACTAGGCAGGCAGATTATAAGCTGGCCATGTATGAACCCATATAAACCAGCCACACCCGAATTCTTCTTGATTAGATAAGAGCAGACCTTGGGATCAGTATTCCTTGGCAAGCCAGTTGTTTCTGGGTTTCAGTGTTCATTTCCCATTTGGATTATTTATGAAGACAGAACTTTGTGGCCCTATAGCACGTAGAAGTAACCCATTTAGGTTACTCCTTTAGAGAAGCAGGGCACCAACAGAAGCAAAACTATTAAGTTCATTGTTTTTCAAATATAGAAATGTGACAGTAGAAGCAAGAGATTTTCAAGCATTTCTTTGAACTATATCTTTGATTTTTTAATTGAAGAGATAACTACTTAGATGGCTGCATATGGCTTTAGTATCAACTATTTTGCTTTGTAGAATAAAATAAAGGCATGCATGCTCACCGAAGGCTTTTAGCACACACAACATCCTACATGGAAGGATTATACATTTCCAAAGAGTATCACTCAAAGTAATATTTTTGCTCCCAGTAATTATGAAGAAGTAACAATGTAAGTCACTGGTTTTCATAAAAACTGTTCCCCCCAGGGCACCTGGGTGGCTCAGTGGGTTAAGCCGCTGCCTTCGGCTCAGGTCATGATCTCAGGGTCCTGGGATCGAGGCCTGCATCGGGCTCTCTGCTCAGCAGGGAGCCTGCTTCCCTCTCTCTCTCTCTGCCTGCCTCTCCATCTACTTGTGATTTCTCTCTGTCAAATAAATAAATAAAATCTTTAAAACAACAACAACAACAACAAAAAAAACAAAAAAAAAACTGTTCCCCCTGGAATCTGGAGATAATTGAGGACTTAGCCAACCCCTTTAAGGTAGCATCAAAATGTGGTCCACCTGCATCATGATGCTATAGGGTAGAAGTTAGAGGACAAATTCCTAAAACTTAGGTATACTATAACAACAAGACTCATTGAGTCAGATCTCTGGAAAGGCTACTGGGAACCTGACTTTGTCACAAACACCTAGATATTATTTACATAGTAAATGTTAGAAATTATTTTTTAAAGAAACAATTTGTATCTATTTAGAAGATCAGGAATGATGTATTTTCACAAGAAGAGATTGATACCACAAAGCAATGATTTGTAAAAGATCATTGAGTTTAATAAAGTGAAATGAGAGATTGAGTGTCCTAATTTTAAATCATTATTCTTTAATTATATCTTACTGACCCTATGCTGCATTTCCACAGCATTCCTCAAGATAGAGTTTCTCTGGATCTAATATCAAAACTAAGAGAATCTAATAGTAACTGAATATTAATAATCAATTTCTACAATTCTACTGTTTTAGCCATATAGCCACCTAGAATGGAGAAAAGCTATAAATTCCAAATATTTTAAGCTCCCCACTATTTCAGCTTTGCAAAGATGCTGAGCTGATTATGTCATTGCTGTATTCCTGTTTGTAACATTTTCATTAATGTATTCCTGTTTGTAACATTTTCATTTTAGTCTCTCAAAAGTGGCATGAACAAATTTTAATGCATTAAGAGAAATATTAAACTGTAACAACTAATAGAAAGATGTAAATCACAGCTACCTAAGGATTTTTATGCACTACAAATCTAATTCCTATTTATAAAGTGGATGCCAGCAATTTATGTATGAAATAATATATCCTTTTAAATTTTGTGCCTTTAATTTAGCTTCTCTTGCAAATGTTCATAGTGCTTTAATTCCATCACACTGTTCAAAGATATATGTTCCCCTGGGACATTTTAAAACTGCAAAATCTCACTTAGGGCTTCAAATGCTAGAATATAACTTCCTTGAGTCTCAGATTTAATGATACCTGTTAAACAACTGGTTAAAAAAAAAACAAAACATGTTATTTTGTTTCAGAGTTTTGTGTTTGTTGTGCATATGTGTGTATACCATGGTATAATGGCTATTTTATCCTAAGAGACTTGAAACCTTTTAATCTTGTTTGATTAAAAAAATCATTTCTAATTCTGCTTTATCTCTCTTCCTATTTTGTCTACCAATACAGTAGGAGGAGAAAGATGAAGTTTCTTTATTTTTTCTACAGCATCAAGAACTCTCAAAACACACATTATGAAATAATAACCAAAGTCTAAACATAATGAAGCCAAGTTACATTTACCAAATTTGTAAACCAAACTAAGATACCTCATTAAAATGGCTGAAAGCACGGAAGAGCAACTCTTCAAGCACGCATCAGGAAATGCTAAAATTATATATGCTTGTTTGAAAGTCTCACAGTTTGACTGCCATAGCATTCTTAGACACACCAATTGATGGCAGAGTGACAGCCAAGATAAACCACCAAGCCAATCTGCATAAAATGGGATAGTGACAATATAATGCTTATTTCTATTGTACGTGCCAGTAACTATAGAACTCACACAAAGCCTAGTCTAGTCTAGGTGGCTTTAAGAAAGTACACTGTATTTTAGAAGGGTGGTGATGAAGATGACAGAAATCTGAGAGTATAGGAAAGGAGCCTGTAAAAGGGAAAAATAGGGGAAAGCTTTTCCACAAAATAAGTTGCAATCTCTAGCACGTGTTTCCTCTGACTTGCAAAATACAGATAAAGAAGAGTGATATTAATTACCACCTGAAAATCAGCAATAACATTTTAATGTTGAAGGATAAAGTTTTATGTCTAATAGAACACGGGCTTTAATGCCATTCTCTCCATGTTAGAATATCATCATTAGAGTTATTTTTCCAAAGTTATATGTGATTAGCAAAAATGAATATTAGAAATTTGCTCAGCGTTTTATTTCAAATTATGGTACACACTGAGAAAACATTTCAATTTAATATTCATTAGTCAAATGAATTGTTAACATTCATCTTAACATGGATTCATGTTTAGGATTTTTTGATTTGCTAAAAGCTTGGAATACTATTACAGTGCAGAGAACTTGCATCCATATTGCAAAGACAGAATAAATCACTTCAAATGTAGACTATAGTCATAAAAAACATGTTTCAGACTTGCAAAAACACACATTACTCCCATCTGGTAAATGGTAACTACTAAAATATTTATAAATATCACATTATAATTTACATGTCACACATGGTAGTGATATTCTATTTTCATGTCTCCCAATTAAAAGCAATTATGTATTATATAATACAAATTTGTGTATCTAACAGAAAAATAAATGATTTCCTTAATATCTCCACAGGGATTACTTACTCATCTTGCTGAGCAAATAATGCAAATATAATATTGAAGGAGGTAAAACACCATGGCTTACTAAAGTTTATTTCTGGTTGTTTTCAATAATAAGATAGAACAAATTGTTTCTAGATGGGTTTAGGTTTATAATTGCTGATCTTAATTTTTCTTTTAAACATTCTTCCAATTGAATGGTTGGATTTTGTGCATTTAGATACCTTCTGTAGGAATAATGGGCATGGTTAAGCAACATACATAAAAGAAGCAATTTCCCATAAGCACTTTGAATAAAGATTCTAATTCATTTATGTGACTCAAACATAAATCATACATTGTTTAACCACAACAACTGGATTGTAGTTAATTTATAGTGGAGAGTACACTTGAGTGCAATTACATAGGTGATAAGAATAACTAGATTCCAATCCAAATGCAAAAACTTTTTATAGAACAAAGCATGTAAAGGCATAGTCATGATGTATTAGTATGCCAGAAACTTTCCTCAATTACTTTCAGATTACAAAAGAAGTGTTGAAATATTCTTTCACTATTTTTAACACCCACTCCCAAATTTAAATTTCTTTTTGAAATTTTTTATTTTTAGTGTTTCTCACACAGAAGTTCAGATAATAAACTTAAAATGTTTGATTTTTTTTTGTTTGTTTGTTTTTTTACCTTAAAGGGTACAGATACAGGGTAAATCAGAACAGGCTCAAATACTAAGAAAAGTCTTACCTAACTTTTTTGAAGGCAGTATGTCTTCCATTGTAAAATTTTGTCAAGCAATCCTCCTTTGAAGATTTTCTTTTGAAAATGATTTGTTTCACTATTCCTAATATTCCTCTTCTATGTCCCCATATATTATACTACTACATCATATTTCCTTTACTGCAGGACTGTATTATACCATTCTTTGCAGTGTAACAAAAATTTAACTCAGTCATATAAGTGCCTTTATATATGGTCCATTTTAAATTAATCCTTTCTGTCTGTTACATATTCCTTAATCATGGTCACTAGGTTATAGGTTTCTCCTCCACTTTCCACCATGCTCTGATATGTGATATAACAAAACTCTTTCCTTTGATTCTTCTGCCTCCTTTAAACTCTCTTAAAATAAAAATGGACACAAAAGTTCTTTGTAAACACTAAGGAATTACAGAGAAATTTGTTTTCTTTTGTTTTCATTGCCTATTCAATTCAATATATATTGAGAAGTTACATATTTGACATACTATTCTAGCAATCCTTAAAGTATGCTCTCAGAACACCATAGTGTTTCTGAAACACATTCAGGGTCTCCCAGGAGGTTAAAATTATTTACATAATAACACTAAAACTTTATTTGCTTTTTTCTCTCTCATTTTCTCATACATTTACAGTGGTTTCCCAAAAGCTACATGACCATTAGCTCTGATGGTTAATGGAAAGTGTGCTTGTGTATTTCTCAATTTCAAAATTGTGTAAGCTTTAATTTCTAGTAAGGTCAAAACCACTAGCTATATGGAGGATGGCAAAGGTTTTCCTGCAAAGAACAAGATAATAAAGAGTTTAGATTTGAGAGGCCATATGGCATCTGTCACATTAGTCAACTCTGTCATTATAGTGAGAAAACAGCCATAAACAATATGAAAATAAATGGGGTAGCTCTGTTGCAATAGTAATTTATAATAACAAGAGGTGGGCTGGACTTAGTCTGTAGGCCACACATAGCCAAACTCTTCAGTCTTTAGGACTTCACTATTTTTTAAGAGTGCAAAGAAGTTCTGAGACCAAGAACTTTAAAAACTATGGTGAAAGTCTCCTAAAGTTGAATTAAGTCTTACATGCTATTCTCAAAAGGGTTGTCTAGCAAGAAAGCTAGACACAACATATTGATACAGTTTTATTTTGGCAACATGTGAAAGATGATATGAAGTGGAAAGGATAGAAACTACTCCACTCCATTCAAAGGTAAGGTCTAAAAATATCAAGAAACACATCACAAAGAAATAATACTTATATTTTACAGTAGACAGACAAAGTGGGAAAAATAATTTTGGATTTCATAGTTCTCTTTTCTTTGCTACACATAAATCAAGTCACAAGGAAAGGCTTAGAAAATCTTTTGTTATGAGTGCTTGGGTGGCTTGGTTGCTTAAGTGACTGCATTCAGCTCTGGTCATGATCCTGGGTCCTGGGATCGAGCCCTGCATGGAGCCCTGCTTTGTGTCTTGCATGGGGCTCCCTTCTCGCAGAAAGCCTCTCCTCCCCACTCTTGCTCTCTCTCTTTCTGTCTCTCTCAAATAAATAAATAGAATCTTTAAAAGAAAATAAAGAAAACCTTTTGTTTATATATGCTTTGAAGTAAAATAGGGCAACTGATTTGTAAGAATTGATTTATTTCAGCTAAATTGTTTATTATTTTAATTGTTAATTTAAAAATGTGAATCTTTTTTTTTTTTTGAGGGAAAGAGGAACCATTTTAAAGATTTTTTTAATTTATTTGTTTGACAGACAGAGATCTCAGGTGGGCATAGAAAGAGAGAGACAGAGAGAGAGAGAGGAGGAGGAAGCAGGTTCCCTGCTGAGCAGAGAACCCGATGCAGGGCTTGATCCCAGGACCCTGGGACCATGACCTGAGCCAAAGGCAGAGGCTTTAACCCACTGAGCCACCCAGGCGCCCCAAAAATGTGAATCTTTAATAAAACAGTTAATTTTTTTCATTTATCTCTGCTATTTTTTAAAAGAAGTAATTTGCTAGTCTAACCAAATTATATTATATTCCCCAATTTACTACCTTTTAGTTCCAGATTCCAAAGGTGGATTATTTTTTCACTTAAATTTTTAACTACTTATACTCACTAACTCAGCCTGAAAAGTCTCTGTACAGGGAAAGCTAGCATCTCTGATGCTAAATTCCAAATTCAAACAACTCTAAGAGGGTTATAGACTCTAGGCAGAATGAGTCAGAATCAATTTTTATTTGTGTAGAATATTGTCCTCCCATAGGAACAAAGATGTTTGTAAGGGGTATAAATCCTCATTGAATAAGCCGGATTTTACATATTTCTATAGTTGTATTAATTCTTAAAATCCTCTGATAGTATCATTACATTGCAGAATACTAAGCTCTGGAATACATGCTCTTAATATTATTTAGAATCTACATGAATTCTATTTCAATTTGGGATCATTACCAACACTAGTATTAGTGTATACTATTTACTTCCTTATTTTAATATTAGTCTTGGTTTATTCAATGATGCTAGCACTCAAACACATTTCCCTTTTTTTTTTTTTTATCCTGGAAAACATACTTAGCAAATATTTATATTTTGAAACTGGGTTATGTGACCTTAGTTGCCATGTGGTTATAATGTGTCAGTTATAAAAATAGTAATGATTTTGATAATATAATGCAATATACCACCACATTTAGTAACCCTTCAACTGATTAAAAAATTCAATTTCTACTATCTATCTTCCAGAATTATAGGAATATTCTAAAGATTTGTGTTAAAGAATATTAATTACAACATTATCAGTAATAACAAAACTTAGCCAAAAATGGCAATGCTTATCAAGCTAGAAGTAATTAAATTAGTAATGGACAGCCATTCTATAGAAAGCTATGTAGTCATTTCAAAGAATGTACATAATTATTTAGTTAATATGGATAGCTATCCAAGACAGATTGTATAATATATACACTTATGCTCCCAGGGAATATAGGCCTAGGGATATCACCTTTCAGCTCTCATTTGGCCTTGCTAAATCTTGCTAGTACCTCCCAGAAAGGAGCCCACACACTCGCCTCACATTTTGGAAATCTCACTAAGAGGACACCTTCAGATCACCTGGTTTAAAGGCCAGCAGGGTCTGCAATTGTGAACCCACAGAACTGTACATATTTGCAAGCCTTAAGAACTGCTGGCTGAAGGTATATATTCCAATGAGCCTGAAACTATGGGCTAACTGACGTCTCTGTCTTTGGAACACCCACAGATCTTAGCAGATCTTCAACAACTGGGACTTATCAAGAAAAGTGTCAGTCTGAAACTAAGTGCTGATTGAAATCCTTCCCTCTTGAGGTCTTATCACACCCTCAACAACTGGGACTTACCAAAACAACAACAACAACAAAATGTACAATCACAAAGTTTTAAGAAACAACCAAGAGTTAAGGAAAATTAATTCATAAGGTTAACTCCTAAATAAGAACATTGGGAGACTGTGAGAGATAGCCAATTAACTTAATACATAGCAACAAAGAGACTCAAGCAAAATGAGAAAAAAGAGGAATATGTTCCAAATGAAAGAACAAGATAAAACTCCAGAAAAAAACCTTCAAAATATGTTTACAAGTAATTTATGTGATAAAGTGTTCAAAATGATAGTCAGAAAGATGTTACATTGAACTTCCAAAAGGATCAACCTATTGAAAACTTCAACAAAGAGATAGAAAACATAAGAAAGTAACAAACATTGCCACAGAGGTGAAGAATACAATAATTGAACGGAAAAATACACAAAAGGGATTCAACAGCAGACAAGTAGAAGGCAGAATCAGTGACTTAGAAGATGGGCCAGTGGAACTTACCCAAGAAAAGCATCAAAAATAAATAAGAGTTAAAAAAATATGAAGAGGGGCACCTGGGTGGCTCAGTAGGTTAAAGCCTCTGCCTTCGGCTCAGGTCATGATCCCAGGGTCCTGGGATCGAACCCCACATTGCATAGGGCTCTCTGCTCAGCAGGGAGCCTGCTTCCTCCTCTCTGCCTGCTTCTCTGCCTACTTGTGATCTCCGTCTGTCAAATAAATAAATAAAAT